>NC_086180.1:44908696-45535946 GCF_023053635.1 Elgaria multicarinata webbii | reverse complement strand
TTTTGCAAACTCATCAGCATGACTTATTTATGTCACAAAGGGAACAATGTCACCCTGTTGCTCATCTTGCTTTACTTCTGACACTTCCTCAGGCACTGGTGGCAGATCAGGATTAATTAGCTCACTGATATATTGATGGTGTAGTTCCTAAGGCTATCCCCGGTTCAAATTGCTGTGCAACAGAGCATAAAGTGCCAGCTATTGAAATTAAATGAGATGTCACTTTTGTCTCCTTTCCTGCTTGAACAATTTTATATATATAAAAAAAGGAAAAGTGCTGAATCACAAATAAATATAATTCGCAATTGGTTTACAATTGATTAAAATGAATTTCAATATTAGCAGTCTCTAGTTACCTCAGCATCTAATAGCATAATTAAGAGATGTGTCAGCTGCTGTTCGCTGTCTTTTGCAATTATGTTCTATCATGCGTCCTTCTTCTTCCTTCAGTCCTGTTGGCATTTGCTCCTACACTGAGATGAAGCTACAGCAATAGAGCCTCATGAAGAAATGAAGCTGTAGAGTAGGTTCCTTTCTTTTATTATATTTATTTATTGTACAGAGTCGTGCCCAAGGACTCATGCCCAAGGTGCCTTAAAAAGACATGAATACAGAAACTAAAATAATTAACAGTAAATCTATCAGATATTTTTTTAAAAAAAGTTTTAATCAAGAAACAGGTTTAAAACATAGTAAGAGAGTGGACAAAATATTAGCAATATAAAGAGTAGTGAGTAAATAAGAAGAGCATAGGCCAAAGGACTGTCTAAATAGAAGCGTAATTACACAGTAGCAAAAACCATCCATGAGAAGGGGATGAGAGGGCAGTGATTGAGCAGCTTTTGCCAACTAGGTGCAGTCTAGATATTCTGGATTACAACTCCCATTGCCCCACAAACAAGATGGTCATTGGCAGAGAATGATGGGAAATTTTATTTATTTATTATTGCATTTATATCCCGCCTTTTTTCCTCCAAGGAACCCAAGGCGGCGTACATAATCCTCTTCCTCCCCATTTTATCCTCACAACAACAACCCTGTGAGGTAGGTTGGGCTGAGAGTCTATGACTGGCCCAAAGTCACCCAGTGAGCTTCCATGGATGAGGGGGGACTAGAACCCGGATCTCCTGACTCCAAGTCTGACACTCTAGCCACTACACCACACTGGCTGTCACACCACACTGGCTCTGGCAAATGTAGTCCAAGCCATCTGGAGAGCATCCATGTTAGGGAAGACTACCCTGTGGCATGAATTCTACAATCTGGAGCCAGGGATGGAAAAAACCCCTTTTCCACCACAATACATAGATCTGGTTTGCACAATCAAAACAACCCACCATGGCTTAAATAAATTAGGGAAATGGTGCCATCACATGGTGGCATGTACCAGGGATGATAACAAGCCACCGTGGCTTGTTTTAATCCCCAGGATGTGCCAGGCACTATTTCCTTCATTACCTGCCCAGGCATGACTTGTTATGTCATTTGAACCCATGGATTTTTGGAGGGGGAAACAATCCTTCAATAACTGATTGGGACTTGGCTCCTCCCACCAGGATAAGTGGCTGCTAAACTAACCGGGGGGGGGGGGGGGGAATCTACACTACTGCTTTAAAGCGCTTTATAACAGTTTTGACAACTGTTGGGGCCCAGGACACACTGCATATACAGGTTTCAAAACGTTTTCAAAGTGCTTTAAAGTGCTTTAAAAGCAATAGTGTAGATCCCCCCAGGACCTGGAAGCTTACTGTGTTGTCTTTACATGCTAGGCTCACAAACCAGGGTTTGCCCTTGGTTTATGAATCCAAGCTTCAGAAGCTGACACTAGAAGGGAGGAGCCATATCCTCCTCTCCATATTCTTAAACAAAAAAATTATAGGTTCTAATACACCGTCAGCAGGGGTCGGGGACAAATATGAAAATAACAGTAAAGAAAACCAGCGTTTTCTGGTTTTCAACATTCAGCTAATGGATGCAACTGAAATGAGGTTTTGCAGGAGTCCATACCCATCTATTCCTGGTCATCTCCACCACTGAACACCAGTAAAGTCACCAATGTTTGTAAAGGTTCTGATCCTGTCTTCATAGCACATGGGAAAATGGCTCTGGCTAGGGTAGCCTAGGCATTTAAAGGCCTTCCTTTTCCCACATGGTCCTGCCTGGCTGCCAAGGAGATCTTGCTACATGTACCAGAACCATCAGAAGTACAGGTGACAGGGTTTCGGAGCAGTAACTTCTTGGTCACAGCATCAGTCCCTAGAACTCCTTTCTGGGCAAGGCTTGGGAGGGCTCCTACTCTGAAACGCAGCCTAGAAATAGTTTAATTAAGTAATAAATAAAAAGTTTGACCATTTCTATTGAATTCACTTTCCAGCACTTGGTGGTGAACATCTTATTCTGGTCTCCCTTCAATAGTGATGACTTGTTCGCCCTCATCTGTATGTTGTGCATTAGTACTGCTACAAATTTTGAGCATATCGTCTGGGCTGACCAATATTTTATTTTTTATGGTTTGATTGCATACCACTTTGTGAGCCTTTTTTATAGGAGAGAGTGACATATTTATATTAGAATTTATAAGGATGACAGGACTTGCAGACAAGGACACCAGGAACAATAAGGCATCAAAAGACGCTTCTTTGCAAGCACATGGAAGTGCCTGACTAATCATTTGAAAAGCCTGGCCTACATCTCTGTAAAAGTATCTAGAACTACAGATGTGTACAGACATCATGCAACAAGAACTTTGCATAAAATACACTGGGGCTTTTCGCTTAGTCCCCCCACCCACCCCAGGTAACTCTACAGCCTTCATTGTCAGAATGCAGTACAAGTACGTCATATAAAAATAGAAAATAACAAGATGCTAGGAAATGGGGACATATGGCCATAGGGAATATGCTTGCTCGTCCAAGTCACATCAATAGCTTTTTAATGGCGCTGCAATGAACAAGACAACAGGACTTCACCTGCATGCTTACTGCATCTTCAGGCAACACAGGCTGGTGCATTTCCCCATGAAAGCAAATGCTAAATAAGAAAAAACAACCTGAAGCTGAATCCAGACAAGACGGAGCTGCACACTGTCAAGGGCCCTAACCTGGGTTTAGAGGTGTGTCAACCAGTTCTGGATGGGGCTACACTCCCCCTGAAAGATTGCATTCGCAGCTTGGGGGTGTTCCTGGATCTGTTGTTCTAAACAACAGCCCAGATAGATGTGACAGCCGGGAGTGCCTACTATCAGCTTCAGCTGATATGCCAGCTGCGCCCTTTCCTAGAGTTAGAAGACCTAACGATGGTAGTGCATGTGCTAGTAACTTCGAGGCTCGACTTCTGCAATGCGATGTACATAGGGCTACCTTTGTACCTAGTTCAGAAACTTCAACTAATTCAAAATATGGCAGCCAGGTTGGTCACTGGCACACCTAAGGGTGACCATATTACACCACCTTTAAAATCACTCCACTGGCTGCCATTTATTTATTTATTTATTTATAACATTTATATCCCGCCCTATATCATTAAGATCTCATAGCGGCGTACAGATAAAAGCATACAGTATAAAACAATAAATATGCACAGTTAAAAACAAATTAAACCATGAACCAAGTTAAAACAATATATCATGTAAAAGCAGTTAAAGCAGTTAAAACAATGTGCCAGTGAGTTTAACCAGGAGAAGTATAAAATGTTGGTTATTACCTTTAAAACCCTACATGCTTTGGGTCCAGGTTACCTGTGGGATCGCCGGCCTCCATACAATCCACCCCGCACACTCAGGTCCTCTGGGAAGAACCCTATTTCAGAAACTCTGTATTATAGCACCACAAACATTTGCAAGTTACTACTAGCAGCTTTCCCCCTTCCACTCACAGTTCTGTGAAACCAGCCCCGTGCCTCATCAGGTTATTGATCTATATAAGCCTTTCCCCAACCTGGAGTCCTCCAGATGTGTTGGTCTGCAAATTCCATAATTCTGGGAGTTGAAGTCCAACACATTTGAAGAACATCAGGTTAGGGAAAGCTGATCTACATGGACTATTGGTCTATCCAACAACATCTATCCTCTACACAGAGCTGGAACAAGACATTTTGCTTCCTGAGGTGAAGGTCAAGATGGCGCCCCTTCCCTATTCCTCATACAGAAGCCAAATGGACCTGCAGTTAACAGGATAATATCCTCTATCACATGTAAAACAGCAAGCTAGTTTAGTGTCACCAGAACAGGCCTTGTCGCATTTACAGTTCTGCCCTCCAACAGATGGGAAAAGCTAGGGGGTTCAGGAAGAACAGCTGGGGAGCTGCTGTTGCCCTCCCCACTGCACCTGCTGCCTGAGGCAGTTGCCTCACTTTGCCTAATGGTAGGGCTGGCCCTCTCTTCACTATTTGTTTTATGACAATTTTAAGGGAAACATGCACTATACAAAGATTTGTATATTGCTCAATGAGAACTCAATGAGAACTCTCTTGTCATTACTATAGCATTAGCAACAATTCAAAGGATCTTAATATTGTTTGCTTTCAACATTAGTAGAGTCACTATTGTCAATATTTCATACTCAAAACCAAAAAAACCCAAAAGCAAGTTATTGTTTAGATATTGAGTGGCGTCTTTTGTAACCATTTTAAATTTGAACTCTCACTTCCTGGTGCAACCTATAAATAGGATATATTGAGCTATGGCTTCAGCTTATTTTATTATAGATTGTGCTCCTATCTTTGCCATTGCACTGCAAACAGCTAAGAAGGATTTGTTCTACAGAAAGATTATCAATGCAAGAATATCTCAAAGAAAAATGTAATAATATTTTACATTGATTTGGATGATTAAATTTTTTTATGTCCATAGCCCCTGACACAGCCAGTGACAAAAATAGATTTCCTAACTGGAATATTCGTATTTGGGCTGTGAATATTAAATGGGAATTTAGTTCCACTGATATAGACAGGGGAGAAAAACATCTAACATTAAATCTAATTAGCACTTTAAAGATAAATCAGTAATTATTGGATGTGGATGTACGTACACCTGAATTAAACTCATTTGTATTACAGAAACTTCCTGTTGAACTAGAAAAAGATTTTAAGTAAAGTGACTTTACTAAGTAGTATGTCTCAAGGTGCTGGAACGACGATTTTTTTTTTTTTTAAACCCAACATGTTTTGGCCCATTTTTATTTTAAGGCCTTCTTCAAAGGGTTATGAAAACGTCTGTAGAAATTCCTGTGCATTGGGCTTTTTAACAAATAAAATCTTTGTTCCAGCATCTTTGTTCCAGCATCTTGCCTCTTCTATTCCCAGGTCTATTTGGGATACTCTCACACTTTTCTTCCTTTAATGAATAATGGGTAAGATTTGCCTTTGTCATCCCACGCTACAAAGGTTAGCCCATCGGTTCTTTAAATCAATAGTGCTTAATTTGCACATGACATTTACCCCTCAATTCTACCTTCTTTTGCATGACTCCACTCTTCTTTTGTTTTTCCTGGAGATCCAGGTGTAATATATTAGTCTCAAACAAGGAGGACAGAGATCATATTGAAAGTTAGTCAAATCAACGATGTAGAAAAGTGGTGGGGAGCTTGTGGCCCTCCATTGGATTCCATTTTCCCTGACTATTGGCTATGCATCCTGGGGCTAATGGAAGTTGGGAGTCCAACGTCTGGAAGGCCCCCACCTTAATGTAGAACCACCATGTGTCATGCAATTCAATTTTCTGTCCAGTGCAATGTTGTACACCAGCTTTCCTCAACCTGGTGCCCTCCACATGTTTTGGACTTCAATTCCCACCAGCCCCAGGCAGCATGGCCAATAATTAGTCACCCTGGGAGTTGTAGTCCAAAACATCTGGAAGGAACCAAGTGGAAAAAGGCTACTGTACTCCTAAAGCATGGCCAACAAGTTCCTGAAGTTTCTGTCAAACCATGAGCATCTCTTCTCTAGTACATCACTCATAAAGCAGCTGCCCAGATATCCTTTCTTAACTTAAAACTGTAAGATGCCATGTATATTAATGATGAAGTATTAATAATACACTCCACTGCATAGTGTTTGTTACATAAGTCTTCCCAAACGGTGGGTTGAGAACATTCTACTCTTTTCATTGGAGCAGCCTGGCTACAAGGAAGTTATCTTCCATGTGAATCAAAAGCAAAAAGCCAAGACATTGGGACTTGTGTGTTAAAATATTTAGCAGTCCCTCCATCCCCTTGTCATTCGCTTAATGAATAAATAAAACCAACAGTTACTGTCCCAATTGACTCATATGACAATTTTAAGAAACACTGAATCTACCATGGTTTACCATAAGGAATTCTCAAAGTCTTTAGTGAAAGCCTTCTGCAAATAAACAGTATTAGTCTTCCCAATTCTGAAAGAGGTCTTTTCTGTATTTTAGCCCCTTGTGTCTTGCCTGTTCTGCTGACTCCTTTCATTTATTTTAATGGTACCCTACCTTTCTACCAAAACTTGGTAGTAATTAAATTTGACATTAGAACATAAGAGGACCAAGGGTCCATCTAGTCCAGTATTCTGTTGACAGTGGCCAACCAGCAGTTAACAGGAACCCACAAGTTGGACACGAGTGCCCGTGTTCCTCAGCAACCGGCATACATAGGCTTACTGCCTCTGCTACTGGAGGTAGCACATAGCCATCAGGACTAGTAGCCAATGATAGCCTTCTCCCCCAGGACATTAAAGTGAAACAAACGGTCAGTGAAGATATGAGGGTGTAATGTAGCATTGCGATAAACAAAATTGCTCTTTCCTATGCAACGGACTGTTTCTCCCATGTTCAGCCCAGAGTTTGTCCACGTCTGCAGGAAAAATGTGCAGGAGCATCAAGATAATAATTCACATTTGGTATAACTTTTAAGGCTTAGACAGTCTCATTCATTTGCACAATTGATAATACATGTTTTCATTGGCTATTGTTTGCGCAGAGGCCAGTTATTTATAATTCCTTGCCCTGGCTTTAATGGGATAGAGCAGATCAAAGGAAGGAAGGAAGGACCCATATTGAGATAAAACTGGTTTGTCTTATTCTTACATACATGTGACAGTAACACCCTCCTATTTTAAACAGATATGCTCATTAAGACCGGGTTTGGACGATTGAAAGAACCAACCCATCGTTGGTTCTTTCCCTGCGCATGCCCAGGATTTACATAAATATCCAGTTGTCAGCACGCAGCATGGCGTGGTGGCTTTGTACCCACCCCACAACCCGTACTGCAAGTCCAGTGTGGTTAGATTGTCAGACATAAGACTGGGGAGCTGAAGGTTCAAATCTTCTCAGTCACAAAGCTTTGTGTGTGAATTTGGGCCAATTTCAATCAGTATAACCATTCACGCAGGGTTGGTATGAGACTATAGGTGCATATAAGCCACCCTGAGCAACTTTGGGGAAAGGCCGAAACATTATTTGGAGGAACATTATTTACAGCTATGCATACCAGACAAAAAGTAGTCAATGTGTACAAGGTACAATGGGTTTGACGTAAACCAGGGATGGGAAATCTCCAGCCCACAGAGTTTCCTTGGATTCTTCCAGGGGGCAGGGCTCCAAATGAGGAATCTCCATTGTTATCTCCAATATCAAATTGGAGATAACAGTGGTAGAGCAGGGCAGAGTGAGTTGTAGGGGACTCACCCAGCACTGAAAGGCAGCTCCTCCTGACCAAGTCTGTGGAGACATTGCACACCATATAATGCCAGGGACTCATCTTAATCACAGACACCTTGCTCTTAGTTCAATGGGTATGTGTCCCAATATACTTCCTAAAACTCTCAATCTCGTTTATTTCAGGAAGTCTTTCCAGGAAGACATTCTACTGGTTGTATCCTTATTTCCACTGACTTCTCTGACTTTCCACTGACTTCTCCTAGATGCCCCCCAGACTCACCCCTACAGCAAACTCAAGGATTCAGAATTGAAGAGTGCAATGGACTTTATTCAGGTAAGAAGGATGCAGTGACATTTTTATGGTGACAAACGTTGACATCAAGAATTTATTTCGGTCACTCTGCAAATTATTGGGAACTCTACAACTAGCATATAGCATTCAAAAAGGCAAAGACTGATAATGCTTCAGAAGTGTGTTGTAAGAGAATATATTGATCAGTCTTGCTCACACAAAATGTCAAAGTAAATTTAATTTCCATTTTTTTAGTACAATTCCTTGTAGCAAGCATTTCCTCCAAGTGCTCAAGCTGGATCAATATTTATGAAAAAATCTAGTTTTCACAGGAGACAGCTTTCAATATATAAAAATAGACAACGTCCCATTGCCACCAATACTTCTATAATTTATGAAACATGATGACACAACCCACCATCAAAATACTCAAGAGAAATAACTTCATTTCTTATGAACACATGGAAACAAAAATTGTCATAACCTCCTCACATTTTCTGACTTATGGTGTGGAGGGAGCATTAAGTTCCCTGGACCAATGAGAAGCCACAGCCATTTTATCCTCCAAACTTTCTAATATCTTTAGACATACACATCTTTTCTTGATCTCCTGCAACTGCTCCATTCCCTTTGATTTCTAATAAGCTCTGCTACTTGAAAGCCTAGTTGAACTATTCCAGTGCCATACATAAAATTCACTAAGCACGCAGGGAGTTGCCCTCAGAAACTAGTTCCACCGTAAACATAGCTTACAGGCAGTTCCTAAACATTTTTACCAAGAAGTTAAGGACCACTATGCTCAAGGGGACTTACTTCCACAAAGCGTGCTTAGCATCGCAGCCTTAATCAGCGGTCTCCTCATAGTGTGCATAGCCACTAGCGTAGGTCCTTCCTAAATTCAGGTTACTGAACACATCAGCTGACTCCGTGTCTGAATCCCTCCCTCCTTCCTCGTTGTCATCCTCTTCTTCATCCTCCTCTGCTTCGTATTCCTCGTAGTCCTCATCACCTGTCTCTTTGCCTGCTGAAAGGTTCTTCCAATAAGCTTCATAGCCCGAAGCCCCATCAGCTTCATCACCTCCCGTCTGACGGCCAAACCTCAGAGAGCGAGCTGGAGAAAGAAAGGGGGGGGGGGGGACATACACAGGTTCTCAGGCTCACATTTTGTCATCTTCTTTTTTCCACTATGTATCAAAGAAGGTGGGTGTTAAAATAGCACATGCAAAACGAAAACAAGCTTATCGTACAACTATTTCCACATCTTTAGTTTTGACGGTTGTGCCAACAAATATTCTAAATGCAGATCAATTGTAACTGTAATTATGAAGTTATGAGTGCAAATCCCAAACAAACAGTTTAATTCAGTAGAACGCCAGCAAGTGATCCAATATTAATACCCTCTCTTGCCAACTGCAGGACACCTTCTCTTTTGAAATATCATTTCTGAATTCATGAGTCCACCAGAACCTAGAGTTCTCCTGACAAAGTAAGGGATAGAGCAGGAGTGGGCAACATGTAGCCCGTGGACTGCATTCAGCCCCCTGCCCCTCCTGCATTAAAAAAGGGTTGGATTCATAAAAATCTGAACTCATTTGATTCTGTTACAGATATCTCTGACCTCCCGACCTCCCAATCAGTGCTGGCTCCAGATTTTGCAGCCACTCTTCCTCAGTGAGCCTGCTTTCTCACCAGTATTGTCACCTACTCCTACTCCTCACTGTTGTTGCCCTCCGCTTGCTTGCCAGGCACAGGACAAACAAACATGCAGTGCAGGCAATAACACCTGCTGCTTCTCCTTCACACTGTCCCTGCAGTCTTGGCCAGAGCAAGAAGTGGATGAACAAGTGGGAGGCAATGGTGAAGAGGAGAAGCGAGTCCAGGGCCCTCAGCTGGGATGTGGGCCCTCAGCGGCTGCCCCACCATTCTGACCCTTGGTGCCGCTCCTGCTCCAAGCCTATGGATTAAACAGGCCTTCCAAGGGCAAACTTACTCGACATGCTCAGGTCCTTGGTCTCCTGTGTTTCGTGCCCACACTTAGGGCAGGGAGGCTCCCTGCCCTTTTCATGCTTGAAAACCTTGCTCCGTGTGTGATCATCACAGAAACAGGCCTGCAGGGTTTAAAAGAAAAGGGAAATGCAACGCATTTTAACCAGAAGGGAATACATCACAGCCGGAAAAAGAAAAAGAACAGGAAACACCACCAACTGCACCAAATGAGCGAGCAAACATACACTGCCCATCTAGCAAATGAATGAGCATAAGAAGAGCCCGGCTGGATCAAACCAAAGGCCTATCTCAGCCAGCAATCTGCTTCCACCAATGCCCATGGGAAGATGCTGGCAATAGCCCTCTGCCACAGTTGTCTCCCAATCCAATACATCTAAATTGTTATTTAGACGATCGCTATCACCAGGATCAGACAAGGCACGTAGCCATCCTTTATATCTCTTATATCTCTTATATCCTTTATACTCCGTGAATGTGTCTAACCCTCTTTTAAAACAATCCACATTGGCAGCCATCACCACATCTTGTGTAAGCCAAGACCATAGTTTCCTTCTTTATTTAATTTGCGTCACCCTACAGCTAAAGCTCTCAGGGCGATGTACATAATGAAACCAAATGCATAATAAAACCCATTTACAAAATTAAAGCAATTTAAACTATGCGTATTGCATAGTTTAACTGGGTCAAGATGTACTTTTTTGTCACCCAGATGACCCTCTAGGTATTCTGAGAAAAGAAGAGCTACTCTCTGCCCGTTTCCTCCACACTCATTTTATAGACCTCTGCTTTGTCTCCACTTACTTCCCTTTATTTATTTTATTTATTTAATTTCTATACCACCCAATAGCTCAAGCTCTCTCGGTGGTTCACAGTGTATGTGTTTGTATAATACAAATCTGCACATGTTTGAGTATTTGGTTTGCCTATCAGGGTTGCCTAACAGTATTTTGGTTTTTTTTTGGGGGGGGGGGGGTTTGCTCCAACATATCAGGGATGCAGTAGCAGTTTCAAAACATGGAATGGTGCTGGGCAGGGAGAGAAGAGAAATGTTGCAAAACATGCAATGGTGCTGGGCAGGGAGAGAAGAGAAATGTTGGTTGTGCACTTCACAACTGAAGTCATACATCTGGCTATATAACACACACCCCTCAAGACCATTAGGTTTAGGGTCTAAAAGGACCTACTTGCGCCACTGGTTATTTTAGAACATGCTCTGCATTTTGCACCAAAGCTCCTTCAAGGTGGCTAGTGATATCAGAGGAGACAATAAGTCCGGCCTTAAAGTATTGCCAAACGGGTTTAAAAAAATCTAGTGCCGCTGGCTCTGAAAGACTCTACATAAACCAGTAAATAGGGATTGACTGACCTGGTTCACATGATGGCAGGGTGGTTAATAAGCCATGGTATCTTGTTAACCACCCTGCCCATGCTGATCGTGAGCCAGCCAGATTTATGAATTACCTTGCTGGTGTGGCTTGTTGCGACATCTAAACCCAGCAAGGATGGGTGGTTGGGGTGGTTAACAAACCATCCCAATTACACTCTTGCTGGGTTTGGACATCACAACTAGAGGCACCAGTGAGGGGAATTATGTAAATCCAGCTGGCAGGGTGGTTAACAAGCCACCGTGGCTTATTAACTACCCTGTGTTTGTGCAAAGCAGCTGCTTGTGTGTGTATGTGTACAATGGATGCTCTTGCACAAGGGCCCAACTACAGCTGAGGTGTGAGCAACTGCTAGGGTGAGTCCTTGACACCTTCATATCAAGGGTATCTGTGTATGTGTGAGTGCACTCAAACAGAGGTTCCTCACCGCTATCATTCCTTTCTCACAGCACAATCAACAAATCATAGGTTAACTCCGCATTGTTTAATATAGAAATGCCATGCTAACAATTCTACGACCCATGCGTTTGTAGAGGTTGTTTAAGCAAACCGGAAACAGCTCACAATTTGCTGCCGTGGCGTGCACACCAGCCCATTATATGATTTGGTTAACTGGAAGAACTGGGATGGATGGAATAAATTCTTTATCAGAACCACGTGCAAGGTAACGTTTGCAGAAATAGAGACAGCGCTGCATAACGAGGTATGATCTCAGCCATGCAGGTGGAAGCAGATTGGTGCTGAAGATATCCAGGCAAAGATGAAACATTTCACGTTTTGAATAGAAAGGAAACCAGCAGAGGGGAAAGACAGCAGCAGCAGCGCTGAGGCTGGAACAATGAGCAAGGAAGGCAATTTTAGCCGTTGTGGTTTAGAAAGACTGGAGGGAAGGAATGTTAAGCATCTAGGAACACAGCGTGGAGGTTTCATTAATCAAAGTGCGATAGGAACAGCACACAGATCGCTTCTTTGGAAAAAACTAGAAGAGGATTTTGATGTATTGTGGAGAAGGACATGACAAGACCCGCCAGCAGCTTTAAAGTGTGGGAATAGCAATGTCAATAGATCTCCTTTAAAATATTTTCGCTTTTACCTTACAACGGAGACATGAATGCTGCCCAAGTCGATTACAGGAAACACCTATTAGGCGAGATAAAAAAGGCACGGCTGAATAATGAGATCTTGTGGCTTTGCTCATTTCCTTTTGCCTCCAAAACCAAGGTCAACTATTCAGTTCAATGGAGAGCCTCAGGCTTTCCACGACTGTGCCTCTTCCAAGCGCAAGGAAAATGAACGCTTGGCTTCAGCCAAAGAACCGGAGCAGGAATTTTTAATGATATCCCTACAGAGCTTGGGCCCCAACATCACACTCTCCCCTACCCCCGGGTCCCCTTGCAATGATAACCATCCATTTTTACCAGGGGGGAAAGCAGTAAGACTGGACTAAACAACAACCAAAATGGCCAGGAGGAATATACAAGGCAATACTAGAAGAGATGTACAAAAGGCAGGCTGATTATAATCAACCTGGCACCTGTGCAAGGAGTACCTATACATACTGGTGATTCCGAACTTGGGTCTCCTTGCATGAGCACGCACCCTGAAAGATCAGGGGCACATCCCAACGACACCCTTCCCAGGCACCGTTCAGCATGTACTGACATCTTATGCATTATAAGCCGATCACACTGCTCCAGCAGAGGTTCCACTCTCTAGGAAATAGCAATCAAATCAAAGAGGATGCAAAGAAGAGGCTAGGAACCTTGGAGAAGTCATTAGCTGAGCACAGGTACCAGGAGCTGCCTTACACAGAGATTCATGCCCATGGCTTAACAAGCCTAGCTCAACTACTTTAGCAATGGCTCTCCAACTGTCTCAGGCAGGGGTCTTTCCCACTATGACCCTTAGTTACAGGTACTAGAAACTGAGTCACATAAAGCATGCTCCCCACTTGTTCATAAGAAGAGCCTAAGAGCCTTGCTGGATCAGACCAAGGGCCTATCTAGACTAGCACTCTGTTCACACAGTGGCCAACCAACTGTCGACCAAGGACCCACAAGCAGGACATGGTACAACAGTACCCTCCCACCCATGTTCCCCAGGAACTGGTATTTCTTCCCATGCTGGACAACACTGCCAGGATCCATGCAATGTCCTGAAGAGTCAGTGCCCAGGGAAGGTGACATGCATTGGCAAGCAATAATGAAAACTCCCAAGAGGTTTTACACAATTTTGCTTTTCCTATGCTTCCTGCATAGAACAATGGTTATAGGGCTCAGTCTGTTGGATACCTGGATCCTAATAAACTCTTCTCACTAATTGCTTTCTCTTTCCATCTTCTTACTTTTTTTGTTCATAAACAAACATTTTAGAATTTGAGCAATGGTCACGGCCATAGGTGTTCGCTTGGCTGTAATGAAACTGCAGATGGGAGCCAAGAAGAGAAAGTGACAGAATCTACCATTAGCGTGACACAAACGTGAATCTCCCAATTCTTAATGCAGCTGACGGCTTTGACTCCCATTAGGTAGGTTTGCCTGCTTTGACCTCTTGGTCTTTCTGCAAATGACTATATTCATGATACACCCCCTCCCCTCCATAAACTCATATATTAAAGAGACTGGTTTTTATCAATGCAGAGGACACATTAAAAAGTTAAAGAGGAAACTGTGCGCACTGACAAGAGCACAATAGAACCTCTGATCTTCCGCTTCACTCTGCAAAATGCCAACTGTGATGGATCGGGTGTGGGTGTGTGCGTGCACAGGCTGACATTCCCAAACCCTCACGTCCAGCTACATTTCATAAGCCGCCAACTTGAGTAGTTACCTTCTTGAATTAGTGGTTTAAAATTCATCACTGAGCCGACCCCCTCAGGACGTGAGCTGTATTCGAGAAACAGTTAAAGCTGCTTCACCTTTGATAAGAGAGGCTTTAGGGGAATAGCTTACATTTAAAGGTCTCGGCTTCCAGAACCTGGCAGCTGGCCTGATGCTCAAACTGATCGTCTTCACAGAGGAAATTATGGCAAAAAGAGCAGCTGAATATTCTGCCTCCTGCAAGGTTTAGCGAGAAAGAATGTAACAGATTAAAAAGGGGAGAAATCAAAACCAGTCACTGCACACAGCAAAAAGTGATCAGGCACCTGAAAACCTGACTTGCCCATAAAGAAAGCACAAATATTTAATTTGTAGACCGATCCGATACAAACTCACTCCAAAGTAAGTCTCGCAGTATTCAGTGGTGTTTATTCCCAGGTAAATGTGCATAAGGTTGCAAATTTATTTCAGTCTGGCCCCAAGGAATTGAGAGAACCAGTTTGGTCTCCATTCCTTGCACCCAGGAGAATTCCCTCCAACTCAAGGGGTTGTGGGGTGGGGAGCTGGTGGAGGGTGGCAGCAGCAGACCAAAACAGTTCAATTGAATCTCGTTTGCCCTCTGCCTTCCTTTAAAACATCAGGGCAGATGTTTAAGCATGAGCTCTTATTTATGACAGTGGATTTTGCATGTGGATAGGAAGCACGAAGCAACAGCACAGCAGTTTGAAACTTCAGAATGTGTGGCCTACCCCAGGACAGCACCCTTTTGTCACATACAGAGCATCTGTCAATGGGAGGGAAGTTCTTGTGAGAAAGGGCTTCGTGAACGAATCCAGTCAAAGCTGCCTGTACAAGTACTCTCTCAGTAATTCCCACTTGTGGCATGGGACAGAGTTTCTTTGCATGTGTCATTTGAAGCTACTTGCTCTGCTGGTGCAGCTATGCAGTGCGCCTGCTTTCCAACGAAGTTTGGGATTGTGTAGGGATTCACCTGTGCAAGAGGGGTCTGTGGGTAGGCCGACTTCATCACCGTGCTGTTGTTTCTCTAGGTGTAAAGACGAAACCAGCCATGGCAAGGCGTTTACATATAGCAAAGCTCGCTTCCAGAGCTTTAAGAAATGCAAGTAAAACTCACCATGATCCCAGACACCTCTCTCACACTCGATGCATTCTGCGTCAGCAAGAGGACAAATACAAGCATGGGTGCTGAGGCATTTCCTCCCATGGCAAACCCAAGCCTCACAGAAATCACATATAGCCCCCTACAAAAGAAAGAGGAAGACTTTACTGTGGACCTCAGCTGATCTCTGTTGAAATACATTCTGCCTGACGGGTGCCCATTTATTTATTTGTTCATTCATTAATTCATTTATATTCCACCTTTTTTTACTCCAAGGAACCCAAGGTGGCATACATAATCCTCCTCCTCTCCATTTTATCCTCACAACAACAACTCTGTGAGGTAGGTTGGGCTGAGAGTCTGTGACTGGCCCAAAGCCACCCAGTGGGTTTCCATAGCCAAGTGGGGACTAGAACTCGGATCTCTCAACTCCCAGTCCAACACTTTAGCCACTATACCACACTGGCTCCCATTCCAAGCAGTGACTGGTCAGAATCATTCTGAAGGAGGAAAGCAGGGAGAACCACACTCCAGATGTTTGCCAACGCGTTTCATGTTCTCACTGCTCATTTTTGAAAGACTGAGGAATCCCCAATTCTAAAATCACGTGGAATTAAATCCTGTTGATTTTTTGGAATCCTACACCCCAATTTGGACATGCTGCACACCAACAGGAAGTTACCAGTTATAACCAGCCACAATTTACAAAGCCGGGGATGAAAATCCAACCTGGGCCATTGAGTTTGCGTGACAGCATGCAGGTGTAGAACAGCTGTCCAAAGTCAAAGACTGCTTCAGGAAAGGTTTATTTGTAATTGAGTTTTAATCAACAGTGTGCTACAATAATTACTCAAGGCACATACACACAAACAAGAAGCCCTGACTTTAAAGTTATACAAAGAGAAATATCAAATTTCAACCTGGCGCCCTCCAGATGTGTCTGAGAACAACTACCATCATGGTTATGCTGACTGGGAATGATGGGTATTGTAGTCAAACTCATCAGTAGGGCATAATAGGCTCCCTTGGTACATGGGATTATCTTTATAGATTGAGGTGCTAGAGGCCTACCCTGTTACATTTCTCTTCCCAATTTACTCGTTCCCGATTCCAAGTTCAGCAGTTACAGTCTCATGGAAGTAATATATTTCTTGATGTTCAAGATCTGGTTTTTTGTGACTTGGGCTGCAAATTAGCACACACCCAGCCTTGGTTAGGCTGAAATGGATTTCAACAGTATTTAAGCATGCACAATTTATCTGTGCAAACATTACGATTTCTACATTTTGCTATAGCACGGAGTACACAGGTACCAAAGTAAGTCAGACAAGTCATCAAAGCTGCGAGACAAGCAATTTCTACAGCCATTAGTGCACACATCACATATCCTGGAAGTTATTTTTTTCAGATACATACCACCATTGCAAGCCCAGTGCTGTACACACCAGCATGTTTTATGACACAGTCTGAAGATTTCATCATGCACTTTGTCTTCCCTATTACAGAAGAAAAAGAGAGGGGCTGGGCAAAAGTGCTGCAGGTCTCCTTTCCCCCACTTCAAATCATCCCCACTCAGGCTGATAAAAATTATCTCCTCTCTACACTAGTTTTAAAATCTCTTCACTGGATGCCAATTAGTTTCTGGGCAAAGTATAAAGTGTTGGTTATTACCTATAAAGCCCTACATGGTTTGGGTCCAGGCTACCTGCGGGATCGCCTTCTCCTGTACAATCCGCCCCACACACGCAGGTCCTCTGGGAAGGGTTTACTCCAGTCAGCCACAACTAGGCTGGCAACTGTTACCCAGACGACCTTTTCTTCTGCCGCCCCCAGACTGTGGAATGGCCGGGAGAGATTCATCAGCTTAATGCTCTCTATGAGTTTTAAGACAGCCACAAAGATGATCTATTCCGGCAGGCCTATCCAGTGGAATTTTAGGATGTTTCTGGATATTTTAGGATGTTTTAATAATGTATACTATGTTTTTAATTCAATTTTATGTATTCTATACTTATTGTTGTTCCCCGCCTCGATCCAAACGGAGAGGTGGATAAGAAATTATTATTAATTATATTATTATTATTATTATTATTGCTTTACCATTCTAACTGCTTTCAAGGCAGTTTTGCTTTTTAAAACATTGTGTGTTACATCAACTTTCATAAGGCATGTAACTCTGCCTTAATCCAAGCCCTTCATCTCACAATACCTACAGAATCAATGGAACCAAAATATGAAGACCCCCCTCATGCAAGACGTTTATTGTAGACACAGACCTAGTGTAGTAACAAATAAGTTACGTTTAAGAGAAGTGCACCTTTAAAGCCGGTAACACTTACCACACTGTGCGCAAATGGGCAACTTTTGTACAGAGCTACAAAAGTAGCAAAAGGCTCGATTTTTCTGCCGTCTGTCAGAATAAAAAATAGGTAAAACAAATCATTGGACAAAACACGTTTTCAGTGGTGCCAAAAGTGTTGCATTGAAGAGAAATACTGAAAATGCATATTTACCTTTGACATTTATCACATTCCTGCAACAGAGAGAGCAAATTATTGTTTTAGTTATTCACACTTAAATTTAGAGATAAATTTGAGAATTAAACCAACAATTTACAGCATCATGTAAATGGAAATAAAGTTATGCTTTTCTTTGTAACAATACAACAGAGACAGAAGATCTGCCAGCCTTACCTAACCTGATGCTCTCCAGATGTTTTGGACCACAACTCCAAGCATGCTTGACCATCTGACATGCTGGCTGGGACTGATGGGAGTTTATGTCCAAAACATCTGGAGGGCACCTGGTTGGGTAAGGCTGGCCTATACCATTCAGCACTTTGATATGATTTTGAACTATTTCCTTCATATGTGGTTCAGAACATGGTATTTCACCCACTGCTGATTTACTTCTATTAACATATTTTAGTGGCCCTTTGTACCTCTCCAGAGCCCCACGCCAGTCAAACACATCATGAAAGTGCAAAGGTCCATGCTACTACAGGTGGAGTACCTGTAAGATTTCCAGCTTCAATTCTAGCACCTCCAGTTAAAGAAGGGGTGGGAAACTTGAATGTACAAATAGGACAACAGAGCTGGGAGGGACTATGGAAACAAAGAGCGTTGAGAAATATGTCAGTAAGAATAAAAGAGAATTATTTTAAAATTATATGGAGGTGGTACCTAACCCCGGTTAGATTGAATAAGATAAATGATCAGCATTCAGCAAATTGTTGGAGAGGTTGTGGGGAAAAGGGAACGTATTTACATATGTGGTGGCAATGCAAATATGTACAAAGATTATGGAAGATGGTGTTTTTAGAAATTGAAGAAATAGTGGGAATGAAAATAGAACAAACACCAAAGATAGCATTGCTGTCACTATTTGAAGATATAAAGTGTGAAAAAGGAACTATAGAGTTGATATCGAGTTTGCTGGTTGCAGCACGATTGATGGTAGCTAGGAACTGGAAGATTCAAGGGGAATATTCTATTGAAGAATGGTATAAAGAGGTATGGGATATAGCCATGAATGATAAATTGACATGTAATATTAAGTGGAGAAAAGGCGTAACTAAAATAAATGAGTTTGAAGGAATCTGGAAACAGTTCCTAATATTTGTGTTTATTAAGGGAAGTGGGAAACCACCAGCAGAAGAAACTATTAGATTTTGGACTCAGGAATGATCCCGAGGTGGGGGGTGCACTTTTATGTTAAGAATGATGATGTTGTAGTATGATAAGGTATATGTAATAGTTTTTCAACATTGTACTCAACATTTATTCAATATGTATGCAGCAGTTGTTTGATGTTTTTCTGTTTTTTTTTGTTTTCATTATTATTATGGTAATGTTTATGTATGTTTATATAATGTAGAAAATGAATAAAAAATTATTAAAAAAAAAAAAAAAGAAGGGGTGGGAAATGTTGTTGGACTGCAACTCCCATCAGCCCCGACCAGCATAGCCAATGTTGAGGGATAATGGTTGAAATCTAACAAAATCTGGAAGGGTACACATTTCCCTTCCCTGAATCTCAGCAAGGGTCCACAAACTTTCAAGAATTTGCCTGAGGGATCATGCCAGGAATCATTTCCATTCCTTGTCCGGGATCTGGAACCCGTGTATGGATTGCCTGGATTAGATTTCTCCAGGAATTCCTGAGACCCCTCCCTTGTGCTCAGAACTGTGGAGATAGCAATGGGGTAACCACATTGGCAAGGATCTCACTCACAGTCGTAGTGATTAACTTTTGACTGTTTTGGAATTTTTTAGAGCCTATAGCTACTGATCACCAGCTATAGGACTTCTGAAGCATGTATCCATTAAGCTTTTGCCGTGAGATTTCCTGTAACAAAGAAGTCTCACTAATTTGGGTGTCCTGTGTCAGTTTGCCAGAATGCCTGAGGGACCGGGAAACATGACAGTACACAGCTATTATTTGTACTGCCACTGACCTCCAGTTTCCCCAAGTCCTCTGTACACACCAGAGAACATGTGAGGTTGGAGTGGAGGGGGAGTCTTCCTCTTGTACCCTGCTAGGCTTTAAAATCAATTTTCCCTGCTTTTTTTTGTGTTATCAGTTACGTTGCTTCAGAAGATTTGGTAAGATCCAAGAAGTTTTGCAAGGTCTCAAGGTTACACAATTAGGAACTAGCTTTGCTCATTTTGGTTACACAATTAGGAACTAGCTTTGCTCATTTTATTTCGATAGAGTTTGAAACTTGAAAACATGCAGAAGAATGGTAAAACCAAGGTTTGTATTTCAATTTTATTATACACTGTTATAGAAAGATCAGAAATGCAAATTCATAATTTACCATTGAAGCATTGCAGGGATGTTTCGCCAGATCAATGTGGCCCCTTGAAGCTCTAATCTGTTTCTCACGTTCTTTACGGCTCTCGGCCTTCTTGCGAGCACCAGTCTTTTTCTTAGGCATCCTTCACTTCCTGGAAGACAATACACTGTCCAAGTTTGTGGGGAAAGTGACTGGCATCCCCCCAAATGCACCCTTCTTCTCATATTTTAACCATAACACACCCACCCCATTTCAGAATTCTACTAATATTCCCATAAATGTGCTCAAATAGGAAACGTAATTCCTACCTGTAATTTCTACTTACTTTAGAACAGCCTTTTCCACTCCCAGATGATGTCAGACTACAATTGCCCAAGACCTTAGATCTGTTGGAGGGGCCCTTCTTTGCATCCCACCAACGCAACATATACGCTATGATGGGACAAGGGAGAGGGCTTTCTCTGTTGTGGCACCCCAACTGTGGAATGCCCTCCCCTTGGAGGCCCGACTGGCACCAACATTGATTTCATTTCGACGCCAAGTAAAAACATGGCTTTTTAACAAAACCTTTGATGGTTAAACTCACTGGCACATTGTTTTAACTGCTTTTAAATTATATATTGTTTTAACTTGGATCATAGTTTAACTTTTTAATTGTGCATATTTATTGTTTTATACTGTATGTTTTTATCTGTATGCTGCTCTGAGATCATAATAATATAGGGCGGGATATAAATGTTTTAAATAAATAAATAAATAAATAAATCCAATTCCAGCTAGTATAGTCAATGGCCTGAGATGATCGGAGTTGTAGTCCAACATCATCTAAAGGCTCACAGTTGGGAAAAGCTGCTTCAAGCCCATCTACTCAAAAGCACCTAGTACGAAGAGAAAACATAAAAGTAAAGCTAATGAAGTGGCTGGCAGAGATATGAAAGATGCAACAGGCATGTGTTTTGTGGGGGGGGGGACACGCGTTACTGTGAAAGTAGTTTAATGAGGATATCCTCAGATTACAGAACATTCTGGGGAGAACCCCCCCCCTCAAAATCTACAGTAAGAAGTAAAGACAAAAAAAAAAAAAAAGAGTTCCAAGAGGTAGGTAGGTAGGTAGGTAGGTTTACTTAAACCAATATTCCTCAAATGTTTTGGTCATACTTTATCCTCTGGTTGTTTCTCCCCTGCACTTGCCACTTATCAAACTCTATTATAGAGACCTATTCATGCGGTTATAAGCAAGTATTTTGCTATGGACAGAGAGTGCTCCAAAACGGGCATTAAAAGAAATGGGTCTCTCTGACTTCCTCTTATTATTATTATTATTATTATTATTATTATTATTTATTTATATAGCACCATCAATGTACATGGTGCTGTACAGAGTAAAACAGTAAATAGCAAGTCTCTGCCGCATAGGCTTACAATCTTATAAAATCATAGTAAAACAATAAGGAGGGGAAGAGAATGCAAACAGGCACTGGGTAGGGTAAGCAGGCACAGGGTAGGGTAAAACTAACAGTATAAAGTCTGCACAACATCAAGTTTTAAAAGCTTTAGGAAAAAGAAAAGTTTTTAGTTGAGCTTTAAAAGCTGCGATTGAAGTTGTAGTTCTCAAATGTTCTGGAAGAGCGTTCCAGGCGTAAGGGGCAGCAGAAGAAAATGGACGGAGCCGAGCAAGGGAAGTAGAGGCCCTTGGGCAGGCGAGAAACATGGCATCAGAGGAGCGAAGAGCACGAGTGGGGCAATAGTGTGAGATGAGAGAGGAGAGATAGGAAGGAGCTAGACCGTGAAAAGCTTTGAAGGTTAACAGGAGAAGTTTATATTGGATTCTGAAGTGAATTGGAAGCCAATGAAGAGATTTCAGAAGCGGAGTAACATGGTCAGAGCGGCGAGCCAAGAAGATGATCTTTGCGGCAGAGTGGTGAACAGAAACCAACGGACTGATGTGAGAAGAAGGAAGGCCAGAGAGAAGAAGGTTGCAGTAGTCCCACCGTGAAATAACCAGTGCATGAACAAGCGTCTTGGCGGAAGAGACAGACAAAAATGATCGAATCCTGGCAATATTATACAGGAAAAATCGACAAGATTTAGCTACTGCCTCAATATGAGGAATAAAGGAGAGCGAGGAGTCAAATATAAAGCCAAGGCTACGAGCTTCCTTGACCGGAGTAAGCGTAACATCATTGACAGTAAGACAGAATGAGAGATGAGGAGAAGATTTAGGAGGAAAAACTAGCAATTCAGTCTTTGCCATATTGAGTTTCAAACGACGATGAAGCAGCCAAGCTGAGATATCTGAAAGACATGCCGAGATACGATCGTGAACATCAGGAGAAAGTTCCGGAGATGACAGATATAGTTGTGTATCATCGGCGTACAGATGATATTGGAGGCCATGAGATTGAATAAGCTTGCCCAAGGGCAACATGTATAAGGAAAACAACAACGGGCCAAGCACCGAGCCTTGCGGAACCCCTACTAAAAGGAGAAAGGAGGAAGACGAGCTGCCATTAGCCAACACACTGAAAGAGCGACCCGCTAGATAGGAGGCAAACCAGTTATAGACAGAGCCACAAAATCCAAGGTCATGAAGGGAATCTAAGAGAAGATCATGATCAACCGTGTCAAAGGCTGCAGTTAGATCAAGGAGAATAAGAACGGAATAATGGCCTTTAGACTTGGCAGTAAGGAGATCATTGGTGATCTTAGTAAGGGCTGTTTCGGTGGAATGCAGAGGACGGAATCCAGATTGAAGTGGATCCAAAGCAGAGTTACTAGAAAGAAAGTCAAGACAGTGAGAGTAGACCGCCCGCTCCAGGATCTTTGAAACAAACGGCAACAAAGAGACAGGTCGGTAGTTAGACAGAGATAGCCTATCAAGAGTAGGCTAATACCAAGCCTGTGGAAATGTTAGGACAGAGCAAGGATGGGCAACCTGGTGGCCTCCAAATGTTTAATTCGCTTTTAGGATGTTTTTAACAGTGTAGGTTGTGTTTTTAATCAGTATTTTGTGTATTTTATGCTTGTTGTTGTTCCCTACCTTGATCCAATGGGAGAGGAAGGTAAGAAATATATTATTATTATTATTATTATTATTATTATTATTATTATTATTATTATTGGGATACAAGTCCCAAACAGCGTGGCCAATGGTCAGGGATTATGGGCTCTGTGGTCCAAAACACCTGTAGGGCACCAGGTTGTCTACTCTTTGGAATAAAGCAAGGGCTTTTCTTGCCAAGTCAGGCTGGTGTAGTCATTCCCACAAATCCTATGCGCAGCTATGAGAGTCCTTTGTAGGGCACATCCAATCCATCCAATTCATGGTTGGTGGGGAGAAAGAAAGGTTCCATCAGCCTAAGGATCAAAGCACTCACTCAATCTCTGTGCAGTAGTCACAGAGAATCCTGTCTTTCTCACAGTCCTTGCATTTGCAAACAAATGCAGGAAACATATAAGCAGTATCCTTCCCAACTGTTCACCAAATGTTCTCCCCCACCTTCCATTTTTCTGGTGACTGAGAAGGGAACACAGTAACTGACAATCTATTAGCACTTTTTACAAATTATAAAATTAAAATGTATTAATATTCAAATACAATTACATAACTTTAATCTTCGCTTCCAACAGCTATGCATCCATTTGTCACCACACGTGCACTTTTGGGCCTCCTCCCCATGTACATTTCCAGATACAGGCCGAGCTCTGCACCACTGGGGGTGGGTGGGGAGGGGAAACTATCCACCCCAGTTTAAAATTCATTGATTTAAACTTAGTTAAAAGCCAGCTTTCAGAGTGTGTTTCCGTGCATAAAACATACGGAATATAAAGGACAGCATCTATATAAACAAGAACGGTAGAAACATTTATGCTCGTAGAACTGTGTAAACCCATAATTTGTACATTAGTCTATGATCCTGTTCAGACGACATGCTAAGCCACAGCGGTTAAGCATTTTGAACTAAACATTATGGCTTAGCATGTCGTGTAAACCATGACTTAGTGTGTCATGTGAATCATTCCTAACCATGGTGGCTACATAACCACGGTTTAAACACACTCATTAACCATTTGCTGCAAAAGGGTTAGTGGCCTAACTATGGCTTAGTGCGGCATCTGAATAGGCCCACTATATCAAGAAGCAAAAGTGACAATAGTGAAGTCAAGGGTAGGCAACCTTTTGGGGCCATGGGCACATTTGGCAATTTGAGAAACTGTTCTGAGCCCTACCCACATGGGATGTGGGGCAAAGGGCAAGTAACTTGCCCAAAAGACTGAGTGCAAGGCAGAAATGCAGGTCTAAGCAGTAGGGTGAAGCTGGATCTGTGGTACCAGAAGGACACACAACACTCTCCCTACAACCTTTGATTTGCACAGCTCTGTGAAAGAAGCATATGCCCCATGACCATGGCCTTTGCAAATTGGACAGATTGGCTAAATCCTGCAGACCATATATGTTTTTATTTATTTATTTATTACATTTTTATACCGCACAATAGCCAAAGCTCTCTGGGCGGTTCACAAAAATTAAAACCATAATAAAACCACCAACAGGTTAAAAACACAAATACAAAATACAGTATAAAAAGCACAACCAGGATAAAACCACACAGCAAAATTGATGTAAGATTAAAATACAGAGTTAGAACAGTAAAATTTAAATTTAAGTTAAAATTAAGTGTTAAAACACTGAGAGAATAAAAAGGTCTTCAGCTGGCGACGAAAAGAGCACAGTGTAGGCGCCAGACGGACTTCTCTGGGGAGCTCATTCCACAGCCGGGGTGCCACAGCAGAGAAAGCCCAACTCTGAATTAAAGAGCTACCATCGAAGGGCAAAATTAATGTGTTGTTGTTAATATTATTATATTTATTTATCTCCCAGCTTTTTCCCAATACTGGACTCAAAGCAGGTGTGTAAGCAAAATTGCAATTTGTGTCTTCAATTTGTTCTCTTAATTAGAAAAAGAGAAGGAGAGAAAGCCCAGCTACCTTTGAGGGGATTTTATTTTTATATTTAAGAAAAAGATACACTAGACAGCATTATTATAGTTTGAATTATAATGAAAGAATTTTAATCTAGTTTTCAAAAAGGCAGTTTCCTCAGAAGAGAATCATGTACACCCTACTAAGGAAAGTCATATTTTTTCTTGTTACTAACATTGTGGCGTTGATTTTTTTTTTTTTTTTTTTTTTTGGATAACAAATATAAGTTGGTTAGCTTGCTCCTTAGCTTTTCACATTGTATTTAAAATGCATTAAAAAGTCATATTTTATATTCAGAGTTGCATACTGAGACGCCTGCTGGCAACAATCATTATTCTGTAGAGTGACATTTATGACACCAAATACCCAATATCACATTATAAACTAGGTTTTCTTCCTGTTTAATGTCAATTTAGCAATAAGAACTCAATCTTCAGTACTTATACATATAATTCTAGGCATTTATTACATACCTTGAAGCATTGTCATGGTAATTTGAGAAAAATTGGACACTTCAAAAAATCTTGAGTGTATAGTCAGACAGTAAGCAACATTAACATCTAAAATGCTTTCCTCTGTCATTTACTCAGGAAATTGTACAAACATTAGGACTTGCTAGTTAGGTGATAGTGGCTGCTGAGTCCTTTATGCAAAATAATGAAAGATGATAAACATACCCAGACTACAAGAATGGATGACAAAATTATGGAATTATGCTACAATTGCTAAATTGACTAAGGGCACAATCCTATGCATGTTTAGACAGAAAAGAAATTGTACAACAAAAGTTCTACAGAAAGGGATAAATGGTGACTGCTTTACAATGTAATTATTCCATGCCTTTCCCTCTGTACTTTTATGCGCTTAAGGCACAATCCTATGCATGGTTAGACAGAAAAAATTTCGAGAACTCCCGGCATAGCTGGCTGGAGAATGCTGGCAATTGTAGGACATTTTTCTGTTTAAACATGCACAGGATTAACACTTCGTGACTGAGGGGCTGAGATCAGAGACTGCTTGAGGGGATTGGGGGCAGGAGCTCATTCTGACAGGAAGACCTAGCAGCCTTTTAACAAATTTTTCAGGTATCACTATAAAAACTAGATTCCCCAATAATCATTTCTGGGTAAGAATCACTGTATTATGTCTATTATCAGAGTCCAATGCCTACTTTAAGTTTGGCAGTCCTGAAGTACAACATACCAATAGTTTAAAGTGACAACTCAAGGCACCCAATACCATGATTTAATCCATAGCCATGTACACCTTATTAATAAGTGCTAAGAGTTAACCACAACTATCTTGAGTTCTGTATAAATGTGAAAGTGTGAAGTCCATTTCTGGTCCTCCTGGATCATAGAAACAAAACTAAGAAGGCCATTATATTTATGTTCCTGCATCTGCTTTACAGGGGGGTGAAAAACACAGTACGGTTAACAAACTATTTATATACAAGGAACTGAGCACCAACCACCGTGGTTTTCCATTTTGTTCCTATTACACACACACCGTTCATTAGCCTGTCGTCTGAACTCAGCCAATGACAGGGATTGGATGATCAGCAGGGTTGTTTCCCTCACCCCTGATTGCTGGTCATGCAATCAGCATTTCCCTAATTACCTGCGACACATTGCAGGTTGCCGTGTCATGCAAACCCACCACGCAGCACAACAGGGATGGCTTTTTACCCACCCTACTACAACTCACGACATGGAATAGGGGTTGGGGGTGGATGGCAGCCACCCCCAATGCACCACATAATCAATTCGGATAACATGGCAATCATGACATGGTATGAAAAATTAGGGAAATGCTGCTCACGTGACCATCATGAGCAGAGGCAACAAGCCAGACTACATTGTTTCCCCTGTTGATAGTCTGAACGTGGCCAAGAAGTTCTAAATTTCAGTTCTGAAACATAAAGGAGTCTTTCCCAGCCTGGAGATGCTTTGGAATACAACTTCCAGGATTCCAGACTATTGGCCATGCTTGCTGGGGTTAATAGAAGATGAAGTCCAAAACATGAGGCCAGGTTGGAGACAGCTAATATAAAGTAATAAATGTTAACACATGAGGGTGACTGAAAGCCCACAGCTAACCTCTATACATTTGGGATTTGTGGGGAGGCACTTTCAGATAATTGTTAACCAGGGTGTATTCCACAGTTAGGCATGTAGAAAAGGGGGAAGGGTGCATTTTTGTTAGTACTCAGGGTAAACCTACTGTATATAAGCTGTAAAGGGACATAGCTCTGTAGTACAGCACATTCTAGCATGCAAATGATGTCCCAGATTCTATTCTGGTATCTCCAAGTAGGGAGGAACTCCTGTGAAGCCATTGTCTATCAGTGCAGAGACAATACTGAGTTAGATGGACTAAAACTGTAAAGTTGGACTAAAACTGTAAGATGGACTAAAACTGTAAACTGGCTAGGAATTATGGGAGTTGCAGTCCAACACATCTGGAGGGCACCAGATTGCATTTATTATTGCATTTATATCCCGCCTTTTTTCCTCCAAGGAACCCAAAGCAGCGTACATAATCCTCCTCCTCTCCATTTTATCCTTATTATTATTATTATTATTTATTTATATAGCACCATCGATGTACATGGTGCTGTACAGATAACACAGTAAATAGCAAGACCCTGCCGCATAGGCTTACAATCTAGTAAAGTTGTAGTAAACAATAAGAAGGGAAAGAGAATGCAAACAGGCACAGGGAAGTGTAAACAGGCACCGGGAAGGGTGAAGCTAACAGTATAGAGTCAGAACAAACTCAAAGTTTAAAAGCTATAGGGAAAAGAAAAGTTTTTAGCTGTGTTTTAAAAGCTGTGATTGAGTTGGTAGTTCTCAACCCTGTGAGATAGGCTTGGCTGAGAGTCTGTGACCAACCTAAAGTCACCTACTGGGCTTCCATGGCTGAGCGGGGACTAGAACCCGGATCTCCCGATTCCCAGTCCAACACTTCAGCCACCTCACTACCTCATGAGTTGCCTGGCTCCTTCCAACCCCTGGTAAATCCAGAAGCAGGCACAAGAATGGAGCTGTGCCAATGGCACAGAGCAAAGGAACACCCCGCAGATGCAGCTAGAGTGAAATTTCCAGAACTGCCCAATCCTCAAGCAAGGTTTCGATGTGTTTCTTTTTAAGGCCTAGCCTATTGGCACAAGCGGTCGAAGCCACGCACCAGACTGAATGAAGGTCATCATCCAAGCTTTGGGAAAACTCTCGGGAGGAGGAGGAGAAAGAAGAGGGGAGGAATTGGGAGGTGCGTGGGTGGGTGTAGATTTGAAACAAGACTTCTGTAGACAGCTGGTCCACCACGTTGCAGTAACAGACAGACAACAAACCACCCCGAGTTCTGGAGTAACTGCAAGCTAGTTGCAAGGGTCCCTTTCCCGCAGACCAACAGGGAGGACCCCGGATCCGTTTTCTCTGCCCCCCGCCCAATGCCTGAATCTTCCCCACTGGAGCCACACACACCCCAATACCCGAACCCGTTTAATGAGAAACCACTAGACGTGACAGCCGGACCACTAGGCGTGACAGCCGGCGCCCTTCGCTCTCTGCCTCTCGCTCACCTCGAGTTGCTTCGCCGGCCTCTAGCCAGCACCAGGAAGGAGCACGAAAGCCGGCGTGGCGAGTTCTACTACCGCTTGCTCCTCAAAAACTCCTACCTTGCCTCGACTGAGCATGCCCGTCGGATCTGAGCATGCTCGGTAGCAGCAGCTGAGGCTCCCTGCCTTTCGTTTTGCCCTCAGTTAGTTGAAAGAACGAGGTCCGAGAGCTGAAGGCGTCGCCAGCGCTGAGCATGCGCAATGCGCGCCTGCCAGGTCTCGCTGCCGGCCGCCGCCCCGCCCTCTTCCCAATCCCGAACTAAATCAGGCGATTGATCTCTACGACAAATCATGGCAAGGTGGGCGGGAAAATGCGCGGGGTTGGCTGTCCGGCTGAGTAGAGAAACAAACGCAGCAGGGGAACCACCAGCCTGGATCATAGCAGGAAAGAGGGACGGGCCGCTCCTGTGCGTGTTTACTCGGAAGTAAGCGCCACGGTGTTCGCTGAGGTTTAGCCCCAAGATAGTGTGCAGACAATTGCAGCTGCACCTTTTTGTTTTGAGCACAGACGTGTCTCATATGCAAGGCAGTTCTGCTGGCTGGGGAATTCTGGGAGTTGTAGTCCAACACATCTGAAGGGCACCAGGCTGAGAAGGGCTGGTGAGATGCTCCACTTTAGGTTCGTTCCCATCCGCGAGGTTGTAAGACACGAGAAGAACCACTCTTTTGCTTCTAGATCATCGTGGGACGGGTGTGCATAGACTTGTAACCACCTGCCCCAAAGACAGGAAGCTCCCGTAGTTTTCTTCCTGTGTGCTAGTATTATTTGTTCACCATGAGATCTGGTTATATAATTTTATAGATAATCACAAGGAAAGCACTTCCAATTTGTCCTGTGTATACACACACAACTAGAAATGACCTTCCGGTTTCTTGCAGGAAACTTTTTTTAAAACATTTGTATTCCACCCTATATCACTAGGAACTCAGGGCGGAATACAGATAAAATCATACAATATAAAACAATAAATATACACAGCTAAAAACAAATTAAACCATTAATCAAGTAAAAACCAGTATATAATTTAAAAGCAGTTAAAACAGTGTGCAAGCCAGGTGAATTTAACCATTAAAGGCTTTGTTAAAAAGCCATGTTTTTACTTGGTGCTGGAATAAAGTCAGTGTTGGCGCCAGTCGGGCCTCCAAGGTGAGGGCATTCCATAGTGCCACAACAGAGAAAGCCTTCTCCCATGTCCCACCATAGAGTATGTGTTGTGTTGGTGGGATGCAGAGCAGGGCTCGTCCAACAGATCTCAAGTCTCAGGCAGGCATATATAAAGAGAGGCACTCTCAAGTATCGAGGTTCCAAGCCGTCTAGGGCTTTAAATGTCATTACCAACACCTTGAATTCTGACTGGAAGTGTATAGGCAGCCAGTGCAATTCCTTTAAGACTGGTGTTATGTGGTCTCTGTAAGATGTGCCTGCCAGCATTCTAGCTGCTGCATTTTGCACTAGCTGCAACTTCCGAGTCGTCTTCAAGGGCAGCCCCACATAGAGTGCATTGCAGTAGTCTAATCGGGAAATTACCAGTGCATGCACCACTGTGGCTAGGTTGTCCCTATCCAGGAAAGGCCATAGCTGATGGATCAGCCGAAGCTGGCCCCAGGTACTCAGCACCACTACTGTGTTTGCAGGCAGTGTTAAGTGCCCTGTGTATCAATAAAGAAACAAATGCACATCACTATACAAGGTAAACATTCATTCACATACTTTGCATTCATTCTTCTATTTTGAAAGTTATGGTTTTCAAAGAATTTACGATTATTTATCAAACCTTATGTGGCAGAAGATTTTGGAAGGAATTTTGGAATGTCATGGAAATTGCTGTGTGACCAGTAGGGCAGGGAATGGTAACCACCAGCAGTGTAGTGGGAAATTTAAAATTGTGGGTCCTTGTCATGACAGCCTACACAAAGACTGTGCAACAAAATATTAACTTTACAGACAGACTTGTTGGGTCCAGTTCCTGCACTACTCAGAGGGAAGATGGATGAAGTAGCTGCTCATGACCAATCTTCTGCACCGCAAGGTAAGTGAGAGGACAGAGAGTCTTTCTTCTGTGCTCATACTTTCTCAATCATGATAGTTTGCAGGTCATTTACATGATGCCATCCTCCTCCAGGGCCGGCGTGCTTTGCAACCATTATCGCTGATTTCTTTTTCTTAACAGGGAATGTCTAGTATTTTTTCTCAATGGTGTAACAGAACCCTTGTGTAGTTGCGCAATTCTGCTATCACAGCACCACCTAGTGGTTGTATAACATATAAAACTTCATCCCACGTACCTGCTTCCCTCAGATTATCTCCGTAGCGCTAAGCTTTCGCAGTTGTTTTTGCTACCAGGCGACAGCGATCCTTTGCATACCAGGAAGTGAGTTTAAGGGGGGAAATGTAAAAAATCATAAAAAATCAACAGATGACCCAATTTAATTCAAATTTGGTATGCTTAAAGCTTTCCCTAATATCTATTACTGTGCCAATTTTTAAAGCTTTATCTTTAAAGCTTCCGCAGATGTAAGCATTTCTTTAAAATCCTGCTCCTGTACCCCAGCGGCGGTTTGGAAGATATGCTCAAAATGTAGGGGCTAAATACGGCGAATCTTTTTGCTTTATTGCACAATTACGGCAGGATGCATGGGAGTACTTCACAATCAAAGCAGATTATAAAGTGGAAAATTTCTGAGTCCTGAGTCTTTTGCATGCAATTCGCAGTGATTGCACAGTATAATGCTGGTGTGATAAAGTTCATGGAAAGGCAGAGAAAGGAACACACACATTCACACTAGGAAAAAAGCACATGGAAAGGAGCTGTTTTTAACCCTGCAAAGAATCCAGCACTAGAAGCTTTGGTAAAGGTCAGAGGCAGATGCTAGTACTTTTTCTCTAGGTAGCACACAGGGTTGATTATTGCCCCCCCCCCAGAGGGTGAAAAAGAGAGAGGTAGCAGGATCACCCTGTGTTCTGTTGCTTGCACATTTTCTTATCCCTACAGCAGAGCTCAGAGAAGTATGTGTGTATTCCAGGGACAATAATTACAAATTTACTTACTGAGTTTAAAAGTTTTAAAAGATAATGTTAATTTTATGAGTAAACTAAGCTATACATTAAATAACTAGGAACAAAAAGGCTGCTTTATGTTCCTAAAGCAGCCCTCCCAAAACTAGTGCCTTGCAGATGTTTTGGACTACACTGCCCAGCATTCTTGACTATTGGCCATACTGCCTGAGACTGATGGAACCTGAAATACAAAATATCTAGAGGACACCAGGTTGGGGAAAGCTGTTGACAAGCAACAAAGCAACTTTAGATCTGTAAAGAGTGATTATTTTTCATCCCCCCCCCAAAAAAAAATTGTGTCGTCCCCCCGCAAAAAAAATAGGGAAAAAACGTTTTTTCCATGGCCTCAAAATTTGTGGAAATATTACATCCCTAAATTTAAGCTCCATTCATTTCAGGGGATCTACTCCAAGTAAAACTAACATTGGATGTAATCCAATATATATGCAACCCTATTTATAAACGACCTCACTTTTACACCAATACTTAGTCATCAAAGTATTTCCCTTCCTTGTGTTTCTTGTGTTCGTGCATACATTCAACGCTAAATTCCACGCATGTCAACGCATGATAGGACAGATTGACCCTAACATAATTAGGTGATAATGAGGCTTCATTAATGTTTCTTACTGTAAATTCTCACAAACATTATAAAGAATGTAGCAAGCCTTGATAAACCGCAATTGAAATAACAACAAAAACTGCTGACTTCAATTTGTTTATAATTAAGTACATTTTTTCTTTTCTTTTTTCTAAACAAGGTACGTTCCAATCTAAATTAAACCTATAATTAACTTCATTATAGCAGCGCTTCTTTCAGCATTCAGCAAGTTTGGATCTGGAGAATTATACAGTGCTAAATGTACTTTAGTAGCTGACCTTTGAGGCAGCATCCATCAGATGTAATTTGCTTTTCTGCAAGTGACCTTAAAAGCGATGCCACTGTTTATTTGTTGGAAAGGTCTCTTTGTCCAAGACGTTTATCTCTGTTGGTCCAGCTATTATAACACAAAAGCAAATAAGGGTATAACATCTCAGGCTACACATTTCAAATCAACTGATAAAGGTGAAGTGCCAATAGCATATTTGACTGTATAGCAACATACATCAATAAATGGATGCAGCAAAGGACAGCTGTGTACCGAGGCAGGGCTGCTTCTGCCTGCAAATTCTCTTCAGAATGGGTCCAGCACATAGAATCATAGAGTTGGAAGGGGCCTATAAGGCCATCAGATCCAACCCCTTGCTCAATGCAGGAATCCACATTAAAGCATCCCTGACAGTTGGTTGTCCAGCTGCCTCTTGAAGGCCTCTAGTGTGGGAGAGCCCACTACCTCCTTGGATAATTGGTGCCACTGTCATACTGCTCTAACGGTCAGGAAGTTTTTCCTGATGTCCAGCCAATATGGCAAGTTTTCAGGGATGACAGATGTAGTTCAAAAGCATCTGGAGGGTGTCAAGTTAGGGAAGTCTGCTTTAAGAAGAGCCATTGCAGAGCACATGTCCTGCTCCAGTTCAGTCCCTTGTATCTCTCACATATTAGGGTTAGGTCTTTGCCAGCCACTGGCAGTTAAAGAAACTAATATTGTGGGCTCATAGTCTGACTCAGCATGTTCGTATCTTCCAAACTGACACTGCCAAATGTATTTTCAACATGACACTTACAAACGTCCGCTTACAAACTAAAGACGTGATTCAGCCAATTTTTACAGTGCACTCCTGTACATGTCTGTCATGGGGGGAAAGTCCCATTGTGTGAAATAAGTATAAGACTGCAGCCTTAAATTGAAAGGAGACACCTAAGCTGCAATCTTATGAGTACTTACTTGGAATTAAGCACTATTGAAGTCAATGGGACTAACTTCTAAGTAAGGATTGCAACACATGCATAGGCTTGTGCTGCGCATTGTGTATTCTATTTCTCCATTGAAGTTGTTAGGGCTTTAAAAAGTTTACATTTGGCTATTTTAGTTAGAAAATTTAGCATTTTGCATCGCATCCATAGGGTGGGGTAACAAAATTATAGATTTCTATAGTTGCCTCATATCAATAGAAAATCAAATTTCATACACTGTTTTACTCTGTACAGCACCATGTACATTGATGGCGCTATATAAATAAATAAATAATAATAATAATAATAACCTTAAGTGCCTTCATGGTGGCTCTGTCCCTTTAGCACTTGTGTAACATTATGTTGGTGAAATGTTCTGTGTTAAATTCCATGCTTTGCTCCACATATGTGGAACAGAATGCTGTTTTCAATTCCATGTTTTACCTTCCAAAAATCAATAAAAGGAGTGGATTCTGTCACAAATTTAGAATTCAGTTGACTTCCATCTCTAAATCTTATTAAGGCCCTTACTTTTAATAACTGAGAGAACTGCCATACTTTATTTATCCAAACTCCGCATATAAGAATCAGAGTATTTCTCCAATTTTTAGCAATAACTACGTTTGTAGTTTTAACAGATTAGAAACCATTAGGTGTTTTTAATATCCTTGAATGGAAGAGTACCTATAACATTGTTTTTGGATCAAATATTAAAATTTATTCAATTATTCTTTTAATATCTCTCGATTCCCCCCCCCAACTCCATATTTGAATATACATCATCTTGGTTCCAGAATTTCCCAATATCTAACAATGTCATGTTTTACCTACAGAGTCTATATTGGTAATATATACTTTTTCATTATAAATAAAGGTGCTGAACTGTAAAACCATGTCTATTCAGAAGTAAGTCTCATTGAGTTCACTGGAACTTACTCCCAGGTAAGATTGCAACCTAAAGTTGATACTGATGGACTTAAATCATTTCTCAAAGTAAGTCACATTTCTATTACTGCTGTGAAAATTAGATTAAATTATTTTTTTATTTGTTATTGAAACTTCCCCTATATGCTCAAACCAATCCAGAAAGATAATTTACAACTATTTTGTTCTAAAATATACCAAGAATTTCAAATATCAGAAAATGCTCACCTTTGAATCGCCTTTAGCTTCATGGCTTCATAATAGTTTCATGTATTTTGGACAAATAATACCTTCCTAATTACATGGGCATTTACTTCTAAGTAATTGTGCATAGGCCTGAGTCATATAGAAACATTACCACAGCCTTCTATCTGAACTGAAAAGAGAACAGACTATTGTTGTATAACCCAAAACAGCTGATTTAATCTAAGGATTGTTATTGCTCTCAGAGGCTGATGAAATGACAGAACAATCCATCACATAGAATTTAATACAATATCTGTTGGATGACAAATACCATCTGCTTGACAAATAACAAGTCTGAAGGTAGGCAACCTATACAAATATACACTTAAAGAACTAAGATAACAAACCTTGGAACGATTTTTGAGGAATTTTCCAAATTCCCTCACATTAATCTCTACTGTCAAGTTCATTTTCAGAATCTATATTATTGTGTTTTATTGCAGCTTAGGCTGAATACATGCCCGCTATGACCCTGTTCAGACAACAGGCTTAAGCCATGGTGGTTAAGCATTTTGAGCTAAAAATTATGGCTTAGCATGTCATGTGAACCATGACTTAGCAAGTCGTGTGAACCACAGTTTAAATACACTCATTAACCATTTGCTGCAAAGGGGTTAGCATGGCTTAGCGTGTTGTCTGAACAGGCCCTGCATTTTTGGCTTGGATCCAAACCATGTTTGTTGCATTTACAGTGCAATCCTAAGCATGTGAGTTCATAAGAATATCCTACTATATTCAGTGGAGCTTACTCCCTATTATTATTAGTAGTAGTATTAGTATTATTTATTACATTTCTATACTGCCCCATAGCCAAAGCTGTCTGGGCGGTATATATTTATTTATTTATTAAATTTATATACCGCCCCATAGCTGAAGCTCTCTGGGCAGTTTACAAAAGTTAAAAACAGTGAACATTAAAAAGTATACAAAATTTAAAACCATCAAAAATATAAAAACAGCAGTATAAAACAGTATCCATTTTAAACAACAACAGTTCTGGGGTCCATTAAAAAACAAACAAACTTAGCATATGTTGTTAAATGATGTTAAATGCCTGGGAGAAGATGTAAATGTGCTTAGGGCTGCAGTTAGCCCCCATTGAAAACAATGGGACTTGAGTTATGACAAACTTGTCCCATTAATTTCAGTGGAACTTTTCAGCTAACCAAGTCTGGAGGGTTTATTTATTTATTTATTACATTTCTATACCGCCCAATAGCCGGAGCTGTCTGGGCGGTTCAGAAAAATTAAAAACATTCAAAGTATAAATAATGGGTTCTCTTCCAACCCATTATTTCTTTCCTCCGTAGTATTGTAATGACACATTTCTCATCTACCTTTAAGCTTACTGATTGTCAATAGGCATATTTGACAGTTGGCTTCCATGCAAAGCCAACCATTCACTGGAGTTGACAGGGAAGTTACCCATAAATCAGCCTTATCTAACCAACCTGGCACCTTCCATCAGCCCTAGCCAGCATGGCCATGCTGGGTGTATTTTTTTTTTTAATTTATTTATTTATTTATATGCCGCCCCATAGCCAAAGCTCTCTGGGCGGTTTACAAAAGTTCTGGGGTCCGTTAAAAAACAAACAAACTTAGCATATGTTGTTAAATGCTGTTAAATGACTGGGAGAAGTAGTAGTCCAAAACATCTGGATGGTACCAGGTTGGGGAAGACCACCATAAATTATCTCCTCTTCAGCCTCGTCGCACATCTATCCAGCTACAGGCAGTGAGGTGGTGAATCCGCTCCAGGTTTCAGTCAGAACTCTAAAGGAGCTATCCAAGGTGCATCTTCGATGGCTCCTTTAGAGCCCTGACTGGTTCTACTGACATCGGAGCCACCAGCCTGCACAGGCTACAGGCCATCTTGTCTTTAGTGCTATGCATTTTTTCTCCCAGCCCTGTTGGGAAGGGAGGACATACTACTGTCCTCATCTCCCCCCACCCTGTGTCAGTGTTATTTCCTCCCCATTAACTAGTCACAGCCAGCCACACCTATCTGAGATTTGGAAGAAGGGTTCCATGGCAGCATCACCTGGGCAGCTTTCATCTTAGACATTAACTACTGTGCCAAACATGCTGCTTGTAAAGTACTTGCAGCACTTTGTCCCATACATGGGTATGGTGGCTATTCATTGCTACAAAGAAAAGCGCTGCATTTGGGGGATACTGTTGCGGGGAATAGCAAATCATCCCACCACCAGCCATAAAATTGTGGGACCTACCTTCATTGGCAGGGATCTGGGGAAAAGGTATGCACAGAGGACTGCATCTGTCCAGGGGTCTCTGCAAATACAAGCATCTCATCTGCAAATGCAAATTATGGGCAGGGAGTGAGAGTAATAAGAAGAAATAAAGACCCTGTTCAGATGATAAGCTAAGCCACGGTGGTTAAGCATTTTGAGCTAAACATGATGGCTTAGCCTGTAATGTGAACCATGACTTAGTGTATCATGTAAACCATTCCTAACCATGGTGGCTACATAGCCACAGTTTAAATACGAAAGGGTTAACGGCTTAACCATGGCTTAGCGTGTTGTCTGAACAGGCCCATTGATACTTTTTTCTTTCTTTTTTTACAATAAGTGATTTAAGTATAGACATGCCATTAACTCTTTCATTTAAAATATGCTCTGGACAAACAAGGGTTAGTGGGAATCAACTAGAACTAACTGAAGGCAGGCAAGTGACCCCTGTGTGTTCACAAAGTTTGAGATATTTTGAAGAATGTCAGAAGGGGGAAAAGTAGTAACACTCTGAGAATCCTGTTATGGAACATCAGCACCCTCCAGTGGCAGCTATGATATTCACATAATTTTTCTTTCAGATATTGGCCATGAACAGGGTATGTATACAGTTCTTCAAGGACTAGTAGGATGCTAACTATGCTGGATATGAGAGCCGAGGCGATGCATGGGAAAAGCCATTTGAATTCAGCACATAATTTTACACTGAACGAAACACTTACTAGATGTGCTTTGTAAAATATCATATTGAGCCATTGTGGGTGGAATCTAGCACCTGACCAGAGGAAGATTTTCTACCAGCTGAAGAGGAATTTTGTATCAGGTGTTCCATTCCCTCCAACCACTAGGTGTTACTCACAATTTGGCTTCAATTGACATTTTTACTCGGTGCACCAACTCAATTTCGTCTCTGGCTGTGCTAATATAAGAGCTGTCATGTTTTTCTATCTTTCTGCTCTGTGCTGACTCAAGAACCTTTGTGTTTCACCCAAGGTAAGAGACACATCTGAGCTACTGTTGTCAGCTTTAATGTTTTCAGAAATAAAGAGCAGCTATTGCATCTCCCTCCCAGAAGTCATTGCTAAGTATAATCTGATTCTTACTAAACCTACCAATGACTAATTCATTCAGTCTGCACATCTCTATTTTGAGACTGGATCTAATACCGCATATCTCATGACTGCAATATCTTGACAAAAGGATTTTTGGAGTTTACAATTTCTTTCCACAACTCCTAGTTTTTGTACCGTAAAGCTTGATGAAGAGTTCTGGTGAATGTGAAAGCCTGCACTTTTCTGGGATTTTGTTTGGTCCTGGTAAAAGACTTTCCCCAACTACGGATTTTGGATTAAATTCAGGCAATTTAGGCTTGTTAACCATGCTTATTTTTCTTGAACAAGTCACCTTGAGTATCAATAGGGCTGTTCAAACAACCCACTAAGCCATGGTTAGGCCACTAGCCTTTTTGCAGAAAATGGTTAGTGGGTGTATTTAAAACATGGTTATGTAGCCACCATGGTTAGAAATGGTTCACATAACACGCTAAGCCATAATTTTTCGCTCAAAATGCTTAACCACTGTGCCTTAGCATGTCATCTGAACAGGGTCATTGTTTATTGTTGTGTTTTCAAGGTGGTTAACAAGCCACACTGCATTATTAACAAGCCACCCTGCAGAAAATGTCAGACAACATGCTAATCCATGGTTCAACAAGCAACCAATGGTTCAACAACAACCCACACTCAACCACTAAGTGTGGGTTAGCAAATTGCATTAACAGCCCAACTGTGTTGTTTTTCTAAAGGTAATCTAATTAAGTAATTGGATCTAATTGTCAGCTGGCTGAGTACTGTGTGAACGGAATGCTGGACTAGATGGATTCAGAATCAGAAGAACCAGGGATTTACCAGCCAACACAATGAATTCTACAAGGAATTACCAGCCAACACAAACCCTTGAATTTTTAAACAGGAGGTTCACATGGTTATACAGTACTACACATCTAGGAAAGGTGGTATAGGACATGTCTAGATCTAGGCGTATGCAAAGTGTTTAAGTGCCCCAAAGGTTTTCATCCAACAGTTGTGGGTGGATGTTCTGTTTTCATTCCCCAGTGCCTACAGCTTGAATGGTGGAGGGCTTTTCCTCCTTACTGTTTAAGGGCGCCACCCTATTGGGTTGCTGTCAGCTAGACAGAAGTCTCCGTTCTCAAAGGCTTCCAAGCATCCTGTGCCAATTTGGCTGCTGCCAGCAGGCCTGGAGGAGTGACAGAGCCAATTTTCACCTCTTCGTTCTTTTAAATATTTCCCACTAGATGCGCCTCCCACTAGATGAGCCCTGCAGCTGAAAAGGCCACACAGTACAGCGCATCCTGGCCTCCCCACCATCCCTGTCTGCCCTCCTTTTCCTCTCCCTGAAGTCATTATGCTGCTGAACTTTTCTGCATCAGCTGGGAGGGGTGTGAGGGTGCAGATCCAAGCAGGGATTGTCACCTCCAAGCTTGTACCTCTGTCTACAGCCTTGGAGGTGAAAATCCCCAGTATCCTGTGGCCCCTCGACAATGTCTAGGAGCCATAGGATTGCGCCGTAAGGCATTTAGGGTGCAATTCTAGGCATGTTTAGGCAGAAAAAAGTCCTGCAGCTCCCAGCATTCCCCAGCCAGCAGAAGCCTGGGAATTGTGAGCCTTTTCTCTCTCTAAACCTGCATAGGATTGCCTCCTAAATAGTCTTTGGAATTTGTTCCCCAGTACTCTGAGAATTCCTGTCTCTGTGACATTGCCCCTCTACATGGCCCAGGCTGCTGAAAACGTCAAATTGCTCCTTTCATTTGACACAGAGGCCGATCTGTGCAACTGATTGTAAAGCAGTCGTTTTTATGTTCACAATGTGGTAGATAAATATGTTGTTTCTGAATGAGTTTCCATTCTCAAGGGGCATTTTCACAGTTGCTTAATTCCATAATGGGGTATTCTGCAGACCATGGAGCAGTTTTGTTTTCAAATTCAAAATTTTGAAATAAAAAATGGGCATAACATAATTAAGGCCAGTCACCTGGAACAGCAGGAAATTACCTCTGCTAATACTCTGTTGTGTTCCAGAAAGATTGATCAGTTATGGTCAGCTTGCTTCTCCTGTATGTTGAGAATGGATGCTTTTTAAGCAATATTTTGGGCCTTTTTCAGATGATTGGTTTATATTATGATAAATGTATTGCCTTTTCTGGAATGTCACAGTTTTGCAGCACTCACACGGTTGTTGGAGAAGAGTCAGTTGTTTTCCCAGCAATTGTGGTTTAGAGTGTTGTCTGTAATGTGTTTGCATGGCCATCGCAAGCACTTGTTGGGTAGTCTCTGTGCCATGTTTTGACTTTTAAGTCTAACCCCAGAATTCTTCTTGCAAAGGGTATTTCACAGGAGATGAAACTGGCTAGTCTGGAAGCAAACATGTTCCTTGTTCATTCCAAAACCACAACTAAAAGGATGCTGTCAAAGAGTTTCTCCACACTTTGGCCTAATCTACACCAAGCAGGATATTGCACTATAAAAGCAATATGAAAGTGGTATATGAAAGGCAGGAGCCACACCAAGCAGGATATAGCACTATGAAAGTGGTATATAGTATGTTTCAATGGGCTCCAACGGTTGTCCATGCACTTCAGTACCTCTATAAAGCAGTAGTATGGCTCCTGCCTTTTATATACCACTTTCATGCCGCTTATAGTGCAGTATCCTGCTTGGTGTAGAATAGGCCCCTGCCTTGAGACTAGTTAGTTTCATTTCCCATAGAGTATGATTAGAGGGAAGAATATCCCTTCTATGAAACTGCTTCACTACAAGGAAACAGTAGGTCTGGGGTGTCAAACCACTTTCAGCCAAAGAGCCTAATTCAGTTTTGGAGAATCTCTTGAATGCTGCATTCCAGAGCTGAGTGGGGCTGAAAACAAAACATAGGGTGGCCATAGGAAAAAGGAGGACTAGGCTCCTGTATCTTTAACACTTGCATAGAAAAGGGAATTTAAGCAGGTCTCATTTGTATGCATGCAGCACCTGGTGAAATTCTCTTCATTACAACAGCTAAAGCTGCAGGAGCCCTGCCCTCTTTTGTAGAGTGACCAGATAGAAAAGAAGGCATGGCTCCTGCAGCTTTAACTGTTGTGATGAAGAGGGAATTTTACCAGGTGCTGCATGCATACAGGTGAAATCTGCTGAAATTCTCTTTTCTATACAACTATTAAAGATACAGGAACCCTGTCCACTTTTCATATGGTCACCCTATCCAGGCAGGGCTGGAAAAATTCCTGTCTGAAACCCTGCAGAGCCACTGTCAGTCAGTGTTGACAATATTGAGATAGATGGGCCAAAGGCCTGACTCGGTGTAAGGCAGATTCCTATAACAAAAAGACGTTCACCAACAGTTGTTATGTTTGACATTTTCAAACATCTAAATAATTCTTGCAATTAAGGCTTCAGTCTTATAACACTTACCTGAAGTAAGCTGTATTGAACTGCCAGGGTTCTTTCTATGACTTGGACCCCTTGAGCAACTCCTTAAGGATCTCTGCTTCCTTCTTTTACCTTTCCCATCCCAGTAACATGGGGTTTAGGCTGTAGATGTGGGGTGAATGACAGTCCAGACATTGTGGCTTAACACAACAGTTTACTAGTAAAGTAGAACAAGCAACTTACAAGTAAAGGTATTTACTCAATAGAGCTGAGTGATACAAAGTCATTGACAGAAAATAAAAGTTGCAAAAATGCAAGTTCTTTTACCCTAAGCTTCACCTAGACTTCTTCAAACTGCGCTTTTCTGCTCCTTCGTTATCGTCTTCTCTGGCCCTCTCTCCCTGGCTGGCTCTCTCCTTTTATCCCCTCTTCCCCCAAAACTGAAAGTATTGTTTCAGTCTCAAAGAAATGAAACTTAACTGGAGAAATGAAACTTACCCAGGAAATGAAACTACTCCTCTGAGGGATACCTCCTCCCAACAGAAAAACCCTAGTCCTCAAAGGCCTAACTTTAATAACTTGCCTCTGTAGGCCTCAAATCTTTACATGAACATATGGGACTTACTTTTGAATAGACATGTGTAGGACTGTGCTGATATTATCCCTGTGTGAGGACACTAGATCATCTTTCTTAGAAAAGCTAACGTAAATAAAAAAAATTTAAAAAAAAGCTAACGTATAAAACCAATTTTAACAGTTACCTTTAGCATCTTTCAACATTTTAAATTAAAAACGTAATTTTCTGTTATTGAAAAGTTCTATGAACATTTTCTGTGACACTCTAGTGGTTAGTTTATTTACACTAGGGTTGCAGGTTTTAAGAAAGATTGCCCCACAGAAGACAGAATTTGAGGATATGCAGAATATTGCTGCTATGTTACATTTTATTGGGCAAATTCCTAATGAAATTCTGAATGCAAGGTTAACTTTCATTGACGTAATGAGATAAAAAAAAAAATCAAAAGTGATTAAAATCCAATACAGGATGTTGTAAAACAGTCAATGGAAGTAATAGAGGTATGTAAATGTGGGTGAAGCATTAAAATAATCATTTGGATTTAGCCAGGATTATGGTATAATTAATGCCGCTAACGATAAAATAACTTATCCCTCAAAATATACCATATTTTTTCAGAAGTAATCTAACTGAATTCAATAGATCTTACTCCCTAGTAAGTATGCACAGGATTGCAGATATACAATTACCTGGGAATAAATACCCTTGAATTCAATGGGACAGTCTTCTGAGTAGATGTGCACAGGATTGCACTGTCAATGTGGAATTGTCAGAGTTTTTTTCTTCTTAGTTTTGTACCATGGGCAGTATCCAATGGGGACTGCTTGCAAGCGGCTAGCCCAGATGATTCCCTTCTGTAAGCAGTGCCAACTGTTTGCAGAGTGGAGATTTAGCACTTTCAGAGGCAACCTGAAATAAGCAGAAATGTGTATTTCTGGAATGGGGTATGAATGTAAAAAACTGGATGTTGTATGCAGTATGTAGGAAAAACTACAAGACGTAAGAACAAGATTCTGCAACCACAAAATTGGGGCGGTTTTAACCAAAAAAACTAGAGCAAGATGTTGCAAGACATTTTAACTCGCCTGCACATAGACTCTCAGATTTACAATTGCTTCCAATTGAACAAACAAAGGATACTGACATGCTTGACAGAAATGAAAACTCCTGGATCTACAGACTTAGAATTCTTAGTTCATATGTTCTTAATCTGGAGGACAATTCATAAGCTTTATCCCACTCATACCTGTGTTGTTGTTGTTTTTGCTCCTTAGGAATTTTCATCTCCCAGCATTCCAAACTGCCATTCTTGGAACATCTCTACATTATGGAAAAAAATGCCCCCTTGCCATTTTGTCTTCTTTTGGGGTCTTTCCGTGTTGACTATGGCTCCTTTAGATCATGACCAACGGCGACCATTTTGAAATTGTAATTGAAAACTTCCCCTCTTGCCATTGTTCCATAAAGTTAAATGGAACAGTGCCATCTAGTGGCCCACAATATTTTAAATAGTGCATTATGTCTGATCTTTTTTAAAGCAAAATTCCCAGGGAAGACATGGGTGACCTCCATGAAGAGGACCCACAAACTTCCGTGAGTAGCCACTCATGAGCATGCAATAAATTGCCCATGTAGAGAAGCACTTGGTATTCATTTAACATCACAGCTACTGATGAGGGTGGAAGGCAAAACTTTTAGCACTAAGGGAGCAATCCTTAGCATATTAAGTCAGAAAAGTGCCCTGTCTAAACATGCATAGGATTGTGTCCTAAATATATCTTGAAATTACTCTGTTGTTAGGCTATATCTTTCATACGTATCTCTTTCATATATATAAATGTTAGGAATCGATGCAAGATATAACTACTTCTATCAAATAATTATCAGCAGGGATTAAAATACTTAAAATATTCAAGAATTTTGCTTTTCGCCCCTTCCTCCCCCATGCCTGCCTCAAGCTGCCACCAGAAGCAGTGAAGACAACCAATGACTCAGCTGCCTCTTACTGTTGTTACTCTTTCAGTCCTCCCACTGTTCAGAGATGACATATGGCAACAAAAGCTATTTCTTTTCCACCCACTTTTTTTTTAAGCTGTTCTAGCTTTCTCTTTGTTGGCCATGGCGATTGCGCAAGACGTGTTCTTTCAATCTCCTTTATACTTTGCTATCAATACAGAGCTTTCCAAAATCAGTATTAAAGTACTGTTCATATCCAAGTCTGGAATGACTCTACTTACCATTATGCAGAGTGGGGTGTCTACCTCAGGCAGCAATGTCGTCATGAAAGGGCAGTAATGATTGGTTATTTAATTTGTTGTTATTGAGGCTGTGTTTTTGCCACAGGTAAAAAATAATTTGACTTCTCTTGGGTACTATGTGCACCTTGACAGTGGTGCCATTTGGTGCTCTGCTTTAGGCAGCCAAATGTCTTGGACTGGCCCCCAAAAGCTTATGACTAAATTACCTTAGTGGCATGGCAGCCACACCAGGTTTGGTAACACAAAATGTCCTGGACCATGTGATACAAACCTACACTGTGGCTCCTTCCCACACAAGTATCAAGACTTGGAAGATTGGGAGAGGCACTGCGCCTGAGCTATAGAGAACCCAGCTTTAAAAGAAACTATCCATCTAATTTAAAAGATGCTAGCTCTTCAAAAAATCAGTGAATAGGAGCCAATGGATTATATCCAGTGTTAGGGCTCATCTACACCAAGCAGGATATTCCATTATGAAAGTGGTATGAAAGCGGTATCTAAAAGGCAGAAGGCACACTACTGCTTTATGGTGGTAGTGAAGTGCACTGACAACTGTTGGGGCCCATGACACATACCATATACTGCTTTCATACCACTTTCATAGTGTTATATCCTGCTTGGTGTAGTTGTGTCATGGGCCCCACCAGTTCTCAGTGCACTTCATTACCACTATAAAGCAGTAGTGTAGATCCTGCAGTGCACTTCAATATCACTATAAATTAGGCATGTGCTCCGCTCCGATTAGAATCGGAGAATCAGAAGCGAATTGGCCTGCTCTGCCTTGCCCAGAGGCGGAGTTGAAGCGGACCGCAGACCCTTGGAAGCAAGGCAAAGAGAAGCGCCCATAGGCGGAGCGCTTCCCTTTTCGCGGAGCGCTCCGATCACCATTTTGAAAAAATTTGCCCATAGGATTGCATTGTGGAAAAGAATAGGGGATAACTGTGTTGTTTTTTAAGCTATCTTTCTGAAACTTCTTATGCTTAGAGAGTCATGGCTGGGGGTCATTTTGAGCCTACTCTCAGCTCTCTGCGCGTTGCGGTTCGCTTGCTAGAATTTTTTTAAAAATCGGGTAAAAAACCCGGGAGATTTACCTTTTTGAAGTGCTGAGGGGCAGAGTCAACTCCTGGTCATGATCACATGATCCCAAAGTTGGAGGAGGGGATAGGCAAAACGGGATACTTGGGATACTGGGAACTTCTCTTTCTTAGTCTGAACGGACTTTTCCCAGTGTTTTTTAAAACAGTAGCCCCACCAAATGCACAAACACAACCTGAAATCATATACTAAGCAAATAAATAACAGATAGGAAACACAGCACTGCTACCCACCCTAACCTTGGTGAACAACTGAATAGATGTGATGCAAGGGGATGAGGTCCCCTAGGGCATGTGGACGTGCCCAGTGCACACACTCTCCCACCCTTGGAGGGTCATCAGAGCCCCCCAAAGAGTAACCAGTGGAGAAGCAATGCCTATCATGAGTTGAAGTGTAAGTTTGCTTCTTAAAGAGTGGTCCCTAGACAGGGACAGTCAAATTGGCATTATTTCCCCCTCCCCCTGGTCATGTCCACTTCCCTCTTACTGGTAAAAGACAGATATAGCTTTTTTAAAAAAATTCTTCTTGTTGTTTATTCAGCAACACTGCTGCTTTTAATTCCACCCCTCATTTATTTATTTATTTATTCCATTTTATATTATTTACACCCCATAGCCCAAGCTCTCCTGGCTTTTCCTCTTCAGTGAAGTCAGGCAGTCTTTCATTGTGGTTCAACTCCTTGTTATTGTTGTTGTTATTGTTGCTATTAATATTAATTAGTACTGCTATTAACATTATTATTTTGTTGTTTAGTAATGGCTGTGATCACAGTGCTGTCAATCAACTCTGAAGCAAGGATCACAAAGCTTTACTCTTATCCTCCTAGCCTCCTAGTTATGGGATGCAAAAGAAAATGCACCTCTCTGTGCTGCTCCCACCTCACAGGGATGGTTTGCATTACTGGCTTTGAAACTATCCTTGGTTCACTTCCTTATGCCCCCAGAAATGTCTGCTGCCTGCCTGCCTTCCCTCCCTCCTCCCCTGCCCGCCTTGCAGGGATGGTTTGTGTGTGTCTTGCTTTGACTCAGGGGATAAGTCCTTCCTGCACTCACTTAGGCCATAGCTAGACCTAAGGTTTATCCCTGGATCATCCAGGGGTCAAACCTGTTCATCTAGGTGACACACAGGGGATCCAGTGCTCAGGCAGGGGCGAACCCTGGATGATCCCAGGATAAACCTTAGGTCTAGCTGTGGCCTTGGACTTTTGGAAGTTCCAAATCAATTTTTCAAGTGTGGAAGAAGATTCATATAGGTTTATCTCTACTCCCCAATTCATGGCACGTTGGGATTTCCTTTGAAATGGCCCCATTGAGCTATCTGCAGCTTTAAATCCCTGAGATACTGGGGTGTCCAATTTTCATAAATTCCCCAAAAATCAGGGGATGATGGGATTGGCTTGAGTCTCAGCATGCATGTGTATCCATGGATAATCTATCATGGTGCCAAGTTTGAGGTTTCTAACGTGAAAATTGACGTAGTTCTAGCATGGGACTTGATTTGGGGTGAGTTAAAAGGTTTAAGCCCTGCCAAAAATCAGGGGATGATGGGATTTGCTTGAAACTTGGCATGAATGTGGATCTAGATGGCATCTGTGAGGGTGCCCACTTCTATTTTTTTTATCTGTCAAAATGTCGGAGAACAGTCCATGTCTGAAAATGGGATGTCCGATTTTTATAAATTCCCCAAAAATCAGGGGATGATGGGATTGGCTTGAGTCTCAACATGCATGTGTATCCATGGATAATCTATCATGGTGCCAAGTTTGAGATTTCTAACATGAAAATTGACGGAGATATCGAAAGGGGTGTGAATTGGGGTTATGGGTGGTGCGTTAGAGGTTTAAGCCCAGCCAAAAATCAGGGGATGATGGGATTTGCTTGAAACTTGGCATGATTGTGGATCTAGATGGCATCTGTGAGGGTGCCTGCTTCCAATTTTTTAATCCGTCAAATTGTCGGAGAACAGTCCATGTCTGAAAATGGGGTGTCCGATTTTCATAAATTCCCCAAAAATCAGGGGACGCTTGGATTGGATTGAGTCTTGGCATGCGTGTGTATACGTCCATGAGGTGTCATTGTGCCAAACTTGAGGTTTCTAACTTTAACAGAAAAAAAGTTGTAGACTTTTTTGGATTTCAATGCAAGCCTATGGGGGGAAAAGCGGAGATCTGATCCGGATCCGGAGCTCCGCAGCGGAGCGGAGCGGACTATAGGCGGAGCGGGGCGGAGTGAAGCGGCCCGATCCACAAACTGCTGATCTGGAAGAGAAGCGGATCGGGGGGCCCGTGCACACCCCTACCATAAAGTAGTAGTGTGGCTCCTGCCTTTTAGATACCGCTTTCATAGTGGAATATCCTACTTGGTGTCTTGGAATCTTACTTAAAGCAGACCATAAGACTAATGTTGGATACAAGCCTAACTTTTTGTTCTGCCATGGAAGCTGCTTATATTCATGGAAAGAGAGTTGTGTTCACAGAAGGGGTCCTTACACTAACGGTCACTCTTTGGGCATCAGTTGCTGAGATGTGGGCCTTGGCAAGAGCCCAGTAGTGCTGATCACTAATGCCAGCCCTAGCTGCTGTGCCTAAAGGTACCAATGGGGATTTCCTTCAAACGCAAATACCAATTTCCAAGGAGGGATTTTCTTCGGGACCACAGCAGTGGAGGAAAGGGTTATATTTCCCAGTAATTTTCAGCCTCCCCAACTGATGCTCTTTGCATGTATATCCTTGTATGTTAAATGCAAAGATGGATTTAACACAGTTGTGGCCAACTTGTGGCCCTCCAGATGTTTTGGCCTACAACTCTTCTCATCTTTAAGCAGCAACATAGCAATAGTGAGGAATAACAGGGGTTGTTGTTCAAAACATCTGGAGAGCTACAAGTTGCCCACCGTGATTTAATGTCACACCTAGGTTGTGCCTGAGAGCTCATACAGAATTCTAAGGAACTATCTTGGCATGAACTCTATCCCCATGGAGAGCATGGTCCTCTGTATAATCATCTTGGCAAGAAGAATTTTGCCACACACCCAATGCAGTTAGGTGGTACAATATATGATGGAATAGTTGGGATATATTCAAGAGCTAGTGTAGAAGTTAGTTTTGCTACAGAGATCAGCATCCTATTGAACTATTGTATGTTTATTGTTTTATTATTGCAGCTCTTGTTTTAAATGTATTGTAAACTGGCTGTGATAGCTATTATGATGGGCAATATAAAATGCCTTAAAAATAAAATATGGCAGCCTTTCCCAATCTGGTGCCCTCCAGATATTTTGGACTTTAATTCCCATCAGCATCACTGATGTGAACTCCCTCCATGAGGGGGGAGTACTGCTATGTCCCCCTCCCTTACTAGAAGTCCTATTCCTGTTTGTTACAAAACTGGAAGGGGGGGAGATAACTTCCCCATCTTTATGTGGGTTCCCCAGGAAAATAATTTCTAATAGGCTAACACCATTCAGGATATTACTCCTGACACACCCTAGTCTGTCCAACTTCTTGGGGAGTTTCTGAGCCCTATTGCCAACCCCTCTCTTCAGCCCAGACCTAAGGAAAAAGAAAGCTGAAAGGTACTTGGAACTTTCCTTCCCAAAGTCCAGAAGTGGAACACTTCCCAAACCCTTTAAAAAATCTTAAAATGCAAATAGTAGCTTTGTAACCATGCAGTTTTTTGTGGGGAAGAGCTGAGTGAGAAATCCCTTTTAAAACAATACACCCAAATATCCAAATAGAAAAAGGAGTTTAAGAAAAATGAGAAACAAGGGTGAAAAACATGGAAGGCAACCATCACACATATACACAGAATTCCAATGCGGATGAGTTACATTATCTAATTGAGTACAGTCTTGGGTGCTAGAACATATGCCAAGTTTATTGCAGAGACGATTGTCAGAGAGGGGGAGCATGTGGCTTCCAGTTAGATGATATATAGGAAAGCTCTAAAAGGGCTGGGGAAACCTTTCTTATGAGGAACTATGCAGTAAAACCTGCCCTTTTTGCAGAGACTGATGGTTGGTCTGTCCAATAACACAGCAGCCTCCATTTCTGATGTCAGTAGATTAGTCAGCAAATCAGAAAATTACCTGTTGACTTGACCCACCTTTTTAATGACTTTAATTTATGTCTCAAAAGCCCAAGGTGGTTGGAACCAGTCAGCCTATCACGAAAAGGGATTAAGGTTTTGTTCGCATTTTAGAGGACAAAGAAGGGACATAAGGCTAGATAAAACTATTCAGGTTGGCCAGCAGGGTGCCAACTGACCAAATGTTGTAAGGGGCATTGTGGATCTATAAAAGAAGTAGAAGTTTGTCATATAGCCACTCCACATCCAGCTCTACTCTGTAATTTTTCTGGAGCCACTACACAATCTGCTAGAAAGGGGGCTCCAGTTGCACCATTCCCCTTCTACTAATCTCTCATTGATAGCCAACTCTAGGTGTAGGTCGGTAGCTTTCTAGAATTGTGAACAGAAAGGCCTCAGATGGCTCCTCTGATAGAAAGGGTAAGGCCTTGTTTACTGAGTGCTGTTGTGGTTTGCCTGCAATACCTGGTTAGCTGGGAGACCCACAGACCTTGTCTCTCCACAGAGGTCTCCCTTTCCTCCTCACTCTCCTTTCTCCTTCTCTTCTCCCTCCTGAGTTCCCAAATGAAACATATGATGCAATTTCATACTTACATAACCTTCTCTGAACGGTCTGTCAATTGTGTACAAAAATAGGTAAATAGCTAACTAAAAAGATATTAATTTCCTACAAGTTAAGGTTTCAAACTTAAGCATGGATACTAGGCAGTAAGTTCCGTGTGACATTATCTGAGCAAATATTTGAACTCAAGATGTATGTATGTATGTGTAATATAGATACACACATGATAACGTTTTCTGTGGGCTGTAATTAATCAGATCAAAGATGGTTGAATCTGAATCCCAAGACCAAAACAGAGAAATAGATAGGACAGTCAGCAGCAGTGGTAGGTCTTTGAATGATCACTGCCAATGGGGAGGATGTGGTTAGGGCTGGAAATGGAGCAGGAGTTTTGGAATCAGGCCAATTATTCTCTCAGAGTTTCTCTGCAGCTGTTTAGGATAAGATATTGGCAGCTGATGGGGTTCCTCATGGCTAATCACAGTCATGTAGTGATTCACTGTGATTTCACTGAATGGGAAGGAGAAATACTTTACACAAGCTGAGAGGTACCATCTTCATTATTTCTTCCATATTCCAGAGCTGAGCCTTGGCATTTAATGCTGATTCCAGGGCTGAATCTAGGCTGAAATTAAGAGCTGTTAAGGGACAATACTCTTACTAGAGGCAGAGGAGAGGGCAAGAAAAAGGTAGATACTGTTTAGATTACCATACATGCCATTAAATTATTATAAAGATGTGTCCATCCAGAAAATGAGAAATATAATCTAATAAAATGGAATATCTTTAACTGAGTTTACCATTGTAAATGAGAGTATAAGATTTATTTGTATTTTCAGTTTTGGAGAGCTGTTCAAGCAGTTTTAAGATCATAATTCAGAATACAAAGTATTTCTATCTCCTTAAAATGGAACACAGCTGAGAAATATTCTGATTTACATAGTTGTAATGTATTGCAAAACTAGCTTCTATGACTGTCCCAACCTTCAGCTATAGGCCACTGCATAAACGGCCTATTCAGACAACAAGCTAAGTCATGGTTAGGCTGCTAAGCATTTTGCAGCAAGTGGTTAGTGAACTTGTTTAAACCATGGTCATATAGCTGGCGTGATTAAGAATGGTTCACACAACATACTAAGCCATAATGTTTAGCTCAAAATGCTTAATCATCATGGTTTAATATGTTGTCTGGACAGGGCCATTAACTGCCTTGCTGTATCAGGGTGAAGGTCCATCTAGCCCTGCTTTCTGTTCCCAGCAATGGTTAGCCAGGTGGCTCTGGAAACTTGCAAGGAAGACACCAAGATAATGGCCATATAGTGACACTGCCCTTTGGAAGGGGTGGGCAACTTGTGGTCCTTCAGATGTTTTGGCCTACAACTCCTATGATCCCTCACCATTGGCTGTGCCAGCTATGGCTGATGGGTATTGTAGACCAAAGCATATAGAGGGGCCACGAGTTGTCCACCCCTTGCTTATAGAATGGCTTCATGGAATGGAGGCTTCTTTGAGGAGGTCAGAAGGGTGGGAAATCTAGGATTCGCATGCAAATTCTTTACAGCTCTACTCAGAATTAAGTCCCACTGAATTGAAAAGGACTTACTCCCAGGTAAGTATGTTTAGGATTTCAGCCTTAAAGTGCAATCTGATGCATGTTTAGACATACTGGGCCTGTTCAAACAACACTCTAAGCCATGGTTAGGCTGCTAACCCTTTTGCAGCAAATAGTTACTGAGCATATTTAAATCATGTTATTGTAGCCACTATACAATAGTTAGAAATGGTTCACACGACATGCTAAGTCATGGTTCACCAGACACACTAAACCATAATATTTAGCTCAAAATGCTTAACCATTTTGGTTTAGCGTGTCATCTGAACAGGGTCAGTGGCTGGGGAGTGCTGGGAGTCATAGAACTTTTTTTGGTCCAAGCATGCATAGGATTGCACAGAGAGATTGGAGACAAGAGCTCATTGCCTTAAGAGATTTTTATCTTCTTCTGTAGTGGATTAGACTCACCCCACATCTCATATGCTCCTAATACAAAAAAATGCAAGACTGTGTCTAACCCCATTGCTGTAAGGGGGCAAAATGCAATCTTTCAAACGAGCCTGGAAGAAAGATCAGCCACCAACAGTCCTTGACTTACTGCAGAAACTACAATGCTGTGGATTTGATAGATGGAATCCTTGAATGCTGCTCCCAATGGGCTGATTCACACATATATCATTGGATGACTCACCATTTGATGATTCACAGCCGAATGTGTGAAATGTCTGTATTGAAGACAACTGCACTAAAGGTGCTGGTAGGCAACAGGGAAGCATTTTTGGTTGGTGAGGTTTGATCTGGGATGGCTGTTCCAGACTTGCAACTCATTACCTGGGATAAATAACACCTGTTGTTTTTCACATAATTTGTGTTCTTCCCAATGTATAATTTCCTGTTTCTACAAGCACAAAGGCATGAATAAAGGGTGATGCTACTCTGGTGAACTCCGCTCCTGTGTGTTTTTTTTCTCAGGTCAGTATGTGTGAAGACTTCCACACCTTTGCTGTAAATGGGAGAAGGAGTCCTCTCAAAATGTTTGTGGGTAGATACTGCTCACTTACCACCAATCTTTTTTTAAAAAAAACAGAAGCATTTTAATGCAAAAACAAAACAAAAAAACATTTACACCACAGGTAAATGTTGCAACATTACTCCAGAAGCAAATGTTTTGGTAAAAAAGTTACCTTTTTTGTGATGGATGAGTTAAAAAAAAAACTTCAAAAAAGTGGAACAATGAACAGAGATCATGGAACAATACTTAATTAAAACTTGCATGAATAGGTACTGAAATCACAAAACGTCATGAGAAGGCCACAATTTTGTACAGGATGATACAAATATACTTCTGATCTTGTACTCCTTATGGCCTGGTCTAGTGGCTACTAGGAGGGCTTTCTCCGCTTTGGCACCCAGGTTGTGGAATGAGCACCCCAGAGAGGTCTGCCTGGCGCCTACACTGTACTCCTTTCGTCGCCAGCTGAAGACCTTTTTATTCTCTCAGTATTTTAACACTTAATTTTAACTTAAATTTAAATTTTACTGTTCTAACTCTGTATTTTAATCTTATATCAATTTTGCTGTGTGGTTTTATCCTGGTTGTGCTTTTTATACTGTATTTTGTATTTGTGCTTTTAACATGTTGGTTGTTTTATTATGGTTTTAATTTTTGTGAACCGCCCAGAGAGCTTCGGCTATTGGGCGGTATAAAAATGTAATAAATAAATAAATAAACAAATATGCTGCAGAATGAGGTGGTAGGATCCTGAGGTGATAAAATGGACAGTACCACTACAGGTACTGCAGGGTTTGGGGTTTGTTGTTTTGCCTTTTTAAAATCATCTCCCATGCAAACAACTACATAAACTAGCTATCCTATTGGGTTAAAAGTTCTAGATTAGCTCTCACTTGGCACCAACTTCTTACTATGTCTGTTGGCTTTTGTCAAGAGAGCGACAAGTCTTAACACATTGCACTAGCTAATCTATCCCTACTACCACCAGCAACTTTCTCTCAAGGGGTGCCAGATAATTAGTAAATAAAAGTGCTTCTACTTGTGTGGCTCCTAGTTTTCTTTTTGCAAGAGATCTTTGATGCCAAGAGAAAAACAGCCCACTGGCATTCAGAGTGGCCTGGTCCTTTCTACCCTCTCAGCCCTCTTCCCGCCAAATTCCCTGCTGCACGAGTAAGCCTGGCAGAGGCGATGATCAGGAACGTGCGAACTCTCCCCTAGTTCACGCGAGCGCTTGCTCTTGGCTCCTTCCCGCCCTAAACTCGCCAGCAGCCACAACGCGCCACATCGGCGCATTTCTCTGTCTACCGGCAGGTGTCGCCGCCGCCCTTCCGCGCCGCTTCTGAAAAAGCCGAGCAGTAGCAGCAGGAGCTCTTGACATCACATCACCAAGCTCCTCCTGCGCACGACCCCTTCCAACCTCGGGCTCCCTTCTTCCCTTCCCCTTCCACCACCCGGCCCCCCAAACAAAACATTTCCGCTGGCGAGAGGCGGTTGTAAACCTAGCTGGGCTAGGCAAGGAATGAGCCAGAGGTCAAGAGCAGCAAACCCCGAGGCCACCGTAGCGGCAGCGGGGGGCGGCTGCTGCTGCTGCTGCTTCTCCGGAGCTTTTCCTTCAGCCGCGAGGAGGCCGCCTTGGCTCGCCTCTTCTTCCCGGAGTCCTGCTGGGGCTGAAGGCACCCGTTTGGCCGTGCGCGCCAGCTAGCTCGCCATCCGCGCTCAGCAGCAGGACGAAGCAGCTGCTGCAGAGTGGAAAGGAAGGCAAACAAGGAGGCGGCCGGGCCGGGCCCAGCAAAGCGCCTTTTATTTCTCTCTCTCTCAAAAAAGCAGCAACTCCAAACCCGCTCGCAGAGGAGCTGAAATGCCTGCGGGGTTGCAAAGGTGAGGCGCTCGGCCGGCCGGGCTCAGCGGCTCCGTGCGGGCTGGCGTGTCCCCACGTACATCCACGCGCGAGCGAGCGCGCCCGCACATGCAGACACGCGCGCGGGGGGACGAGCGGCGGCAGCAGCAGCAGTCAAAGATGGCAATGTCTGTGATCCAAGTGTGCCGCAGTCTGGCTCTCTCAACATGGCTGCTTTCCTTTTGTTTCGTGCATCTGCTGTGCCTGGATTTCACGGTGGCCGAGAAAGAGGAGTGGTACACGGCCTTCGTGAACATCACTTATCCAGATCCCGGCGGCGGCGGCGGCAGCGGCGGCGAGCTGCGCAGCGAGAAGAGCGAGTGCGGCCGCTACGGGGAACACTCTCCGAAGCACGACGTCTGGGGGCAGGTGGCGATGACCTCGGCGGCCGCCGACAGGCAAGCCTGCGACCCCAACGCCAGGTTCGCCGTTCCGGGGCCCGGCAAGATCTGGATCGCGCTCATCCCCAGGGGGAATTGTAGTTTTATGGAGAAGATCCGGCACGCCGCCTCCCAAAACGCCTCGGCCGTGGTCATCTACAACTTGGGCTCCAGCAACGCCAACGAGACCACCACCATGCCCTCCGCAGGTGAGCTCTCCCCCCACAAACACCCCCTTTTTCTTCCAGGATCCCACCCCCCGCGCCTCCCATTCCACCCTCCTGGGTCATGCCACCAGATCTCCTAGGGTGTTATTAATAGCCCGGCCATGGCCAGGCTTAATATCCTGAGCTCCGGCTGGTGGCGTGGAAGGCAAGGCAGCGCTGTGCGCTTGACTCACCAGGAGGGGAGTTTGGGTTATTTGTCTGTTCCGCGCTTCCCCCCCTCCTTCCTTAAGTTGTGGTGCTGGGGGGATGGGGAAGAGAGATATCCTGAAAACGATGGGGGGGGGGGAATGGCTGTAGTTGTGCAAGGGATGGGGGCGCGTCGAGGGGAGAGCTGGCCATTGAATGAGTTCACGCTGAATGACAAATGGATTGCAAAGGACGCTTTTGAATGCAGGTACGCAGGAGAGTAATAGGTTAGCTGCAGGTGGGATGCAGACACACAGACGGCCTTCAACGTGATGCCCTCCAGATGTTTTGGAGTTCAACTCCCAGCATTCCCCAGCCAGCATAGTCAAGATTCAGGAATGCTGGGAGTTGTAGCTGAAAACATCTGGTCGTCGTCCGTCCCGGTCCCCCCCCCTCCTCCCTTGGGTGTCTTGTGATAGGCAGAAAAGGGAATGAGTGTGTGGAATGGAAGGTTAGGAGAGTGGGTCTAGTGGAGTGACATCCTGTCCTTTGGTTTCACTCTCAGCTTTATCAGTGGATGTTCCAGATGTGCCCATTTGCTTTAAGTAGGTCCTTCAAATTCAGTGAAGCTGGTCTGGGGCTGCATTCCTTGGTAATGATTGAAACATTCACTACCCTGGTGATTATATGTGTTCTCCTTTTACCTTGTTGGACTTCTTTTACATTGTTGAATTTGCCCCCTAGACACACCATGGTTAAGGCATATTGTAAATCTTCATTTCTAGCTCTGTTGCAGAGGGTAGGAAGCAATGAAATGATACGGCAGTAAGCAGACTGATAAAAATGACGTCTTTCAATATGATTGGGAAAGTTTTGGTGTTTGGGGCCACTTCCTGAGTTTCAGGGAGTTTGTGGTTTCTGTGCAGAGTGGCGGTGGTGGAATAAGCATTTTAGTGGCTTTGGCTTCAGTTACTCTCATTGTGGGACAGCTGTGTTGAGAATGAGCTATTTAGGATGCCAGGAATGCAATTAGGTTAATTACTGCTACAAGATTTTACAGGGAAGATGCAGTCTTAGTACAGTATCTGTGATTCTGTGGCATAAATGATCTAATTTCATGTAATAAACACAAGCAATTTTTTGTTCACTGTTAAGATGTCTTTGCATTCTATATCCTTTACAAGATATAGTGCTGCTGGAGATAATCTGGTTTGTTATGAAAGAAAAATCATTACAAAATGGTACAGTTGCAAAAGCAGGCTCTATGATGCAAGTGTTGTTGTTTTTATTTATTTAATATCATTCTTCGAAATAAAGGATTTAAATACACACACTCAGCTATGGCTTGTTCTTTTTGGCAGTCTTAGTCTGCCAAACACTACTTACTTTTTATTCCAAAAGATCTTTCTATGCAGAATCAAATGCCACTAACTAATTTGGATTGCATGCATTTCTCTAATTGAACCCAGCTGTTTCATGCCACTTTGCAGCACAATACTAAAAATGATAGGCTGATAGAATAGTAGAGTTGGAAGGGGCCTATAAAACCATGAGTCCAACCCCCTGCTCAAAGCAGGAATCCACCTTAAAGCATTTCTGACAGATGGTTGTCCAGCTGCCTCTTGAAGGCCTCTAGTGTGGGAGAGCCCACGACCTCCCTAGGTAACTGGTTCCATTGTCGTGCTGCTCTAACAGTCAGGAAGTTTTTTCCTGATGTCCAGCTGGAATCTGGCTTCCTGTAACTTGAGCCCATTATTCTGTGTCCTGCACACTGGGATGATCTAGTAGAGATCCTGGCCCTCCTCTGTGTGACAACCTTTTAAGTATTTGAAGAGTGCTATCATGTCTTCTCTCAGGCTTCTTCAGGCTAAACATGCCCAGTTCTTTCAGTCTCTCCCTTGGAGGTAAGTACCACTAATGTCAGTGGAGCTTACTCCCATGTAAGTGTGCGTGGGGTTGCAGTTGTCTTGTTCAGGTCAGAGAGAAATCTAGAGCCAAGATTGGTAGCAAAACACTAATTTTATTTTTTAATATCCATAATTCATTGCCTATTTCCTTTGGAGTAGGTCCCATTGAATGTAGTGGGATTTATTTACAAGTGCATAGGATTGGGTTATTAATGTCTTGCAATAACAAAATCAAAGCTTCCTTGATGATGCAACAGCTACTGTACAAGCCATCTTGACCTGCAATTTTCTTTGGAGAACAATGTTGTGTCTTAGCTGAGAGGTTGGAAAACACTTTAAATAAATAAATAAATCAACCAACCAACCAACCATATGTTTTGCTTAGAAGTGTTTTGATGGCTTCTAGAAATTTGTTGGTCTTTTTACAACTTTTGTGTAAATACCATGTGCACTTCTCTTTAGATTACTGCTCTCAGTTCCTCAGGTAATGAATGATAGGGCTATAGCTGCATACTACACCCTTGTGCCCTCCAGATGCGTTGGACTATGAGTCTCAGAATGCCCATGCTATGCTGGGGATTCTGGGAATTGTAGTACAACACCTCTGGACAGCACCAGGGTGGGAAAAACTGGGCTTAGAGCATCATATGTTATCATTGGCATGGATCTCTGGTTGTTATAACAAGGAATGGGAAAAGTTTTTATGACACTGAAATATTGGTTCAGTTGATGTGTTTTGGTTTGAGTGTTGTTTTTAATACACAGTAAACTACATGCTTGTTCCAAACAAATAATTGTTTGCTCCATAATTCTAGGTGGTGATTATATTAACAACATATAGGTTTAGAATTAAGAAAATATTTTCCCAATTACTTCATGTAACTTGTGCTTGTAAAAAGTTTTTATTGTATCAGTTAATATTGAGCAGTCTCATTAAGTGCTTCTCACAACATGATAGATTCTTTGGATACTTGTTCTTATGGCTGAACATGCTTCTGCTTGGCTTTCAATGGGCATAAACAGCAACTTGTTTTTAAGTAAAACTACGCATTGATAGTGCCTAAAAATGCTTAATTTTGTTTCAATTGCCTTTACAACAACCCTGAAAGGAAGGCTGATTTTATCTCTATATTGCATAGTATATAGCAGCACATGTCAACATTTTTTATTAGGATCCAGAGGGTTACATGTGGGATTCCCTACATATGATGGTTTTTTTGTGGGGCCCTGGCCTTTACAGCCTTTTATCCCTCCCCAGCTGCTCCTAAAGCTGGGAGACCCTCTAGAGCAGGGGTGGGCAAATGTCAGGCTTGCAAGAACTACTTAATTTGTTGCTAGAACCCAAAGATCCACCAACCAGGTCCTGATGCACAACAGGCACTAAAGAATTCTATGCCCAGGAACTTCTTATGAGTTCCAAAATTGAATTTTGCTTACAATTTTTTCACATAAAATCCATTCCTGGTTTCCCCAAGCTTCCTTAATTTCAGAAGTATAATTTATTGGGGGAGGGGGAGTCATTTTGTTGCTGCTAGAACCCAAACCTATAGTTGGGAGTCAGAAATCCTTGATGTTCTACTGCAAATCATCGAGGATCCAGTTATATTTTCTGGGGGGGCCCATGCTTTAGAGTTGGATTTAATACAGTGTGAAGGGCTGTCATTGAAAGGAACACATCAAGATCAGATGTACTTCCATCTTACACATAGGGCAGTTGGGATCCCAGCCATTATCCTCACATTGCAAGAGCTGTGGCTGAAAAATAGTGGCTTGCCGTAGCCTACCAAGTGAATTCATCATGACTCATCTCCTCCCACATATACCTGCCAAGAACCCAGGATGGATTTGATTTAAATCATGATTTAAATCATGATTTAAATCACTACTCAGAAAGACTCGATTTACCATGTGCACTCTTCCTCGCAATATTTTACACAACTCAGAGTTACCAAAGACTCATTCTTGCTGGTATAATCATAATATTTACAACGAGATAAAGGTTTCATTTTTAGAATAACATTTTTTCAGATTAGTTTTACAGTTATATCAAAAAAATACTGATTTGGTTATACCATTATAAAACACATCATAGATAGATAATTATGAAATTATTGCGAAGTGAACTATCACCAGTTTAGTAGGTTAATCATTCATATTTGGACAACTTTTCTGCTGTACTTTATTGGAAGGAGAAAAATAATCTTACAGAAACCTATGGAAGAGCATGACATTGTGAAAGGATTAATGGAATTCATTTACCAAAAAATTTAAACAACCAAGCAACAACAAACCTTTGGACTATAATGTATCTTAAGTAGAAAACTATCTTTAGATAGATTTTTCCTCAAAAAGCATTTTATTAAAAAAAATCCAATTTAAATAAAAAGAATCCAATTTTTTTGATTTTTTTTTTAAATCGTTGATTTTTATCCACCCTGCCAGAACCTAACATCATCTTCAGGGGTCCTTCTACATGAGCCACTGCCAAAGGAAGTGAGGTGGGTGGCTACCAGGAGGAGGGCCTTTTCTGCTGTGGCAGCCTACCTGTGGAATGAGCTTCCTAGAGAGATTCATCTGGCTCCTACATTGTACTGTTTCCGGTGCCAGATGAAGACCTTTTTATTTTCCCAGTATTTTAGCATTTTATCATCCTACTTTTTTATCATCTTAGTTTTAAATCTGTATCTTAAATCAGTAAAATCTCTGCATTGCTGTTTGGTTTTATTCTGGTTGTATTTTTATATTGTGGCTCTATATTGTGATTTAAGATTCCATATTTTACACTTCGAGCTGTACTCTATGGTTTTAATTTTTGTGAACTGCCCAGAGAGCTTTGGCTATAATGTGGTATAGAAATAAAATGAAATAAATATATAAATAAATATTAGCCACTCTGCCAACACTATGGTAGGGGACACTGCAGTAATGTAGTGGAGCCTTTGTGGGAAAGCTTTCCTTTTAGCCTGGGAAAGGGATAGAAAAGTTTTGTCCTCACCCCTTTTAAAGGCTGGATTGTGTGTGGTCTAGTGTACAAAAGGCATGTAACCTACACAGAAGAAATGGTATCAAATTACATGGTACATGAAATGCTTGAATCAATGCATTTAACACATCCATTGTTATTGGTTAAATAGCACAGAGGGGATGATCAGGATTGGGTCCATGGCACACATGCAGGAGGGGCGTAACCGTTTCCCTCCTGTGTCCCAATGAAAATTACCCCTTGATATTGCTGTTTGCCCATGAAGGGAAGCTGCCATTGGCATCAATGCACTTCTTGCCCTTTCTAGATTGGCCCTCAAGCAGGAGCTGAAACTAATCAGACTTTCTAGACAAAGTGTGGAGAATTGAAGGGTTGCTGCTGATCACCAATGGAGAAACAGAATCTGAATGACATGAGGCTTAACATTACAGGCATATCCTAGAATACTGCTAAATGCTATTCTGATTTTTTTCTTCTTAAGGTTTTTTGCTTCTGAATTGCATTCCAAGCAAATAGGGGCAGCATTTTGGGCCATTCCTAATATTGCCTCATTTACTTCTGTCTTGGCTCCTAGCTCTGACATAATATATTCCACGTTTATTTTTCACGTGGAAAGCATTACAATGGAATATTCTAACAACCCCCCCCCCATTTCTGTGGCTACATCTGCAGACAAAAACAGTGATGCATTCACAGAAAATGTCTAGTGAGTGCAGATGTTGAAGGGTTGGATCAGAGAACCTATTGGACTATACAGTAGAAAATAAGGGCTCCACAGTCAATCATGCGTATATAAAGGTATATGATGCCTGAAGGAGGAGAAGACCCTCACCTTCACAAGGTGGGATGCTTTAGACATTGTTCTTCAAACTGTGAAGAAGGCAAAGGGCCAAAACCTTAATAATCCAGATCCACTTCTTATTTTTGTTTTTCAAGAACTGTCATGTCCTCACACTTTTGTATATCCCTTTAGAGTTCATTCTTGTATCTAATAACCTAAGTTTTTGGCTGTTTAATAGTGAGAATTAGTCAGATTCTCTTGCACCTGTATGGAGCAGTACATATTATTTTCAGAATCTGTTTTAATTTTTAAAAACGTTTCTAGTTTTCATAAGAATAGAATCAGAAGAAACTCAGAAGGTGTGGACACTTCTGTCATGGAAATCTTAGAGTAACCTAGGCAAGAACTTTATTGTCTCTTTCTAGCAAAAACAGAACAGGAAACCCCTGACTCCACCCACATACAATGACATTCACTACCACCTAGTGACTAAACTATGTAATGACATTATCCACACACCTACTTCTTTTGTTGAAAGAAACGAATAAATCTTTCATACTTCAGATCTCTAAATCTCAAAGGCTTCTGAATAACTTGCAGAACAAGTGACGATCTGTCAAGTTTTACAAGTTAGCTCTGGCAGACTGAAGTAGATGAACAGTGCATTCTCAAGTAGGAAGATGCCAGTTCTGTTAAGTATTCCACATGAAATCTCAAGAGAAAATAATCTGGGTGTTTCATTCTTTCTTTGAATAGTAGCAATTTCTTTTCTTCATCAAGTTTAATATAAATGTTCTTTCCTATTTCTAACACTGATTGAGCCAGTTATGGAAATGCCATAACTCCTTGATAATCTGAAGAGGCAACTTTTTCCTGGTCAGGCCACCTTGGAATGAAATTATTTTCTAGGGTTGAAATGGATGTCCTGATTTGTTTTCCTGTTAACTACTGGATTTAACCCAGCAGAATTGTTATCAGTGCTGTTGATCTGTAGTTTAAAAGAGCAATATATGAGTCAAACTGTCTCAAAATGTTATTTACAGCCTGTACTGCTCTCTTTGCTTTGTTTGAGGGTAGCTGGTGCTAGTGACAATATGACAAAAGTTGTAATATGTCTGGAATGACTAGAATTCTACTATTGTAAATTGGGTTACATTGTCTGTCACAAGTTCCTCTGGAATGCCAAAGCAAACAAGCTGTTAGCATTTTCTAAGGTTTATCAATAAAGATGTAGTAATTAAAGTTTTTTCCCCATTGTACTGATCTATTTCTTCAGCAGTAATCAGAGGATAAGTTTTTGTCCTTTATGTTAGTTCCAATACTAGGCTACCATACTGTGGCCTGATTCATACATAACACACAGGGGATCCCGGAGTCAAGCAGGGACAACCAGAGAGTTTCCCTGCGATAACTGGGACCGCGGATTTCCCAGTTTTTCTGTGGTCCTGGGACACCCCCAGGGACCGCAGGCAGTGTGGTGCCTGCTCCCAGGTTCGTCCCTTCCTCTTTGTGAGTAGCAGGGCTCCTCAATGGGCACGGAACTATGGGGGGAGGGGGCTCTGTGCCCATGGGAGGTGGGGGCAGCATTTTCAACATCCCTGGTATGGCTCTCAGCAATTTTCAGAAGTTTTTTAAAAAACAAAACACTTTTGGTGCAGGATTGTGCCCACACCAGTGCACAATTGCGCAAACGTCCCCATGGTGTATGGTTTTTTTTAAAAAAGAACGCTGTGCCAGACAACTCGCTTCCATTTAGACCCTGGGGGGCAATCCCAGAAGTGGAAAAGCCTATGATCATCCCTCCCCATCCCCGGAAGGCCTGCAGATGTAAACATGCCCCATGTCATGAAAGGCCTAGAGGATACACCAATCAGGAAGCTATATAAGAACTTTGTCTCCAGCAAGAATGGAAAGCAACAGGAAATAACAAAGTTTGGTACCAGCTTCTGTCTAATGTATATAATGACACTATCTATACAGCTCTACTCTCCAGTGACTAATGAATGATGTGGAGGGAAGAAGGACTTTGCTAAACCTCCTTGTTTGTCAAGTATTTTTATTGCAGCCATTTTGTTTTTGTTTTTGCTGTTGTTGGTTAGAATCTTTGGAAGACTTGAGATAGCAAGATTACTTAAGGCAGCAGTGTATGGCTGTACTGTAGCTCACTGTAGAGCATATGCATTGCATACAAAAGGTCCAAGATTCAATCCCAGGCTTCTCCAGGTAGGGCTAAGAAAGAATCTTGCTTGAAACCCTGAAGGGCTGCTGCCAGTCAGAGTGGACAGTACTGAGTTAGATGGACTATAAGGCAGCTTCTTATGTTCTAGGACAAAAATCCTAATTTTTATGATTCATACATTTGTCAAATGGCTAAGAAAAGAAAATAGTGTATTTTCTGTATCAATGATGGAGCATGTAAGATGCAGAACTATAAAAATGCTGAGGAGAAAAAATGATGGAGCTATAAAGGAAGTTCGATGCTCAAAGGAGAATTTGCTGGGGCCTCTCTTTTTGTCAAATCTTTATATTCGTGTTATTAAGCTATTTATTCAGTGAACTGGTTGCTGGCTCTGAGAAAATAATTTCTCTAGCCTTGTTGCTGCATTGGTTTCACCTGTGCATTCTGAACTAACCATATATGAGGCCATAGGATAAAATGCATGTTACTCTCTCAGTTTCATGTTGCTTGCACATTGGGCCTATTCAGACGCAACTGGGTGAAGCATGGTTAGGGAACTATGAGGAGGGGCAGTTAGGAAAAACATGACACACATGCCCATCACACGACTGGGAATTGTGAGCTGCGCCGCAGTTTTCTTACCCTTCCCCATGTCTTAGTTAATCCCCTGGTCTCCTGTTGCCACCGCTTGTTAGTCCAGCAGCCTTCACACCGGGAAAATGTGCACAGCAACTGTTCCACCTGTTGCTGTACAATGGCGACCATAGAGTCCAGACAGGATACCTAGAGGACGCCACGTTTTTGCGTGGAATGGACAGTTTTAACCATGAGGAGCCTGATGGACGACACAGTAAGTCAACCCAGGGCCCCTTAACCCCACTATAGGCGAGTGGTTACCTGGGGTGGTTAATTAGCCATCATTGTCTGTTTTTTCTCCACAGACAATGCTAGGCCACCATGGTTCGTTTCCCAATGCTAACCATGGTGACTTAGTGTTTAACCATGGTGATTTAGTGTTACATGTGACTAGGGTGGTTGGGGAAGGTTTTATGACTTCTGATTTCCATATCTTCTTTGTAATTATTTATACAGCCTTTCCTAGTTTTATTTGGCTCAAACCTTTAGGACGTTTTTTGTATTTTATATTACACTCAGTGGGCTTGTTCAGACAACATCCTAAGCCATAGTTAGGCCGCTAACCCATTTGCAGCACAGGGTTAGTGAGCATGTTTAAACCATGGTTATATAGCCACAATGGTAAGGAATGGATCACATAGCATGCTAAGTCATGGTTCACATGGCAGACTAAGCCATAATGTTTAGCTCAGTGAAGGAAAAGAAGCCAACTGGGATTCCTTCAAATAAGAGTGTTTGAACAGGGAAGTGCCCAGTGCCAAATCCCTGCACACAGTGGGGTAAACTCCATCTAAGGCTTAATACTAGTAAGAGAGTCCTGTCTTTTCTATCATATAACAATACATGAAAATAGATTTATTTCTCTGATCATGGTACTTCACTGGCAATGAGATGAAGATCCTGTTGTAAATAACCCAAGTGAGAGATGCTACTTAAACATGCTTCACTTGCATGTTCCTAGTATATTTAACCATGCATAATTTTTATAATATGGTAGTTATAGTTCCTGGATCTGTGGATCTAAGAGAGGGCAACTCGACCATGTGCTGAGTACTTCAGTAAACATCATAGGGCCTGTTCAGACAACACACTAAGCCATGGTTAGGCCACTAACCCTTTTGTTGCAAATGGTTAGTGAGCATGTTTAAACTGTGGTTATGTACCCAGCATGGTTAGAGAATGGTTCACGTGACACGCTAAGCCATAATGTTTTGCTTAAAATGCTTAATCACCATGGCTTACCATGCCATCTGAACAGGGTCAGAGTCTGTAATCATGCATGGTTTGTTAGGCTGGGTCATATATGGCACATTGAACGTAATTGTGCAAAGGCACTCCTTACCACCACCTGAAGATCCCGGGACAAGAAACACTGCCAACTATGAACCAGATTTCTCAGTGGGAGCACAACCCCTTTCAGAACAGGTTGAATCTGATCTTTGAGTCAGTCTTTCTACTGATCAACATCTGGGATTAAACTCAACTTGTTTACCATCATCAGGCCCATTATCAATCCCAGGCAATGTTCAAAGGTTTCTACTGTCTTATGAATGCACTGCAGCATGGCAACCATTAGAAATGCTATGTTTTCAGTAGATGAATTCACTTAGTTGTGTCTTGACCTCTCCATGTGGCAGTGTATTCCCTTAAAAAAATGTTTGTAGTAATTCTTCCTGAATTTGTACATTTAGTAGAACTATAGAATCACGGAATGATAGGGTTGGGTAGGAGTTCCAGAACGCTAAAAACCAAGCTCCCCTTCCACTTCTTGCTAAGACTCATTAAATTGAAACCCTTCTTTGCCAGACGTTTCCCCAAGCTCTCTTTAAAAGCCAAAGTACAGGAAGTTGTAGGAATTTCTAGCCCTAATAGAAGGGTCTTTTTAAAGATTATGTTTTTAGGGAAAAAGAAAGAAATGTGTTAAAGCCCACAGAAAGACCAAACAAAGTTAAAAATATTCAGAGCCAGGGTTTTAGTTCTGGCTTCACTCATTTTGTGGTAGCTTTGGTTCCCACATAATGTATGGCACCACAATTGCAGGCAATATCGGTCAGTCTCTGGTTTGTTTGCTTTTTGCATAAGAACACAATTTCATATAAGATAGTTTAAGTTACTGAAGTTCTTTTGAAGAATCAGTATCATGTGCAGTGCCTGTATGCTCAAATGCAGCTATGGCATATACATCCTCACATTCTTTGATGCAAATATTTACATACATATTTTTGGAAGACTATCCACATAGGAAAAGATGAAGCTGCCTTTTATCTGGTCAGACTCTTGGTCTATCTGGCCTGGTAGTGCCTACTCTGACTGGGAGCAGCTCTTCAGGGTCTTGGGCAGAGTATCTTCCCCATCACCTGTGACCTTACTGGAGATGCCCAGGATGGAACCTGGGAATTTTTGCATGTAGAGCATATTCTTCATCATATACAGTAGCTATGGTCCCTCCTTGTGCAATCTGAGACTTGCAATACTATATTTTGCTTTCCTTCGCTGTACAATCCATTCTTGATACTACGCTAGACCAGCCACAAACAAGTTAGCATTGCTTTCTGCATTCAGCAGGCACTTCTGTGAAAACATATGGCAGGGCAATGCCCATTCTGACAGTCCAGATGAAAAGCCGTCTCCCACTTGGTACTTAAAAGGGTAGGATTATTCAGTATGTGGGAGCCAACATTTGAAAAGACGAGAGTTAAGTGAAGGTCTGTTTCGGGGTAGGGAACTTGTTGCTCTCCAGATGTTTTGGTCTGCAACTTACATCAGCCCTAGCCAGTATGCTGAGGCTTGATGAGAGTTGTTGGTGAAAATATCTGGAAGGCCACAAGTTGGCCTAAATACCCATGGTGTATTTAGATGTTTCTATAGTACTTTAAAAAATAATATTTGAGATCCTTTTCATTGCTGCCCCCAAGTGCACACATATAGAGACACACAATGGATTGAGCATTATGTATTTACTATAAACACATTTAATTCCTTTTATCCAATTATTTATTCAAAGTGTCTTAAAAAGCTTTAAAATATCAATTCCAGTAGGAAACACACAGTATAATTTATTATCTAGAACCAAGTCCTAACCTTAATATTACCACAAACATTGAACATCTTGATAAAATACCATCTGTGTAATTTGTTAGTCAGATTTTCACAGAATGTTTCACGTTATTAGAGACTCAATCATACATATCTTTCTATTTCTATTTATAGTATGTATTCTAGCTTTGTCCAATTGCAGCTACCACTATGCACACTAAGATAATATTTAATGAAATAACTGATCCATGCTGTTAAGCATAAAAAGTAATAAACAATAATTTTAAAATTTAATGATTTAACACACAACATAAAATTATACCAGAATAAGAACTAAGCAGTCCACAAGCACTAGACAGAAACTACACACATCACTTTTTTCTACTGATCCTATGGAAGGCTCTACAGATCCACGTGTTCCATATGTGTTTCAACCACAAGGATCTTCGTCAGTAGGATAAGAAATTGTTCAACCTTATGGACCAAAACACAATTTTTTTGGTTAACTTAATTGTTCCATTCAGACATGCATGGCAAAAACAAAAGTAGCTGGTCAACAAGGCCTATTGGTCCTTTCCAAAAACTAAAGTAGAATAATGTAATAGGACTGGATCTGGATCTTAAAGCATCACAAATTATATCTCCATATTTGACTGTTGTGCATTTCTGTCTTGCATACCTCATCTGTTTACCATAGATCAGAAAACTATTCTTCATTTCGCTTTGGATAAGCCCATGAAAAATTGCATAATCAGCCCATACAAATGGCAAACATTGGTATTTATAGTGCCAGTTCAGATAATAGTTTCAAATTCTGGTTTCTTTCCCAGCCATCACTTGATGCTTGTATTCAGTTCTCAGCATGCAAGTAGTAATCACAGAAATTTTATTTCTAATTTTACACTTGGGGAACATGGACTAAAATAGTTCTGGATCTACATGGACATATCATTTGATGTGATGAAAATAGTTCTAGATCTGCATGGAAACAACAGTTGAAGTTCAATCTGTATTCTGATCTTATTATTACCTGAGTACCCCAATTTAGGAATACGTGGAGATCAGTAGCCTATATATAATTACATTCATAGTTCATCATTATTTCCACTAGCCCTGTTGGTATTTAAGCATAAAAATAATACCTGCTAGTTAAAGCTATTGAAGCAGAGTGGTGGTGTTTGCTGTCATTATTGTGTTCGCACACTTATGGCTTATTGACTCGTACCTGTGGACTTCCATGACAGGTCATGCGATACCATCATCTGGAATGCTTTCAGAAAAGACAAGGAAATTATAAGCTGATAAGGGAGTCCCAAAACACCATGAAGAAAGGTACTCTGTTTCCAAAAATAAGGAAAGGGCTGAGTAATCCAATTATTTGGGCCAGGTGCTGATCAGGTGTTCATATGCCACACACACACCCTTTCTCTTTCTCTGCCTGTCTCCTACACCTGGAGCCAGACTGAGGAACACTCCCATCATTATGAAATAATAGCTCAAATGCCTTCTCCACATTCCAGTACCTCTTGCAGGGTCATGCTGCACAAAGGCAGTATTCAATCCTCACAAGGTGCTTTTTCTGCTCTTTTCAGCTATGTCGTATTTCTGATTATTTGGTTGCTGGAGGGTACAATACATTCATTGATTTATTGAAACTAGATATGTAAAAGGTCCATTAATTTGTGTAATTCCATCTCTCTGTTAATGGAATATTGTTCTTGCAGAATACATTCTGCTGGTTTTGTACTACTTCAAAAGCATATATATTATTCCTTTAGTAGTAAAATGGGTAGCTAGCATGAGGAAGGGTTTGGCTCCAAAACAGGTGGAGGGAGAGGCAAAAGTGTGTCCCTAAAAGTGCAGGGGGGGCGTTATGAAATGAGCAGGACCTGTTTTAAAATATGATTGAACTGTTAGTTACAGAACAGTAAAACAGAAATATGTATTAGTTTCCACATCATAATTGATCCTCCAGTATTTAATAAAATGACTCCTTCCTTTACAAATTTAGGATCTGCCATCTCCTAGTCTTACTGTCTCACTGAATTTTAGTCAATACACTAACTGACAAACCTTACTTATCCATTCTTTAGACCAGACTTCTCCAAGTTGGTGCTCTCCAGATGTTTTGGACTACAAGTCCAAGCATTCCCAACCCCTTGGCCATACTGACTGAGGCTGATGGGAGTCCAAAACATCTGGAGGGCACCTGCTTGGGGAAGGCTGACTTAAGAGCTCTTGGAAGAAAGGGGCACATCCTCCAGCATTCATTCCCCAAGCCCCATTACACACACACACGCACAAACCAAATTATGACACTGTTTTTATTGCTGATGATTGGATCCTGGGGAGGGAGGAAACTGATCTCAAAGGGTGTATCTTTCAAGCCTAATTCCATCTCCCTCCACAGTAGAACTACTACAGTCTCTTTGCTTGTACCATGAAGCTGAGCCAGGTGAGTTGGGAGCTCTAACAGAGGGCAGGCAGGGTTAGCTGGTAGTATGTCCTAATTTGAAGAAAGGCCCTGCAACAGCTCTGTGCATGGAAATGAGCCTAGGGAAATTGGTTCTTCTTGAGCTGGGTGCTTCCTTCCAGGTAGTGTGGGATGAAATACCAGAAGAAATATAAAAGGAGCGGAAATTTCTTCCTCTTTTCCCTGTCCTTCTCCCAGTTTATGACATCGTTTCAAGTCCCCAACTTTGTAAGTATGTGAAATATATATATAAAATGAGCAGGACTGCTGAACTTCCCATTGGAAAGCTGTGAAAAAAGACTTCAAAGCCTAGACTTCGTAATAGGTGGTAGAAGGGACATGTTGCAGTGTGGAATCTGTACCGTGATGTAATCTCTTGCTCACTATAGGGTGATTCTTATGAAGGATCCAGAACTTGCAGTGCAATCTTATGCAGATCTACTTAGAAGTAAATTGCACTGAATTCAAAGGGGCTTACTCCAAAGTAGATATATGATTTTGCAACCTTATTTACTTTCCCTGGTGCTTTCCTGAACAGGTGACCACTTTGGAAAGTCAGCACACAATGGTTTGATGGTGGCTTTGAAGATGAAATACCTCTCAAATAGTTCCATGACGGCTGATCTTTAGAAGTACATTTTGTGATAGAAAAAAAATAGGTGCCTGAAAATACTATATTACTTTGCATTATAGGTATGGACAAGGTAGGAGTAAGAAACCCTTGCTAATCTGCTGCAAATAACCCAGACATCTACAAGTAGATCCAGATCTACCTTCTGTCCAGCCTTGGTTTATAGAACCAGGACATCAACTTTTAAAACACAAAAACTAAGCTTTCTGTGTTTAGACCACTTGTCAGTCCATTTCTAAAATCAATGTCTACATATCTCACCATCAAAACACAAAAGTTAATTTTGCTTTTTTGAAAGAGAAATTAAATAAACTGTGTCACTGATCTGGTTTGGAAAACACCCCATTGTAGCTAAATTTATCCGTGGGGCCTTTCATATCATTCTGGGTGTCCACAAGCACCATTTTTATATGGCACCTGTAGGTGCTCAGCTTGTTGTGACTTGTTGTGTCATGTGAACGCAAGCAGCAGGGATTATTTGAGAGTTAGACAACCCTCAAATAACCCACGGCTTGTTGTAGGGTTATTTGAGGGTTGCTACTTGGGTTCCGTCAGCACAACAAGCGATGGGCAAGCAGAGCTCCTGTAGGCTTCATACAAAAATGGTGCCTGTAAATAACCCCATTGTTGTGGGCTGCCATGATGTGCGAAGAGGCCCACTGTCTTAAATTAGTTTCCTAGAAAAGCCATTCTCTCCAGTCTCAAGATTTTAAAGAACACTTTCAAAATAACAGCAGCTTAATCGTAGACCATTTCACTGCGGCTGTTCTCCAGCGATGCTGATCCTGGTTAATCACCTGAAAAATTCATGCTTGATCATAAATCATTTCTTTAGATTCAATAAATACCAAACATGACAATTTTTATAAAAAGAAGACTTCAGAAGAGAAAAAACCCATTGTAACAAAAAAGGAGTAGTAGATTATATAACACTGTTGTTTGTAGAATCCTACTGGATTGCAAATCCATGAACCAAATATCTCTTCTTCTTTTCTACCCAGTCATAATCTAATACAAAAAGTAAAGATGGAAGAAATTGACCAATGTCCTAGCTTTTATGAAACGATTTAATTAAGAGAAATTTTGTGATAAATGCTTAACCTCAGTGGAGACCTCCCTGCTCTCATTAACAGAAAAATCTCACATAGCACATTTTGTTCTGCAAAGCCCTGAAGTATTAAGATGAGGTGGCAATGGAACAATAGCTAAAGTCAGAATAGTATTTTATGCTTTTGAAAATTAACAATTGGCCCTTGATGAGGTGACAAGCTAGATGTGATACATTTGAACCTTCTAACTGGGGATATTTTGCACTTTATGTTCCTATGAGTTCAATAAGTATTTGATCCACTGTCCATTTTTACCACAAGTATGTTAACACTTTAGTCTGTACCAAGCAGCAGAATTGCCCCCAAGTTCTGCAATGAATTTTCACCCTACAATCACCTCATGACTTTGAGTTTGGCTGTTTTCCAAATATGAGTCATCAAATGTTGTTTTTTGTTTTGCTTTAAATTGAAATCTATTTGGGGGCCATTAGACACAGAGAGATTATCTTCCTTAGATTCTGTTTCTCATTGTTATTACACTAAAAAGCCACGTAATTAAAGTCCCACATGAGCAAAATTCTTACTGTTTTACAGGATTCACTTAGCTGGAACTGTGTTTTCCTAATCTCTTGTTATAGCTGTATAGAAGGTGGTCTATAGCAGCATCTGTGTGGGGCTGGGGAAGAGATGCTGTTGCTACATTAGCTAGGACAGATTTGGACAATCATTTGAGGGTCCACGAACCATTGTTTATGAAACCCGTGAACAAGACTTGGGGCCGAGTACTCCCCTCCCCCATCTGACACCTTCTCCTTTGCAAACATCCAGGCATGAATTAACTCAGACTTCCCAGTTTGGATGTAACAGGAAACTCTGGCTTATGACAAACCAGGAACTTCATGCTGAGGCCCGGATGGAATAGGAAGATGTGTTGTGCAATGGCACTTTTTTCTTGATAAACACAAAATGGCTACTTGACTTGCCCTGCACAGTTGGCATCATTTCCCCCCATATGATTAGTTATTGATCTGCTGTTTGCTAATTAATGAGCAATTACTTTCAAGCTCCATTGTTTGTGTACACAAGCCTTTGCCAACCTGGCAATCTCCAGATGTTTTGGACTGCAGCTCCCATAATACATGAGCCATATTGGCTGGGATTGATGGGAGTTGTAATTCAAAACATCTGAGAGCACCTGGTTGGGGAAGGCTGGTGTACGTGTTACAGCAGCAAGTGTGGCATTGCTTTTTCCATGGTGTGTGGTAACAATTAAATGCGCATAACCACATGGGCATTGCCAGTCCTGCAGGTCTCTTCTACAACATCAATAGACAAAATACAAAACCACTCCTTTGAACCTAGAGTGTTCTGCTGTGATAAAACATGCTTTCACAGAAGGTAAATCAATTTCTATAAATCACCTGTAAATAAATTCTTCTAAAATTAAATTTTCACCAAATTAATAGGAAGTTCACATCGAAAATAATTTCTTCTAATTTACCACCCACCCAGATTTTGACTTAAATAAAGTGTGATTATGGAAGAAAGCCTTTAAGGAGCCATGTAGTTTCTTACTTTGTGTCTTCTTATGCTCATTGAGAACCCAAGGCCAAAGGGAGATCAATCTGAAGTAAGATACCAACAGAACACAGATGAGACCTAGCTCTTGCTATCATGTTCGCACCAGACTTTCCATCTCTGGTCTTAAAGTGACCGGCACAGAGTGGAGTCTAAGGGCTCATCTACACCAAGCAGATATTCCACTATGAAAGTGGTGTGAAAGCGGAATATAAAATGTTGCAGCCACACTACTGCTTTATAGTGGTATTGAAGTGCACTGACAACTGTTGGGGCCCATGACACATACCATACACACTGCTTTTATAGTTCTATATCCTGCTTGGTGTAGATGTGTCATGCCCCCCAACAGTTGTCAGTTCACTTCATTACTACTATAAAGCAGTAGTGTAGATCCTGCAGTGCGCTTCAATACCACTGTAAAGCAGTAGTGTGGCTCCTGCCTTTTATATACCACTTTCATAGTGGAATATCCTGCTTGGTGTAGATGAGCCCTCCGACTTAAACCCAACATTGTGCTAGCAGACATGTAGTAATGTGACGGGACTTACTTTCTTTCCTCACCTCCCTGCAGCCTTCTGTGCAACCTAAGGCCTGTTTTAAAGGGTTTCCAGTCCTCCAAAACAGATTATGATGGTGTGTGTGGGGAGAGGGGATTACCCTCCCCCCCCAGTTCTGCTGTCCGAAGCAGTTCCATCAGTGGAATGAGAATCACTGGGTTCGATGATTGGCAGATAGTTAATAAGCTGGTCGCATGCTGGGGGTATTTGCATAATTATCCTTGGCAGCGCAGTTTGTCATGTGAACATGGGCAGGGTAGCAGGTTGTAATGGGTAACAAACCACACAGAACCCATGTGCTGTTGTAAGGATCTGAGTGGCTTGTTACCTCATGGCAACAAGCCACCCTGTTCAACTTTGCATGACACAACAAGCTGCCCTGCTGAGGGTAATTATGCAAATCCCCCTGGAATGCAACCAGCATGTGACCAGCACATGTAGGGCAGTTAACAAGCCACCGTGGCTTGTTAACTGCCTGCTGCTTGTGTGAACCAAGCCAGTGTTTGATCCTGCTCTAGAAGGAGATGAGTTGACTTATTATTATTTATTTATATAGCACCATCAATGTACATGGTGCTGTACAGATAACACAGTAAATAGCAAGACCCTGCCGCATAGGCTTACAAAGCAGGGGAAATGAGTTGACTTGAGGTAATGGTGAGCGAGGCCTGCATTCTCACCTTAACTTTGCAGCAGATCACTAAGACTGCAGTGGTTGCTCAATCTTCTGAAAATACCATAACTCTCTTTATGTCAGGTTTGGATCCCTTCTGAACTCTGCAATGATCACCACATCAAATTGTGTCACCCTGTCCTTGCTGCCATGGCTTTTAGCCTGTTGCCTCCCTTCCTCCCCTGTTCACTTGATCCTAGGTACTTCTTCAGAGATGCTTCCTAGCTGTTGATCAGAGATATAGAATTCCATATATGCTTTCTCTCGCTCTGTTTAATAGAGCTACAAGTGCCGTTGGAGCAGTGCCCTTACATTGTGCCTGTAGAATGGAGAGTGTTACTTTGATAGTGTTGGACTCAACTCATTGTGCAGGACTGTATCCAGAGAGAACAGCTGATAGTAGCAAAAGGAATTCCCATCACTGAGATTAAAGGTAATTTTACAAAAGCTAGAAATTCTTTTGGGGGGGGATTCCTAATGGATCCTCTTGGAATTTTTCCCCTACCCTCCCTTCTATGTCTCTACTTTAATAGAAGCAGCAGTCATTTTTAATATCAAACCTGCTTTGCTTGGATGGTAAATTAGTAGGAATCTTTCTCTTATGTATTGGAAACTCAGATACCCTTATGATACTGACCCGTAAACTTTCTTCACACTTACCAGAAATGGTTGTGTATTTGAATACAGATGAAAAACTTGTCACAACTCGTTACCTTGACCCGTGCTCATCCTGGCTATTTAAGGCCAATGAGGAGGCTTTGGCCCACCTTGCGAACATGGTCCTTAAGGCATCTTTATCAGAGAATGTCAGCCAACTTCTCTGAAGTAGGTGATTGTTAGACACCTCTACAAGAAAAAAGTCCACAAAAACATCCTTGTTGGATGCCCCTGATTAGGGATGATTGGCCACTTTCCAGTCTACCTTTTTGGGCAAGGTACTTGAGAGAGTGGTGGCTGGTGAGCTCATGATACTCTTAGATGAGGCTGATTATCTGGATCTATTTTGATATTAATTCTTTATGACCAAACACGGTCTCTTTACCGGGAGAGTTATGGAGGGAGTGTGGCCCTTTTGATTCTACTTTTCTCAGTCTCTTTTGAGCCATGCTGTTTAACATCGACATGAAACTGCTGGCAGAGGTTGTCAGGGTGGTTTGGTGTCATCAGTGCACGACACCCATGTTTTCATCAAAACCAGGTAAGACAGACTGTCTTCAAATACATCTTTGCAATGGGGGTAAATAAGCTTCAGCTCAATCCAAATAAGACAGCATTGATGATAGTCAGGGATTTGGTATGTAGACTGATCGGCTATAGACATATGCTGGTTCTGGATGGGGACACACTCCCATAAGGACTAGGTTTGAAGCTTGAAGGTGCTGCTGGAACAGTGTTGCTCCTGGACCCCCACCTGGGAGGTGTGGCCTTAAATGCTTTTCCAGCAGGTATGCTTGCTGTTAGAAAATAGACTTGGGTATTGTCATCTGTGCTATGGTGATCTCTAGATGAAAGTATTGTATTGCACACTACATAGAAGGTGGTCCAGAAACTCAGTACAGAATGAAGCAGTCTGCTTGTTAAAAAGTGTAGACCGATGTTCATATATATTGCTGGTTCCAAAGCTCCAGCACTGGGTCACAGTTTGTTTCTGGGCCCAACTCAAAGTCCTTGTTCTTACTTTAAAACCCCAAACAGGTTGGATCCAGGATCAGGTTCTTTTTCTTAAAGGTCTTGGTTTATTATATGGGCAGGAAACCTGGTACCACATAACCCCCAGTCACCGTGGACAATAGTCAGGGGTTGTGGGATTTATAGTCTAAAGCATATGGAGAGCATAATGTTGCCTATTCCTGGATTATAACAGCACAGTCTACTCACTCCTCTTCCTAAACTGGACTAATTAATCTTGGTGCTGTGCAAGTCCCTTCCGAGAGAAGTTTATGCAGCCTACTCCTTGCTCATCTTTTGAAGGCATGTGAAAGACTTTCATTTCTTTGAAAATTTGCTGCTTTCTTCCCGGCACCCTATGTTAGCTTTTGCTATACTGTTTCCTCATCTTTTAAAACATTTATCAATTGTGTTTTTATTGTATGTTTTTAGTTGTACTTATTTTTGCTTTTTAACCTTGTACACTGCCATGTGTTTTTTTAGTGTAAAATTATTTATAAATAAATCACATTTTAGTTATAATCATTTATTGTTCCCTATAAATAACCTCATTTATATACAATATCAAAATGCAATATAAATGAACACATTAAAATCTATACACATAATCTCTTCTACATTACTCCATGACCTTCTGCCAAACATATTGAATTAAAGCCTTCTTTTGTGTGTAAAAGAATGAACCAGGAGCAAAAATGTGACTCTTGATGCCATACATTATAAATATGACACTCATGAATTGTAGTGCAAAAGCATGTGGGCTGCATGGCCAAAGATTCTGGATTATGCATTTGGGTAGTATAAAGGCTGTATTTAGTTGCAAACAGATATGTTTTATTTGTTATAGAAACCAATTTGTATGCATGCTTGTTCAGAAAGGAATATTAATTAGAAACTTTTACTTTGTGCTTTTAAAGCATTATTTAACATGCAGTCATATGTGTCTACTCATAAGTAAGTACAGTTACGTTCAATGGGGCTATTCACCGAATGCTGAGTATAGGATTGCAGCCTAAATTATCTTGCTCCAAATCAGTTCATATGGTTAAGGAAGAATTGAAAATGGACACTTCTATTCTAAAACTGTTTCATGGGTCTTTTGAACTTTATGTTGTCAAAGGATGAAATGCCCTTGAAAACACCAGTGGATACTTTGAGCTTGATTTCTAAACATCAGGAATGTATGAACAATTTACATGATGATATTCTGTAGGAGGAAGGAAAGAACACTGCTACATTCCTAAAGCATAATAGCGACATTCCCCCAAGCCACATTCTCAAAGGCCTGGTTTGCACATAATGCTAAAACATGGCTTATTTAATCCATGGTTAACCCGTGATTGGTTGCTCTACCCAGGGTTTATCTGGCAGATGACTGAACAAACCACCTTTTGCTTTCTCAATACCTGATTTGTTTGTTTCCTATCTCCTTCACCTGCTCACTCTCTGTATCCAAATACCTTTGCAGCACTGTAGTACTGGCATGTAGAACAGCTGGGTTTTTTAACTGGGTTATTGTTTGTACTCTGGGTTTTTATTTGTGATTCATGTTGTAATGACAACCCATGGTTTAAGCAACTTAGAGTTCACAACCCAACAACAAACCATAGGTTTTCAGTGGGTTCACATGTTACAACAACCCATGCATGTGAAACAGTCAAAATGGAAAAGTAAGTCTCATTAAAGTCTCCTCGGCCTCTTAGTTGGAAGCATGAGCAAAGGTGAAGACCAGTGTCAGGAAAGGATGGTGAAAATAGACAGAAGACAGAGAACTTGTTTGCACATAATACTACCCATGGCTTATTTAATCCATAGTTTGTGGCCCCACCAGAGTTTGACCTGGTTCACATGTAATGACAATGCAGAGTATGGGTTTAATTGTGGGTTGTTGAATCTTGGGTTGTTGTTTTGTGTGAATTCTACACTATGGTTTAACTGTGGGTTCTTAACCATAAATAACTCAAGAGTTCACAACTCAACAACAAACCATGGGTTATCCTCCTGGGTTGTTCATGGTTAACAAGCCATAATTAAACCACAGTGCATAGTTAAACCATAGTTAACAATCCATACTCAACTTGTACTGTGAATTGTTATTATGTGTGAACCAGGCCATAGTCTGGCAGGCAATCAAACTAACTATGGTTTTTGTTTAGTTTTATCGATTTTTTATTATAAGTTTTAACAAAATAAAACAAAAAAACAAAAAAAATGCAAGTATAAATGAACCATGGTTTGTTTTCTCAATCCCTGGGTTGTTGATTTTCCTTCTCCTACTCCCCACATGTACCTCAAATGCCTTCGCAGTCCTGTACCACTGGCATATAGAACAACTGGGTTTTGTTCTTTTTACTACTCTTGCCTGTCACCTCTTGCAAAACAACCACAGTTCTGGGTTCACGTGTAACAACAGCCCATGGTTTAATCAACAGAGTTCACAACCCAACAGAACCATATGTTCTTTTTTGGGGTTGTCTGTGGTTAGCAAACCATGGTTTGTTGGCATGCCTGGTGTCATGATGTGTTGGCACACATTGGCACACATTGTCATGATGTGATGTGTTGGCACACATCATGACAATCCAGAATTCAACAACCTCATATCATGGGTTAGCATTATGTGTAAACCCAGCCAGAGTGAAAATAAACAATAAAAGAAAGGAAATGGCATAATGATGGCCCCTTTGAATTAAGGCCATAGGTCTGAACTGATAGTATTTGAAATTTTCTATACAGCCCATCATACTCCAGGCATTTAGGGCTTTCCGTTACAGACTCTCTAATCTGATTTGGTCTTGCTTTCTGTGATAGAAGAGGATTAATAATGTTCGTAATATATTTATACCCATATCTATATATATAAAATGTTTGGGTATGCAGGTATGTTTCCATGAAGATATATATATATATAAAACACTTGGGTATGCAGGTATGTTTCCATGAAGATTCCAGCGTTGCTAAGCGACTGTACAGAGCGAGTTCAGCCTCCCCTCAGCGCCGTTGGGTCCACCTGGCCGCCTGGGCAGAGCTCGAGCGTGGCTTCGCCCCCATGGTTTTAATTTTTGTAAACCACCCAGAGAGCTTCGGCTATTGGGTGGTATAAAAATGTAATAAATAAATAAATTATTGCATTTCTATACTGCCCAATAGCCAAAGCTCTCTGGGCGGTTCACATGAATGTAACAAATCCATTGTTAAATGTAAAAGACAATGCTAATCCCCAGTGGTTCATTTAATTGTATGGCTATCCGTCCAAGGAGCTCAGTTCACAATAAATATTAAAATACAATATTAAAACACAGCATTAAAAACACTTCTGACCACAGTAAAAATCAAGGAGCAGTTAAATAGAGCTAAATAATTAATTTACTTACAGCCCAGGGAAAGCCTGAGCGAACAACTGTGTTTTCAAGAAGCGTTTAAAAATGTCACATTTTCTGCCTCCTGAATTGCATGAAGAGATTTTTCCAGATGGTGGGTGCCACTACAGAGAAGACCGCTACAGAGAAGGCTCACCGTCTGGGTAGTTCATGTACAAAAAGTATAGCACCTATTATCATGCTGTTGATTTCCTTGCCTGTTTAAATACTTGGTGCTGAAGGTTGCATACAGTTGTTAATCCACATCTATTTCAACTTGTCTGTACTTGTGTAGCCCTGTTTATGTAGCAAGGTAGAGAATTGCATGGGCACCACTTAGCACCTCTTAATGGTTGTGATTTGAAACTATGATATCCAAGGTTGGAATCCCTTCTACAGCAAAGGTTGTGTGTTCCATAGAGTTCCATGGGTGCATCAGACTAAAGGAGATGAAGTTTTTCATCTGAAGTGCTACTAAAGGAATTCTGCTTGTACAAACCTGCCATGGGACCAAGATGGTGAGAGAGAGCAGTAGACCCCAAAACAGCTGCAGACCATAAATCATCCTTCAAATAAGAGCTTACAAAATGTCAAACAGGTGTTTGCTGAGTGCTCTGAAAGAAAATATAACATATTTGAGGAGCTATGAGATAGCAGAATAGCTTCCACACCATTCTTTCCTAAGTGATTCAAAAAGCAGGAATTGGTAGGAAATGGATTACACTAGAGGATGTACAATACAATGAAAGCTCGTGATCTAAGAAATACAAACATCTTTGGAGTAGGGAACAAAGTAGGCAGTGCCTGCTAACCAGATCCAGGAGTGAGTCTGCTGGCCATATGTGATGAAAGCTGAGACTCAAGATGACCGTGTGTTTGTGTGGCAAAATCATGCCTATTCTGAACACATTTGATCTTAAGACCACTGGAATGCCTACTCATGGTTTAACCCCTTTCATTCATCTAGCACTTCTTTCCCACCCCCTTTCTCCCTTTTTAATCTCAAATGAGGATGCTCAGCTTCTTAGCTCCATCTCACTATATTGATTGATGCAAGGTTAGCTAACAGCACAGGGCACTGCTGCAGGAGGAATAATCCAGATGTCTTTTAAAAAGCTAATTAGTCACTTGCTGTATTCTTACCTTTTGGAGTATAATTATATAGACTTTCTTCAATCCCATGTTTGAGTCTACATACTGATGATCTGTAAGTGACCTTACCATAACCAGTGTGGAACCATCACACTGGTAGAACTAAGAGAGGGGATGTTGAGATCTTTAGAAGAGGACTTCGGTGGAACTTATTAGTATTCCACAGCACACTCCCTGTTGTAATTAGCTAAAGCAAAAACAAAACAAGTTTAATAATTTCATTAGTGCCATGAGTGATGTGAGCCATAAATTAAAACTGACAGGCTATAATAGAAGTATACTGATGGAAGCTGGAAACCATCACTGCCAAATATTTGATTGGCTTTCATTTCCCCTAGTTATGATGCTTTAAGTCTCCTACAAAATACCCTGAACTAATAATTAACAGATATTTAAATGAGGCAGTGGAGCATACACTTTATGGTCTCAATTTTCAACAGCTTCACTAGTTTGAAACTCTATAAGTAGCTGCTTGTTTAAAGATCCTATCTTGATGGCTCTTGATCTCATTCTTTAATTCTTTGTTCTTTGAAATAAAGGCAAAGATGTTTCCGATATCACAGTAATAATTAATTATGGCAATATGATGCAATCTTTTCCTCACATTAATTTTGCTGAGGTCCATTTAAGGGCATCAACATGACAATGTTTTTTGTTAATTAGCCACCTCAAACCAAGAATTAATTTGGAGCAGTTCCCACTGCTTTGGATTTGTATAGGCAGACACTGGAACATCCCAGGATTTGGGGTGTTCGACTGTTCTGTACGGGGTTGCACTCCCTCTGAAGGAACAAGTCCGCAGGGCTCTATTTTATCCCCTATGCTGTTTAACATATACATGAAGCCGCTGGGGGAGGTTATCCGGAGATGTGGACTGAGGTGTCATCAATATGCGGATGACACCCAGCTCTACCTTTCCTTTTCATCAAACCCAGGTGAGGCAGTGACTGTTCTGAACCAGTGCCTGGGCACGGTAATGGACTGGATGAGGGCTAACAAACTGAGACTCAATCCAGACAAGACGGAGGTACTGTTAGCGGGTGGTTCATTTGTCCGGCGAGGTGATGTTTGCCCTGTCCTGGACGGGGTTGCACTCTCCCTAAAGGATCGGGTCCGTAGTTTGGGGGTGCTCTTCGATCCAGAACTGTCACTTGAGGCACAGGTGAACTCAGTGGCAAAGAGCACCTTTTATCAGCTTAGGCTGATATACCAACTGCGCCCTTATCTGGACAGTGATAGCCTAGCTACAGTTATCCATGCTCTGATAACCTCTCGTTTGGATTACTGCAATGCGTTATACGTGGGGCTGCCTTTGAAAATGGTCCGGAAGCTTCAGCTGGTACAAAACAGGGCAGCCCGTTTACTAACAGGGACTGGCTGGCGAGATCACATTACGCCAGTCCTTTTACAACTTCATTGGCTGCCAGTCCAGGTCCGGGCCCGATTCAAAGTGCTGGTATTGACATTTAAAGCCCTAAACGGTTTGGGGCCAGGTTATTTGAAGGAACGCCTCCTCCCATATGTACCTACCCGGACCTTAAGATCATCTACAGGGGCCCTTCTCCGTGAGCCCCTGCCAAAGGAAGTGAGGCAGGTGGCTACTAGGAGGAGGGCTTTCTCCGCTGTGGCACCCCGGTTGTGGAATGAGCTCCCCAGAGAGGTCCGCCTGGCGCCTACACTGTACTCCTTTCGTCGCCAGCTGAAGACCTTTTTATTCACTCAGTATTTTAACACTTAATTTTAACTTAAATTTAAATTATACTGTTTTAACTCTGTATTTTAACCTTATATCAATTTTGCTGCGTGGTTTTATCCTGGTTGTGCTTTTTATATTGTATTTGTATTTTTAACTTGTTGGTTGTTTTATGATGGTTTTAATTTTTGTGAACCGCCCAGAGAGCTTCGGCTATTGGGCGGTATAAAAATGTAATAAATAAATAAATAAATAATAAATAGTTTGGGGGGTGCTCCTGAATCCATCTTTGTCACTGGAGACCCCCAGATGACCTTAGTGACCCGGATCTCACCTTATCAACTTCAGTTTGTACACCAACTACGCCCATGCCTGAACAGGGATAGCCTAGTCACGGTCATTCATGCCCTGGTAACCTCACAGTTGACTGCTGTAACATGCTCTATGTGGGGCTACCCATGTGTGTGGTTCAGAAGCTGCAGCTAGAGCAGAATGCTCACAGAAACACCTACCTATGTTCATAAATAAAACCTGTACTAAAAGAACTGCACTGGCTGCCTATTAGCTACCGAGCCACATACAAGGTTATGCTGTTATCCTACAAAGCCCTATACAACTTTGGACCAGCATACCTAGCAGACTGCCTTCCCTTATATACACCCAGATGACAGTTACAATCTTCAGAGGAAGTCTTGCTGGTCATTCTGAAATGATTGTATTATTAGATTGTAAGCCTATGCGGCAGGGTCCTGCTATTTATTGTATTATCTGTACAGCACCATGTACATTGATGGTGCTATATAAATAAATAAATAAATAAATAATAATAATAATAATAATAAGAATGGACTGTCGCCATGAAGAACCTTGACGGTGGGCCTTCTCTGTTGTGGCACCTGCTCTCTGAAAAACCCTCCCTTGTGTAGTTTGGGAGATGGAAAATGTAACATCCTTTAAACACCTCCTAAAAATATACCCTCTCACACAGGCATTCTCTGGACTGCAAAACCTGATTTTATATTGCATTTTAAACTTTTAACATTTTAAATTTATTGGATACTTATTGTATTTTATGATTTTAATTGTGCACTGCCCAGAGAGCCTTGGCTATTGGCCAGTATAAAAATGTAATAAAATAAATAAAGAAATTCCTGGATCCCCTTTGGGGCTGCTTCATACATGATAGTTTTCCCACAGAGGTTATTGCCATTTAGAAGAAGAGCCAGGTACATCACCACGTGTTGCAGTAGATGAATCAGGAAGCCAGTGCAACAACTTAAAGCAAGTGCTTAAAACAAGTTAGCACCCATGCTTTAGAAGGGACTGTGTACATGGCTTGCTATGTTGAGATTTCTCTGTGTCATTGTGCAAATGTAGACCCTCTTGAAAGGTGTGTATATTTTCAGCAATATAGATCACATGTACTTTTATTCTTATTATTTGTTAAATTTACATACTGCCCAACTGGCCAATACTCTCAAACTGATTTACAACAATCAAAGAACCAAAACAAATTATACAACAATTACAGTATCAAAACTGTTAAAGAACCAGCAGTAAAGATAATAAAGCAACAGGTTAAAGAGTAATGCCTGTTGGAAGAAGTCAGTCTTAACCTGGCTTCTAAGTGTATACAGTGAATATACCTTATTTTACCATAGTGAGTTTTTAAAATGCACTAATGCTTATGCAGTTTTGTTACCTTGGCATTCTCATATTTGAAGATAGAAATTGTTGTTATTCATCACATTACAGATGGAAATCTCTGGCACGAAGATAAGTGATTGACATTCCCAGGATCATATAGCAAATCTGTGAAAGAACTCTGAGTTCTAGGCCAGGGCAATAACTTCTCCCATCCTTGAAATGTTCATAGCATCAAGGAGTTAGATGGAGCTGCATGTATAATCTATTCCAAGCCTGCACATCTTGCAACCAACAAGCTGAATGCAGCCCACCTGAGGCTTAACTTTTGGCTTTTGCTATCAGATACCAAGTCAAGCGCTATTGGGCTGCATTCGGCTTGGTGGGTCACAAGTTGAGGAGGCCTGATCTATTCCAGTCCATAGTTCTAAAGCAGAACACAATAACATACTTAATTTTAACACAATGACATACTCAACTATGACATTGTTCGCCTTTTAATGTGCCCAAGGACTTCTCGTTGCTTCCCCTTTGTAAAAAAAGTGGATTTTCAGAAGCACTTCCGTTGTTGTTGTTGTTGTTGTTGTTGTTATTATTTATACATATAGTTCAGTTTCATTAACAAAAATAATTACCTGTTTGGCATTTCATTCTAAATTTGTTTTTGTTTTTAATTCTGCAAACAGAAGGTTCTTCACCAGGCCCGCTGTGCCGTACATTACAATATTCTGAATGCTTTGTATCTTTAGCACTAGTTAGGACAGACTGATTCCATCTTGCAGTAATAAGATGCAGGATCGAAAATGTTTTAATTATTTAAGTGAAATTGACAATGCTTCACTTTGTATATGTGGAAACAGTTGCTAAATGGATGTACTTGATTTAAGTATAGCTCTGAGATCTCAGTAGTCCAACAATTTATTAAAGCTGCAGAGTGCTAATTTAAAGAAATAATCGATTTAGATATATGTTTCTCTTATAGACTAGTTTTTGATTATGTTCACAAATTGACTTGCAATTAGTTTGTGAATTAGAAATGGCAGCTCTCCAACAGAGACAATCTGAATATTACGTCTGCCATGGCATCTGTTATGGGAAGGAGAAAGACATTTGTATAGTTGTGTATCTTTCTGTACTATAGCCAACAATAGAAAAGCTCTGGATTATGGGCTATGTGTATCTTCCCAGAATGTAAACAAAAATTGCATGAAGAAATCTATAGAAAAACTGTAGTCTTCTTTACTCAAGGGAAATTTTGAGAGAAAAATCTTGAACACAAATAAGTTTTGTTTTGGTAATGAGAAACCATCATTTTTTACTTTTTTATTATTTTTCTTTTTCAGTAGTCATTTGAGTGTTCATCTGCCCAATGTACTATTTTGAGCTATGTTGATATGCTATTTTTATATTAATAATTTTTATTTTTCCAAGAATAGATCTATTTAAAATGCAGGACAATTTCCCCATGTTCCGTACATGTTTTGTACATTATAGAAGGTCAGCATAAGCAGTAGCCTTAATTTCTTTTTGGTAGATGATAACCAGGTTGTGTTTGTATTTTTGACAAATACAAGCATCCTGTCCTTGACAAGTGTATATCATTTATAAACAGTGCACTGAATTGTGATTAAACCATATCTCCTTTCTGAAGATGCAGTATTCAAAATATAAAAATGTCAAGAAACATAATACTGCCTTTTAGTACACCTCAGTGAAGAAAGACAGGATTAAAAAAATCACTTATTTTTTTTAAAAAAATCTAGATCTGAAGTGAATTGCGTTCTTTTCTTTTTAACGTGATTCTAGGCCAATTTTTTTTTTGCAGTGTTTACATTGATCTGGTCAACTTCATTACTGCACCATGGATTAAACCATGGTGTTCTTATTCAGCTATAATGAGAAACTGTGGTTTAAACTAACCATGACAGAAACACCAAAGCTGGTATGCAAGAGGAGAGAGAGGCATGTGGGCACAATGCTTGTTTTTAGCCTTATAAATCATGGATTATTATGTTGAGATTGTAATTTTTGAACTGGGTTTATGTATCTCGAATTCTAGATTGGTGAGGGATTTTCCCCCCTATTGTAGAAGCTTTGTTCATTCAGTACGATTTCTCTTGCAACACTGCTAGCCAAATTAGCAGAGATTTAGCTTTCTTGATGGGAAGACGCTAGTAACAGGAAAGGAAACCGAGATATCTCATCAGATAATTCATAGTGCAGGAATGCTGCTGTGGAATATAAAACTGCTGCCACCAAAATCGTCTCTTTCTCCCAAGTGTCAATTAGAGTAATGCTGAAGAGGTGTAATGAAACTTGTGTAAGTTGAAGAATAGTAAAGGAGAGTGAATGAGAATTAGTTGCTGAGAAAGGGGGAAGCTGAAAACGATGGAAGTATGAACTGATTCTCACCTTAGGTTACCTTTTCATGTTATGGCCTGAATATGGAAGTTGCTGAAAATCATTTTCATTTAGTAGCTAACCATGAGGAAAACAAGCTTTTAAATATCGCAGTGTAGAATGCTACAATATGAAATGATATTTAGAAATGTGAGGTGGGTGGGAGGTAAGCTGTAATTCTTCAATCTGCTTTTAATATCACTCCTGCGAATGAATTCTTGCTCAAAACAACTTGTTTTGAGGGAACTGACTTGACAGAACTACCTTCCAGGTTCTGTAGTTCACAAATATGTCAGAAAGGTTATTTTGCAGTCACTCCTTCCCATCACATACCTGAAGGCTTGCACGAGTCACCAAGAGACATTGTAAAACATAATGGATGAGATCCTCAGGTTCAGGATAACCTCCAAAGCGAATATTCTGGAATGGCCCTATGTTTCCCACACTTATAAGTAATATCCAACGTGTTCAAGTATGAAAGCTTTTTGAAGATGCACAGACACTGAATCTGTACAACTGTCCACATGTTCACAGGTTTGTTTAAGTCTAATCTGGGTGTCAACAAATACCAGGTTCAGACCTAACCAAACTAATAGCTGAGTCCAATGTTTGGTGAGTTAGACAGCTGTGCCATTTTATTTATTTATTTATTTATTTATTTATTTATTACATTTATATCCGACCTTCTTTCCTCCAAGGAACCCAAAGCGATGTACATAATACTCATCTTCATTTTATCTTCACAACAACAACCCTGTGAGGTAGGTTGGAGAGAGTCTGACTGGCCCAAAGTCATCCACTGAGCTTCCATGACGGAGTGGGGACTAGAACCCGGATCACCCGACTCCCAGTCCAACACTCTGACCACTGCACCACACTGACTCTTCTAAGATTTAGTTACTGACAATAAAAGATTTAAGCTCAAATATACTGGTGTTTTTGGCCCTGCCCCTTTGGCCTTCTGCATGGGATTGAGCATTAGCTGATTAAAGTGCAATAAGTTGTGGCTGTTGTCTGTCCTTACACCACTAACAGTGCAATCCTGTGCATGCCTTCTCAGAAGTAAGTCCCCACTTCATTTCCCTGGGACTTGCTGCCATTTATTTATTTATTACATTTAGATCCTGCCTATTTTCCCCCAAGGAACATAATCCTCCTCTCCCTTTCTATCCTATTTCCATCCAAGAGGATGGGGCCCCAAATACAAACATTACCCCCATATTCAAGCTTAAAGTTCTTACTACCTGTGACTAAGGCTTAGGAGAGGCATTTCAACTTTTTACTATGGAGGGAAAACTATGAAAGGCAGGAAGCCACTAAATAACTGGTAGTTGGAGGAAAGGGGGTGGAGCCTAGAGAAGGGGAGTGTGGGAATCCTGGAGCTGCAGATTAGGACCCCCGGAGGGCCAGCTTTGGCCCCTGGGCCTGAGGTTTTCCACTTCTTTGTTATACCTTTGTCACTTCCTAAAATCAGAGAATTAGCCTTTATATTAGCTTTTGCTCATCTGGGCAGGATCTACACTACTGCTTTAAAGTGCTTTAAAGCACTTTATAACAGTTTTGACAACTGTTGGTGCCCAGGACACACTCCATATACAGTAACTGGATTCTGTAGGCTTAAATGATACTAGCTAAAAAGGAAGGAAGAAGCAGGAGAACCGTTAAATTGTTCATTGTCATAATAGTCAAATGAAATAATTTTAAAAGGAGCTAGATTTTAGGCTTTAGTGAGATTAATCTAGGGTGCATTGCTTCATTTTCTCCTTGAATTGGTAAAAGCAAAGCAAGAGGATTGTGCAGCCACTGTGTCTGGCATCTGTACTGCATAAACATACAATCTATTTTTGTCGCTCTCTTGATCATCTGCATTGAAAAGAAATGGAAATATTTTAGATGGAATTTGGCTCATGTTATATATCATGTTCGAAGAAGGAAAACAAAGACTGACTTTCTGTTGCAAAATTGCTCTTACTTTATCTAAAACATTGGCTTAATTTTTTAAAAAATATTGTTATTAACACCTTGATTATATTAGACAATCTTAAAAGATTAGTCCTGTATGTCAGTTCCTAGTACAATGTCAGCATCAGTTTGTCAACATTGCTGTGAATCCGTAAAGTCCGAAAGTTCTAACATTGCAGATTCTTAACATGAGCAAAATTTAATCTGTATTGTGATTTGAAACCCTACTGCAAGAATAATGAATTTACTTATCCAGAATCAAAAAACAAAAAGCGAAAGAAGTGATCATTTTGCTATCATATTTAATAAATGCCAAAGGTTACAGATTCTTACCTAAGGGATTCACTTCTTTTTTTATTCCTGGTACTGAGTTAGATTGTCTTTTGGGCATTTTTATAGAAGTTCTTAACTGCAATCTTTATATAGGATGTAACAATCCCATTGATATTAGTGGGATTTAAGTAGCTGGACTTCGCCACTTTGAAATCTTTTTATATAATTCTACGTTGGCTCTGCTTGAATGTTATACTGAGGCTCAAGGGCTAACCTAGAATAGATAGTGCCCTGTGACCCCTGCCCAGATCAGCTTACAATTCTTTCTTATAGCACTTTATAAAACAAAACAAATGAGCATCCAGTTTATAATTTTTTTATAGATTAAAAAAATTAAAAAATGCTAATATATAAATCTATAAAAATATATATAAACTGGATGCACTACCAATGGTTGTTTGTTTTGTTTTGAGGTTGCTGTATCATGCACATCACCTGCATGTCGATTGATAAGGTGGTCTCAAAGTAAAGGTTTGTTCTGCTAACTTTTATCTAGAACACATAACATTACACTCAAAATTGAAAAGGGGGCATACTTTAAAGTTACTTGATAGAAGCTCATTTTTATAGTTAATACCCAAATAATCTGTAGAGCTTTGGGGGAACAAAATGTTAAAGACACTCACTATTTTGTTGGCCATAGCTTACTGCAGACAGTATACTCAACAAACACTGATTCACCAAGTTCAGCTCAGCGCCCCGTTCAATTTTGCACTCGCAGGCAAGCATCCAGGTCACTCACCCATCAGGCCGACCCTGCTCAATTTATACAAGATGCAGGCAACAGCTAAAGTGCTTACCCAAGTAAGCATTTCCTGTGTCCTGTCACAGCTAAATGCACTTTGCATGCGCACTGGACCACTAGCAGCATTCCTGTGTGGGCAACCTGTTGCTTGCATATTAACAGTACAACAATGCACAGTGCATTTAAACATGACAGCACACACAAAGAGTGCTTAAACCAATATGCACTTTCCCTGTAGCCTGCATTGTATATGTTTGGGCCTCAGGTGCTACATTATCATTTTATTTTATACATTTGGATACATTCTGGTAAATATTAATAAATATTGCTAAAATAAAAATGGATAGAAGGTAATTTCTCTTCAAAAAAGAAACCCATATTCAATAGCATTGTTATGAAGAGTGGGCTTAAAATTATGTCATGTACGTCTAAATTTCTTAATCAAATTCTGAAATGTCATATTTTAATAAATTCACTTGAATTCAGTATCTTTCATCCCAAACCTTCCTTTCCTCAATCATGCTTACTGTCTATCAACAGCATTAACATTCAGTCACGCTGTTAACTAGACATGCAGCCTTACCTTAAACTTTATTACTCCCAATCCTTTACTTTCTATGTTGAGTCTGTTGCCAAGTCATCTTTCATCTCTTCACAGAATATTGTAAAAATCCAATTCCTCTCTGCTGTATCTCTGGTTCTTTCTCCTAACACCACTTGCTTTGACTACTGTAAGCCTGGGGCCTCTCACACTTCAATCCTTTCACCACTGCCAAAATCATTCATCACTCACATACCTCAGACTGTGTGACTTCCTTCCTCAAATCCTTTGATTGGCTTCCCATCTCCTCCTTTGCCCAGCACAAAGGCTTTGAGACATTGGCCTAGTTCAGACAACACGCTAAACCATGCTGCTTAACCACAAAATGGTGTGGTTAAGCAGCATGGTTTAGCGTGTTGTCTGAACCAGACTTTTACCTTTTAACAGTCTTAATAGCCTCACCCCATATTGTCGTTCAGTTCTGTTACCCACTATAACCCTGCCCATGACCACCACTCATCTGTCTGCCACCCTTAACTATTCAAAGGTCTCTTGTGCTCAGTCATGACTCCACCCATTCTCTTTTGCTGGCCCTCTTGGACATGTATGTGGTACAACCTCTATCCCTTCCTTCATACCCCACCTTAAACCCCACCTTTTATTTTTAGCTTAATCCAAGGGTGGGAAACTCATGGCTTTTCAGATGCTATTGGAGTTCAACTCCTATCAGCCCTGGCCAGCATGGTCAATGAGATATGTAGTCCAACATCATCTGGAGGGCCTCAGGTTACCTACTGCCAGCTTTATCCCTTAATCTTCATTCCCAGCTGTAACCAATTCTTAAGTAAGCTCATCCCTAACTACCCTTGCCTCTTCCTCCTGTGCCTCTGTTGTTGTTTTCCCCATTGTCTATTTTAGGTCCCAATTTCCTTGGCCGCAGGACTCTCTATTTTTTGCCCATGAAACTCTGTGAGGCGCCATGTACACTGACAGTGCTGTATAAATAAGAATAAGAGTCCATTCTGCCAGAAAGCAACACATTTCCCTGTGGTAAAAGCCTTGCATTTTGGCAAATGGTATATGTTGTTCTGCATAGTTTCTCCAGCTCTCCAAAAGCTTTTTGGCAACTCTCTGCCTTGTCTTTGTACTGCCAGGAAAATAATCGAATGAAATGGTATGTAGTACAAATTGCAGAGCTGTTCCTCACTCCAGATAGGGTGTGCACAAACAAGAAAGGGGAAGGGGTGGGGTTGGGGGTGGGGAGAGACCTGTTAGAAAAGTAATTAAAGCTCTAGGGCATAATATTTGAGAGATGCACAGGGCTAAAATGGTTGTGTGGGTGGGTAGAGAGTTCATAAAAGCAATCAACTAGAGTCTATCATGGAAGGTGTCTTTAAAAGTTTTGAAAGGGATTCTGGCAGGTTAAAAAGTCCTAAATCTGGTCTTCCCTGCCACCTTCAATTCTCTTTAATTATTGTAGTGCAGAAAGAAAAGGGGATTATGGGATTACTGGTGCATGTAACAGTCATTTGCAAAATGTACTTTTAAAAAACGAAGTTTAGTCATAAACAGTCATCTTCCACTCATTTTAATAAAGGATTAATGATAAGGGAGTGTTAGACTTATGAGTGGCCTGATAAAGGAAGGAGCCAAGTTCAGGAAAATTAACAATTGGGAGAAGAAAAGCACTCACACCTCCACATCTGAAAGTGCATTTGTTGGCTGTCCCCTATTGAACAGCTTTAGTCTGGACAGAATGATCTCCTTGAATTTGAAGTTGGCACTCTGCCAGCTCTCTCTCTTCATATGGGCAGTGGTATTAGTTACCAGCTCTAGGGAGCAGAAGAAAGTATGTCATCCAGGCTTTGTTACTGCAGTGCATTGTCTGTGGACCTTCCCTTGGAGACTACATAGTGGTACAGGTAGCCTTTGGGGGCCTTTTCACCTCTTCTACCTCTCTAGCGCATGTCTACACCAGGGGAGGGGAGGGGGAGGATCTTGCAATATGCTAATTGTGAGATCCTCCCTCTCAGTCCACAAGGGCTGTGTGACGTCCCGGGCATTGCACCCGTTGCAACGGCCATTTTATTTTCAAACATGAAGAGCTGGAGCACAGTCGCGCTCCAGCGAAAAGTAAAAGGTTAAAAAAAACACCAAAAATCACCATTCCCCCCACCCCACCCCCGATGGGCATGGAGCGCCTGATGAGCTCCGTGCCCAGTTCCCAGCTCCTTGCATTTACTCGCGAGGAGCCGGGATGAAACCGGGATGGCTGCCCACACCTCCCAAGGTCTCGGGACGATCGTGAGACCGTGGGAAAAATCAGTCTAAAAGCCGTTCTAGCTATCCGGGGGAAATGGAAGGATCTTCCCTCCCTGCCCCCGGGATCCCCTGTGCGTCACGTGGACGCACAGGGATGATCCTGGGGTGATCCCCAGGATAAGGCATGGTGTAGACATGCCCAGAGTCTCAATTCCCTGATTGTTACATTTGCTACCCGAGTGACTTCATAAACAAGCCTGCTTTCATTGTGACTTGAAATACCTCTCTGTTGTTGTTGTTGTTGTTGTTGTTATATTTATTTGTATCCCGCCTTTTGCCCAATGCTGGGCCTCAAGGCTGCATTACAAAGTTTAAAATATAAACCATAAACATTTTAAACACAACAAAATTATAAGACATTAACAGATGGAGGGCCAGATTGTTCTCCAAAGGCCTGCTGGAACAAAAAAGTTTTAACCTGCTTCCGAAAGCCCATCAAGGAGGGAGCCAGCCTAGCTTCCCCGGGAAGAGAGTTCCAGAGGACTGGAGCAGCCACTGAGAAGGCTCTCTCCCATGTTCCCACCAAGCGCACCTGTGAAGATGGTGGGACTGAAAGAAGGGCTTCTCCAGAAGATCTTAAAGCACAGGCAGGCTCATAAGGGAGAATACGTTCTTTCAAATAACCTGGACCCGAGCCATGTAGGGCTTTATAGGTCATAACCAGCACTTTGAATTGTGCCCGGAAACAGACTGGAAGCCAGTGGAGCTGTTTTAACAGGGGAGTTGTCTGCTCCCTGTAACTAGCCCCGGTCAACAATCTGGCTGCAGCTCTTTGAACCAGCTGGAGTTTCCAAACACTCTTCAAAGGCAGCCCCATGTAGAGCGTGTTACAGTAATCCAGTCGGGATGTAACTAAGGCATGTGTCATTAACGGATGGTGAAGTCAAAAAGTAGGTTAACCATGCAATGAAAAGACAACATTAGTTGGCTGGTTATTTTTAATAAAATTGTAATCCGTTGTGTTCCTTTTGAGAAAAAGCTGCAGTTGGGTAATAAGGCTAGAGGAGAAAGTGCTGAGGTAAGTAGTTCTGCCATTTGAAGGAATTGTTCATAATAGCACATTTACTACAAAAATGCACAATTAAGGGAGGGAAAGCAAAGTGTGCTTCCCAGTAATTCGTCCTGGTTTGTGCCCCCTCCCTGGCCGCTTTGCTCCCTGCCAGGCTTATTCCTTGTGTTGGAACTTGACTGAAGGGGAGGGGGGGGGATATTGAAAATTACTTGAATGACAATTTTAGGAGAGATTTGTGGGTAGAGAAGGGTTAAGCAGCCCAATCCCACCTATTGTTCCTCTCCTGCAAGTGGCCTCATCCCCAAATTAACATGGGGTGGGAGGACACTGGGTTGGGAATCCCATTTTCCCAGGTAACATGCCATTCTGTTCTTTAAAGAAAGATATAGAGACATAAAATTAAGCTTGTTGATGCTTCTTACTTTTGGGGGAGCATGTCTGAACAAACTGAGAGAAATTTGGTGACTTCTTCACTCTTTTCCTGTTGCTCTAATGCAACCTTCCCCAACCTTGTGCCCTCCAGATGTTTTGGCCTACAACCACCCCCCAGCCCCAGCCAACATGGCCAGTGGTCAGGAATGCTAGAATTTGTAGTTCACAAAATCTGGGATGCTTCAAGTTGGGGCAGGCTGCTCTGATGAACCATGCAACATGTTTGACTTTCACACAGCTTTTGGAAACACTTATTGTGATGGATCAAAAACAGAAGAACATGTGATTTGGCAGTTTTAAAAACTGGTCCTTAAAAATAAGCTCCACATTTTTATTAATTGTTGGGGTGCATGCTCAAGATGTCCGTTTAAATGGCAAAATGACAACAAACTATGGCAACCCATTAATACTACGCTCTGAAATGTTCCCTCTAATGTGCTAGCTTTCCTGAAATATCACACTGTCAGGTTTTAATGCGGTGGGATGGGTTTTCATTTGAGATGAACAAGAACTCCAATTACATTCTGCTTCCATTCCAATTACTGTAGTCTGGGTGAGTGTGTGAGATGACAACTAAGTGTGTCCCATTAAAATTACTGTGTTTCTCATTGCCTAGCGCTACCCTGTTGATTTTAATGTCATGCTACAGTTTAAAGCCTTTGTGCAGCAGTGGATTAGAATACATGGGTTTCAAATGCTTATCCCAGAGGTAGAAAACCTCATGTCCTCCAGATAATTCTCAACAGCAGCTCCATTAGCCATAGACTATTGACTATGGCCAATAGTCAAGAATTATAGTTGTAGTCCAAAACATCTGGACTGCATTATATTGCCTCCCCCTTACTTACCCAGTATATGGATGGGGGGCACACCTTTGTGGCCCAGGCCTCATTCCTCCTTTGCATGCACTCACGCATAGAGTGGAGGGTGGTGGGTCTGATGTCAGTGGGGCTGTGAATCCACTCTGGGTTTCAGTCAGAACCACTCAGAATTCTAAAGGAGTTATCCAAGGTGCTAATTCCTATCCCCAAAACAGGTCTGGCTGGTTCTGACTGAAACCCAGAGCAGATTTACAGCCCCACTGACATCGGACCCACCAGCCTCCACTACATATACACGTCCCATATTAACTTCTATACTTTCCATGAACCTAATTTTCTCAGTTTATATATTTAATTCTAATATATAAACAAGCAGTAGGCAATGTAGCACCCATGGGCACCAGTGTACCTTGAGACACCTTTCTTGGCATCCACCAAAGTCCCCTAACCCTCGTACTTTTTATTTGTTTATTTTAATAACATTCCTTACTGACAAGATTGCTTCAAAGCAAAGTGAGGGTCTGTACATGCTCACATCTTCTTTTCCTATGAATGTCTCAGGGGCCCACACTAAACCACAGTATTTAAGCATTTTGAGCTAAACATTATAGTTAGCATGTCATGTGAACCATGACCAAGCCTGTTTCTTAGGAAATGAAGATGGCAGGTAGTTGCAGGCTGATGCTTTCGTCTGCAACACACCCATTTTGTGGTGGTACCCAGCACAGTTTCTCAAATTGCTAAATGTGTCCATGGTCCCAAAAGGTTGCCTACTCCTGATATAAACTATGTAGCTTTTCTAATGTCTTTAGACTTTAGTTCTGATTTCCAATCCCCGTCCCACACTTCAGATTGCCTCCCTACAGCTTTTAAAGACCTATGTATCGAGTCTGAACAAGAGCTCCTGTTGCAGTCATAAGGCTGTACTGTGAGCCTTTTGTAGTAGTATTGCAGGGATGCCCTTCTGGCCTTCTAAGCTATGACAAGGGCTATTTTAGGAGCACAAGTGTTTGACATCAGAATGTTCACAACCCATCTGAACATCAGCAACAAACCCGATTTGAAACAAAACTGGGTGCTTTAATTTTGTGATACTGATGGATTCCTTCAAAACTGGTCCATCCCGGCAAACAAAAGGCTTTAGAGGTGGGGGTGGGAAACTGTACTGAAAGAGGAAGTAGCATTTAAGAGACGTTCAGGTTTTAATTCCAGATTAAGCTTTGCTGACCGAACGCCAATGCACTCATTTGCTCGCCATAAAAAGATCCTGTCTCCTCACTCTAGTTGATTGCTGGAATGGAGGGGAAAGCTTGCCATAGGAAAGAGAGAGAGAGAGAGAGTTAAGTGCTAGAGATTAGAGCAATTTGAGTTGATAGTGAATGAAGACATGCATTTGCATCAGATTAATTCCCATTCTTAAAAGATTAGTATGTCCACATAGTACAGAGATTGTGGAGAAGGACTTTTGAGGGGGGTTATTTCTCCCTCTCTCTCTCTCTCTCTCACACACACACACACTGTTTTGAATTCTAAGATTTTAAAGTGAGTCTGTATTTGAATTGAATGGATTCTTCTACTGTGGTCATTTACTATTTCGCTCCACAGACACAACCAAGTGCATATTAGGAGGGGTGGACATTTTGGATCAGGGAACTAAAGGACTTTAAATAGATTTCCCCCCTTGCTTTATGCATACTTCATCTCTCATAGCATTGCTTTAAAACTGTTCAGTCTAAACTCTCACTAGGACACAAATGAGGAAATATATACTGGTTATGAGAACTGAGGTTGGACCTCATTGTCTGAGGTTCACATTATGTGGCACGTTAATCCTTTATTGGCTGAAAATACAATATATGGAAGCAACTGGTTACTAGAATAAGTATGTCATTTAGAACAAATGGCTGATAGTGCCAGTAAGACCTGATTTGTATTTTTATTTATTATTACATTTACTTTCATCAGATTATAAACCCAGATGAAATGAAGGATGGGACCTTGGAAATTGTAAGCAACCAAATTAATTATCAGATCAAGGAATTTTACTCTCAGGAAGATAGAGACTACATTAACAATATGCAGTTAGCCTAATATTTTTTTAAGTAATTAAGCAACTGCAACAAATACAGAATGGGCTGCATAAGTCAGAGGTACATAACAGGTCCCCAGGTTTAATCTACAGCACATCTCAGAGAGCAAAGACCTCCATCTGAACCCTGGAGAACATCTCCCAGTTGGAATAGATACTTAGCACTGGGTTCAATAGGCAGATGGGTCTATTGACTATGGAGTTAATTGATCATAGTCTGGCTTAATTTAAGAATATAAGAATGCTACAGTGACAATGCTGAATGTATCAGCAGCCCCAAACTGCAAAGCTGGTCCTTATGAACCTACTAAGACAATCCCAACTTGTCTCCATTGAGTTTTAGTTTATTGTCTGATATCTGATCCACCACTGAATCCAGGCATCGATTCAGTACATCCACTACTACTCCACCCCACCTTCTGCCGCCACTGTAGTCCCTCCGAGATATTCTGGACCCTTGAAATCTTCTCCCTTTTTCTTAGTTGGGTTATGCTTCTTCCCTGGTCCTTAGTTTGTGTTTATTCTCCATGTTGTTGTAATTGTGAATTGGAGTGATACATGTTCTCTAATGTAGATATGAGTGTAAATAGTTGCAATCTCCCTGTCTATTGCCTTTCTGCTGGCAGGCAAAGACATTTTTCTTCAGGTAGGCCTTTGACGTATAAATTGGTCTGTTGCTGAAGATATTTTTAATTGGTTGCATTGGGTGCTATTTCTTTCTTTTATTTTTGTGTTTTGAATTTATTTGTTTTTATGTTATGTTTTAATTAAGGTTTTGTTTTTAATCTGTGTTATTGTTAGCCACCTTGAGTACCATTTTTAAAATATGAATACAGACAGTCTTTCTGCAAGGGTTTGTGTACGTGCACCCGGTCTTCTGACTTTTGTGTTTCTTACATCAACTATTCATGATGCATTGAAAACTCCTTTGAATTTCAAGAGCTTCTTGTCAAGTGTCTTGTTGACCTTCTTCTAGGAAGTAAGACTTGCACACAATTCCTGGCAAACATAGATTTCACCATGCATCTTTATGTATCATTGCCAGTTACTTGGATTTTCTTCAGTCTCTCATAGTTTATATGGTTAACAAAGGATTGTTTATGTTTTATTTATTTTTTATTCCTGAAGTAAGGTACTGGAATACGGTGGCAGCAGTGAAGTAAAAGAGTGAATAGAATGGAGCACAGAGTGCTGAGCTGGTTGCTGTGGGGCCAAGAAGGGTCAGTGAAACAGAACCAGCAAGCAGAAATATTCTGACTGGGTCCATAGTTGGGATCCTTTATAGAAAGAGGTAAAAAGAAGACCTAAAGGGAGCAGTCATGACAGAGCAGTACGCCATATTTGTTGTTGAAACTGTGCTCTGCATTTTCTGGTAGCATCTCTGTTGTTCAGACCAGATATTCGTTCTTTTGCTAAACATTTAAAAACAAGCATAATGTAAAAAAAGGAATAAAGTGCTGAGAAACAAACAAAAAAGTTACCAACAGAGAATAAAGGCATGGTTAAACTCAAAAGATGCATCTTTGTATAGGCACTGAGCCTGTTCACACGAACATGGTGTCTTATTTCCCCCTCTGTGATTGTGCAAACCCAGTCAATGTTTAGGGGAGCTGGAAATAAATATGAGGAAATTGGAGGAGGCTGGCTGCTTATTAGCAGCGTAACTCCATAATTGATGTGTATGTGTATAAGAGGAGCTTCTGCTACTGCTCTTTAATTGACCTTCCTAATGAAGACTCTTGGGTAGATCTAAATCTTAAGGGGTTTGCCTGTCCTCTGTTGTATGTTTGTTTATACACTGTAAGATCGGAAACATTTGTAGCCATTTTGAAATCTAAAAACAATGTAGATGTTAAAATACTGGATTTTAGGGAGCATGTTGGACCTTAGCTTTGGGTGCTGCTGCCCTTCCCACTTGAAAATAAAATGAGATACTTGGTAAAGATTAGAAGTAGAGGGTAGGAGGTAGATTAGGACCTATTGATCGATCTCTGGGTGATTTGAAGTAGATCAACAAAGATGGCTGACTCCCAATTATTTAACAAATGGCCACAACAAAATCCACCTCCCTACCCCGAAAGAATGTACTTCTGAAATTATGAAAGCTACGTGTGTGGGTAATGACTGAAAAAGTTTGATACAACAACAACAACAGCAGCTGACATGATATGCAACAGTATTATATCTATTCTTCCCACTCCTCTGGGGTTCTGGGTATTGAAACCTGTGGTCCTCCAGATATTTTAGACTACAGTTCTCATCACCTCTGACCACTGAAGCTGATGGGATTTTGAGTCCAACAACACCTGAAAGGCCACAGGTTCCCTACTCTGCTGTGATGGCCTCTTCAGTTCTTACTGCAGTGGCTTTCGGAGTTGGATTCTAAGCCCAGTCAAAGGAAAAAGCAGCAGACACTTCAACACTTTTGTTGCTGGTGTATTATTGTGAAAGATCTTTTACCTTAAATTATAGGCTTTAGAATGTACACATGACTATCTAAGCAATGTATATCCTGAAATGTCTTGTGACACTTCTAGTGTTTTGGTGCCGGTATCTTACGCCTAAAAGAACCATATTCTTTTATACTTTGTTAGGTCAGAGCTATGAGATACAAGCGGTGAACAGCATAGTAAAAAACAAAACAAAACATTATGATGCAAAAAAATATCATAAATACAGCATTATCCACTTAGAAATTATATTTATGACGTGAATGGTATTTTTAATGATAGATTGAGATGATTTGAAATCATTCATCATTCATTAGTGTCACTCAACTTGGAGGTATTAGTTTCTCATTCTTGGAATGGAGTGAACATTATACAATATATAATGTTGCTTCTTAGTCCAACAGGTGGATGTATCAAGCTTTGAATTTTAATTGAAATCTGTGTTCTTTTCAAATGTAGCCCTGTCATGTAATTGTGGCTGATCCATTTGGTAATCTTTCATCATGCATCAAAGGTTTTCACATGAATTATGGGATGATGTGTGTGGTTTTGTTTGGCTTTGCAATATAACATAATTAGGTTGGTTGTTCAGATTCATTTATAATGGAAAGGTACAGCAATTATGATGCTACCAGCAGACAAGCTTGTTTAAAAACAGGTACTGTGACAATGGATAGATTAACATTTTCATGGTTTATTCAACAAATCCATTTACTCCAAAGAATATTTTCTTTGCCAAACATAATATTATTTCTAGTCAGCTATTGAGATTATTCATATTTCAATGTAAAATCATTATTCTTAATTGTAAGTGTATTGCAAAAACAAAACAAAACACACCAGTAAGTGGTTCTCATTTCACATATATAAAATAGTACATAAAATATTTATTACTATAGTATAGTGTGTATATCTAGTACATCAAATAATATTAAATAAAATATTATATGAATGTTGGTGAGGCAACTTTGTTGAGCAATTTTTCCTCCTACGGTAAGATGTTATAAAAAAAGCTGACATCAAGACCTTCTTTCTTATTGGACATAGCTATACAGCTGTTGTATAATTTAGGTAGTCAGCCATTGTTTGCCATTTAGATGGATTAGAAGAATTGAAGGAACAACACTGGCCCTACCAAAGTTTTACCTCCTTTCTAATTAAGAAAGATCCTCACCCGCTGAATGCAAGATTGCCATTTAAATACAACCCTGTGTTTTTTACCTCCCATGGAATGCCTGGAGAGCTGCCCTTTTAGGACCTTAGGAGCTGCTGTAGGAAACTGAAAGTTTTCCTGAAGAGATTCTGAAACATTCTTTTCCTTTTCATGTTAAATCCTAGTTCTTGTTTTTCCTCTTCTGTTGACAACTGGGTTGTTTTTACTTCTATAATTGCTAAATATACAGCACTATCCTAAATATTCCTAGCTTTAACCACTTCTTATGATATTGAACTTTATTGTGTTTATGATATTGAACTTTATTGAACTTCACATCCTTGGCCATTTTATTTACTTAATATTTACTTACTATTTTATTTAATATAACCCTACGCTGACTCATCAAAACGAAAAAGAAGTGGCTTATATGACATAAAAGCCGTCGAAATAAATGGATAAATATTGATTAAAGAAATAAACAGATATAAACAAAAGAACACCAAAATCAACAGGAAATAAAATGATCCAGCTAAGTCCAATGCTATACTTGTCTACTCAAAAGTTAGCCTCGTTGACTTCAATGGGATTTTCTTCAAGGTAAGAGTATATAGGACTGCACAGTAAAATTCTAAAATTGAAGAGGCAGCAACCAATAAAATAGTAATATAGTGACTTAAAATACAAGGACAAATTAAAAAAAAGTTTACCTAGTGCCTAAAACTCCTTTACAATATATTCCTGGAGCACAAGTTTGTAATTATTTACTTTAGTGTAAGCGCACACATCCCCAATTCAGATTGGGACCCTAGCACTCCAGCAGGGGGGACTTAAGCTTTCCAGATCCCATTTTTGTCCTGAAATTCCAACCCCCACCCCACAGGGGGTTAAAAAAATTCCCCCCTGATCCAATAAAGATGATTTAGGAAAAAACAAAAGCCCATGGGGTTGTGGGGACAGTGGAGTGGAGTTCCCAGACAAAAATAGGAGGGGGAAAAGCTTAAATCCCCCCTCCCAGAGTGCCATGGTCCTGATCTGAATTGGGGCCATCCTTACACTATAGTAAATAATCCAATGTCACATAGCTCTACAATGGGTGAATTGATGAACATTTAGTTTTGCCCTTAGGGAAGGTATTCCAAAGATATGGTGCCATCACAAAAAAGTTAAATTTTCCCATCCCTATCTGCCTAACATCAGCAGGTGGAGGAAACTAGGGAAAGGTCTCCCCAAATTATCTTTGTGTATGGGTCCGTCACACAGCTTAGTGAGCTACCACCAAGGAGCATCCAGTGATGACTCCTCCCTCTTCCACCAGAAGGGCGTCTGTGGAAACATCTTGCCTTGAGGAGATGGGAGAAGAGACAGATTAAGCTTGAACTCAAAAGGAGAAGAGAAACTGCAAAAGAGAAGAAAGAAAAACAACAGGACAGCACAGAACAAGGCACGCTACAAGGTCAATAGACACAATGTAAATCTGGATACATCTAAGCAACTGAATCTACCATCCCCATGATGCTTTCTTGCTCTCCCCAACCAATCCCTTTCCTTGTGTCTCATGTCTTTTTAGATTGTAAGCCTGAGGACAGGGACTATCTAATTACTGATTTTTGTAAAGCCTCTGGAAATCTTTTGACTGAGCAATGGGATAAAAATGTTTTGAATAAATAAAAATAAACAAGTGGTTCTTGAGATACTGGCTGGGTTCAGACAACATGATAGCCCACACTCAAGGGTTGAGTATGGGTTGAGTGGGTGTTGTTGTTGACCGTGAGTTCAACATGATAGGTTATCATGTTGAACACAGCCATGCCACGAACAACCCATGAAGAAAACCCATGGTTTGTTGATGGGTTGTGAACTGTTGGTTGTTCGTGGTTAACAAACCATGGCTTATTATTGCTGCTGGGTTCAACCAACATGATTACCCAAGTTTCAACAACAACTCGCACTCAACCCATATTCAGCCCTTGAGTGTGAGTTAGCACACTGTATTTCAACATTCCTGAGAGCCAGCATAGCACAGGATACTCATCTCAAAGGTTTAGAAAAACTGCTGTGTTTTTTGAGGGTTGTTTCTAATAATATAACACAATATTGTTGTTCAGTGTTTTGCAAGAATCACAGTACATTTATTGACAATGTTGGCTATGTTAAATTATGTTAGCTAGAAGAGCAAGTGTTTTATATTAATTACAAACATGAAGAAGTAAACCCTGTTGAGTTTAATGGAGTTTACTCCCAAGTTAGAGAACAACCCTGATCCCAGGATTTGCTGGCTAGAAGGGGTTCGGATGGGGCCTTGACTGCTAGCAGTGTTTCTTCTGTTGTTAGGCCATTCTTAAAACTAGGCATTACAAGTGGAGGAAGCCTTGCATCCCCTGGACCCAAAACCCCTTTGTTTCCTTGACAGGCTTCAGGATAGTGCTCCTCATTTACATCAGCCTGGAGCTGACATAAGTATTTCCCTTCCATTGAAAGCAATGGGGAGGGGAGCAGAGCCCATGTCAAAGAAAAAATAAATGGTAAGATCATGTACACCCTACCTTAGAAGTAGCTGAGAACCCACTGTAACCCTTGGGTCGGTACCCAGGGCCGGGTTCTATGTCTAGGGGTTGTTTGTTTTTCCCTTAAGGTTAGCTCAGGCTCAAGCCCCCACCCAGGAAACCTGGGACACCAATTTAGAGATGTCTGAGTAGCAACCTCACCCACACACCTGAGGTATAAGTACTGGTATTTATTCAGTTTGACAACAAGCAACAAAAATAGAACATGGGAAACAACCTTTTGATTAACACATTTCCCTCCCAAGGTCTAGGTAGGCCGATGGAAGCCTGTGTCCTTTAGCCTTATTCACAAGCCCAGGAGACAGTGAATGAATAGGGATCCTCCAGGCATGCAATAAGGTGGATGGTAGGTGGCAGCAACCGGAACTGGAACTTGCATGCACTTCCCCCCCTTCCCCTCCTTAGGATTATTATGCCTGTGTGCATAAGACTGCAGCCTCAATTATTGAACAAACACACCATTGGTGTCATATACCAATATTTAAGGATTTCGAAACACCCACTACTAACACATAACAAATGTGCACCTACTGGGGGTTTTTCTATCCATATTACAGTGAAGGCAATTACACAGAGTTCTGAACAGCGTGTGATTCATTCACCATCCTGTCTTTTGTCCCTTGTTATGCAATGCTCTCTGTACATTGTGTACAAAGCGGGATGCCATTATCTAGGGATCCCAGATATCTAATAGATCAGTCTTACTCAAATTTCTTAAATTATTTTGATGACCTATTTGGCAAGCCATCTCCTAAAAGCAGGACAATTATATTCCTTTTTGAAAGATACTGAAATTATTTCTGTAAAAATATAATATTGTGAACATGGGTATTAAAGAAAGAGGATTTATTTCTCTATACATCAGTCCAATCTGGCTGTAGATGCTAATAAAATAAATTCCAGAGGAGTAGCTTGCTAGTATACAACAACAGCTTTCTACACAAGGCATTTGTTGTTCACTCATCATTCTGTACTCATGGTTGTTTACAGGTTCTTTAGATAATGTCATGACACTCCAGTTCCTCTTCTGTTTGTAATCAGCATTTTGTGCAAGTTTTTTTAGAGCAGGTAAAATGGGGTATTATTACTAATGTCAAAAGAAACCATGATTTCCTCTTGTGTGTTTACACTATTCCACTATACCAAAGCGATACCTAGAGGTTATGTAGTGGAAAAGCAGGAAAGGAAATGTTCCTCATGCAGTGCTCAGATCTGAATTCCGCAACAAAACTGAAAGTAGACGCAACATCCTGTAGAAATTCTCTTAGAGTCTTGTAGCTCCTTAAAGACAGATAACAGATTTATTATGGCATAAGCTTTTATGGACTAAAGTTCATTCCATCACATGCATGAAGTGTTATTGTCAGTTGGCAATTGTCTGTTGGCAATTGCATATATTACATGGATATAGTAAATATATATATATTAAACAGCGGGACCCAATATTGTGAGATGGAAGAGCTATGTAAAAGGATCTTACTACTGCAAATCAAAAGGGGTAAAAAAAAACCCACCACTTTAAGCTTAAATCTTATACCTATTAATCTTCTGAGTATTCATGTTTACGATTGCACCGTTAAGAAATGTTCTATAAATCAATTCTCCAGCAACTGGATCTGTGATGGGAACAGATCTTTGTAGAATATAGTCATCCAAGAGTTCAGCACAGGTGACTTTCAGCTAATAAATAACCACAGGAAATAGCACTTTAATTCAGTGGTTTTACACTTTCCAATTGGAACTTAAATTTTGCAGTAGTATTGCAATGACCCCAAATCAAAGGAATAAATGTTGTCCGTAATGACAACAATTAAAAAGCAGCCACTACTATAATACTGCTTTTTATTTCAAAACATTTCTGTAGTTATTTTAAATCATTTAAATCTTTTTTTCAATATTTGTTTATTGTTGTCATATGAAGGTAAATAGAGACATGGGAGGGGATCTGTTCAAAGGTATTTCTATGAAAACAGATACTTGGTTTTCTTTCATTTCTTAGAACATATTTCAGGACATTGATTTGCCAGTTCTTCTACCAGCTTTGCTCCTGTACATCTAATAGTGACGGAACAGTCTTAACATACTAGGGGCATAATCCAAAGTTGTGCAGGCAGACTTTCTCCTCTCCATATACCCTTCCAAAATCTACTCTGGAGAGTTCCCCAGAAGGGGATGGGGCAGCAGGAAGGGGAAATCACACACCCCCTTACTATTCCACTGATGGAAAGACTTCTGTCAGCAGAAGAAGTTAATGAGATCCCACCCTTGAAAATAATCTGTTCACCCTTTTCCTACCACTAAATCCCCATATTAGGAAAAGCTTCATCTGTGAGATTCTGTGTAACATGCTGCTGTTAAAGGCACAGAAGATGGATCTGTGGAAATAAAGTTGGTATTCCTATCATTACAGGACTCCGAAAGGTTTTACCCTTTAAGGCAACCTAAAAAATAATTTGAAATAATTTCATAATAGCTGGTGTAGAAATGACTTGATATGTTGCTATTAATCTAATGACTAAGACGAGTGAGAATTGCAGTATGCTATTTATGGAAAGGCAGTGTTTTATGTGTTAGGGTACATGATGAGTTAAAGTGCAATTTTGTGCCCCCATAGAAGGCTAGTTTTCTGAAACTGCTTGAGAGGTACAAATGTCCACACTAGCATAACCCCCTGACACAGTCTCTGCAAAAGGGTTCATAGCTATGTTGATATTAATTCTTCCTGTTTAGATAGCCTGTGGTTATCATCAAACCTGGAAGAAGACTCAATATGTATTTGAAAACATGTCACCTTGCCTTTTTTAAAAAAACAAAACAAAAAACTCTGGGCACACTGCTCCTAGTAATTTCACATAAAGGAGCGCTTGGATAAATGGTTGCAATTGCAAATTTGGGAGTTGATGCCTGAAACTGTCTTTTTTGTTTCTCCCATGTCCCCACCACAAAATCTATTCGAAGCAGAACACTAGTAATTTTTTTAAATGACATTTCCATTCGCCATGTAGTTGTTCAACGCTTTCATTTATGTGTATATCTGTCTGTACAGCTTTTAATGCTCCATTCGTCCAATGTTTGACTAATTTAGTTCCTTGAGCTAATATTACTGCTGCAACTGTCAAAGTTTGCAGTGTCAAAGACCACACAGCAATGGCAAGTCTCTTTAGGTACACGGCTGTTGTATGAAGCAACTTTCATGTGTTTTAAATGGCCACCATACTGCTTTCGGCATGCACAAATTGCTCATCAATACACTCTCCAGTAGCAGTGACAAGGAACAGCTGGTGCTTGCATTCTTTCCTGCATCATTCCTAGAAGGTGCTTTGTCATTTAAATTTTCTTCTCCAGAGGATTGTCTGTTTATTTCCTTGTATTGGTCTTTTGAGTTTGTACAGCTGCTAGAGCATTAGTTAGCAAAATAAAATTTTCCCTACTCCACCCCAAATAGATAGATGCGTTGGTATAATTGCCTTTGAAATTTTAAGAAAGGGATATTTAATTTAAGATTGCAAAACATGGGATAAGCATAACATTGATTTTCCCATTAATTCATTTTAATGATAGTTGCATTTATCAGAACTGGGCTGGGGGTAAGCCTTTGCTTTATTGCAAGTACGTATAACTTCCAACCCTTGGACCAGATGCAGGCCACAGAGCCTCCCCATGCAGCCTGCCAGCCTCTTGGACTCGATGGCCTTATAGGTCCCTTCCAACTCCACTATTCTATGATTCTCCAGGCCCCTTTTGCTCACTGCCACTCCATATTGGGCAGTGACAAAAGAAGCCCTACAGCTTGGAAAGGTCACAGATAGCAGTGTCTCAATCCTGTTGCCCCAGCACTGAAAAGCTATGAACTTTGATCAGCTGCTGAGTGGACATCACAGCCCTTCCACACTGCAGGGTGACTGAGGGGGTTTGCTTTGTCAGCTTGCAGCACAGAATGGCAGCAAACTGCCCAAGGAAGGAGTGATTGCTTTCTCCCTCCATGGACATTTACTGCCTTTCTGTGCTGTGCAGTGCTTTTTCAGCCTACAGCATGGAAAGGCAGTGATTGCGTACTGCCCATGGGGGAAGAGAGCAGTCTTTTCCTCCTTAGGGAGATCACTGTCTTTTCATATGAGCATACAGTATGTGTGTGTGAGAAAGAGAATGAGTGCATGTATCCGTGAAAGCAGCTGGGGCATGCCCCCAGTGGGGGTAGCCCCACTCACTTCGGGCTGTGGGTCTGCCCACTGCTGGACTGCAGCCAATGATATGCTTGCCTGGAGCCAATTCAGCCGTCCCTGCCCCTGTTTTATCAGATAACCAAACAGTTTATCTGCTCTGTGTCTGGATGCACTGCCTCATTTAGAAACAGATTGTTTAATGCCTTTTTTAAAAAAAAGAGAGAGAGAGAAATTAAAAAAGAAAAGAAAAGAAAGAAAGCTGTTTCAATCAAATGATTTTCTTTTATGGATTCATAGGATGTACTTTCAGAACATTGCCCGTGGATTCATTGTTTCTTAACTCCAGCTTCCTTCATATCAACTTTTTTCCAGTTGCCCTTTCAAAAGAAAATAGTAATATAAGACAATCTAACTACAGCTGCAATCCTATACATGCTTAGACAGAAAGAAGTCCTACAATTCCCAGCATTCCCCAATCACCAGGACTAGCTGGGGAACGCTGGGAATTGTAGAGCTTTTCTCCATCTGAATATGCTTAGAAGTGTGACCTAAACTGCTTATGCTGTGACTGTGATTATTCTCTGACCATCTTTCCAGTAAGAAAAGATTTCAGTTGTATTGATTCAATTTTCACATTCACCACATAGTCAATAATTTTGTAAATTATCTAGAACTATTGCTATTTGATTTCTATTTTGTACTGATCACATACACAGGTGTAGCGGTCTTCAAACTTTTTGTACCTGTGGGCATGTTTGGGAATTTGAGAAACTGCTGTGGGCACCACCACAAAATGGCTCCCATGGAGGATGTGGCTAGTCACATAACGGCTGCCGTGGGGGCCTGGCTACTCAAAATGAGCTAAAGAGGTGGTGGTGGGGAATCTGAGTCCAGATGCTGAGAGGAAGAGGCAATAGCAAAGTAAGGGACAGAGAAAGAGCAAGGCAAGAAGCTGAGAGAGAGGAGAAATAACAAGCTAAAGAGGTGGAGAAAGGCTGGGAGGGAGGGGGAACCAGGAAGGCAAAAGGTGAAAGACCAAAGCTAAGAAAGAGAGAAACAGTGAGCTAAAGAGGTGAAGGGGTAGAACTAGCAAGCCTAGAAGGGGAGTGAAAGAAGACTATGCTAACATTTCCCAAGGGTTTTATTTAAAAAATAATACCTTTCCCCTCCCTTCTTTGGGGGGCGGGGGGAAGGGGTCACAGTGGAAAGCTCCATGAGCACCATGGCACCCATGAGCACCACATTGGAGACCTTTGGTCTAATGAGTAATGATGGGGTGTTTTAATATATGACAGTCACCACTCTGTGCTGGCCAGAGGTTGGGTGCCTCTGTGCTGAATCAGAAATCTTTGGGGTAGGAACCTTTCAATGCCTCTGCCTACCCTTGCTGTAAACCACCTTCTTGTTCCAAACAGTGAGAAATTATAGGGGGGTTTCTATGGTGAGATTTATTTAGAGGAGAAACCACTGGGACTTTTTTTCCCTATTTGATCATTTTTGTTCATTTAAAGAAATAAAATGCTCACAGCAGACCGTAGTACTATCCTCAAAACAGCACAGTGGCTATTTTGGAGCATCAAGACTGCCAGCCAGAAAATTTAGCCCATAACACATTCCAGAAGCTTGAATTACGTAATGGCCAAGTTAATGGATCCTTCTAATGGCCAACTTAATGCATCACATTATACCAAGCCGACTGAGAAAACTACTTGCATAAGGCATAGTATTCTAGCCCAGGAAAGGGATTGTGACAGTCAACAGGGATGTGTTTTTGTTTGAGACATTATGCCCACTTCTGGGCAGCTATGAACCTTGATTATATGCTCAGCGTGGAAGCTTGGCTTGGTGCAGCTGACTTGGAGATAATTGTGTGTGATTTCCCTGTGAAAATCTGGACAAAGCCTGCCTTTTTAAAAAAAAATTTAAAAAAATGTGCATGCAGTCCAGCTCCTGTTAAGGATATGCTGTTGATTTGGGTGTTTGTTCTTGCCCAAGGGCATGGAACAGTAAGATTTCAAGTGAGCGTTTATAGAAGACAAGACTGCCTTGTGGTTAAAATGTAGCCCTCTAACTTGGCCTCCTTCTCTACCAAAATAATATTTTGTAACCTTTGAATATTTGTATATGATTAAGTCTATTTGCTTTGCTCTCTTTGTTTACTTTGCTTTTAGAAGACTTCTGATGCATTGTATGAGAATAAATTCTTAAATGTTTCTCTGCGTGAGGAGGCAATAGATAATGGCGTCTTTGTCCTACCATTCCACCACTGCTTAATATTAATCATAGGCTACTATGAAGTGTACATTATGCTAGAAAAAGTTGGGGAATTAAAAGGGAAGGGGCTTCAAGTTGTTGATACATAGAGATCATGCATCTTGCATTCTCAGAGTGGATCAAAAGGCTGAGAAAATACATGGGATTCAAAATGCAGGGATTCAAAATTAAGTTTGAGTGGTGGTTACATACTCAAATGTTAGCCTTGCCAGGCTAAAGCCCTTTTCCTTGGCATGCTAGCTTTTGGAACATAGGAAGCTGCCTTATACTGAGTTGGACTCTTGGACCATCTAGCCCAATATTGTCGACACTGACTGACAGCAGTTCTCCAAGATTTCAAGCAGGATTCTTCTTTCACCCTATCTGGAGATGCCAGGAATTAAACCTGGGACTTCCTAAATGCAAAAGAGATCTCCCATTGAGCTACAGTCATCTGCAATGGGGGTGGGTAATCTTTTATTTTTTTTGTCAACAATTGCATTCCTTCACAGGCAATCTGCTAGGGACTGTGTGTTGGCAGTGAGCAGGGCCAAAGCCAAATGTCAACTCTTTTCTCTTTCTGTCAACCCCTTTCTCTTTTTGCCATTCCCTTTCCTCCACTTTCCCCCTGCTGCCAGAGAACAGCCTAAACACTCTTTCTAGGGGTCTGAACTGATTGCATGCATAGGCTTTTGAAATTAAGCCAAGGGTTACATATGGGTCTAGGAACATAGGTTGCCCACCCCGATTCATACAGGGAAGGGTTTGGTATAGGGGAGCAGTCAAACAAGTGATTTAAGTGGCACAGTCCTTGGTGCTTTTTACTCCTGAGTGTTTGTATCAGCTGTGAGGGCCAGTTACTCAAGTTGCATTGTTGCCTCTCAGAAGTCAAACCAATTCCGGAAGGTTTTCCTTGTATCACTGAAAATTGCCAAAACCGCACAGATGCTGTTTCACACTGCCACATGGATCTGAGCCAACAGTGTGATATGTGTAAGATATACTTTGGGCCAGTATGTGTTTATCATAGGTAGCAATCTAGATTGCTTTAAGAAAGTTACTGGTGCAATCTCCTGGTCAAATATTTAGACAAGATTAGCAAATTGACCTGAGAAATAATCCCGCCCCATGGCTGATTTCAAAGGGTGTATTAGGCATTTGGCACTTTCCAAATTAACTGACTCTCTCTCCCTCTCTCCCCCCCCCCCTCTCATTTTCCAAAGTGCACTAATATTGTATTTAGGCTGCAATCCTAAGCACATTTACAAGACAAGAAGCTTCATTGTATGCAGTGGAATATATGTACATCTGAATAAACATGCATAGGATTGTGCTGGTAATATATTATAAATATAGACTTTCTGTTCTATCTTTACACATAATTCTTTGTATTGAAATAAATGAAATATTTTTTAGATGGCAAAAATTACATTAGTGCTGTAAAGGGTGGTATTTTGAGTTATGTAGCTGAAGTCTTGTTTGCTTGTTTTGCTGCATTTATATCCTGCCTTTCCACTCTTAACAGAGCACTCAAGGCAACTTATAATAAGACAAGACAAGACATTAACAACAACAACAACAACAACAACAACATACTAGAACTATGGTCTAGCAGTATGATACTTGCTTAGAATACAAGAGGTCCTGGGTTTAAATCCTAAATAAGTGCTGCCCAGGCTGGAAGGAGAAGTGTGGCTGTACCTTTGAGGGAAGGGCCTTAGCGCAGTAGTAGAACAGTGGAACACATGCTTTGCATGCAAACAGTTGTAGGTTCGATCCATACTATCAGAGGCAGTATGTCTGTATACTGCCGTTGCTTGGGAACATGGGTTGAAAGTGCTGTGGCACTCATGTCCTGGTTGTGGGTTTCCCGTCAACAGTTGGTTGGCCACTGAGTGAACAGAACGCTGGACTAGATGGACCCTTGGTCTGATCCAGCATGGCCCTTCTTATGTTCTTATAATATCTCCAGGTACGACTGGGAAAGATTCCTGTCTAAAACCCTAGAGAGTTACTGCCAGTCAGTGTGGCCAATACAGAGGTAGATGGGCCAGTTGTTTGACAATAAGGAAATTATGTCCCTAATGAAAACATTTGAGGTGGAGCGTTCATGGGCTTTATACGCTTCAGGACATACAGCTCCTGAGGGATATAGGTCTCCACCAGAACATTCCAAGAGTACTATAGTATTTATACTGGGTACCAGTTTCTCTAGCCCTCCAGTCAATTAAAAAAATGTAGCATTGCTCGCACACCCTCAAACATGCCCATTCCTGATCTACTTCCTTTAAATAAATCCGACATTTAACTTTGTTGCCATCAGCTGAAAATGTAAAAATTACATATCTATTGTTAATTAAAACAAAAAACAGCCCTTTTCCTTTAAAAACACACCTTTAAATTCTATCATTCATATTTATATTCTGGTACTTTTAAGAGCGGATATCATAGTACATACATCTTGGTTTTGATTTATTTTTAATGGCAGTTCCCATTTTATTATGATCTCAAATATGTTTATAAAATGTTGTTTTCCTAAGATGTGCAGGAAAATATGAATATATGCACAATTAGGTTATTTAGAGAGGTAAGACATTTAGTCCATATGGTATGTGTTGTACTCTGTTCTGCAGAAAGAGTGAATGTTAGAAAGTATTTTGCTAGTGTAGGGGGTTACTTTTTTAAGGGGAATGCATCTACAAATGCAAGATTGTGGTTTGCCATCTCTGGCAACGATGTTTTTGAGTTCACAGGGTTTATCCATCTGTTAGCAGTTCCTGTGTGTAATTTAAGTCTTCGAGTATTCATTCTTAAGGATTTGTTTCTTTTTAAAATCAGATTTCCTCTCCAAAACAAGACTCAAAATTGCTTGGCTCTGGTGCTGCCTAAGAAGCCAGTCTCAACTGGCGTGGCCTGAAGGCATACAATGCAGCAACCTTGCTGAAGCTAAGCAGGTTTGTGCCTGATTGCTGCCTGGATGGGAGAACATATGGAAACCCTCTGTATTGTATCCTGAGTTTTATCATGGAAGAAAAGGTAAAAATAGCCCATGAGCTGAACTTGGAAAATACAGTAGAGAACATTTTGGAGAGCACCTAGTAGTCAAACTTTTAGAGAAAAATTAGCAAACAGGTATGAAGACTGATAATCCAGCTCCAAGAGTTTGCCACAGTGACTTTCCTGATCTATCCAGATCTGTATCTTTGACAACTCACAAACAAACATGACTCAGACTGAATTCATGTTGTTGTTGTGGTGGTGGTGATTATTATGGGAGATGCCCCAAAGTCACACTTCGTTGGCTCTGATCCACGTGGTACCTTAACACGCTTTCCAGCTGCTGCAATTGGAGAAAACTCTTGTTCATGGTATATATGTTCTGCTGGCACATCCAGCATTTCCTTTCTCTATACACGTTTGTGCCCAAAGAAGATTGGTGACACCAGATTGTCACCGTTACAACGAGGCCTCGAAGCTGCCGGAACTGGCTAGGAAGCAGATCAACCCCTCGTCCCCACTGCCACTGCCTTCTTGGCTGTCCCAGAATGCAAGCACTTATAACAGCAGTCCAGCAACTGGGGTGGCAAGCTCCTTGTTTGGGGGAGGGGTGCTTGACCCCCTCCGCGCAACCCGGCAGCGCCACTAGTTGTAAGGGGAGAAAGGGCAGCATGAGCCAGCACTATGTGAATGTACCATTCGAGATCTATGTTGCTCCATGTTACACATTTTATTTATTTATTTATTTATTTATTACATTTTTATACCACCCAATAGCCGAAGCTCTCTGGGCGGTTCACATTTGAATTATTCACTCCGCAGGAATTACAAAATAGTTCCAAGGCTGGTCCTTCATGTGCTGTTGCCTCCAAGCAATAATGGAGCAGCAAGGCACCGAAGAAGCACTCGTGCTAAAAGCAAAGTGGAATCAAACTAAAATCCATTTAGTGTTTGCTTCACAACACATGAACTACTAGGCTTTATTATTACGATAATTATGAATCACATCTAGACTTATGCAGTCATGGTTATGCTATATTTGAAGCCTGCCTGTGAGGTGAGCTAAAAGCTTGGGGAATACATTTAGATGGTGCTAGAAGGGATTACATCCTAGGAATGGAGTTGCAGCTTGGGAGTGCTCTGGGAACCCACATTACTCATGGTTGGTCAGATGGCAGCCGTGTGTGTGTGTGTGTGTGTGTGTGTGTGTGTGTGTGTGTGTGTGAGAGAGAGAGAGAGAGAGAGAGAGAGAGAGAGAGAGATTGATTGTCCATTTTGGCTGATAAGTCAGTTTTGCCCCTTCCTGGAAAGTAAGGATATGACCACAATCATACATATATAGCCAGGCTCCAATAATACATTTATTTAGGACTGTTCTTGTAGGTAGCCTGGTTGGTCTGGAATGCAGCAGTAACACTTTTAGCAAGTGCTGGCCTCTGGGAACATGCAGTTTAAATCTTAAGTAAGCTATTGGTTACCAGTTTGCTTCCAAGCTAAATTTAAGGTTCTGGTTTTGACCTTTAAAGCCGTAAACTGCCTGTCTAAAATGCTTTTAGACATTTAATGAAAACATATTTCTTCTGTCTGGCTTTTGTATAAATCTCTTATAAGTTGGAATTGCTTTTTGATCCACCATGTTAGTTGTTGTTTGTTAATGGAGTTGTTGTTTTTATTATGTTGTTATGGTTAGTTGTATTGTGACTGTAAGACACTTTGAGCACCATTTGTTGGGGAAACAGATTATACATTTAAATATAAATTTTTGGTGCAATTTTACCTTGATCAAGTTTTTAGATAGGTATTTTCTAAAACAGGTCAAGAGAAACTTCTCTAGCCTCTTGTGGGCAGTAGCCATAAAGAGTGTTGAGAAATCACCTACAAAATGACAGCAGATATGTATATAACCCTGTGTACAGATTTCAGGACACCCTCAATTCCCCCCCTCCCCAAACAAATGAGTCACCATTGTCACGAGAGGCTATTGCTCTTCATCGTCTTTGTTATTGTTACTACCACTTGCTTAACAGGCACAAAGAGCAAGTAGGCAACGGCATACCCTTGATGCTGGCCCTGTACCTTACCACCCCTTCTTTACATCCGCAGGAGGAGGAGGAAGACAAAAAGGGGTACGCAATGGTAAAAAAAAAGAGAGACAAAATGGAAATGGATGTACAGAAACAGATATTTCGCTTTGGCCAGCAAAAATGCTGCCTCTAGCCGTGCTTGTACATTTCCTCATCATATAGTTATTGTGCTGAGGTACACCCTTGTCTCACCTTGCTTTCAAGCAGTTCCATGCTGTTGTGATATACTGCAGCTTTTCTTGCAGGGCTGTGACTAGAAGTAGGTTGGAAATCAGGCAGAATGATTCCACACGTGGTTAACTGACACATCATTGGTGTCCTCACAATGTGTTTGACTTATGACAAATGGTAAAACAAGGGAGCAACTAATGCACACAAGATGGTGCATTGTCAAAAATGCTTGATTCGGATTCTGCAGTTTGTACTGTTCCCCAATCCACTCTTCCTAGAACTTGATTTTCAAGGAAGAGAAAGCGCTTTTATCATTCTGTGTTGTGGCATTAAAAGGAGATGTTGCTTGGAGACATGAAATTTAGAGCAGAGAATCGGGCATTTTGTTCTTGGCACTTTCTTACAGCTTTTTCTCATATCAGAATTAGGCAAGACACTTCCCCACTCTCAATGATACATAGTTATCCACCCCTTACAGGTTGTAGGTATATCAAGCATTGCCATCATTGTCTTGGGAAAATATTGTGCAAAGCTTTCTATTAGATGAAACAAGCCATTTCTCATGAAGATTAAGTGCTGAACAGTAGCCATTTTTGCACTAATCACTGCATAGTCTGGCCTAGTAGATAATTGACAGACTCAGCATGATACCTCTGGATAACATTCACTTCCATTCACAACCAAACAGTTGTTTTAATGTGAATTTAGACTGGGACTTTATTTAAACTGCTTGTGCTGCCTAGATACAGACAAGAATTTGTTATCTCATAAATACTCTACAGACCTGACACATGGTTGGAGAAAACATCCAAGAATAATCAGGAGTTGAATTTTATTTCATTTTTTAAAAACAAACAAACATTTTCCTGTCCCTTTTTTAAATTCTCCTTTTTTAAAGAAAATTATCATTTTATTTTAAAATAAGGAACACAGTCCCATTTATAAAGGTTGTAATTTAGAATAACAGATATGCAAACCAAGGAAAGAAATCAAATAGGAATAATAAAAAGTCTAACAAACATTTGCCTCGATAAATGTATGAAAAAAATCAGTAACCAATAGATATTCAGTAAAGAATCTGAGAGGTCTTTTGTATTTGCTGAAAGCCGAGTCAATTACATTTAGAACCAGGCTCCATTTTTCTATAGAAGCATAATTAATTTTGGGATTAGCTGTAGCCTTTAGTTCATGTGAAGTCTTATCCATAGTTAATATTTCTTATATCTTTCTATGCCATTTTTGGATAGGAGGTGATTTTTTTATTACTCAATTTTACTGCAGTCCCAACTTTACTGTTAAGTAAAGAAGGCAATTGGCTCCCTTCTAATTTGGGTTATTGGTCCCTGTCCAAACACTAAACAGGGCTGTCATAGGATTAAAAGGCTTGTCACTGACCAGGTTCACATGTCACAGCAGCATATTGTGGGTTAACCGCTGGGAGATTTCCTGTGAGCCACTACCACTTTGTGTAAACAGTCTCCAATCGGCCCAATCAGAAGTTGTGGAGTGTGATATGCAAACTTGGTCAACCCATGTTTTTTGGGGGGGGAGGGGTTCCCACTGGGTTGTTTAGCCCCCAAGCAAGCCATTGGTCTATGTTTGCACATCACACTCTCTGAAGGTGTCTGCTAGAGGTTGCTTACAGAAAGTGGAAGTGGCTCACAAGCTGTGCCCATCCTGGCAAATCGTGGGTTAATTATCCCACAGTTTATCATTCTGACATGGGAAGCAGCTTACTATCTCATCCTAGCCTACCTCACAGGGTGGCTGTAAGGATAAATGGGGGGGAAGATAATTTTGTATGCCAGCCTGAGCTCCTTGAAAGAAGGATGAGCTAGAACTGTAATTTTAAAAACGTTAGTGAATGGATGTCTTTAGCCAGCATGCGAACACATCCTGTAGATCCCAGCCAAAGGCTGTGTAGGTCCTTAAACGTAGCTATTAAACCTTGCTCAGTGACAACAAAGGTAGAATTGTGGCACTGGGCTGCTGTTAGAAGAACCTGGGTAATAGTCCTAATGATCATTCATCTCTTCCAAATCGCTGCTGAGTCAAATAGATGTGTGGGTTGAGGACTCTCACATGAAGAAATGTTCCAAGGAAAGGAAAGGCTTCAAGCAATGTGAAGTGGAAAAAAGTTCAAGAAAAGAGCAGAGTGTGAGCACCAAATGAAAAGGTCTGATTGCTCCGCCCAGGATGTAAATACTATCAACTAAAATTTATAGCAGTGAGACAATCCGATTTGGGGAAAGAAATATTATTATTAGAAGTAGTATGTTGTTGCTGCTGTTATTTGGGATTTATCATAGGAACTCTGGTGATGGAGGGTGGGATGAGATAGAGTATGCTGAAAGGGGCTTCTATGGCAGTTATCCTAAGTCCTAACATGTGGCTAGGGTTATGAGAAATCTCTTTCTGGACTTTGAGGAGCAGGATCTGATGGAATGCAGTAAAATTCTACAGGGATTTGCAAAATCAGAGCAGAGTCTCAGTTTAAGCCTTAAGAAGAATTCAGTGAGAATGTTTCTTAAAGCCATGCATGGATTTAAAAAAGAAAACAACATCACAGGCATTCTCTAGAGAAATACTCAGAGTAATCTGCCAGCATTGAAAAATAAAGTGTTTTTGAAAGCCAAAGAAGCAGCGTATGGGGAGCTTTTAATGGGGTCTGATAGAGCTGTTAATGCCTAGATGTTTTATGACATTTTCAGTCTAACAAAAACAAATAGCAGTATCATAATTCATGCAATATTTTTGAGCTCTCTTGTTGATTGATGGGCTGCTTTATTTATTTATAATCAAGGAAGGTTGGGGAAGTTGAGCAAAAAATCTGACTCTTCCACCGGTCATTTTCACGATGTGTTCCGTTTGCCGCAGCGTCTGCATACAATTAAAGAAAACCAGCAAGTTCTGCACTCTTAGGGGCCTTGGCACAACCGACATTGATTACAGCAACATGAGAAGGAATTTCTTGGCTGCCCCGTACAACGATAAACACTAGCCTAGCTTGTGCTGTATTGGAAGTGTCACAGTTAGCTGTGTCTTGTTTGTGTCTGGTCTGAATTTTGAAAGGAGACCTAATTAGCATTCAGACAGGTTCAGTAGAGGTCTGAAGCATGCAGCTAATATCTGAACAGAAGATTCTCATTTTAATTGCTTCATATTAATTGTGGCCCATTGCATGATCAGTGTTAAAACAGAGGGGGAAGGGAAGGAGAGAGCTTCAGCGGCTTTAATTATCCTATTAAATTGTTATGCTTCTGCCATGGAGTACAATTTGTGGCCAAAGGATGGAATCATTGGCTTTATTTACAGTAAAAGATTATCTCTTTTTTAAAATCTTTCAAATGAATTTATCGCCTGTCACCACAAAATTCTTTGCAGGATGATACATGAGCTCAAATGTTAATAGGGAAAGTATTAGAAATGAAGATGGGGGAAGGGAAGAAGGGGAAAGTTTTGTTATTTTAAGGAGCAGCAACTATCCAGAGAAAGACAAATAGAACACTCAATATTGCTACCTTGATTTTGATACTAAAAATAATTTTGGTTATCTTTTATTTATGCTTTCAATACTAGTTTCTGGGGTGAGTGCTGTTGCTCTCATGTCTTACTTGCGGGCTTCGCATAGGCATCCAGAAAAGGCATTTGGTCTGATACAGGACCAAACTCTCTTTATGTTTTTATGACCAGAATAAAGATATATTAAGATTCCTGGGGCTCATTCAAAAGGTTGATAAGGTGCTATCCTATCAAAGATAAACATTGTTTCCTGTTGCGGGAGGATGGGGTAGATTTCATTCATACTTTAAATAGCCAGTAGCCTTTGGTGAATAGGAAATGCCTCCACATGGCCATGGAAGAAAACCATTGTAAACAGAGAACATCATCTAAGGCATTGCATTTGGACATTATGTGGCCGTCTATTGGGAGGCCTTTTCTGTGGTATATTCCCCAATTCTAGATACCCCTTCCCAGTCGCAGTTACTTGGTACCAAGATTGCTATCCTTCAGGCAACAGATTACAAGTATTCTGTTCTCCAGACCTTTTGGTGGTAAACAATACTGATCTGCTTATTCATCTGCTTCTCTTTGCTATTTTATGTGAGGTTTTTAGGCTGTGTTTTTTCAGTTTTGTATGCTATTTTGTTGGTTTATTTAAATGATTCATAAGCTACCTTTTAGGGAAAACCTTCCAAAGGCAGTGTAAACTAAATTTAAAATAAAAGTAATAATACAATTCTGGCTTTGGGATTAAGCTCTTATGGACAAATTAACAGATGAAACCCAGAAGCGAAGAAGCAACACAACAGCCACCACTTTTTATAAAACTTGGTTTAATTTTATTCTTATGTGGTTACTAAGGAACATGGATATCGACCTCTAGCCATACGTGGTGATCTTTGGAACACTAATTTTATTTAACTGGTGGAAGACCCTCCCCCCCCCTTTGCTACTGGTAACATTGTTTTGTCCTTGCTATACGTATTTTTCAGTGGTACTGTCATTGCAGGGGTTGTGAGGGGAGAACTGTTGTTTATTTGTATTGTTTTACCTAAAATAATAAAATACAATTAAAAAAATAATACAATAAAACAATAATAAAGCGATAATAAAATCAAAATTAACTATTAAAACCAGATAAAACTCAGTTCTAGGCTAAGGAATATGTTAGCTCTAGTATCAGAGGCAGTATGCCTATGTACATTAGCGGCTGGGAAACAGAATGCAATTCTGCTGCATTCATGTCCTGTTGGTGGGTTTCTCATAGACAGCTGGGTTGGCCACTTTGTGAACAGAATGCTGGACTAATTGAAGGCCTGTAATAAGAACATAAGAGCCTTGCTGGATCAGACCAAGGGTCCATCTAGTCCAGCATTCTGTTCACAGAGTGATCAACCCAGCTGTCCACGGGAAACCCACAAGCAGGATATCAGCGCGACGGAACTCTCCTGCCCATGTTTCCCAGCAACTAAGGTACATAGTCATATGTGATGCGGGAACAGATATCCTTATACATCTTGAGTTAGTTATCTCTAAAACTATTCCATTGGATTCCATAGGACTTCATAAGTTACTCTAGCCAGATTGGGGCTGGTATAATGGAGTGGTCCAAAAATTGTGGAACATATTTAATCTCTGAGGTGACATCAATTAATATGGTGCAAATTACTGGTCTGGTGAAATCTTATGGTTGGTGGAGGAGACTTGCATACAAAACTATCCACAGGTTATGGTGTTGAATAAAAAAAGGGGGAAAACCCTTCTTCTTTTTTAAGGACTGAAACTAGTCTACTAGTGATGGATGGGCATGATTGAATCTGTGTTTGTAAGTAATGAAATGGAAAACCTCAACCAGAGTGATTGAGATCACAGAACCAAAAAAGTGAAGATGGGAAGTATCTTTGTTTCTGACACAAGGGCTTCTAAGAAGATCTGTTGATTACCTATTATTATAGAGTCATCAACAGCCCTGTGAAATTCAAAATTTAAGCCTGATGCAAAAGAAAAGAGCCACTCAGAAGTCACTGGCACATCTTGCAGTCCTTCTAGCTCAAACAAAAGGTTAGCTAAATGTCTCTTGGCAAGTGAATAGATTTTGATGACCCTGCCTCCCCACAAAACTCCAAATTCTTCCTCTCATTGTTAAATAATAAAGAAAAATGGGAAGATCAAATGTTTAATTAAAAGACTCCTGAAAAGACTACCCATTCACTGAAGTTTGACACCTTTGATTCACGATTCAGTGTGATTCATCCTGTCAGCTGCTTAAAAATTCATGGCAAACTCTGCATTAATGTCATCCAGAAATAGAAAAAGGGAAAGAAGAATATAAGCAATAAAGTGAGCTGAGACTGCGTTGTTACCTCTGAAGACATAGGGCATGATTTACATTTAGATATTTTGTATGCTCGTAATACCCAATACTGTTTGATCTTAAATAATAGTTTTAAATGCAAGCAGTCAAATATGAATGTAGCTTGGCAGTTGTGAGCTGTTAGTCAATCCTCTGATTCCTGCTGTTCAAATAGGCTTCCCACAAGCTGAGACATTCTGTATGTAATGTAATTGAATCTTGAAACTAACAAACATTTTAATAGGGGACGGAATGTAAGCATTGGTCTTTGTTTAATTTCTCCTTCCTTTCATTTAGATTTTGAATTTAATTTAGTCTATAGATTGGTGAGCCTTCCCATGTCTTAGAGTAGGAGTGAGCAACTGCGGGAGGTCTGGGAGCCATTTACACATGGTGCTCCCCCAAAACTTTAAAAGGGCAGCAAATTCAGCAGTGAACCACCCCATAGCACTACAGAGTTCTACAAGAGTTAAATTTACCTTATAGCCAAGTTAAATTTAATATTTTTGGCATTCTGTAGCAGCTATGGATGCCATTTTTTAATTTGGGGAGGGCGGACAGCAGCACCAGGGAAAGGGCAAACAATGTTTTGCTAACTCAAACAATTTAGAAAATCACAAATATATCTGTTCTACAACATACAGTTTTTCACTTCTATTTCAGCTTTCTATCTTCAGGCTATAAGTGAAAGTCGAACAGACTTATGAGCCAGAAATTATTTCTTATCTGTTGTGCTCCAAAGAATATGTTAGGGTTATGCAATGTATTCATATTTATACCATTTCAGCTAGCTATGAAAATATGGCTAGAAGTTAAATTCCAACTATGATCAGTTATCAGCTTGTTAACTTGGTTTATCCTCCACTGTCCCTCAACTTTTGCTGCCCAAGTCCACTTTTGAAGAAGGCAGATGTGCCTATGGAAGTTCACATCTCAATAAATCAGTTGATTTCTAAGGTGCTGCTACACTTTTTATGTTTCAATTTTGTGCACTGTTTTTAATTTGCGCAATCCTTTCTTTTAATTCTACTTGTCCCAGGGAAAAGAAAATAGTTTGTCAACCCCTGAAAAGAAATAGGAGGATAAATTTTCCATTGGCATTACGTTGTTTGGGTTTCCACTTAAAGATGCCCCATAAGGATGAGGCTCTAACTCTCATCCGCTTTAAAATAAGAGCACAAGTACATTGTGCCAGGACAGTCATTAATTAGATGTGAGATCCCTTCTTTGGAGGATACATCTGATCTGACATGTTGACATTCATATGCTGGTTTAAAAAAAGTCTATATTTCAGCAATTTCCCTTCCATACACTTACATGAGTATTACTTCCCATCTGCTTTGTGGTGCTCATTGCCATTACAATACAATGACTTGTATTGTCCAGATTGAAATTAGTAGGACAAGTTATCAATGACTCAAGTTCCATCGATTTCAAGGGAATTAAATTCAACTAACCTAGCTTGGATCCAGTGTCTCTCAAGCAGAGCTTGTACTCTGGATCCATTTTAGGATCTCAACGTTGCAACAAAGTTAGACAGAATTGGATCATTGTGTAGCTCAACAGTCAAGATTTTCTACCATTGCATCCTACCACCACTACTCAGCAGATTAGCTCTGAAATGAGTAAAGCTACATGCCAGGGAAGAGTGTCAATGCAGGTAGAACTAATATCTGTTAAATATCTATTAAATTATGTTATTTAATTTCCATATGAAGCTGTTGGGTGTGACCATTAGAGGTTTGGGGTGAAGTGCCATCAATATGCTGATGAGACCCAGCTCTATTTCTCCATTATGAGTTGTGTTGAATTCAGATTGTATTACTGGGTTTTGATCGGACTGTTTTGTTGTTTTATGATGTTGTAAACTGCTTCAGGTTTTACACAAATGAGAAGCGGTATATAAATATTTCTAATAATAGATAAAACCCCAAAGACTATGGAGACAACTGTCAACTTATGCATATTGTAGGTCCTCTTTGTCCAGTCTTGCCTCTGAAGAGTGGTTAGTTACATTCTGCCTAGGTCAGTGCCATGACAATTGACTAGGGATGTACAGATTTTGTTCCATGTGTGTTTTATAGATTGTCAGGCGTCTTTTATTCTGTTGTCCACTCATTGAAGGATTTCCCCCCCCCCCCATTCAGAAAAGTAGGCAAAAAAAGTCTGCCACAATTTACGTAACATTTGTGGGCATGTAACATTTTGTGTATTTCTCTTAGCTCATTGTACAATCAATGAGCAGGGTGCTAAAAAAAAATAAGAGTGCTACACAGCAGAAGCTGAAGAGAGATGTACACAATGTGTTTTTAAAAATGGAGTATATATTAGCATGTTTTCAGGAACTTTTGTACAACTAAATTTAATACCGTCCTGGAAAGTTTAAAAAAATGGTCTGTGAAACTTGTAAGCTGCTACTCTGCTGCAGAATCCAAAGCAATTAAAGTCATTTGAATACATTTCAAATGACTTCAATTGAAATGGATTCAACACCCCTACAGTGGATACCCAAGACATATAAGCATAGGGTAGGGCTAGAAATAAGATCAAAGTTTTCATTTTGGAGAGCTTGAATCTAACTTAACATCTCTACACTAAGTGGGTCAAAAGCTTAAAACCTCAACTAACAGAATAGCAAGACAGGAATACCTTGTGTAGGTATCAGTAGCTTTGCGGGTGGGGGCAGAGGTTAAATCCATGGCATACTATGAGCAGTACTCTGTGGCCTAGTAAGGAGCTTCTGGTGGTGGACCAAGACAAAGGACAAAGATGGCACTGCCTCCCATTCCATGAACAAAAGCTGACTGGACAGACAGTTGAACCTTTCTTCAATGTGGGTGAAGGAACAGTGTTATCCACTACATCCAAAGGCAGCAGGCTAGCATAGGAGGCACAGGGTAGGACGCAAGACACCTCACTCTCTCATCCAGCATCTTGCTGCCACTTCCCAGCATCTGCTGCTTGAGACAATTGCCTAGTTCTGCCTAATGGTAGGGCTGGCCTTGGGGGCTCCCAACACCTACCCAGGCTCCCACTGTTCCATACCACCAGAGATGCTCCATAGCCGGTACGGTGGCAGCTGTTGGTAACGGGTTTGAGCAATGGTGCTACCCTAGACCTGACCACTGGGAGTTAGCTACCTCATGAAATGCCCCGTGGCCTTTTCTCTCTTGATCGTAGTGCAGCAATCACTGCATTTTAAATAAAGAGGAAAAACAGTGGTAGCTGCTCAGTCATGACTCACATCCAGCTGGGCCAGGCAGCCACTGGAGTATCAGAACGAGCAGTGACTAGCCACAGGCTAGGGCAAGCCATGTGGTAGAGGCCTTCTATAGGCCTCTCTCAAGTCTCACCTAACCACATCTTGCAAGATATTGCCAAAGTGTTGTGAAATTGGGCGAGGACATGCAAGGTGTCAGGAAAGCCCAACGACACACCAGGGGTCTGCATTCAGCAGTATGGTGCTGCCTAAACAGGTAGCAACATGCAGCAATGAGAAAACAGTGGTAAGTGGGAGGGTTCCTGTGGCATGGGGCACCTGTACCATGGGGCAGCCTTACCAGGAGGCCAGATTGAGTCTGTCAATTGCTAGTTGACTTTCTTTGTAGAATCATATATTATCCAAGTGTGGATACCTACAGAGCCATAATGGCACTGTCTGCGCACAACAGGGAAGTATTGTCTTTTACTTTAGGGCACAAAGCCCCTGTGGAATGCTGACTGACTGTTGGAGGGCAGGGAGGGGTGGGAACAGAAAGACATGGATGAAACTGAGTATCCTGGAAAAGGAGCTTGACTGACTACAAACCTAAAAAGGAGCGCTGCACACTGCAACATTTTGTTGCATATCACTAGTAGTCCTTAGTTTATATCAATCTCCTTACCTTAGGTACTGTAATGATGGCATAACTCTTTCCAAATAAAACTAAAATCGCCATAGGGATCAATTTGGTGTTGTTTTTAATTGTTCTTCTCCCTCCTTTCCAATCTGGCAGGTACAGAAGATGTTGTAGCAATAATGATCCCTGAACTAAAGGGGAAAGAGATAGTGAGTCTGCTGGAGCGGAACATTACTATGATGATGCACATAACAATTGGAACTCGGAACCTGCAGAAGTACGTTAGCCGTACCTCCGTGGTGTTTGTCTCCATCTCCTTCATTGTGCTGATGATCATCTCTTTGGCATGGCTGGTCTTCTACTATATCCAGAGGTTCAGATATGCAAATGCGAGAGACAGAAACCAGGTGAGTAGCTTTGCAGATGGACACTTATTTCCCTCCCTCCCCCCAACATCTTTAAAAGCATTTATGACCTAGTTATTTAATCCTTTCAAGCCTGTCACAATGAATAAAGGTTTAAATTAAATTGTAATTGTTATGGCCAAGAATTAAATATTAAATGTGCAGGCAAGGAAGGAGTCAGCTAGAACCAAAAACAGAGAAAGAGAGACAGATTCATCAACACAATGTAGCACAGTAAGGTGTTTAATATAGTTTTCGCCTGTAGTGCAATAGCCAAGAGAATAACAAGACTATATGCCTTTCAACAGTCCATGCACTGAATGCGTTAAGTGTCAGAAGTAGCCAAGAATGTGTTTACACTATTTTTTACTCTGGAGAAAATGTCTATTTCAGCTTAATAGGGATATGTCCACATTAACATAGTGTTTAAAGTAAAGAAAGGTAGCTTTACCTATTGGGCAATATAGAAATTAGATAAATAAGGAAGATTATTTTACTCCTGATTAAAATAGGGTATATAACTCCCCAATAACCTGTGATAGTAGCCAAGTTCCTCCAGTCCCAAACCTTCCTTTTTTTGGTTGTTCACAATATTTTTAAAAGTCTGCTCTAATTAATGCTTCACAGAAAGACAGCCTGACAACAGCATGTCAGTGTACTGGGTCATGTCTAAATAACAAGCTTCTTCGTACAGCTTGTCTTGCATTCTATCCTGCACAGTATTTTCTTTTAATTGCTCCTTATATCCCCGTTTGCCTTGTTCCTTCTCTTCCTCAGGTTGAGAAATTGGAACTAGAAATGCCCAAAGCCACAGATAAAGAGAAAAAGGCCCAGCAGACAGTAGCCAAATTTGGTGGTGGTAGCTAGTAGCAAATGACAGTAAGGTAGAGGTAAAATGCTTTAGATTTCTTTAAAGGTGGGAAATCTTACATAAAATAAGTAGGTAGAATTCAAGAGAAAAGGCATTTAATTCAGAAGCTACACAACTGCTGCTATTTATTTATTTTTCTGATTTTTTTGAGTCTGTCTCCACTAACTGGAATTGAGAGGCATACAGGAAATAATCCCTAACTATCATGACTAGTAGCAATTGATAGCCTTACCCTTCATGAGTTTGTCTAACCCCCTTTTAAAGCCATCCAAAGTTGGTGGCCATCATTACATCTTATGCTAGTGAATTCCATAGTTTAGGAAAGGAAAGGAACCTCTCGTGCAAGCACTGAGTCATTACTGACTCTTGGAGGGACACCAGCTTTCGCTGATGTGTCCTTGGCAGGCCTTATAGCGGGGTGGTTTGCCGTTGCCTTCCCCGGCTGTTATTACCTTTCCCCCAGCTAACTGGGTACTCATTTTACCGAACTCGGGAGGATGGAAAGCTGAGTCGACCTGAGCCAGCTGCCTGAAACCAGCTTCTGCTGGGATCGAACTCAGGCCGTGGGGAGAGTTTCAGCTGCAGAAACTGCTGCTTTACCACTCTGCACCACACGAGGCTTCTTCCATATGCACATATTTTATGGGTGCCACAGTCTTGAGAAATTGATGTTGTAAATATATCGTGTGGTTTGATTTCAGGATAATAGTTCTAATTCAAAATGGTGACTAAAAATATCCCCTGCTCATTTCTGAAGCCAGTATGTAAGGAAATAATGGTAATAAAGCCTTGAAACAAAAACTGAACAAAAACTAAGGTCTGTGCATCATATAAGTACTGGCAAAGTTTTGAGTAAAAAATTGTAGCTAAATTATTTCCCTTTTGGTCAAACACACATGTCATTTGAAAGGGCTTTGAATTCACCAAAATATTATTTTAGTGACTGTTTTTCCCCACTGACTGATACCCATCTCTGTCTTTTGTGTTTCAGATCTGAAGCAAGACAATATGGCTGTAACAATTTAGTCCAAATTGTAGAATATTGTTGATATGAGCTTTGTGTCCTGTGAGAAAAGGACAGCAAACATGCAGTGTGGAAACCAAATGAGATAATTGTTGAAAAATATATATGGGTTGCTGGGCAAAGAAAATCAATGCATAATTAAGATATTTTCAACTGTGGGTGTGACATAAAATAACTGAAATTACTGTGCATCATATATTTAGATGTGGGGTTTTGTAACATATTTTTATTTTGTTTCGTATTTTTATTTAGTTTTGTTGGTAATTCCTACTGGTGTGCTGATTGGCAGTGTATGGTATACATTTTAAAAATAATTGAATAAAATATTTGATAAGCACAGTATTCAGTGGAGGAACTGTAAATGGCTTCATCTAAAAGAGATTAACATTACAATGGCTGGGTTCACACAACACACTAACACACCCATGTGGGTTGCTGTTGAACTGTTTAGACAACACATTAATCCATCCTGCAGAAAACGTGCTGTATTCAGACAGCACAATAATCCATGGTGGGTTAGTGTGTTGTGTGAACACAGCCTAAATGGCTTCCATAGAAGAAACTAAAAGTTCAATCTAGACTTTGTTGTACTTAGTAGACCCACTGAAATCAATGCAGACTTAAGTTAGTAATGATTAACAGGTACCATTGATTTCAGCTATGAAAAAAGTTTGGATCAAACCCTGAAAATCTCCATACTTCAAACATGTAAAAAACACAGTAGTACCAGCAAATGTGACTTGAAGCTTTGCCAGAGAATATTTAAAAAATGAAAGTAAAACAGTCCACAAAATATATGCAACTCATTGGCTGTAAAGATGACATTTTCACTCATATTTTTACAAATCTTGCTGCTAAAGATGTGTTTAGTTAATTTCATAAACGGTAATACATATATTAGGATCATTCCTTGACATACAGTCATTGTTGTGATGGTCAATCTATTTTTGCGGAAAAGAGTCTCATTGAAGTCATTGTTGTCAGAATATGCATGCATAAATACACCTGGAACAAAATTCAATGGGAGTGACCCATGTCCATCCATACTTTTGTCAGAAACGTATCTGGCAAGTGTGTTACATGCAGTCTTTCTAAAGTGACGCAATGACAAAGGTGATTCACTTCTTCTATAAAGGTGCAGTCCTATGCATGTTTAGATAGGAAAAAAAGTCCTACAACACTTAGCATTTCCCAGCCAGCATAAGAATGCTGGGAGTTGTAGGACATTTTTCTGTCTAAACATGCTTAGGATTAGACAGAAGATTCCCAAAGTTTCTTTGAACGTGTCAGAACATACACAACGTCAGCTAACAGAGTATGCTTAGAAGTGATTAATTGCCCAGTTGAATAAAGGTAGAAAATACCTTGAAAAATGGACTTAACTTTTCTCCAGTAGTCAGAGGATTTTCTTCCTTTCCTTGGAGTGTAATTGAACATTTGTTACATGTCTCTGGCAGGACTGTTTTCAAGGGGAGATTGCAATTGGTTCACACCACATATTGAATCCTACTCATGATCATTCTGTGATAAGGATACCTGATAATTTTTGATGCAGCAACAACTGTGTCCCTTTCTGCCAGTGTGGTGTAGTGGCTAAGGTGTTGGACTGGGAGTCGGGAAATCCGGGTTCTATTCCCCACTTGGCCATGGAACCCTACTGGGTGACTTTGGGCCAGTCACAGACTCTCAGCCCAACCTACCTCACAGGGTTGTTGTTGTGAGGATAACATGGAGAGGAGGAGGATTATGTACGCTGCCTTGTGTTCCTTGGAGGAAAAAAGGCGGGATATAAATGTAATAAATAAATAAATAAATTTCAATGTCCTGTTGTCAATGGTCCTTGCTTGGTATTTGCCACTTTCATTGTGACAATTGAGCACATCATAGAACTGTAAATGTGAAAAAATATGTTGACAGCTTTCCATCCATCTTTGCCATTAGTTGTTGCAATTCTTTGCTGTAATCATTTTTCTTTCTCCCAACAGCATTACCTGTCCCAGAAGTGCTTCTATTAAAGTAGCCCTCCTGCCTGGATCATGGTATAAAACATCAGCAAAGAATATAGCTTCAATTTGTGATATGTAGAAATAGATTGCAAATGTTCACAGCTTATTCTCAGCAATCTTTTGGCCTTTGACTTTCACATATTCACTCTTACGTCTGTATCTTCTTGGGCAAAAAGTGCAAAGCTTCATGTCACATTCACTAATAGTATTGCATGTTTGTACTTTTGACCTTTGACTCTCTCCTGCTGAAAGCATATTTGTTGTAGTCCTTTGTCCTTTTTAGCTTGGCTTTTGTCATTTCTTCCACTCAATATTAAGCTCATTGATATATGATGGATAGTAGTTTCTGTGATATTTTAGGACATGCTCGTTCTTTCAAATATCTTTATAATGTGCTGGTTTTCTTCTTCCAGAAGCTTCTTTTTTTAAAAAAATATATCTTTCAACACTTTGTCCCATTTGGTTTCAGTACTATGTGTTTGCTACCCTTCTGATACAGGGAACGTAAGAACGCATCAAATTTGCTGCAGTTTTGGAAATTGTTATAGTAGTAGAAGCTATATTGTCTCATTACAGATCTAAAACACAAAAGACAAGGAAACTTATCAGTTAGTGAACCACAAGATGAAAAGAACAAAGTAAATTGTCAAATCATTAACTGGAAGAATATTTTGGTGAAATCAAAGTCCTTCCAAATAATATTCAAAAATGTTCAACATCTGTTATCTCTGTAATTTTTGGCACTGATGGTGGCTCAGTAAAATAGTTGAGTGCCAGTTATGGTCTGTCAGCAGACAGTGTAACAACTTTACCGAAGCGAAGGAGGTCTAGGTCTGGTCAGGGAATAGGAACCCACAAGCTGTAGCAAAATATATCTACTGTATCAGCTCCCATCATCCCTCACCATTGGCTATGCTGGCTATGGCTAATGAGAGTTACAGGCCAAAACATCTGGAGGGCCACAGGTTGCCTTTCCCTGCTGCATACCTGAGAGAAAGTCCCATTGTACTTGTTGGCACTGATATCGGAATAGACATGTAAAGAATTGCATTCGTAATAATAACAGAGAATGTGCATCTGTCCGTCTGTCTGTCGGCACCAAGACCATGAAACTTGGACACCTGAAACATGGCTTGTATATTAAGGGGACACAAGGGGTAGGTGTGTGTGTGTGTGTGTGTGTGTGTGTGTGTGTTTTGTATTTAAAATACATTAATTTCTTTTACCTAATTTTAATGTGGCCATGTGGTTGAAGCCTACAGTAACATTATCAGTCACTTGGGGCAGACTTTGCTAACCTGTACAGAACTTTGTGGTTGATACAGTTTGAAGGTGCAAGATGAATGAGCATCCAAGACATGCAGAAAAAGGGAGAGAAGTCTCAGGATGCTATTAGAAGGTTTTATTATTCAAAAGCCCGACGTGTTTTGGCCTCTTGTTTTTTAGGCCTTCTTCAGGGGGGTGTTATAATGTCTGCAGAAATTATTAATAGCAAACTGTTTTGTGGACTAGTCGCCATCACAAGACCATTTGTTAATAATTTCTGCATACATAACAACCCCCCTAAAGAAACAAGAGGCTGAAACACGCGGGGCTTTTGTATAATAAAACCTTCTTATAGCATCCTGAGACTTCTTTCCCTTTTTGATACAGTTTGAAGCCAGGGAGATTAGTAGGCCGAGGGACAGAGTTAGACATGCTTCTCTGCCTTTTGGTTACCGTACTCTCTCTTGGCCTCCAGCCTGAGATTGAGCACAGAATCTATTCTTATCTATTTAATATGCCGTCGCCCTCCCTGCTGCTATGAGGCAGCCCCATCAGGGGAATGGAATGGACACATCCCTTCCTCAGAGTGCTATAGGTGCCCCATGGCAGGGGCTGTGCCTTGGGATATCAGCAGATACGGCTTCATTCAAACGGGGTGGGCACACTCTTTCCGATGGTGACAGCTTTGTCAATTTGTTTGAAGGCTTCACTGTATCAAACTAAAGGCTATTCCAACCATTGTGAGGCCTGGTCTATTCAGTAGCTGTAAATAAATAAAAAATCCAAAGACATTTATTGCATTCCACCAGGTACATGATAAAGTAGTGTTCTTTTCAGCCCCAGGCAAGCTGAAATACAAGACTCTAGTGTACAACATGAGGCCGGGGAGGGGGGAATCTATATTCTGCAGGCTTGTGTTCCTTTTTTTTTTTTCAAACACTTTTTTCCCCAGGAATATCAATATTCATAGAGGCAATGAATGTGCTAGCGTTTAGTTTAAATGAGAAAAAAATAATAGGAAAATAAACAGATCAAAGATGTTTAAACAGTCTTTAATCTGGTCTTTATATTCCCTTGAGTATTTAGTGGCTAGCACATTATTTTATTTGTAAATGCTTCATGAATAAAGATATCAGAAGCAAATTATAATCACTTTTGTTCCTTGGTGCTCTAGTTGGTATCTTTTGATTTATATTACAAACAACTAATAGTTCTCTAGGAAACTTTTCTGCTTTTGCCTTATCCTTCTATTAGGCACAAGCTCAAGAAAAATAGTGCCAGAGACAGTCCTTTATTACAAGATAATAGTGAAAAACATGTCATGATCAAGAGCTACATGTACATGCTTGTTTTACTATCTCTCTTCAGAGGAGCTGTATGAAGTACATGTTTCACATTTGCAAACGCTGGATGTGATCCTGCTAAAGTAAAACAGTGAAAACATTTCGACACCAGCTTAAGACTTTCATCTTCTAACAGGCATTTAAACTTTAATCTGGTGCTCCAATTATTAACTTCATTGCTGGCTTTTTAATATTTCTGATATTTTTAATGTTTCCAATATTTGGATATTTTTAATGTATTTACTGTTTTGATTGTTTTCTTTCTTTCTTTCTTTCTTTTTAATATAATGATAAATCACCCTGAGGGCATCTGGTAGTTGGATGGTATCACTGTTGTTGTTGTTGTTGTTATTACACAGACTAAATAGGGCCACTGAAGTAGAGACTTGGGGGTACTGGTCCCCTGAGGAATACCATCTGTACACCCTTCCTCCACTATCCAGTAGGGATGTCACAAGCTTTTGACCAGAGGTGCTCAGCAAGCCAAACATCCCTGTTCAGATCTTAAAGAGCAAATCCAAACAAGGCAAGCCCAGCCTCCTGACTCTCAGCATGGAGCAGAGGGTGCCATTCATGCTGATGATCAGAAAAGGAACTCTGTTGCCCCAAGAGAGGTGGATCATTCTTTAGGGGATCTTCTTTTTTTGTTTTATCAATTCATTGCCTTATACAAACTGAGCAGCTCAAACAATTAAATAGGCTATTAGCTCTGTAGTTAATACATCCCTTTGATTAAAAACAATGGTAACGAGTGGAGGCTGCTGGACAACTTGGCCTATGTTGATAGCCCCATTAATGTCCCATTACATGGTTAGGAAGAGGAAATAACTGCAACAAATGCTTTTAAAATACCACTGGTATTTTGTAATTTCATCTTGCATATATATTTTTCTCCCCCTGCCCTCCTATCCTTGCCTCCCCTTACTGAAACCTGGAATGGTGCCCTGAAAAACAAACAAACAAAAATGCAAATGGAAACAGATGGGTAAGCAATGATTCACATTCCAGACTTTGGATGCAAAAATATGTGGAATAATTTTCGCCCTAATTTGCAAGTCTACAGTCCGAAAGCAAATATACATTGTTTTGCTTGTGTAGTTATAGGGTGAAGTCAGTGTGCATTTGTTTTGTGCACATATGTCCTGCTTCTGTTTAAAGAAAAAGGGGGTTCAAGGTGGCTCACAACAATTACACCTGAAAAAAGTATAGTAGAAAACAGTAAATAACACAACCTAAATTACAAGCACAAAAATAAGACAAGCTAAAATTTAAACATGATTGTTGTGATATTCATTTGGGGTCTTTTTATTTAGTTCTAAGTACATCAGATGAAGTGGACTTATTCCATGACTTATGGAATAATAAAATTTGTTAGACTCTTTTTGCTGCAACAGACTAGGACAGAGTATTTGGGCCGACACGGTATAATGGGAAGCTAGATTCTGGCTGGATATCAGGAAAACTTTCCTGAGTGTTAGAGCTGTACGACAATGGAACCAATTACCTAGGGAAGTAGTGGACTCTCCCACACCAGAGTCATTCAAGAGGCATCTGTACAGCCATCTGTCAGGAATGCTTTAAGGTGGATTCCTGCCTTGATGGCCTTATAGGCCCCTTCCAACTCTACTAATCTATGATTCTGTGACCTTCTGCACACAGGCTATGTCCTGCATCACGTCTTGTTTTGGCCCTAAACTTTATTATATCCAGATGTATTTACATGAATAGTCAACTGTATTTGCATGTTTCCATCCTTCTCAGGCTCATTCCACAAAAGTTGCCAATATTAATTAATGCACTCCAGGCCCTTGTGCAAGTTACTGTTACAACACACTTCTAACCAGTAGGAAAAGATGGAAACTACAAATAAATATAAAGCACTGAAAGTTTTTTTTAAAAAAATCTTCAATAAATAGTAAAAATTGAAATGTTTACTCTCCTTCTTGTATATATACTCTCCTTTTCTGCCAGTTGTTCCTATTCAAACAGATTTAGATTCATAACAGTTTGGTGAGAATTAGATAAACATTCTTCCATGCTGCATCAGGTGTTTTGTCAGTTTTATTTGCCCCTGTCATGCCCTCTCTGAATCCTGTAGCTTTCATTTCCCTGTCTGTTCTATTTAAAATGACTTTGGATTATCAAGCCACTATTGCAGACATGTGGGAACGTCAGTGTAAAGGTGTGATCTTTTAGTAAAGAATGATGTTTTGCATTTTCAGCGCCGTCTTGGTGATGCCGCAAAGAAAGCAATCAGCAAATTACAAGTCAGAACAATAAGGAAAGGAGATAAGGTAATTTTGCTTTCCAAGTCTTTCCTTTAACAAAAACAAGTGTTTCTTGTAGTATGAAGGGTATTTGTGAGGACTTGGACCGAGCAGACTGTAACAGTTATATGGAAGGCACACACAGGCTTTCCATCCCCATAATAATCTGGTTCACTGACTGCCCATTTGCAGTCTGTAGTAAAGTCTGTCCTGTTCCATCAGACTCACTCATTCTGAGGCTCGGAGGGTGAGAACAAAGGGGAAGGATTTTTCAGTGGTGGCCCCACATCTCTGGAATGCTCTTCTAAGGGAAGCTCACCTGGCACACATGCTGCTGGCTTTTATGACCTTGGAAAGCAGCTGCATCCCAGGTACCATAAGATATTTCAGATGACCCCCTCTCCAAGGTCATAAGAGCAGGTTCAGGGAGGCGTGAGTTCTGGTGAGAAGGAAAAGGCTGAGATCCTCATATCCGGTGTCTTCTCCAGTTCCGGTGTCACCCTTAGCAGTGCAACCTCTCTAGATGGGCTCAGATGCCTATTCAGAGGGAAAAACAGCAAAGAGGATGGACAGGTGAAATCACCACCGCCAGCAGAGCTTTGGATAGTCGAAGGATTTCGACATCAGAACACTTCTTCAAAGGATGTAGGATTGCACCCTTAAGGTCTTCCGAATATTTTAAAATATTTTACTATTTTTGTGTTTTATTATTTTAGTCCCTGCAATGTGGCTTTATCACTCATACCTGATATTGTATTTTATGCTCTTTGGGGAAGTTGATAATTTTTATATTCTCTATTTTATTGTGATATGATGATGATTTAAACTGTAAAACTCAAACTTATTTTATGAGGCATTTCATAAGTTTAATATATAAATAGATGTTATGTTTAGTGTTTTGCTGCTCTTAATTTGAAGGCTACTCCTACATTTTATTGTATGGCTTTGTTCCTCGGATTTTTGTGATATTTTTATTATACATCAATACGAGTTGGAGGTTGATATTTTATAGATGAAATAAATAAATAAACAAAATTTGCATGTGCCCTAAGGAGAGGGGCAAAACAGGGCTCTGTTATGTCCTGAGGCAGGGGTGGGCAATTTTGGAGGGTCTTGGGGGCATTTTTTCCCCCTGCATGGGCCACAGCTCCCATTCCTGCACTGGTGATTTTTTAATGGTGTCCAGAACAACTACAGAGTAGCAAAAGGGTCAAAATTTGCTTGTTTTCAGCTAATTTTCACCTGTTTTGTGCTCCATAGTAGCTGTGGAGCACCTAAAAGGGATAAAATATTTCAAAATGGCCTCTTTGGACACCATTTTGTTTTTTAAAAAACTTTTTTTACAATTTGGGAGGCCAGCAGCGGCAACACACAGCCTGTGGGCCACATGCTCTCTGCGCCCTATCTTAAGGGGATATTTTTGCACACAGATGCTGTGCCTACAGTGACTACATTGCGCCTTCAGAATTTGAAAGTATTTCTTTTATTTAAAAAGATTAATTTCAATATTTTCATAGGAAACTGAGCCTGATTTTGATAACTGTGCAGTATGTATTGAGGGCTACAAACCGAACGATATTGTCAGGATCTTGCCCTGCCGGTGAGTTACTATAATATCCAATCAGAGAGATATAACTTCTTCGTTTTAATTGATTTCACTGACATTCTTTACAGGCCAGAAATATATCTTTATCATCTATTAAGAGTAAAGTGGGGGGGGGTTTTGGTAATGCCTGCTATGACTACAAGGTGCAGAAAAAAGCAACTAACTTGATCAAACAGTTGAGCTTGATCATCATCCAAGTTTTGGAAAAACTTGTTACAAGGGGGGAACATGATGGAGGTATATAAAGTTATGGATGGTGTGGATAAGTAATACTACACGGTTGAAGTCATCCAATGATGCTAAATGATGGGCAATTCATGACAGATAAAAGGAAGTACTTCTTCACACAGCACATAGGCAAACTAGGGAATTCACTACCACATGATGTAGTGATGGCCGCCAACTTTGACGGCTTTAAAATAAAGTTAGAAAAATTCATGGAGGATTTGACTATCAATGAGTACTAGTCATGATGCTATGGCAGTATACCTCTGAATTACCTGTTGCTAGGGAACGCAAGCAGGAGAGTGCTCATGCCCTGCTTGTGGGCTCCCAATAGGCATCTGGTTGGCCACTGTGGGAACAAAATACCCCTTTGCTTATATTCTTAATTACAATGGCTTATGTTGGAGGCAAGGCCTACAGAAACCAAATTCATTGATGCATATAATTGGTAGCAGAAAAAAAAATCTTTGGTTAAAGTATTTGTTAACGCTTTGGTAGGGATGAACAAATTGGGCTGTGCATACGTTAGGAGAAATGTGTACAAAAATGCAAGTGTTATAAATGTATACCAAAATGCATGCATTTTTAATACATTTTTTCTTAACGTATGTATTTTTGTGTGCAATTTTCACAAACATACACGTTAGTATCCTTTTTTGATGAGAGGACTACACAAAATTCAAAGAATTTAAAAACTGAAGGATAATTACATTCAACCTTGCATATTAGTTTGGGAAGTGCGAATTAGGTTGGTTTGTATTAAAATGTGAACCAAAAAAAAACAAAAAACCCTCCCCCATCCTAACTTGGATAACTCTAGAGTAGAAACAATGTAATTGCAGATTTTCTTAGATATAGTATATAGAACTTGGATTATAATGTATATAGTACTGGGATTATAGGTGCCCTTTTTGGAGGCTACCCTAGTGCATATGGCTGCTTGACAATGTTGGCAAAAATCCATTTGATAAAACCAAATGGATGAATCCAAAGGTTCCTTTGCTGTGATGGAAGGAGGAAGAGATGCTTTGGATCCAACCCAATGCAATGTGCCCAGTCATTGTTTATATTTTAGATATATGAAAGTAAACCAACTTCAATAGTTAAAGTTTTACAAGGGCTAATTGTGAGACAAACTGCAGGTGTCTTTTTTCCAAGAACAGATGCAAACCTCCCTCCCCAACCATTCACTAAAGGACTGTGCACAAAACAAATCTATGTACTATTGTCAGGAACTGCTAGATCCACATGTGGCTACGTGGTGTGGTAAACCACTGAACTGCAGGTGACTGTTCTTTGTGAAGTAACTTTGAGACTCTGGATTAACTCTGTTTACACAGGCTTGACATTGTATCCTCCTTGGCAGGAAGGATTACAAAAAGATATCTTGTACCAGTGGAGCAACAAGGTCTTCCTGAGATCTGGCATGTTCTCGCATCCTTGGTTAATCTTCAGTCCTGACTACTAACTGGTTCCACTGCTGTTGCTTCCAGGCTTCTGGCTCACCCCAAACTGCTAGCTATAGCTTGGCAAAGAGGGCATTCAGTGCCTGCTATTCCAACCCTCACCCTACACATTTATTTATTTATTGCTTGCAACAATAGCATACACAAAAACAGTCAAAATATTAAAAGCAATAAAAACACGAACACAATAAAATAGCAATAAAAAAAATAAAGCCAGCAACAACAAGGACAATAGCAATATCACTAGTCGTATCTCAAGGCAATGGGAAAATAATACATTTTCAAGGCCTTCTTTTAAGCCTGCAATGAGCTTTGCAGACCTCCGATGGGAGCTTGTTCCAAAGGTTTGGGGCCACTGTAGAGAAGGCTTTCTCACGAGTGATCATCCGCCTAATTGCTCTCGTGGGTAGGCAAATGAGAAGGGCCTCTCTTTCTGTCTTAATGTGTGCACATGTTGATAGGCTCCCATGTGCACAGAGGTACAGCTCATGCTGTATGTAATGGGTTCTCTCCTTGCTATCGAGAAGCTTGCATTTTGCCACATTTTCAGTTGTGCATACAGAGTCTACATGTTCACAGCTTATATGCATGGTAGTTCTATGCACGGAGAGCTTATAATATGTACATGTTGCGGTGAGGACAGCAGATGCAATTCTGCTTCTCCGTTCCATGAATTGATACTACTTAGATATGTTTTATGAACAGCTCTTAGGTGTAATGGCATGGGGAAAATACACAGATAACTAGTGAGGGAAGTGCTCCTTTTGAACATTATAAAAAATAAAAAACAGGCATTTTATATTTAAGGTGTTACTTGAAGTTATTCTGATGTAAACATGCCACATCATTAAGTCAAAAGACAAAGCTCCTACACACTTTAGTAGACCATGACGGTTTCCTATTATCTTAATCTAATTCCATTTAATTCCTGAAAGTGCAAAAGATATGATCTTAACAGCTGTTGAGTTGGAATAATTCAGCATGGATAGTCTTCTTTTGGGAAAGAAGGATCATTGCAATAGCCAAATAAGGCCGTAATGTGTGAGAATTCCTAACAACCACTGACTGTGAAACATTATTCTGTGACCAGCTACAGTTTGCAATGCTTGACCTTAAAACAAAGGAAACTTTCTAGTACAATTTCACACATTGCACACCATTTACATTCTCACTCAGAAACAAGTGGTAGGTGTGTGGGTGTTCTTTTTAAAAATGTGTCATTTGGGTTTTCTTGTGAACTTACACTGGTTATGAGAAGTTTCAAAAGGATTTTAAAGGTTTATTTGGACATTTATATGCTGCTTTTATAATATAAAATCAAACTCAAGGATTGGCCCTGCCCATGTCCTTATGGGACTTTAAACATTAGAGCAGTACCATGGGATGAATCCATGGAATAGCAGATACGCACTTGCTGCTGTAAAGTCTACACCAGCTTTCCACAACTTAGTGCCCTCCAGATGGTTTGTATTTCAACTCCTATCAGCCCCAGCCAGCATGGCCGGGGGTCAGGAATGCTGGGAATTGTAGTCTAAAACATCTTGAGGGAACCAGGTTGGGGAATACTGCTGTAGCTGAACATTTGTAATTGTAAACCCAGGCTTGATTGACCGAAATGTATTAAATCCAAAACACTTTTATTTTTCAATGTAGGCCTTTATTCATTAGGTTTTCTCTTGAAAAAAATCTTTCCTGAATGGATATACTTTTAGCTATATAGTTCTTATGCTGCAAGACACTTCTGAGCTTTTTTCAAGATAGATTATCTCTAGAATATTCAAAACTTGGAGATAGAGAGATGAACTAAATGCCATTTTCTCCTCCTTGTAGGCATCTCTTTCACAAATCTTGTGTTGATCCATGGCTACTAGACCATCGCACCTGCCCTATGTGTAAAATGAACATCTTAAAAGCACTAGGGATTCCGGTAAGCATGTCATGTGGCGGGATATTTAAAATTGTCTTTTTGTAAATGCCAATTTTACCTACATAATGAAGAAGCAGGTAAGCATTACATTTCCTTGCAGAAGATTTTGTCTGGTTATTCCAAGACCTTTTTTCTTCACAAGTACTATTAAGAGAATATAAGATGTGCTCCTCATATGTGTCATACTTCACATGAACCATATGATTTTATTTAATATAGGGACTTTATTTAGAGCAGGGCTATGTGAATAGAATTCATATGATCTATTGATGTGGTTGCAGTAAAACTATAAAAAAAAATAACAATGGCATCTAATAGATACAGATACCTTAGAATAGGAAGAAGATAGATGAGAGCTTGGGAATTGCTCCATAATTTCCTCATGCTCCCAGGCATTTTTATTATTCTACTTCCTGGAGCTTGAATGGAAGGAAGAATCTAACTTTGTCTTGCTAAATATATAGTAAATAAACAAGCACCTTGGAGGGTTAAGGAGAAGAGGAGGAGGGAGTTAGCTTGTTTTCATCTACTTTGGGGGTCGTCATACAATGCATTCCTTTAATCTTTTGCCTACCACCTCCTTTTCCCTAGTTTACAGATTATGGAGGCCTAACTACACCAAGCAGGATATTGCACTATGAAAGCAATATATGGTGTGTGTCAGTGGTCTCCAACAGTTGTCAGTGCACTTCAATAGTGCTATAAAGCAGTAGTGTGGCTCCTGCCTTTTATATATCGCTTTCGTACCGTTTTTCATAGTGCAATATCCTGCTTAGTTTAGATTAGGCCTAAGTGTTCCAATATATATGTCACTTACACACACACACACACACACACACCCCTGCGTGCTATTGCCCTAGTTTCCTTTATAAACAGGCATCCCTAGCTTCCAGTGGGGAAGGAGTTACTGGAATGCAGTCAGAATGCAAGCAAGGCACTTTATTTTATTTATTCACAATATTTGTATACTGTTCCACTTCCAAAGTTTTCAGAGCGGTGAACAGCAGAATAAAAACATACATGTAAAAAGTAGAAACAGAAACAGTTCTGATAAAACTGAGTTTTGATAAACCATGGCCAGTCACTCAAGGAAGGCTTCCTGAAATAACAATGTTTTCAGACATGCCAGAAGTAGCCCAGTGTTGGTGCCTGCCTGACCTCCAAAGGGACAGAATTCTGTAGGAATGGGGCCACAACACTGAAGGCTTTTTTTCCTGGTGGGCTCCATTCGGGCCATAAGTCCATGTGGAACCACCAGAAGGATGCCATCTGATGACCTCAGTGACCAGGTAGGTTGGTATGGGAGAAGTCACTCTCTCAAGTATCCTGATCCCAAGTTCTTTAGGGCTTTGTACATTAGTGCTAAAACCTTAAAACTGGCCCAGTAGCGAATTAGTAGCCAGTGCAGTTCCCTCAGCAAAGGAACTGTATGCTGAAAAGCGCCAGCTCCAGACAACTGCCAAGCTGCTGCACTAGCTCCAGCTTCCGGAGCAGCTTTAAGGGCCACATAGAGCACATTGCAGCAATCCAGTCTTGCAGTTGCTGATGCCTGTACCACTGTGGGCAAGCTGCCCCTATCCAGTAGAGGCTGTACCTTCCCACTCTTTCGGTATGAAACAGGAAGACAGACATAGGTTTGGGTCTGAGGCCAGGTTTTCATCTGAGTCAAACAATTAAGTCTTAGCCAAGCTGTCTAGGAGACTCAGGTGTCTGCGTGTGTGTGCATGAAACTTGCCAAATGCTAAAAGAAATACAAACATGCTGCTGCAAAATGCCTTAAATTAACAAATCTTTTTGCCAAGTACTCTTCAGCTTCTGTTGTTGCTACAACCTTTGTTCCAGAGAAAGACATTTTGGAATTAAAAGAGAGGGTTGATAAACCTCAAACAAAGCAGAGAATACTTGATCAAAATGAAGTCAAGCCACCCTTGCAGCAAGAGTTAGAACCATAGCATCAGAAGAAATATATACCAAAATGTGATGAACAGTGCTATCAAAAAGTGAAAGGCTGTTTTCTAGCACCATCTCTGTTTCAAAAGAGTGGTTTTGTGATTTGGAGGTCAGACCCTACCTCTTCCTTGTATTTACATTCTTGGACTAGTTGCTTTTCTTTTAATCACACCTGTTTACCTTCTGAGACTTGAGGGTTTTGTTATCGGCCATTCCCACCATGGCAGACATTTTATGAATAGGCAAGCTTCCCTCAGCCCACCCCAAAGCCATTTTGTGAGCGTACCTGCAACACTCCCTCAAAATTATAAATGTGCCCATCAACCCGAAAGTTTGGGGACACCCCATGTTATAAAGGCAGCAAACAAATATTCAAAGATTGGGTCTGTTTCACTTGCTACTGGTGTAAAAACTGTCTGGGATCATTTAAATACACATTGACCTGCCTTGCATTTGAGCGTCATACAAATTTCAGCAGAGTGGAGTTGAGTAGGGAGAAAGGCAATGATAAGCGACTGTGGCTGAAGATACTGAAAGCACAGAATGCAGAAAATGTCAAATTTGTGGTAATTTTGCCATATGATATATACAATTGTTCTTCTGGAATGTTTGAGTTAAATGTAAGTCCTATATTTCTTTAAATCACATGTAATGTTAAAATATATTCATGGTAGTATTCCTTCATTATGTAATTTGCATTTTTTACAAATTGTTAAAAGTGCCTCTTTGCATGGGTAAAAGTACCCTTTTGAGTTCATTTTTCCTCAAGTGAAAATTCCTTTTAAAAAGCACTGAGTAGATACCATCAGATAAGACATCTGAAGTGTTACTTGAAAGAAAATGTTCATATCAATTATTAATTCCAAAAATGGATTGTGCATCATTTCCAAAAGAAAATGTGAGGCACATTTATATGCATTTCAGATGGAAATAGAAGTGAAAATTGCATTTCCAAAGCAAAGTTGCTGTTTTAGAAGAGATGGTGTTTAGATGCCATGTGCAAACATCTGGCACAAAAATCAAAGTAAGAATTCTCTCAAAATGGCAATTTCTATTCAGAAGAATATAGAAAGTAATACAGGGTATTGTGATATATATTTTTACTTTTGTTTAAAGAGAAACCAAGATACATACTTGAAGATCTATAACTAGGCAATATATAGAACTAGAAATAAAGCTATGGGGGCAAAACTTTTCTTTCTGTAATTGAAATCCAAACACTTCTGATCAGAATCTTTCTTTCCGTTCTCACGAGTCTCTGCTTTCTTCTTCCCATTAGCCAAATGCAGATTGTGTAGATGACATCCCTCCAGATTTTGAAGCTTCTATAGGAGGGCCACCAACTAATCAGATTACAGGAGCTAGTGACATAACTGTGAATGAAAGTTCTGTAGCATTGGATCCTCCTGTCCGGACAGTTGGAGTATTACAAGTCATCCAGGATGCAGATCCGCTTCCACAGCCTGGGGAAAGTAATCTCACCACAACCAGTAAGTTCCTGTTTCTTACCTTGTTTGCTCAGTATGAAAATTATAAATGTGAGTCATAAAAGCTTCTGTGGGTGTTGTTTTGAATTTTCAGTAGTAATATGGGGAACCTCTGCATTCCACTTTGGAAATATTCCTGCAGAACTGGATTTCTCATTATGGGTTTCATTAAGCATCTCAAAAGGCGTTCCAAGCAATATCTGATTGGTTCCATGGCATCACAGCATCAATGTGCTCACTAAATGACCCCTGATTGGTTGGGAGCATACTGTGATGGAGAAAATTGCACTGAAGGAGATGAGAACATAGTCGCTGCAAGCATTCCTAAATATACATGGGGGAAGGGTTTTTGTGGTCTTGCAAATTCTATTTTCATACCAAATATGTTCACTACTGAATATTCCGTCTGGTGCTAATTATAAGCCATGTTGTGCATTTATAGGGACCTCCTGCATGAATTTGGTGTCAGTTTGGGGCCCTAGGTGGGAAACGCCTAGGAGGAAAAGTTGTTACTCTCTGGATTGTTGGGCCTGTGTGTTGTTGTACTTTTCCTGTTGTACTTTTCCTCAGGACAGTTCTTAAGCCAAGTGCAAATATGTCTATGGTTTTCAGACTGCAAGCACAGTTTGCATTTCCCTTTCTGTTAGCTCCAGTCCTGCAGAAGTCTGCTCTTCCAGGCTTGCTATATACATTTACTCTTTATATGCTGCCTTTATATGCCTCAAGGGGACACACAGCACAATTCTATTTTTCAGGCCATAGTAGCTGGCCTAAAGTTCATCAAGCATAATTGCTGCTACAGCATACTTGAGTGGCCTCCAGATTTGACAATTAAAAAATGTAATTCCAGCAGCCTCCACAACTTACCATATGCACACTTTATTAATTACAGTTTTAGCCAGAAACGTTAAAAACACACATATATAACCATTGCAAGCAGCAGATCGATACAGAATGTAAGATAAAAGATTACCCCACACAACAAAACAACAGTAACAGCATGAATTTAAAAAGGGCAAAACTTAACAGCAGTGATTCTTTGGTTGTCATTTACAAAACAGATGAAACCAATAACAACCATATTTTTTTTAGTGCAGGGGGAAAGTGAAAGAGATAGAATTGCCTATTGGCATTAGCAATTTCCATCCAATCCTGCCCATGCTGGTTAGTCTAGTAAGGTTGTGTTCATTTCAGCACCCACAACAAATACCCCGTCCTTGCCAATACCTGATTATACAATCTGTTTTCCCTTGCCAGATACCAGGGTACTGCTCATACTTTTTGTCCATACATTGTTGTGATCCTTGGCATGCGTTCCTAGAAATAGGTTCCACTGAAAACAGTAGAACTTACTCCAAGAAAATATATTTAGGAGGATAGCGTTCTGGTATGCAACAGGCTTCCACAAAGCCTCTGTTAACCAACCTGTACTTTAGAGGGCTGATGCTGTTTTCTATATCCGCATGCTCTGGAACGTCTGCTTCACTTGCTTTGATATGACAGATGTACTGAATTAAACGACACTAGAACATTTCCACCACTTTGTCTAGCACTGGAAGTAGAATGGTTACATAAAAGTTGTAATTGCAGTTATTTTAAAGCCCTCTTGTTAAACATTGAGTTCTTCGCTAGACTCAAAGATTCACTGAAGTCCTTAGCTTTCCCAGTCCTTTGATGGAATGTGACTGAAAAAGAAAGCAACTGTGCAAGTGGAACCTGATCAACATTCTTTTGAGAGCCTCAAGAGAATCAGATATTAAGTAGTCCCTACAAATATGCAAAACATTTCAGTCTATGGCTAGGGGAGAAGAGATGTCTGCAAACTGGTAAAATAAGTGTATTTTGAGAGTTAAAACATAGAGGCTGTGTTTGCATGTAACTAGACTAATGGGCCTTGGGCTTACACACTATTTTCCCCTTTTCTAGTGTGGCTGCAAGAAGGAGTTTGGAAGCTTTTGCTTCCATTTTTAAATAAAATGCAGCTTGCTGTTATGTCCAAACCCAAACGTACATGTTGTTAACCTTAACTGTGGTTAATGAAAACAAGCCAACTTCACATGTCACAGTTACTGGCCTGTTGTAACTTACCATAGTTAAGATTAACCACTTTTGGTGGTTGTAAAGCTAAACTGTGACTAATCTAAAAGGGAAGTGGAAACTTCTAACCTCCTTGTGGGTGTGCTGAGGAGGGGTAAGGCACAGCATGGGGTTAACTTATGTCCCAACTGGGTCATTATCAGTAATGCTAAGGGAATTTTCAAACCGTTGTTCAGTAACCCTTCTTCAAAATATAATTAGAATTGTGTACTGAATTCTGTATGAAAAATATGCACTTAATCAATTTCTGTACAACAGTAATAAAGTATGGCAAGTTTCTGATCTGTGGTTGCTGCTCAGTCCCTTAATCATTGTTCTGCAAGTTCAAGAAAGGGGAAAAATGACTCTGGTGATTTTAGATGAGAGCTAAAATGAAGTGGATATTTTGGATAAACCAAAAATGGATGAATGATTCAGATATGCTGATGGGACACTATTAAATGTTAACAGTCATACTACAGTATATGCCTAACATTCATTAGAACTTGTTTTATGACTCCCTATGTGTACAGCTGTCTGCCCCCTACTCCCAGCATGGATTCATTTAGCCCTTAATAATTTCTGAAAGGGGGTCCACTTGCATTCAAAAATAAGCTAAAAGTAGCTTCAGTTATTAATCTACTTGGGGTTTCCTGCTAAAATTTTATATTTCTTCATAATCATTTGTTCTGATTTTTCTTTTTTTAAAAAATCACTTCTGTGATTTCAGAAATAGGAAGTGGGCAGACTGTGTGACTCACACAGAGTAACCAGGGTAAACAGTTTGAACTTACTGTACAAAACTGTAGAAAAGAAAATGTTGCAACATAAGAAAAAGCTCACCCTCAAATATTCCATTAGTTCTGAAGAGAAGACCTTCATAGTTACTGTTTTGTTGAGTGTTGTCAATTAGGATATTAAAGACCACGTTGTTTCTTAACAACTGAGTAAATGAAAGTTACCACTTGCTGGTAGTAAGAAGAAACAGCTATTGTAATAGTCTTCATTCCTTATTTCAATAACAGGAGAGAACCATAATTGCCGAAAGAAAGAAACAAGCCACAATGCCCTTAAATTACAGTCCCATCAATTAAAATTTGAACTCTTTGATTAAAATTGTCATTTGGCAGTTAGTTAATTAACATTTCAGTTGTTTAATCTACGCATTAGGTACCGGGGTGAGCAATTTGTAGCTCTTTGGATGTTTTGGCTTCCAACTGCCATCAGCCCCAGCCAGCATGGGCACTGGTGAGGGATCATGAGTGTTGTGGGCCAAAACATCTGGAGGGCCACAAATTGTCCACCCCACATTAAACCAATGAAAGTTTGCATTCTTTTCCTGTCAGTCATCAAGTCATGTGAGGAATTGGCCTGGTATCAGAACTTAAAGACAAATTGCCCTGTCATGAGTTGAGCTGAAGTTTATGTGCCAATTTGTGTGCTATTAGGGCCCAAAATTGTGCACATTGTTGTCCAAACACATCACTGCATGCCACTATTTTCACTGACAACAGTTCCTATATATTGTCATTACTTCTGGGGAAAAACCCTAATTTCTCTTGTCTGGGAGTTGAGCAAATATCTCAGTATTAGGTACATGGGACTATTTCTACAGTGTGTCTTACATCAAGCCAGTGGGATAACAAAGTTGTGACAAAAAATAAAAGAGATTGGATATCAGTTAAAATGAGGCAGTGTATGATGGGAGTTATTGGGAAATTCACATTTTTAAAAAACATGTGCCATATTTTTATGGATAACTCCCTTCTTCATCTCCCAGCTGAGGAAAGTCCAGTATTTTCAAATCTCTTGGAGAAAACAGAAATACACTCCACTTCCTGTTGTCTCTGCAATGCTGTTATGTCGGAAGCCAGCAACGAAGGAAGTATATTGGACAATGAGAAAATCTTTATCAGAATTTTTAATTAAGTGGGGGGGGGATCAATTTACTAGGCTTATTAATCCAAGTATTATGTGAAGAAGCAATTTGGGAAGAACTGTTGTTGTTCTTTCAATTAAAGATAATGTTCCTCCCAAAGTTGCATATTATTAACACTGTGAAGTACCCAGTGCTTTAGTTTCAGCAAGCATTTTAGTCACTACCTGCCAGAGTTTGTCACCTATTTCATATTACTCAGAGTTCAGCATAGGTCATTGACCTTATAAAATGTCACCTGAGGAGCTCATTCACTTTCTATTTCTGCTAGTGTTGTCATTGAGTAGATTTCACTCAGTCATATCAAGACCATAGGAATGTAGGTAACACTCTCTCTCAGGAAGGCATTCTAGATGGAGTTATTGAATGGAAGTCAGTTTACTTCCCTTGAACAGGATAGAAGGAATTTGGTGGATCAGATTCTGATTAAGGCTAAAGCTCCAATATAGGTGATTTGGTTTTGGTTTTTGAAGGGTATAATCCTGATGAAATCCTGCTTTGGAATTTTTGACTCCTGCTGTCCCAGCTGTTCATTTCACTAATAACATTTCAATATGGAGAACAGATTTAAAAGGAAAGCCAACAGGAAAAGCTGCAGTGAAGAAAGCAAATATTTTTTGTTTCTTAAACAGGATAGGCATAGCTTTACCCCTCTAGGCCTCTATTTGGTGCCAGAAAGATAAAGTTCGTTATTTGTGTAAATTATTTTTAAAAAATCATGCTAAATGTGGCAGAAAAGCAACATCTCATTAGTGCAGATCAGGCAAATGCATAAATCTGTCCCTGTAGAATTCTGGTTAAATAGAAAAACGCTATCACTACTTTCTTTCCTTTTTATTTCTACGTGAAATAATAGCCCCATTCAGACATTCTCATCATCAGTAAATTTTACACATGCGGAGAAGGTGTGGCGATAAGCCCACTAGCTCTGCCTCCTCTCTCTGTCTTTATCATCTGCTACACATGGAGGCCCACTGTCTACAGAGAAGAGCCTTTTTTACCTGTGAAGGCTCTTCCTGAGATGATAGAATCCTGACTTTCCTGAGTTTGTCCCTATGAAAATATGCTATTGCATTTAATCAAAAATGGCAACTTGTAGCTGAATATTGAGCTACCCAAGAGGTTTTGATAGTTAGATATAGATATAGATATAGATTCTTGCAATGGAAACTTACAAAAAATGTTGAAAGGAATTTTTTTCTGGAATCATCACCCTTTTTTCATATATTTCACTTTATTCTGTTCCATTTCCAAAAGATCTTTGTATAATATTCGAATGAACTTTAAACATTACATTATAGATGCAGTATTGGCAGTATAATGTTTTTAGAGGCTGTGTAACCTGCAGGCAAACTGCAACCCCATAAGTATACATTTGCAGCCTGCAAGGGTCTGCCTCCACCATGGTTATATGCAGCCTGTTAACTGAGGCTGCGGAGGAAAGCTGCCTACTCAGGCCCAAGTATACAGTGAATGCGCATAAATGAGCACATGGCCTCCCACCTGCTTGCCACTTCCACTTTGCGTTTGCTTTCATCAACAGCCCAGGAACACCTGATTCCTGGGGTGTTTCAGGCGACATGCAAACCTGCATTCTAGGTTCTTGAAGGACAAACGACCCAAAGTTTTAATCCCTGGCAGGCTGTTGTGTTCAAACTCTGGGTTGTTCCTCAACAAACAGCTTTCCAATTCATGGGTTAAACAACTCATGAATTGGCATTAAATGCTAGCCAGGTCATTGTCTGAAGAAAGTGGTAATATTCACATACCAGCTACTTTCAGCAATGATGAAAGGGATCATAGCTCAGTGGCAGGACTGTCCAGAGGGGAGGGCAACTTCCCCCTGGCCCTTGCAAAGAAAAAGGGTCCATCCTTGGCTCCTGCCTTAGCTTGCCACATTGCTCACCACACCAAATGTGACAGTATTCATGCAATAACCAATTGCATGAATGTTTTCTTTTAGAAGAAACAGCTAGCATTTGGGATGGGGTGAGGGGTCCGGATCAGTACCCTGCAATGCCAATGAGAAGGTTCCTCTTGATGCAAATAGCAGGTGCCAACCTATCAACCTTGATTGGGGCTGCAGCAGGGGAGCAAACAATTAATTACTCCACCTCCACACTGCCCCTGTCAGGGTACTAGTCTAGATTAAGAGGGGAGGGTGGCATCTGCTCTTTACTCGACACCCCCCATCTCACACAGCTGCAAATTGCATAATGGTGTCATGTCTAGTTTGGCCCAGAGCGACATGGAGCCAAGGATATGTCATACCAGCCTGTGAAGATACTTCTTTTTATCCTGTAGGCAACCGTGACTCCTGTACTTGCTTTTTCTTTTTTCTTCAGTCCTTTGGGAAGCTTCAGTTTTTTGACATATCTGCCTTTTTCCTTTTTTCATTCTTCTCTCTTTTTTTATTATTTTACTCAAACAACCTCCTCCCTTTTGTGTGACAGTGCTTCTGTTTAATATTAATAATTATACATAGTTATGCATAAGCCAGTCTTTAAAATAATAATAATAACAACAACAACAACAACAACAACATGGCCCATTCACAATGTCATTACAATTATGAACACTCAACATTTCTCTTACTAGCCTTTAAAATCCAATACATTTCCTTTCAAGAAAAAAAAATTGGCTAGAGCCTTCCACTGAGGCAGGTTTGACAATCACTGGCACCTTGCCCAGAGAAGCATATGCTGCCCAGAATGTCTTAAGATTGAGGGAAAATTGCATTGAAAACAAGCTATTTTCTGTTACGATGCAAGGAAGAATTTCTTCAGGATTGGGCTGTGGCAACGGGGTTATTTACTTGCCCTAGGAATGAGAGCTATTCAGCAGCTATACAGTATAAAATGCAATTAGAATCATTTTCTAAATTGAGTTTATTCTGAAACTTGCTTCTTTGCTATGGCCATCTTGCTGAGGGAAGGATAATTTGTGACCTAAACAATAATCTGATACCAGAGGCATAACTGTCACATTATGACAACATATCATTGTAGGTTCACATCAATTTCAATACATGTGTTGCAGCCTCTACTGCATCCGTGGTTCTGTGCGATCATTGTTTATGGTTGGTGTAGACCATTTAGTTACCATTTAGGTCACAGAGAACACAAGAAATAACAGAAGCAAGGAAATACCTCCATTGGATCAACTGCACCTTCCCACTTCTATTTTGGAGTGTAAAAGTAATGCCACTGACCATCTCAAACTATTTCAAGAAAATAAACCACTTTACAAGGTTTGTATCCATCACTGTCCTTTTCCTGTGGCTAACAAGTTTTTCTAACCAACTACAATCTACCAAAGTCACCTTAATGTTGCATAGACTCTTTAGAACAGCCTTCCCTGACCTGGTGCCCTCCAGTTTTGGACTACAACTCCCAGCATTCCTGACCACTGGCCATGCTGGCTGGGGGTTATGGGAGTTGAAGTCCAAAACATATGGAGCGCATCATATTGGAGAAGGCTGTCTTAGAATATACTAAAATGTCAGGCTTTTAAAAATATTTTCATATGTCAAGAAATTGATCCCAAATACTTTCCAAATAGAGAATGCCATATCTAGCTGGCTTCATAATGTTTGTATATATAATGTAAAAGCAGTAAACACAGAAAATACCAGTGTGAGTGCTTAACGCACAACTTTTATGCCTTGAGGAAATGCAAAATACTTTTACTTTCCCAAATGTTCAGTTTAGGTTTCTTGCACTTCTGCCTTAAATAGATTGATTTGGAAATATCTTGCTTTGCAATTAGTGGGGTAAGCATTTTTATACTCATGGCCTTAGTGTCATGCAAAATTTAAATCAATATGCTTTGGAGTTAATCCAGAAACTGTGTTTTACCTCAAAATGTGTTTTTAGACATGTAAATATAAATGGCTTGATAGCTGAAGGCACCAAAAGCAAAATAATAATAATACCGTATTTCTTCAATTCTAAGACACTATCGATTGTAAGACGCACACTAATTTCAGTACCACCAACAGAAAAAAAACTTTGATTCTAAGAAATAATAAACGCACCCGCGATTCTAGGACGCACCCCGTTTTTAGAGATGTTTATATGGAGAAAAAAGTGTGTCTTAGAATCGAAGAAATATGGTAATAATAATAATAATGAAGAAGAAGAAACTAACAGTGGAAGCTGCAGGTGACAATCAAATCACGTTTGTACTCAAGCAAACTTTGTAGGAGGCTGTTCTAGAAACTCATGACATACATTTGATCTTGTCAGTGGTGATGAGAAAACTTTGGAGGAAGACACTGGTTACCTATTGATGCAGTAGCATTACTGAAAAACATGATTATAATGAAGGCAAAGTGAACAAGTTGTATATCAACATATCGACTCCTGTTGCAATTAGAGTGGATTCCAAATGACAAGATTTAGTTCAGCACAGCAGGGATGTAAACATGCAACTAGGACAAGCCATAAGAACATTAAAATTGCTTCTTGTCCCAGTTAGCCTGGTATTGTGTTTCCAATAGTAGACCTCCTCTGAATGCTCATCAAAACAGTGATTACTATCCTTAGCATCTGGCATACTGCCTCTGACCATGACGATCACATGTCTATTTGCCATAGATCTATCAATCATTAATAAATTTGTTTACTGGTTTAAGCTACCCAAAGGAATTAGACACAGCTTGGAGCAATTGTCTCCCATAAGACCCAAGCATAGACACCAGAACACAGGGGCAGCAGGAGGAACCCTAATTCCCCACATTTTACATGCAGGTGGCCCAGGTTTGAATCCAGGGTATAGTTCCACACGAGGAAAGGTTAAGAGCACACCTGAGCCAATCAAGAGGAGTGCTACATGGACCAATAGCCTGGCACCTGAATGGATCAGACAGCCCTTTTGACCTGCCCTCTCTCCCTGGCAACCATATGGCCAGTTCCCTGTCCCTGCAATTTTGCCTGAGAGGCCAGTCCTTTTGTATAATATCCCAGCAGGCTTCATTGCCCTTCCATCTCCTCCCTCCACTAACTGTCTGCCTCATACACCCTGGCAGCCGTACCTATCCCACTGTGCACCCTGAAAAGTCTGCCCCCTCACAGTCCAGGGAACGTGACCTCATCAAAAATCTCTGCCCCTGAGCTCATCAAAATCCCTGCCCCATCCTGAGGCCAAATCATCCTAGCATATGGGAAAGGGATCCCCATCTACTACTGTTTAGGAACAAAGAATAACACATGGGGCAAAGGCGTAATCTTCATTGGACATCAAGATGAAATGGATCCTGAAAGGCAGAGGTGGGCAACCAGTTTTAGGTGGGCTGAATTACTCTCACTGCGTCCTCTATAGGCCTAGTGACATCAGGGGGTGTGGCCACACTCACATCACTGCCCTGCCCCCCACCCCACCCATTTTCATTTTCCTGATCTGAGAGAAAATCTGCCTGCATCCTTGCTGTTAAATAGCGTGGGTTCCTGGCAGTTTGCACAAAACAATGTGTGGGATAGATCCTGTACCTGTGGAGCAATAGGCCATGGAGAGCGAAGGAGACACATAGAGAATTATGAGCACTAGTCAGCAGCTGAAGCACATAGTCCCTGGAGCACCATACACAACAACAGTGACACTTGAACTCTTACATAGAAGGGAGTGCTATATAAATTAAGACACATGTAAAGGAAAAGACCCTCACAAGAGTATTCCACGCTTCCCCTGCTAGTAACAGTAGAAAATTGGGGGCAGAGCGTAGAAAGCAGAACAAATGTAGAAAAAGACTTGCCATGTAGCAAGAATCAATTTGTTTTAGGGTCAATTGTGCATATCAAATTCAGTTACGGCGTATAAGCAAATTGCATCATAGCAATATTTCAGATAGGCAAGCCCTCAGCCTTGCAAAGTAACCACAGAGACAGCCATTTTCAATCTCCACTAGATTGAATTATTTTTATTGCAGTGTAACTTGGTTGTTTTAGTAGGAAACACTGCACTACAATGGAATTGTAAGACATTAGGGAGAATCAAGCCCTTATCCTGAGCAATGGCTTTTATGAAATAACTGACCAAAAATATCTCAAAAAATTGTTTTTCTCAGTTCATTATCTTGTTGTGTCTTGCCTTGGAAGATAAATAGCCTGCTCGGCTTTGTCTATCCAAATCCATCTATTGACTGATTGTATCCGAAATTCAAGTTGTAGTTTTTGTCCTATGAGGACACTCTGTTTAGCTGATTTGGATATGCCCATGAAGGTTTTTTTTTATCCAACCTCTCCTTTCCAAGCTATCTATTCATCACCTTTTTTATAGATCCCCTTATTTATTTATTGTACTTTATTTAATAAACAACTTTCCCCAATCTGATATCCTCCAGATGTTTTGGACTGGAATTCCCATATGTCCTGGGCAGCATGATTGGTGCTCAGGGATGATCTGGAGGACATTAAGTTGGGGAAAGCTGCAATAACATTTTATCCTGTTCAATTTATCCTCACAACAAATCTGTGAGGTAGGCCAAGCTGAGAGGCAGTGACTGGCACAAGGTCACCCAATGACGTTGATGAAAAAGTGGGAATTTGAAATCATGTCTCCCTGATCACAGTTTGACACTCTAATCACCTGCCTCTCACTCTGTCCTCCAGGGTAGTTTCAGGCCTTATGAGCTTCAGGTGCATAATATTCTTTAAGGAAGATCTTCGTCTCGGCATTCATTGTTCTTGCTATATTCTTCCTACTCTCAAGGTGCCTCCATGGGGGCTTCTCTTTCTCTATATGTGTTCACTCTTAAGGGATATGATGAATTTCCAGTCTCTGGACACACAGCGACACATCACTCTCAGTTGCTTTTGTGTGGGAACTGTAAGCAGCTTACAATTTAGGTAACGTGGTTATAAACTGAACAAAGTATCATGATTAGGTGGAACGAAAAGACCTTTAGATTTTAATTATAACATAACTCAATACAAAGTAAAAGGTATTTACAGAAGCTTTGAGAAAGGACTCTTGAAGACAAAGGTTTTGGCAAACTTTTGGCATGGCATGAGGCCAAACTGTGAACAGGTCAGGTTAATGGCAAACAACCGTTGCGATCATTTAAAGTCGGTTTTGGCTATTTTTCTGCAATTACTAATGTATTTAGTTATCCTAGATGTACATTTATCTGATGACTGTACAACCATAAATAAATGCCTTAGTTGTTAACATGGCATAAGACCCTGTTGTTTTTGCTGTTACCCCTCTGGGAAAAGATACCTGAAGGTTTCAATCTGAGAGGAAAATACCAAGATCTTTATTTATTTCCAAATGTCCCAGTGCACAGCTCATTTTGTTCGCTTTCTGTGAGCCAAGTTTGAAATTCTTACAAGTCTTTCCTCTGCAAAAATAAATAAATAAAAATGGACAGGCGGCAACTTTGAACACAGGAAGAGCAATGGAGAAAGACTGCTCAACCCTTTCCCCTCCATTCATTTTCCAGTTCAAAATCCCCCTCCCACAGCTGCTTTTCCACCCATAGTTGAAACAACAGCAGGGGGAGGGTAATTTTGAATGGGAAAATGACTAGAGAGAAAAGTACAAAACAGTCTCTGTCTACTCTTGCTCCACTCAGACTTGCAACCTGCCTATTTTGCTTTTGGGGTTGTTTTTCAAACTTTGGGGTAAACAGTCACAGAGTTCCTTGTAACATCTAGTTTTGCCCACAGTCTCCACTCAGTTGTCTTTAACAATGGCATTTGGGGTCTGCTAGATAAGATTCCCTTTTAGCATGTGTACAAAAACACATTTTCAGTTTCAGGTGTCAGAAACCTGAGAAGCGGAATGAACATAAGAAGAGCCCAGATGCCGGATCAGACCAAGGGTCCATCTAGTCCAGCACTCTGTTCGCACAGTGGCCAACCAGCCATCGGCCAGGGGTGAACAATGGTTTCAGATGTTAGGAATAAACTATGTGCATGGCTGAGTGAATGAGCAACTCCCATGCCTTCTTTTTATCCTTCCCACGTAATGCCTGTACAAGAAATACACTTGTCTCCCACATGGTAAGAAGCATCTGCTTCCCACATTCCCATTTTCACATCTGCATTTGCATCTTCCTACAAAACTTCATAATGTCCAAAGCCTCCCTGAGACCAGATAACAGGAATGGAGAAATGTGGGGGGATCCCATCACACTGACCATTCCTTTCCCCTTATGGACCATGTTTTTGCAGCATTTTTTTTCTCTTTTCCTTTCTTGAATGTGCCATCTCTTCTCTGGGCTTGTTCCTCAGAGATTTGTTGGTTAAGAGCCTCTGTCAATCACAGACCTGTCTTGAATGATGGATTAGAAAATCCTTTAATGAGTTTTCAAAGCACCTATCAAAGCTACTGTCTGGATAACAGCTCAATGGTAACACAACAGGGAGTGAAAGAACCAATTACAGTCTTTAATCATGTCCAGTTCATAGTCCCATACAGCTTTATCTTCTTGACTTTTACTAGTATGTTAGGCTGTGCCTACACCATTTCAGTATTATGGCCTTTTGAAGTAAGTTGGGTCAGTTTTCTAAAGTGCAGTTGATCGGCACAGTAGTTGCTCAACTGGATTTTAGTCTTTATCTTCTGCCATATTATCATGTTCCTCCTTGCTGGGCTTTGAAATGGACTGCTTTGTTCCTTAATGTAAGTCCTGCTACGAGGCTGCTGTATTGCATATGTACAGTAACTGTCCAAATAAAACTGCTTCTCGTCGGCCTACTGAAAAGCTTGATATACTGATTTACGACTTAAATCTTGAGATTCTCCTTAACAAAGGTAACCTTCAGCTTTCCTCTTTTTACTCCTTCCAAGCTGAGCCACAAATAATGGAACAGACCTATCATCGAGGTCAACAGTCCGTACTTTCCCTTTATTCAGATTGTTTTTTTAAATGTTCCTTTGGTAATTCAGCTGGTCCTGTATTTGCAGCAAGGCACTTCCTTTGCAGTTGCTCATGAGGAGCTCTTCATATGCAGTGTGCAAGTGGCAATGTAAGTAGAGCCTCTTGCATTACACTAAGAGATGGATGAATAGAGATGGATCAGTTTGCTTTCAGTCCATATTTATTTCTGTGTGGTTTCTGCATTAATCTACATTTGTTTGGGGGAGGGTATACTTGTTAAAATATGGTTTCTATACACATTTTGTCATAGAATAATATTTAAAAATGTATTTTAGTGTAAAGTATGCATTTTATATGTATTTGGTACATTATTTAAAGCCAAAAATTGCTTTGCATCATCTAGGGTAGTTAGAATGCATTCTGATCTATGCATTATTTCAAGAGGTATGAATCAGACTGCTTCTCTTCATGATGCAGACCGAACAAAATCCTCGAGTCTCTCTAGTGATGAATAGAAAGAGTGCTGTTCCCTACCTTTACATTTTTATTTTTATTTGCTGATTTTATTCGGAGAATCTGTTCAAGATTAGTAGAATAGCTGTTTGGTGCTTATAAAAGACCAAATGCTACCTAGCAGCACCATTTATATTTAAGAGAAGGACAGTGGTTAGTTTCTTTGTTCTTTTACTTGTCAATATATTTATTTATTATTTAGTTAAGCATTTTTATGCCGCCATTCAGCCAAAAAAGGCTCTCACAGTGGCTTACAAAAGTATTTCTTAACAGTCCCTGCCCACAGGCATACAATCTAAAAGACATGACACAAATGGAAAGGGGATGGGGAGAGAGGAGGAGGGGGGAATATCAAACATGTCTTCAGTTTCCTCCCAACTGTTTAAGAACTATTATATTGCTTCAGCTTTGTAGAATGTAATATGTAGAGTTTCTTTAGATTAATAGGAAGTTGCCTTTCCTTGCTGGGTCTTTGCTTCCTGCTTCTCTTGTGCAGTTGTAATGGGCTGCATTACATGGGTGGAGAGGGGCCACCACGTGGTCTGTAATGGAAAACTTCCCTTTCCTCAGTGCTCATAGCACTGAATAGAACAGTACCATCTGGTGGGTGCTCCGTAGTGTAACTTCCCCTGATTACGGTAGAAAATCCCAAGATATTTCAGCAGAATTGGGATATCCAGAGTTTTTTAAAGAACGAAATTACTGGAGGAAGGAGCAGGAGATGTGCAGGAGGTTAAAGACGTCATCAAAAGGACCTGTGAACATCTGTGCATGGCCAGTGATGAGTGTGCCTTATTTCACTTGTGTGAAGAAGCTCATTGAAACAAAAAAGCCCAAATCATCTTTTCTTGTTTTTTTTAAAGCACTTTGTAACTTCAGAACATTATCTGTTCATGAGTGCATTTGAACATCCTGAACTCTTTAGTATAGCTTTCTCCAACCTGGTGTCCTCCAGATGTGTTAGACTGCAACTACCATCACACTGGCTGGGAGTGATGTAAACTGCAGTCCAGTACATCTGGATGGCAGTAGATTGGAGAAACTTGCTTTAATATAACAAGGGTGGATTCACATTTTGGAAGCTTATTTATTCTCTGATGTTCCCAACTATAAAGAGCTTCACATCTGAAAAGCAGGATACCGCGTCTATTTTTTAGCAACATACTTCCATTTACAGAAGCATTCTAATAAAAATAGATTTGGTATTCCGCTGTGCATGCATTTTTCTGCATGGTGGGGAACGCCAGGCACAGACAAAGATGCCTGAAAGTGCCTGTACTGCTGCTAATTGCATAAAGACCTCAGTGCTTTGTAACAATACAAAGGAGATTATTTCAAAACGCCTATACCTGTAAAGCAGGTTTTTGTAAAAGAATTTTTTTTAAAAAAAAGATGGATTTACCCAGTGTGTTCTATAATTGGTGTTGTGATGATTATATCAAAGAGGTATTTATTCCACAAAGACTTTCATTACAGGACAAAGCTAGATAAAGCTGAAGCGACTCGAAGTAGCATTAAACGAATCATTGTTATGAAATCTTGAACTAGGATAGTTATGCTGAACTATAGTGCACGCTACAACACTGTGAACTTGGTTAAATGTGAATTTATTCATTAGATCTTTGGTTTTAAATCAGTTGTTGTTTTACTTTAGACCTCAGGATGATTTCTATGCTTTACATTTTCATTCTCAAAATTTAAATTTTGAAAAGCAAGGATGGTTAGAAATATATAAATATGCTCATACGCAACTGTTGATGGGGCCACATCCATTACTGTTTTCCCTCCAAGCTATCTTGATTACAGCAGTCTAAAAGGCTTTTTGTTGCTATTGTTAAAGCATCAGGAGTCAGAAATCCTTGCTGATCAACTGAATATCACTCCCAAATCTACCAGTAGATCCTAACCTACCTTCTGCACACCCCTGGAGTAGATCATTTCAGGCTAGGCGGATCCATGTTCTCACTCAACGTAAGGCAACATCTCCAGGATCTGAGGGTAACTTACAAAGAACTGTGAGAGAGATTAACTTCCACATTGTTTCTTCTTTCAGGTGAGCAGGAGCCAGCAGTCAGCAGCGATTCTGATATTTCATTGATTATGGCAATGGAGGTTGGACTCTCGGATGTGGAGCTTTCCACTGACCAAGACTGTGAAGAGGTGAAATCCTGAGAGAAAAAGCAAATCAAAAGACCCTAAGCTCAAGGACAGTAGCGGGAAGGGGAAGAAACAGAATCAGCTCTGTAAGATTTGGACCAGTTGTGTACACGCGCGTACCCATATTCCCATGTGCACAAACGCGTGTACCCATACACACGCCTCCAGAACATTTTGTACATTCTTCATTCTGGGATGGTCATGAAAAGCAATAGCAACAGACGTGTCTGCCTGGATGCAGTTTCATCATCAAAAACACGTGTTCGTTTCATTGGCATCGGAAGGTGAAAAAGAACTGTTTCTAACACAAGAACCAGAAGAGTTATGCACCTTCTCGGTAGCTCAGAACTTTGTAACTGAAGTGTTTTCTACCGTTCTTCATTCCCTTTTTTTTTTTTTTTTTTTTGAAGCAGAAAAACAAACACATACCGCAAAGTGTTTATTTATAGCTCATGATGGATGGATATTTTTCCTTCCTGCCCCCAGCTTTTTCCAGAGTTCAACCCAGAAATCTGAATTCTATGATGCTTCACCAGGAATTATGTGTGCCCAGTCTCTTCTACATGAAGGCAACGTGGCTCCAGAAAGAAATGCTGCTTCAGAGCCTTGACTTGGCCTGAAGCCTCTTTTGATTAAGGTATTAATGGGGTTTCCAGGGTTTCCCAGAAAGGAGAGCAGGGGCTGGATTGACTGAGGTTGGTGACTTTTAACGTAGCACTGTTGGTTCCCATTCAGAACTTTATGACTTGCACTTATAAGAGCAAGTGAGAGAAGCTGAAAATGATGATGATGATACTGGTGGTGATGATGATAATAATACTCATGGGATTAAAGGTCAGACAGTTAATGGAGTCCTTTGCTATATTTTCTACCACTACAGACTTCTTGTACCTTAATGCCATCCCATGATTGATTTGAAATCTGATCCACTTTTTAAAACCAGACCAGTAGTTCTCTCAGAGTCCTTCCAGCCATCAGAGCACTGAGTGTGGCATTCTTGGGGAAAAGGGAATAGAAATGGTCGAAAGTGGAAAGACAGGGCATCAGTGGTGCTGCCTGTCATAGGGAACTTGCAAATGAATGAACTGGTGATGCTTTTCACACAGAGTATATCTTGAAAATCACTTTTTTTTGGTCACCGCTATATTTCTCTCACATTTCCTCTATTCACAGGTGAAAGGTCTTCCTTTTTTCAAGGTTCCCAAGGTCCAGTAGAGGCTGATGGCTCCAACATCAATGAGATGGTGAATCTCCTTCGGGTTTCTGTCAAAACTTTAGATTTGAATCTAATTGAAACCCAGGGGGGGTTCACTGCCCCACAGACATCAGAGCCATCAGCCTGTTCTGCCAAGATTCCCTTCAGTTAGTAAGGAAAAGGGACACATACATACACCACAGCCTTTTATTGTATTTATACCACTTTGTACTAATACTGCTGGATGAAGGACCAGTAATCAAATTCAGGTAGAGGACTTCTGTTCACAGGTGACCATAAAAGTGAACAAAAATTGCAGTGCTTCCCTGCAAAGCCCTTAATCAAATGAAAAATGTGGGTTTCACACATTCCGATCCACAATGAAGTTGTTCACAAGTATGCACGAATAGGAGGAGAGAGGCTCAAAGGCACTTTGACTATCATGTGTGAAAATACGCTCTACCAGTGTTCTTTTGTTCATGTTCCTGGTAGGGATCATGGAGACTAAAGTTACCTCTTGTTCTCTGGCCTGTGGACTACTTTGGAAGTGACTCTGCAGTAGGTAAAAGAAGACAAGGCTCCTAATAGAAAACTGAAGCATGCAAAATTGAATTCGCTGACAGATGTGTGTCCTTTCCTGAATGATAAATGTTGGAAAGATGTTGGTGCCATTAGCTTCTGGAACTGAAGTATGATCTTGTATTATGCTGTAGCTTCAGGGATGTGCTATTTATGCGGAGGGGGGAGTAATTTCGCATTTCAATTGAAAAACTCAAGTGTTAAAGCGGGGGTTTAGCTTATTGTCTGTCCAAAAAGGGTATGCCATTACTCTGACAGTAAGAACAGTAATTTAAATTACAGCAGGTAAATAAACTTTGCACAGCAGGTCACTCCAAAAAATTCAATACAAGCAGGATCTATTCTCTCCTCCTGCATTAGAGCAGTACTGTAAGAATTGGTGCAGACATAGTACCGACCCATAGCTTGGCGCTACATGAATTATGAACCCTAGCTTTTGCATTTCCCCTCCCTCCCTCCACATGGCTTTGATTTCTTCCATTTGAGTAACAAATATGGATTTGTTTTTAACCAGTTTGCAAAATAAGAAGGGAAGTCTGAGCATGTGAGGGAGCAGGCTAGCACCAGCACCCAGGGTGTTGTGGGAAATGCCAGGGTCTGACTCCTATGATTTGCTCCTTATTTCGGTCCCAGACTCAGTAGAAAAGCACCAGTGAAGTCACTGCAGCAGCTGCTACCATCTGTTACCCAGGATACCTCTGGGCCCCATTGTACCACCCCATTGTGGTACTACCTGGCCAGATACCACCCCATTGTGGTGCTACCTGGCCTGGCCAACTTTCTGGGTGGCAGCAGCAGGAACAGGCAATAGTATGCAGCCCAGCGCAGAAAGAGAAAGGGTTGGGTGCAGCAGCTGCACCCACCTTAGTTTCCTCAGGGGGACACGGCTGCATGGAGGGGCACTTGATGAGGTCTCCATCAGACCAGGCATCAACCCTGTGGCAGGACAGTACACTCCAACGAAGCTCATTCACATAGTGCCAAACCAAGATGCATCTGAACCACCTGTAAGGGTTGCTCGAAACGCAAGCCACCATCTTGAATCCACACAGTCCTCATAACCAACGTTCCTTTCAGTGGGGCTTAAACTGGAACAGCACTTTGAAAGGTGAGGCTTCCCCATTTCCTTGAAGGTTAATGAGGGGAAGGGGGAAACCTTAAAAAAAAAAGTTGGTGTAGTCCCACTTAAATGAAAAGTAAACCAAAATAAATGTGTTGAGAGCAACCGGACATCTCTGTGTGTTGTTGTTTGAGGCAGACTTCAATTTAGGCAGAGCAAGCTTTCAAATAAGGGCTCCTGTTGTGGTTGTGCAGCTTGTAACTTGTCATGTCACACTGCTACCAGGCACTGCTAAGCTGCTCCTTTAGTTTCCGTGGCATGTCAGAAACACATTTAATTAGAAAGAGGCAAAGGAGGGTCCCATCCTGATTGGTGCTGTGTGGCTTGCACCAATAGGTCGATAGCAAAACTGTTAAGTCTGTGCCCATCTGGCTATGTGCTCAGTTGTCCTCCTGTTCTAGCAGGGGTGCAGACCTGGGAGCCAGATCTGGCCACCTGCAGTCTGAATCCAGGCACCAAGCCACTCCCCCTTTTCCTGGTCTCACCCCCTTTCTCCAACCACCAATCATTTGGTGTTTTCCCAACGTTTGTCATTTTTCCCTGCCACTCTAAGAGGTTGAAATGCCTCTCCTAAGCCTTAGCTACTGGCAGGAAGAGCTTTCAGCTGAAATGTGCTCATGTTGTTGGTAGTCCTACCCGTTTTCATTTGTTTCATCCCCTTTTGACTTCCGCTAGACTCCCCACTGGAATGCAGCTCCCAAGAGCTTCTTGGGAAGAAAGAGGTTCAACTCCCCTGGCTTACCACCATGAACACAGCACATCAACACTGGCAAAGCTGGCTCCATGATGATCAAAAACACTTTATGATGGAGTGTGAATCATCTCTGCTTCTCCTCCCCTTCTTCAACTATTGCCATGCTGACGAATAGCTTCCAATAGCACCACTATGCCATTTCAAGGAGTGGAAGCTGTTCCCAGTGGGTGCACTATTGAAGACTGTGTAACTGTGCTAACACAACTGCATGAGTTGTGGCATAGCACTGAAGCTGCCGACTTTGCAGCTGACCCCCCCTGTTCGCCAGCGTAGCATTGGACAACTCTGATGGTCCAATCCTAACAACACATTCTACCATTTCAGACATTCCAAAAGCTGTCTTTAATGGTATTGAAATGTAGAATCCTCAAAGAGCACAAATGCTCTTCTAACAATACTGAAACTTCGTTCCCTTGACATTCATGGCCTACTTTTGGAAGCTGCCTTAAACCAGGTCAGACTGTTAGTCCATGCAGTCTAGTGTTATCGTCTACTCTTCCTGGCAGTCTCCAGGGTCTCAAGGCAAAGGGTCTTTCCATCGCCTGCTATTTGACCCTTCTGATTGGAGAAGCCAGGAACTGAACAGGGCACATTGCATGAAAAGCATGCGCTCTGCACCACTGATCTAGGGCTCCTTTCTGCGAGTCTCCCTTCCAGGAGAATTAGTTATTAAAGTCCAGTCCTTTATCACAGGATAGGAACACAGGAAACTGCCTTAGACTCAGTCAGAGCATTGGTCCATTTCAGGCAGGATTCTGTCCTAGCCCTAGCTGGAGATTGAACATGACACCTTCTGCATGCAAAGCATGTGATCTATCACACTGAGCTATGGCCTCTCCCAAGCCTTTGGCCTGATGATTGATATGGAATGCAATAGAATGGCCCAGAAAATAAAATAGCTTAAATGTCATGTTCTACACTTGACAGTTTTTCAGATTCATAGTTTCATAGAGATGCTACTGTCTTATAAACTAGCGTGACCAAACTATAGCTTGGACAGTTTAAGAATGGAAGTAGTTTGCTATACTGGGCCGGCTCTACCATTAGGCAGAGTGAGATAGATGCTAATGAGCAGGGAGCAGTAGTGAGATGTTGGAAGACAGAATTCTGCATGCCATGTGTCCTGCCCTCGTCCCCTAAGCTAGTCTGATGCCCTTGGATGCAGTAAAAGACACACCATCCCAGCCTGGAAGTAAGAATCAACTCCCAGCCTGGTCAAATATTGTACATGGAATGGGGAACATTCTATATTTTCCTTAGCTTCAGGCAGCAAAACGCCTTTCTCCAGCCCTGTTGCTATATAAAGATGTTTGTGTGAGAACCTTCCCCTATTACAAGTCATATGATCCTCAGCCATTTGATCAAATGTAACAAACCCAGGGTCTGAACATCCAACTTCCCTGCCAAAGCACAGCTCTAGTATCTTCACCAGTATTCAGAATAGGCCCTATTTTAAGTATGACCTTGCAGTAACGATGATACCTTTGCCTTAGTCTTGCCACATGATTATGGCTAGGGGTGAGGTCATAGGAAGAGTGACCTCATTACAAGCGTGCACAATATAAAAGCAGTGAACAAGTTAAAGTTTTGCTCAATTTTTATGGAGCTCTATAAGGAATTAAATCCCGCCCACCCTCAAGTTCTGCCTCAAAGGTTTCTACCATGCCATCAACAGAAACAACCATACATCCATTAGAAGCATTGTTACTGCCACTGTCGGTCACCTAATGTGTGCCTTTGCCTCCCCCCCCCCCCCCGCGCCCACAAAGAAGGGTGGGCTGAAAGCAGGCACCTATGGAAGCCTACTTGGGCCATTCTGAGGCAGTTGGAGAAAAAGCCCTGCATCTGAACATGCTTCTATTGGCAATGGGAGAGTCAGCCTAAAGATAATTAAAGGAATGGGCCGTTCAGGGAATGTAGTGTAGGTACACACAAACAAATGCCCGATATTGCCGGCGGCTGCATTGGATGAGCGCGCTGCCCAACCCTACACATCTTTACTGACCAGAAAGGCCCACTGTGTGCTGCAGGGCTGATTCCCAAGTATACACATGCACAGGGTTGCAGCTTAAAAAGCTTTGCAACAGCTTTCCTGTTCATAACAGATGGGCCTGTAATAAGCAAGCAACAGGGGATAAAAACAATGAACTATTTTAGAAAAATCTGAGCTTTAGCAAAGGTGTTTTTTGTGGTTTTTTTGTTTTAATGAGAGCAGTTGATACAAAACAACTTAGGCCCTTGGTTTTGACAAACTGTTGCCTGAACTAATTGATACTGCTGCAGCAGTAAGAATGCGAGATAATTTTTAGTCTGTAAGGTCTTGGCATACCAGATGGTGTTTGGTAATGATTATATAGTAAGGTAAAATAACGCCCTCTGCTGTGTGACTTCCAATCTTCAGCTTCCACTTTTACTATCGCTTGTTGCTTCAGGAAGTGGAAGTGTTGTCACTAGTAGAAATGTTGGTTCTTTAGTAACTAGGGGAGGTGTGTGTGAGAGATGCACCCATGGTTATAAAACAGTGAAATGGAAAATGCATTGAGGATGTTAAAGAGATCTGTTAACAGTCTAGTATAACAGCAGCTCATCCACAGAAAACCATTTATTTCCAAAATATTTGCTTTCTGGTAGAAACACCATGGAAGAAAGGACAAAAAGAAGAAAAAGTCTATCCCATCTCTACACACACACACTTGCTTATTTTTATATCTTGCCTATTTCTTTTAAAGGCATCAAATGACACACTTCTTTTGCCATGAATGTATGTATATGGTTATTACAGATGTGAAATATCAAAGTGTTTTTTAACATGTACATATTATCATCTTTTCTTCCTGTTTTCATGGTAAGCAACTTGATGAAGCTATATACCATTTTATAAATAGAATGAAATGTAAAGCAGGGGATAGGGTGGGAAGGGCTGTTATTTTTATAGCAAGATGTTCCTTGTACCTAGTGAGTGTTTTAAAATGATTTTGTACTTGTCAAACGATACATTCCATCCATTTCCTGAAAATATTTATTTTTATTTAAAGTAGTTTTTAAACAAGCAAACAAAAAAAGACATCCATTTGATAAGAGGTTCATCAATAAAGCCAAAAGTATTTACAGTAATCACTCCAGTGTTCTCTCCTGCTGTATCATGTAGCAGACTATACACTATGCCAGCAAATGCCAATAAAAATAGAGATAAAAATTAGAAAAATAAAAAATACCTTTTACATAATTATGTTTGAATTATTTCTAGTTACAAAACACAGACAAAAAGCAGTTTATTACCCTTTTGATGAATTCAGGCTGTTTCCAGACATATAACTTGAATGATGAACCTGCTATGAAAATACACTCAATGTGTTGCACTCAGACATACAATCTTCCCTCAAAAATCGTGCTGAGGAGAAACTCACTCTTGCTGATTCCAGCTGAAGGCCATGCACAGCCCTGATTTGTTGGCCCTCTGTGATGTCACATGGACACTTCCTTCTCCGATGGTCAAGCAGTTATTTAAGTTTTTAAAAGAAATTGATTGTGTTCCAGTTTTGAAATGATTGCAGGAAATGAATGCTCAATTGAGTGAACATACACACTGTGTTCTAAAAATCAAGTATAATGTAGGCATTATCTTGCCTTGCCATTTCTGGGGAAAGGCAAGACAATCAACTGAATCAGGTGTCTGTCATTGGCATTCCAAATGTGAGAGGAAGTTCCAGCTCACCCTGCTGAGAAAATATGTGCTGGAATATTTGGTACTTGTACAGGTACCCTTAGATTATTAGTTTCTCAGCACAATAGTTTCTCTATTATTATGCTACTCTTGTAAAGTAGCACTAAATGATAAAGCTAATGGCACTAAATGATAAAGCTAAAGATGTTATTTCTCAACTTTGGAAATGGCATAATTTTCTGAATAAAGCTCCTTTTAAAGGTATCTGTCTTTGAGTAGTTTTCACAAACAATCTCTTTTTGCTGTTTTGATAGTGGAAACAATCCATTCACAATAGAACAGGTCCTCTAACCCATTCTTCGCCCTCCAAATCTCATCTTGATACAAAATAACTTATAGATGAGAGGGGTAAATCATCAAGATTACCTACTGATTATTGCATAGGCATTTAAAAAAAAAAAGCTTTTTTGCCAGCTGTGAATTGTATGCCTATGCAATGCTGCAGTAGTTTGTGATGAATTGGTTTTCCTATGCATTCTGTAAAGTATTGCAAATGTATTTCAGTTGCTAGTACACTTGCTGTTACTTTATTCTGCATCTTTCTTGCATCTCCCACCCTCCCTTCCAATGCACTTTATATCACTTGGAAAATGTGGGGATCAGACAACTATAATCTATAAAGGGATTTGCCTGAAACCAAGAGGCGCACACATTGATTTTTTGGCTTTATTGTGTCCTATCTGTGTTTTATAGCTTCAACAGTGATTCAGCTGAGGGGTGAAAATACAGAGATGCTAAGATCAGTAGTATAACATGGCTATTTTTGTTATATAGAGGACTATAATGTAAATATGTGATACTGTGTTATTCTGTATTAGTAAAATATTGCAACTGTAAAAGTTAAAGGGTTGTGAATTCTAAGGAATTTTATTGCAAGTTTTTTTTAATAAAAAAATGATCTGATTTGTGGCATACATTCTTCCTAAGAAACATATTAGAACATATTACAAACAAAGGCTTTGTTTTAAACTGATGTCCAAGCTGAATTTTGGAGAGCAAGAGAACAACATAAAGTTACCTCACAAATTCTCACCTGGCTGTTGCAAAGGGGTACGCATTGTTTCTGAATAAATGCAAAGTATAGCTGAATGGGGCCCATTTGGTTCATTTCTCTTATGCTTTTCCCCCGCCCATTAATATTGTTTCATAGTTATTATTTATCAATTAATTAATTGCATTTCTATGTTGCCCAATATCCATAATTCTCTGGGCAGTTCACAAAACATGAGAGAGACTGACCTATTTCTAGTGGCAGCTGTGGTGGCAGGAACATAGTTGAGTGGCCATTCCTAGAATCTGCCACTGTTTCCCAGAATGCTCTAGATCAGTGGTTCCCAAAGTGGGCGGTATCACGCCCTTGGGGGTGGTGCAATTGCATAGGGGGGCATTAAGAAACAGGGGGGCGCTCAAGGTGGTCTTAAAACCCAGGGACATTTTTATGAGAAGGTAGTTTGGTCCCAAGCCATATAGGGGAAAAATCCACCCATGTATTAATACCATTTAAGAAGAGTCCTTTTAACGGTGAATTGAAATGTTTCAAAAGCACCAAAATGCCAGTGAAGAGACATACCCTGCTTGGTGTGCCCTGCCACACTGGCTGCAAAACAGAGGTGTTTGCTCTCTTTTCCCTCCCTCCCTTGGCAAACCTGCAGCGGGTGCTTCCCATTTAAAGGGGCCACGCGCAGGGGGCACTGGGCATGAGTTTGTGAAACCAAGGGGGCAGTTACCTGAAAAAGTTTGGGAACCACTGCTCTAGATGTAGTGGTATTCCTGCAGAAAACAGTGGCTGGCTGCCATTTTTTGTAGCAGTTGCCATTCCCCCCACCCACCCACCCAAAATGCCCCAGAATCAATGGATTGGATCCAGAGATGTAGTCACACTTAAAGTAGAGCCATTGAACTCAATGGACCTTGTTACTCATGATTAACAGAATGATCCTATGGTCCTTGGGGAATATCCCGGGGACCATGGGATTCCTCAGTCCCCCCCCCTTCCAAAGCCATGAACGCTGCTATGACTTTGGGGAGGGGGAACACACTATATGATCCAATCTCTCCCCCATCCCCTTGCAACCACTGTAGAAAACTACGGCAACTGCTTCCCAAAGTTGCAAAAGTGGCCTAGGGGAAGCTTGTAGAGGTTAAGGGGGGGCATTGTGGTGGGGAGAAGAGAAGAGGGGCCCACCCCAGAAGCAAGAAATTCTATGGCCGCTTCAGCCCCCCTCTGCCAGTGCATCTTCTCTAGATGCTTGCAAAGGCCCATTTAGAGGGGGGAATTGAGGAGGAGGATGGAGAGGAACAGCAGCAGCCCCACAGGGCATAGGGTACTCAGAAGCCTCTAAGATTGGAAGCTTCCATCTAGTGGCTGTCAACCTGATAGGGTTGTGCCCTAAAAGTCCCACTGATTCCAGTGGCTTTTAGATGGCCACTGAATATGGGAGAGGTGAGATCTGAAACTCAGCTACCATACTACACCAATTCTCAATATCCAATCTTGGGGTTGGAAGCATGCATATGGTGAGATCCAATGAGTTAGTTGTGAAAACTGGCCGCCAAACTGCCTGTTGGAGCCAAGCACAGCTACGCTTGTCAGCATTTTCTCTTTAGTTGAGTAATAGATATGAACTTGCCTCAAGAGGACCCGCCAGGAGCTCCATAGCTCTCCTTTGCATGGTGTAGAGGAACCACGAAGCCTTTGCATAAATCAAGCAAGTCACAAGAGGAATGATGGCATTTGTTTAGAAACAAATGAGTCTTGTGACTGGGCCCATGATAAAGCACGTCTGCTCCAATTTCTCTTCATGTGATGGGAAAGAGTGCCAGTGAATCAGGAACTGGAAACAACTCCTAGTCCCATGTTTTTGGGTCGAGAGTGCTGGTTACTCTTCCCAATACATGTGTGAGGACCTCGGTGACCCAACAGAGGTTTCCCCAGCCTTAGGTTATAGTTAGGATTCCAAGATGACTCCAGAGTGCTCTATACATTTTTAATTGTATATTTATCTTCAGCCATGCCCTGTTCTCTCCATTGTTCCTCCAGTTTCCCTTTCATCCCTCTTTTGCTCCTTGTTGCCTTTTATTCTTAACAGCCATTTAAAATATAGCCATGGGAGAAGCCAGCGCCAACGTTTTTGGCAGACGGCTGGGCTGAGTTGCTATGTGATCCACACACACAACACAGCTGTCATTGATATTATAGATCTTAAGGGAGGGAAATGGTCTCAAATATCTGAAGAAGAGTACATTTGGAAGCCAGGGGGAATGGCATTAGTGTCTATAAAAAAATACGAAAGAGGAATTGCTGAGTTCAGAATGAAGGAACAGATTTTGAGAATTAAGCAAGCCTGCCAGGCTTCTACTGTAAAATGCCTGCAATTCTCGACAGAGACTTAACCACACACACACACACACACACACACACACACACACACACACACACACACACACACAGAGAGAGAGGAAGGAAGGAAGGAAGGAAGGAAGGGAGGGAGGAAAATGGGACTCTCCCAGCTTTAATTTTCTTAAATAAAAACCTGTAAAGGCCAGCTCTGTACACATCAGCATGAGTGTAGCCCTCCTGATGTAAAAAAAACCCATACCTATTAAAAGCAGCATAAGTGCTAACCCCGACTGTAGGGAGAGATTCTGGTTCAGGCCCGGGTGAGTGGTCCCACCCCCCACCCCTCATGCCAGATGTATCACTACAAATTTGCAGATGGAGGAAGCACATGGACACCACAGTTTGAGGGTTGGGAACCGAGTTTGCAGAAGAGAAGTGGAGTGAGAAGCAAAGAAGGAACCAATTGTTTACCACGGCTACCTAGCAGCTCAGCTGCAAGAACAATTTGGCTTACTGTGCTGGCATAAAATGACATGTAAGCAGACTTTCCTTCATCCCTCACATGTGGACTTTCTATAAAAGAATCTGTATAAACAGAGAAATCGTTAAAAAGCTGTAGCACCAAGGAAGAGGCTCACATTTTAAACACACTGGAATTATTTCCTTGTCCCACAGGGATGGGGAACCTCTTTCAGCATCAGAGCGAAGTTTGTTTATTTATTTATTTATTACATTTTTATACTGCCAAATAGCCGAAGCTCTCTGAGCGGTTCACAAAAAAAGTTCAATTTCAGAGAAGCTCTTGGCAGCCACATTCCAGCAGTGGAGGCTGGTGGCTCCGATATCAGTGGGGCAGTGAATCTGCTCTGGGTTTCAGAAAGGAGTTATCGAAGGTGCAGGGCAGAGCAATTGGGCTAGCCCCTTTAGAGTTCTGATTGGTTCTGGCTGAAACCTTGAGTGGATTCACCACCCCACTGACATCAGAGCCACCAGCCTTCACTGCATTCAAGCAGTGGGCAGAGCTGAAGGAAAAAGGGATGTGGGCAAAATACAAAAAAAAAATTACCAGCACATTGTGGCTTAAACCTCTTGCTGATCGTAACCAAGCCTTTGGAGAGGCATATCACCCTTTTAAGATGAGGAAACTGCACAAAAGCCAGGAAACCACCAAATAATCAATGAGTGGGGAGGTGGGTGTGAAAGGTGTGGGGCCATCTCAGGAGCCCTGCCTGGAGGGTCAGACTAAGAACATAAGAGGCCTCCTAGATCAGACCAGATCTAGTCCAGCACTCTGTTCACACAGTGGCCAGCCAGCTGTCAACCAGAAACCCACAAGCAGGACATGAGTGCAACAGCCCCTGCCACCCATGTTCCCCAGCAAGGGCTGTATGTAGGCTTACTGCCTCTAATACTGGAGGTAGCACATAAGCATTAGGACCAAGTTTCCTCACTTTTGTTGTAATGTAAGGGGAGCATCACCAAAATGACAAGTAAATCCACACACACACCCAGCAACAAAACTTGGCATAAGCATGGGCTTCAATTTAAACATAGGCTTACGCTTGTTTAGGTTTGAAAATCTAACCCTAAAGCATGAAACAGGCTATTGCAAGCAACTGACACCCTTCAACATTTCACAGATGAAAACAGAGAGAGTCCTGTGCATGAAAGAGTAAGTGAGGCTCAGGGTAGAGACTTACAGCAATGTGATCTAGAGAGAAATGGTCAGGGCCAAATAATGCTGACCAAAGTTGCAGGAACGCAGATAGTTCCAGGTAACATGACTGAGGCATGGCAATAAGTAATACCCAAGGGGTTACTCAATGAACCCAAGACCCTGAGGCAGAAATAAGAAATAGTTATCTCTTCTGAGTATATGCAGAGTGCGTTCCCCTTCCCTTTGAGTAATTGAAGCCTCTACTGTCCGCAAGCTTACAAACCATAACTATTTCTTGAAAACTAAGATGATAAGGTGTGTTTTGTCTTGTATTCAGCACTCCTCACCCACTCTGGAAAAAACGGTGATCCTGCAAGGAATGGCAATGACTAAAAAGGTTTTATTTACACTCCCTGCATCTAACTTGAATGTAAACCTGAATGAGCAAGAATGTAATTTGTTTTAGAAGTAGCTCTCTCTGCTCTGAGGCCTGCTTTTCACAAAATCCACAAGTCCCATTTCAGACTAAAAGATTTGTGGGTAAGCACCTAGGCCCTGACACACACACACACACACACACACACACACACAGAGAGAGAGAGAGAGAGATGCACGTACGCTGGTGCTGATGCAGTTTGCAGACTCTCTGGTCCCCAAAGAATTTAATGAATGTGTTGATACAGACAGGGTTGTCCATCCCCATCTTCAGCCATTAGAGAGGACAGTGAAGTATGAAATTAACCTTGTTCAGAATATAAATTTATCCACTCATTTCTGGCTTGTTACAGAATTCTGTTTGTTTGTTCGTTTTGTATAATACAGTTCACATATAGTCCTGGTAATTTATTGACAGCTGATGGAGCCAGGTTACACTATGGGAGCCAAGCTAGATGGCCCAACTTAATTTTGTTAAATGAAAAGCAGACATGGCTTTGATCTAAGGAACAGCGAAAGAGGGGAAGCTTGGCTAAATTCTTTTAGGGTGCAATCTTGTGAAGATAGTCAATAGACTCCGAACTCAGAGGCTGATGACTATCCAATGTAGGGTGGCTGGAGGGCAGAGGCAATTCTTGCTCCATGCTGAGGCCACCCTGCAGTTTTGGCTAGATAGTCGATTTTGTCTGTTTAGCCAGGGAGCTTCGGAGTGGGAAGAAGGGAGGCCACGCGTCACATAGAAAGCTGCATGAAGCAGCTTCCACGATCTCCTCCCCTCCCTGCCCCTGGGACCACCCTCTTTTTTGCCAACTCCATGCTCCATTTCCGAATGCAGGAGACGGAGCATGGGAGTTGCCTCATAGACGGCACAGAGAGAACCACACCGGCTATGGGGGGTGGCAGGGGAGAGATCAGGGAGCGTGGTTTCTGGGCTCCAAGGTCAGAGCGCTGGTTCTGACCTCAGAGCCCAGAAACGGAAAAATCCTATGTGTCCCCCCCACAGATGCTGTCTAGGGGGCATAGGATTGCTCCCTTAAGCTTTTTTGTTTTGTTTTGCTGCTCACAGTCTGCTTCTTCAAGCTTCTTTACCGCCTGTATGAGCAAAAATACAGGCTCTTGGCTGCAGTTAGAAGTTGTGAAATTAGTAAAAGGCATTAATCTCTATGCACTTAATTTAATAGTTAATCTTAATACATCTAATACCCCCATCCATCCAGTGTCCTTTCTTTTATTTCCTTCAGAATTTTAATCCAATACGACTATATATCTGGATAACTCTGCTATAGCCTTCCTCAACCTGGTGCCCTCTGGATAGTTGAGACATCCCATCATGCTAGCTGGGGCTGATGGAAGTTGCAATCCAAAATATTGGGAGGGGATCTGGTTGGGAGAGAGGCTGGTCTGCTATATGTGTTGGAAATCTCTCTACATTTGCTTACACATTTAATGTTTAAAAATAATGTCTTCACTCTCCATGTAGTTATCTAATTTATGTGAGGTCAAATACCAATTATGAAGAGTTTATAATGTATACTTTTCATATTAATACAAAATAAGGAATTTTAAAGTATGCTGATTTGACTTTGAAACCACAGTCTCTGACTGAAAACACACACACCACAAATCATAGAATCATAGAATAGCAGAATTGGAAGGGGCCTACAAGGCCATCGAGTCCAACCCCCTGGTCAATGCAGAGAGTCTGCATTCAAAAGACTTCAACCACACTTTAGAACGGTTTGCCTATTTTCTCCCTGAATTTACAGAACCTTTAGTGAACATTCTGTGCCTTTTAAGGCACAATCCTATACTTATGGCAGATGAGAGACTATAGAACAGAGCAGAAGCCCTACTATACTGCAAGATACACCACTGCCACAAAGGATACACAGGTGAAAATGTTTGCATATACTTACAGAACACTATGCCACTATGACCCTAACTATGAGGCAGAGTGAAGCGGCTGCCTCAGGCAGCAGATTTTGGGTGTCATTAAAAACAACAGATATTTAATTTGTTATTGTAATTTTTTTGGTTAGGGATGAGGAGAGGTGCTTGTGGGATTTTCTGCCTCACATGCCAGAAAAAATAAAATTATTTTTTTTTAATTTTTGTGAACTGCCCAGAGAGCTCCGGCTATTGGGCGGTATAGAAATGTAATAAATAAATAAATAAATAAATAAATAAATAACTTGGCTGGCTTTGGGGGCTGTGCATCTTGACTGGGGTGGGGTGCCATTTGCTATTCTGCCTCAGGCAGCAAAATAACTTGGGCTGGTTCTAATGCCAGCATATCCATTCCTCCAGCAGAACTGTGCCAATGGAACAGTCAAAATAAATAGATGTGTGTTGGGATCTGGGCAACACAGGAGAAGAGCAGATTCATGTGGGAAAGGTTTTCCAGATGGCAGAACCCAAACCAATATTTTCAAATTACAAGAAGGGGGGATTTCCACTAAACAGTAAGAATTTCCTGGCAATAGGACCTCTTCAACTGTGAATTAGACTGCCTCAGAAGGTGGGGGACTCTCCTTCGTTGGAGGTTTTTAAGCAGAGTCTGGATGGTCACCTATAATAGCAGGCCTAATAAGCAACAGGAAAAGGAAGAAAATACATTCTAATAATTATTAGAATCACCAGTAGGGGGCACCCATGCCTTTTAGATCAAAAAGTTTTCCTGAAACATGGGTTGAATAGACAAGCTGCAGGCAAACAGAAATTGCATTCATAAGGATTTCAGGCGGATAGGAGGAACATGTACAGCTAAAAAGTTAATCTCAGCCAAGCGTGATCACTGCAGCACAAAGCGTGGGCCAAGGGACCAAAGCTTATGGTAGAGATTCAAAATTGCTTTAGTGAACACAGAGACACAATGATTTATGTTTCGTGGAGAGCCTCTTCCATCTTTATTAAGAAAGAGGACCAAGAAACATGCAGAAGGAGGAGAATACATAGTAACATTAATCAGTTACATTCTGGCATGCTTCTGTTGTCTTTGCAATGTACCACCACCATAATTCTGGGGGACTAAGTATTCAAAATTATTCCTGCTGGGTCAGCATCATCCTTAAAATGCTCCAGGGGTGAGGAAGTATCTCAGATTTTCTCATCTCCACCTAGGCAGATGAATTGGCTTGATTCAATCCAGAATCAGCTGTTTGCTTAGTAGAAGCATCTTGCCTCTGGCATGGAATGAGTTTGTGTGGTAGAAGCACAGTCTACCTGCCAATCTATCCAAGGGCATCTTCTCTGATGAGGGTGTACTGTGTCAAGTTAGAGACCACCTATTTTGACCTGCGAACCACGACTACAGCCATGTCTCTTAACATTTGATCAACACCATGGCCAGCATTTTAAAAGCAGCATCAGAAGCTACACATTTGTCCATCAGTCTATGAGTCATGCTAGCAAGAATCTGACAATCAACCACTTTGCTTTTCAGCCCATCTTGCACTATGCTCATTGTGAATTAGGTGGTCAAAGGCAGTGCCAAGTAATGCTTAGAGCAGCCTTCCCCAATCTGGAGCCCTCCAGATGCATGGGACTGCAGCTCCTATCATTCCCAGCTAGCAATGATGGGAGTTGCAGTCCCACACATCTCAAGGCAACAAGTTGGGACGGCTGAGTTTGAATATTGCACTAGGCCAGTGGAGCACCTAGGATAGTTCCTTTAGAGTTCTGCCTGAAAGCTGGAGGGAATTCACCACCCCACTGATATCAGAGCCACCAGCTTCCACTGCCCAGGAAGACCCCAAGGTGACGCCAACTGGGTGACTTTGGGCTAATGTCTGTTTTTTAGCCTAACCTCCCCCAGAGGGTTTTTGTGATGGTTTCATTAAGCAGAGGATAGAACCATGTACACTGTCTGCAGCTCTTTCCGGGAAGGGCAAACTATAAATGAAATAAATAAATGTATCATTAGAACAGCTCACAGTTTGGCATTGCACTGCTCAACCAAGTTTATGGAGGTTTACTACTGCCATCTGGTGGTTGAACATTTTCTTACGTGGAAGGCAGTCCTACTCGTGCTTACTCAGATCAGATGTAACTTTCACAGTCTTCAGTGGGGCTTATTCCTAGGTATGTCTGTGTGCATATAGATAGGACTGCAAGCTTGAGCACTTCAAAAATTATATTGGTGTGAGTTTCCTATTCCTTCATGGGAATGGCTATCAGTCTGGGTTGCCCCAAAGCAATACTTACCCAGATCTTTGGACCTCACAAGAGTGCCAATGACTCGGTTCACATGTAACAATGGCAAATTTGTGGGTTAATTAATTAAGGCACAATTTGCCATAGCATGATTTGCCAAAGTGTGTTCTGGGTGTGTTCTGCGGACATTTTTAATATTCAACCATGGATCGGGCCAATCAAGGGTTGCTATGTGATGTCTGAACCTGAACACTATAACTTAATCATGGGTTAAACAAGCCACAATTAACCTACAATTTGTACCAGCCCATAGTGTCCAGGTTCAGATCTTATCTAACAAGCCCTGAATATTCAAAAAGGCTGCGGAATGCACCTGGCATACACAATGGCAAATCATGGTGGCCACTGTCTCCATACTGGTAGCCACTGCCACCATTTTTCTTTTCCAGAACATCACTGAGAATAATGTTAGTGTGGAGACTCTGGGAGAAAAGGATGGTAGCGAAGGGAGTTTGACTCCTGCCGCCATACAGTCAAAATTACCTGCTGAGCCAGCAGATTTTATTTAACCTGTTTTAAAAAGTAAAAAAGAGGGGAGGGGAGGAAACCTCACCATCACCATAGTAAGCCCCCTCCCCTAAACCATTACTGAGGTGGAATCCCAGCCCCTGAAATGGAGCACCGAAAAAGCCACACCCAATTTATCACCCATAATGAGATGGGGCAGGCTGAATGACTCTTAATTGCCCATTCAATACCCTGTTGCATTACAACAGGGAACACTATATTGCTGAGGGGGAAACCTGAGGGGAGCAGGGCAGTCTGTAGGGATTTCAGATAACATCAGCATCCCTGCTAGTAAACAAGTGATGGGTCCCTGTGAGCTCCATGACATCCCTGGTATTGAAGTTACCATTTATAGGAAGCCACTTTTTTCTTCCCATCTCCTCTGCAAATGGAAGCCCCTTCCATGGACTATGCTTGACATCTCTCCCATTCTAGCCCTTGTCATTAAATCCCACTTCATCCTGTGGCCCTGAAGATTCTTTCAACAGCTGAAGTTCTTGTTCTGTTACATAACACCTATCAAAATGTGTGGGGTGGGTGGGTGGGGAGAACATTCAGAGGAAATCATAGTTTAAAATCGATTGCTAAGCACCCCATCCACAGCAATTAAAAAGAGCTCTTTCTCAAAGTTCTCACAATGTAGAGTTGAATCCCTTGGGAAAAACTGTCCAAAGACTTGACCATGTTAACCACAGACACGGTATGGCATCTATTTCCAAAAACATGGAGGTCACTGTGGAGTAAATGCAAAAATGTTTAAAGTGTTTTTTTATATATATACAAGGAAGCTCCTATTACCCCAATTTTATAGGTGGTTGTCCAGCGGTTCTTCATAGAATCATAGAATAGTAGAGTTGGAAGGGGCGTACAAGGCCATTGAGCCCAACCCCCTGCTCAGTGCAGGAATCCACCTTAAAGCATCCCTGACAGATGGTTGTCCAGCTGCCTCTTGAATGCCTCTAGTATGGGAGAGCCCACTACCTCCTTGGGTAATTGGTTCCATTGTCGGACTGCTCTAACGGTCAGGAAGTTTTGCCTGATGTCCAGCCAGAATCTGGCTTCCTGTAACTTGAGCCCATTATTCTGCGTCCTGAACAGGAATGGACACAGAACAACATACCTTCATGGGCAGAAGCAGGCTGCATGGGCAAGAATCTTTACACGGGCACAAATAGGCAGCAAACAGACAGTGAGCCTTGTCATGTTTGGCAGCACAGCTGCCTTAATACCAAGTCAGACTCATGCTCCATCTCACTCAGTATTATGTTCACTGACTGGCAGCAGCTCTTTAGATTTGAGACAGCACCTTTTGCAAGCCCTAACTGGGGATAGCAAGGATTAAACCTGGGGCCTTCTGTATACATAGCATGTGCTCTGCCACTCAGCTCCCAGCCCTTCGCCTTGAGAATTAGGAGTCAGGAAGAGCAGCCTGGATTCCATACGCGCAACCACATTCTAATAAAAGCTCAAGCACTAGATCCAAAAAGACCATAGCATGCACAGCCCTGTGATGCTGGATATTCAGGGGGGCATTTTTGTTTTGTTTTTATTCTGCCCAGCATGCTTCTGTAGGCATGGCATTCTATTTCCACACAACCTATTTTTGCACCCACTTCCTTACTTCAATAGCCAAGTCATACAGACATAGGATGCACCTTCCTTGCTGTAGTTTTATTTTGCAAAATTCTGTCTAACAAGGAACAATGATGAAGTAAAAGGGACAACTAGAGAACACGACATGCATTATTGCGAAAAAGAAATAAGTGTCGCTTGATTACTATTACTTTCAGTAATGCCTTACTCATCTAATTTGCTAAATCCTATTCTCTAATATTTGATGCATGCTCTCTACCCGTCCCCTAGGGATTGTATTATGGAAGGGAAATAAAGTTATCCCTTGAAACATCAATCACCTTCTTTGACCCATTTTTCTAACATCTCTGCCTCCCTGTCATAAACGTGCGGTTGCAATTTACAGCATTCTGAGTAGCTGGACTCAAGGCCACAGCAGGTGTTAAACTTGGAGAATATTTGGCTGAGATTGAGCCTGCACCCGTCTCCGGCCAAAGACGGGAATTGCAGGGAGATTCAGCCTACCCAAAAGGCAGCCTTTGAATAGCAGGACAGAGCAGGTCACATGGTGCTCTTTGGCTCCTATAAAAAGCTTCTAGGTCAAGTTCGCTTGTTCACTGGTCTGAGCAACAAAATAATTACATTATGTTCCCTGCAGGTGCTGTCAGCCTCTGTCTCATCCACCCTCAACGGACAAGAGCTGGGTCTAACACCGTTTTTGGCATAGCAGTTCAGTGGCTACATAGATCCCTGGCTGTGCCTTTTGCAGACATGTAGGTAGGTCTATGTGAATGAGAGCATGCATGTGTTGCATGCAAATGAGAAATTGTACTTTCGGGCAATAGCATTATACGTTGTCAGGCTAGCCCAGTGTTACTATTTATTGAGCCCCATGTTCTGAACCACTTCAAAACATGGTAAGCTGTCCCTGCTGCCCCCCTCCTGAGCATTCTGCTGAATGGGACCGTGGACATCTGTCCCAAAGTCCGCCACTGACAGCATCACTGAATGCAAAAACATCATGCAGTGAAGGATGGTGACTCCAATGTAGTGGGGTGGTGAATCCATTCTGGGTGTTAGTCAGAAATAGTCAGGACTCTAAAGGAGCTATCCAAGGAAGTACCTCGGATAGCTCGTTTATAGCTCTGACTGAAGCCAGGAGCAGCTTCACTGCCCCACTGACATCAGAGTCACCAGCCTCCACTGCATGCAAGAGAAACTTCTGACAAGGGCTGAAGAGCCAACTTTTAGGCTACAGTAGTGGCATGGTTGCCTCTTCCATGCCCTCTTTGTTGGGTTATTACCAGAACTTTTCTCTTTCTGGAACTCTGTTTGTGCTCAGAAACAAACACACATCACGCAGGTCTTATACAGCAGAGCTGGTTTATTTCCTTCAGGCTTCTGTGCAGTTCAATTCAGATCAGTTCAGATCAGCACACTGAGGCATACACAGAGAGCAGTGATCATAGAGCAGTGATCAGTAAGCAGTGATCATATCTATTTTACACAAGTGAGAAACTATATACACATCTTATACAATTCTTATCTACATTACATACAGCTGTGATGAGGCTAACTTAGAATCTTGGCAAGGTTCCCAGAACAGCCTCTATCTTAAGGTAATTGCTCACAGATAGTCTTTCTTTATTTAACCCTGAAATAGCCATACACACACAATTTTAATGACTAAGCAAGTATTTCTTTTCATATACTTAACAGTCCTCTTCTTGCGCATGTTGTTTAAATTGTGTTACAATCTGAGACCCAGCTTTAAAAGCATCTCTTTGTGTTTTATTATTGAACGTTCTACTTGTCTTTTTTCATTTTGTTTTACTTTGAATACCCATTTATTGTTAATGGCTTTACGACCTTCAGGTAAAGGTACTAGCTCTTACGTTTCATTTTTTTCTATTGTTCTGATTTCCTCTGACATTGCTTCATGCCAGCCCTGAGCTTCTGTAGGTTCCATCTCTTGAATTTTTTCAAATGAAGTAGGTTCATAGGCTATTAGTAAAGCTCTATGAGAAACCTGTTTGCTTTGGTATTCATCTGAATAACGAATTGGAGCTTTGCGTTCCTTTTCTGGTCGCTTTGGCATAGTTACAGGCATAGTTTCTTCTTTTACAGTTTCTTCCCCTTCCCTCTCTTGCTGAGATTGTTCAGGAATTTCTTTTGTTTCTACAGCTTTCTGTTCTACAGGCAAACTTACATATTGTTTTGTTTCTTGTATTTGTTCATGAAAAACTACATCTCTGCTCACAATTACACTTTTGTGATATGGAGACCACAAACGATAGCTTTTTGTTTGTGTATCATATCCCAACAGTTTATATTCTAAACTTCTTTGAGCTAGTTTTTTTGGTCTGTTTTCTTTTTGAATATGAGCAAAACATTTACTTCTAAAAACCCTTATATGTGACACTCTAGGTTTTCTTTTGTAAAACATTTCATATGGAGTTTTTTCATGTACAGAGTGGTAAAGCCTGTTTAACAAATAATTTGAGGTGGACAAAGCTTCTGCCCAGAACAGGTTAGACAATCCTGACTCTTTCAATAGAGCTCTTAACATGTTCTGCAAGGTTCTGTTTTTCTTTTTTGCAACTCCATTTTGAAATGGTGAATATGGAGCAGTAAGGTCATGTTGTATACCCTCATCACTGAGGAATTTTTTAAATTGGTTGCTGAGAAATTCACCTCCCCGGTCCGTTCTTAGATTAGCTATAGGTTCTTTAAATCTATTTTTATTCTACTTAACAAAGGCTTTAAACTTTCCAAAAGTTTCACTCTTCTGTTTTAACACATACACAAATCCAAATCTACTGTAATCATCAACAATAGACAAGAAAAATCTGTTTCTTCTTTGACTTGTCTCAAAAGGACTTGCAAGATCTGCATGAATTAATTCAAAAATTCTTTTTGTTGTTCTCTCACTATGTTTTGGAATGTTTGACTTATGACACTTGGTTTCACTGCATACATTACATTCTACATAGTTAGAACATGGTTTGATTTTCATCCTTTCACACAATTCTGGAATCTTAGAAATTATTTCATAGTTAGCATGACCAAACCTTTTATGAGTTAAATGGATACACTCTTGGTGTGGTTTGCAATTGGCTATTGTTTTTGTTGTGACTTTGCTGGCTACAACTTCATTTTTTGTACAAGTATTAATCACATACAAAGAATCTTTCATTATTTTCTGCACACACACCTTGTTTCTCTGTTTTATAGTACAATTTTCTTCAGTAAAACAAACTTCATACCCCATTTCTGTTAACTGAAACACACTTAGAAGGTTTGTTTCTAATTCTGGTACATATAAAACACTTTGTAGTTCAACTCCCAGACAATCAAAATATATATTACTCACACCACAAATCTGGATTTTTGTTCTATTTGCAAGGGTGACACATTTTTGCTCTGAAGTAGAAGTTTCTAAGGTTACAAATGAAAGTTTGTCTTTTGCCATACTTATTGAAGCCCCAGAGTCTAAAAACCAAGGATTCATTGTCTCTTTGACTCTTGCTAGAAGACACTTCTTTGTTGATTCAGCTTCATTCATGTTGTTTTCTTCTCTCCACTTTGCTGTTGACTGCTTTTTCTTCTTGTTGTTGCAATCTCGCCTTAAGTGTCCTGTGGAACCACAGTTAAAGCATTTCCTTGCTTTTAATGCAGCCACCACATCAGAAGATTTATGGCTTTGTTGAAATTCAGCCACAGGAAGTTTAAGGCTCTGTTGTTTTGAAGCTTGTCTTCTTTCATAGGTTTCTAGTAGTTTTCTAGCTACATACTCGAGGGTTAAATTTTTCTCTTCTTGACTTTCCATCATGGTGACAACCGCGTCGTACGATGAATCAAGACTTGACAAAATCACATAGACTTGGTGTATAGTTGTAAACTCCATCCCTCGTGCCCTGAGTTGATTGAAGATTTCTCTCATGCTTTTCAAATGGTTTGACATAGACTCCCCTGGTTTCAGCTTCATTCCATACAGCTTCCGGGTCAGAATTATTTTACTGCCCGCTGTTTCTCTTTGATATACAGCTTGTAGCGCATTCTAGCACTCTTTTGATGTATTCAAAAACTGAATGAAGGAAATTTGAGAGTCTTCCACAGCTAATGCAATAACTGCCATTGCTTTTGCATCGTCTTTAAACTATTTAGCATTCTGTGGATCTGCTCTATCTGGTGGATCCTCTGTGACTACATACTACAGTTCAGCTTGAATCAGATACATTTGCATTTTGTAAGACCATAATGCATAGTTAGAGTCATTCAGCTTTTCTAACAATTGATGCAAACCAGACATATTAGCTCCTGCCATTCCCTCTGCTTTAGGAATTGGTATCTCACCGTCCTCCTGCTGAGAGTCCTCTTCAGAGTCAGCCGACTGAGATTATTCTTCACTTTGCAGCACTGGCTTTAGCTTGATGTCTTCTTTCATCAACAGTTTTCTGTTTTAGCAGACTCCTGGTTCTGATACTGCACCGTTCCCATCAAGTTCTGGTTCTTCTGCCTGGGTTAGGCTGGCGTAGGCTGGTCTAGGCTGGCGTAGGCTGCCTGGACTGGACTGGGCCCATAACCTTTGTTGGGTTATTGCCAGAACTTTTCTCTTTCTGGAACTCTGTTTGTGCTCAGAAACAAACACACATCACGCAGGTCTTATACAGCAGAGCTGGTTTATTTCCTTCAGGCTTCTGTGCAGTTCAATTCAGATCAGTTCAGATCAGCACACTGAGGCATACACAGAGAGCAGTGATCATAGAGCAGTGATCAGTAAGCAGTGATCATATCTATTTTACACAAGTGAGAAACTATATACACATCTTATACAATTCTTATCTACATTACATACAGCTGTGATGAAGCTAACTTAGAATCTTGGCAAGGTTCCCAGAACAGCCTCTATCTTAAGGTAATTGCTCACAGATAGTCTTTCTTTATTTAACCCTGAAATAGCCATACACACACAATTTTAATGACTAAACAAGTATTTCTTTTCATATACTTAACACTCTTGTCCCACATCATTCTAGTAATGTTTGGACACGGCAGATCGCCTGGGAGGAAGCAACCTCTGTAATCCTAGCCCCAAAATGGGTTCAGCACCTTGGACAGCTCCTCTAGAGTTCTTCTTGCTGGTTCTGACTGAAATCCAGAATGGATTTACTGCCCCGCTGAAAACAGAGCCACCAGCTTCCACTGTTTTAGGAGTCGAGAACTTTATTCACCTTTATGTTTGATAATTAGGAAAATAATAGTGGAATACACATTTGTTTGTTACACAGCAGTAATGTTTTTAAGAAGCCCCTGTGAAATTCTACACAACTGCTTTCCTCTCTCCATGATTCAGGTTTTATTCCTGTTTAATATTCTCTTTGCCTACTTGAGCTCTTTCTTTAGGAAAAGGAAAACACACACACACACACACACACACCATGCAAACAAAAAAGCCTCTGTGCCTTATCTATGTGCTCCAGTGTTGTTGTTGTTTGATGGGCTTTAGCAGAGCTTTACACAGAGCTTCGGTATCAGTCTACAGAGATTCTCAGCAGTTGTAATACAGAGTGGCTGAGTCATTTCCTAAAAATAGCAAAGACGACGTCAGCTTAGCCAAAGGCGCAGGTTGATTACTAATTAGGTTTCTTGGTTCTTAACACATCTGGGGAAGTCACATGACAAGAAATTGCATATTTAATTTGCTAAACATCAGAATGGCAAAACAGGTAATTATATTCTCGACACAAACAACAAACTGAGGGCTTTCCGGCTTACTCATGAAGCAATAACAGTAACGATTAATGACACAGATGTCTGTGGTCATGTCCACACCACAGGTTTAAACCAGTTTGACAGTAATTCTCTCTCCAGAATGTATAAAGACTTTTTCTGTGAGGGGGAAAGGTATCACCATCTCACCTACTTACAAATCCTATGACAGTTAAACTGATACAGAATCAATGACAGGGTTCGGACTACACACCATGGTTTATTTAACCCATGAGCTGCAGCACCTGCAGGTGCCAGGTTGCAAAAGAAATCTGTGCTTAGGGGTTGTCTTGCCATGTGAATCTGATGAGCATGAGTAATGCAAAAGGTTAAAACAATCCTCTCATAACCCTAACAGACCATAGTTTATGCAAGGTTGCTTACCCCTAGCATAATCCATGCTCCCCAGATTCAGCTAACACAATCCCCAATGGGGATTTGATGCACATGACCCCAAATGGCGGTCATATGCACCACAATCTCATTGTGTCATGTGAACAGCCCCAGCATGTTTGTAGTCTAGATAGGTTCACACTATCCATTAGAGTATTTCAAGTCTGTGCCAAACTCCTTTTCTGAAATTTGAATTGTGTGGTGATCCTAGGTCAAAACTAAGGAGGTTCGCTTGGCACCTACATTATATGCTTTTAGACGCCAGGTGAAGACCTTTTCATTCTCCCAACATTTTAACAATCTATAAATACATTTTAGCATGGTGTTTTAAATTTGTAATTTTGCATTGCTGCTGTTTTTATCTGGTTGAGCTTTTATATTGTATTTTATATTATGGTTTTATACTGTTGTTTGAATGGTTTTAATTTTTGTGAACCGCCCAGAGAGCTCCGGCTATTGGGCGGTATAGAAATGTAATAAATAAATAAATAAATAAATAAAATTGTAATCTCAGGGCTGCTTCACAGTATTACACCAAGGCGTTCCCACATCATATGAACTTAAGAAGAGTGCTGTTGGATCAGACCAAGAGCCACTCTATCTAGTCCAGCATTCTGTTTCACACAGGGACCAACCAGATGACTCTGTTAAACCCAAAAGCAGGACATGAAGGCAGTATCCCTCTCCTCTTGTTGTTGCCTAGCAACTGGTAATTCAGAGGCAGAATGCTGCATCTGATCCTGGTGATAGCACTAGGATAGAGCCATTATGACTAGACAAATTTGGGAAGGATACAGATATCAGTGGCTACTAGCCATGATAGCCCCGGATAGCTTTATCCTCCATGGATAAGGCTTTTGTTCATGATGGCTATCAGTGGCTAACATGACTAGTAGCCTCTGATAATGTTATCCTTCATGAATTTGTTTGCGGTCTTTTTCATGTAATCAAGTTGTTGGCCATGTGGTAGGAAATTCTATACTTCAACAAAGTGGTGTCAATAAGTACTTCCTTTTGTCTGTCTTCAATCCCACTATTCATCAGATGACCTCAAGTTCTAGAATTATGAGGGGGAGGAAAAAACACACTCACATTTGAAAAAGGATATAGATCATGCTTGAGTGTGACACCCATCACATTTGAAAGTGGAAATGTACCTTTTAATTGTTGCATATTAAAACTGTGGTTTTAATTTTTGTGAACCGCCCAGAGAGCTTCGGCTATTGGGCAGTATAAAAATGTAATAAATAAATAAATAAATAAATAAATAAATAAATAAATATGCTAGCCTGTGAATCCTTGCTAATTTCTATTGCATGCACCTAGTACGTTTATCTGTCATTGAATAAGCATTTCATACCCACAGAACTTATACATCAGGCAAGCATATGTTAGTTTATGCATAGAATGTATTTGTTGCCTTTTCATTTCCTGCTCAAGGCAAACGTACACAAATTTAAAAGTGCATATATAAAATGAATATTCTATTAAACAAAGCAAATTATCTTTCCCCCCTCTTGAGATGTCTCAGAAATAGAAGCTTCTTGTCTCACTAAGAGATTTATGGTGCAATCCTACGTATGTTTACAGAAAACTTTGACAACTCCCAGCAATTTCCAGCCAGGCTGGGGAAAGGCTTCAGTTCTATGCTGTTAAGATCTTGTCATTCTGTTCTCTTTGACATTGATGGTGCTTTTAATGCCTATATTTACTGGTTGTTTTTAGTTCCTGTTATTTGTCTTATGGTTTGTTGTGTTGGTATTTGTTTATTTGGGTTTTTATGCTGGATTGGATTTTTGGAATTGTTCTTGTACTAAAGGCATCTAGCTAATATAAATAATAAACAACAGTCCAACTGAACTTTGTGGCACTTCTGAGTAAACATCCAGGTTGCAATCCTATGCACAGCTATATAGAATTAAGTTCCCTTGAACTCCATAAGATCTACTAAACGCATACACTGGCTCACATGGATATTGGCCATACATATTGTGCTTTGCTTATACATAGTATTATCTGTAGAATCCATGATGATATAAATGCTCACTTGACGTACAGATGCAGTTGTGTGGCATTAAAACAATTTCAAATGACAATTCGACCTCTTGAATCTCTCTGACTTGAATGTGTACATTAGTCATTGCAATCCCAAAGAAACATGTTGAAAGGAATGTGCAATTCTAGTCAGATAGCTTGATGTAATCAATGGTATGTTTAAAAATGTTATCAGCCATTGTCTGATATATCGAGAAAGTAGAATTTAGAGATTGATATTTGTATGATTTAGCCTTTCAACAGTGGGAAACTACACTGGAAAAAGAACATTTTATACCACCTGAATCTGGGACGTCTCTGAGGGTTCATCCCCTCCAACAATCCAATTCAATTTCCATTGATTCTTTTTCACCTAGTGCAGCATCTAAATTTATCTCTAGCTTGTTTTTCACCAACCAAGGAATCTGGCTGGTTCACTCAGGATGGAGAGTTTGGAGTTAACTGGATTTTATATTTTCAGAAATGGAAGATCAACAACTGCTGGCTACTGTCTTGTTCCCAGTGGTCCTAGGGTCAATGAAATTTGAAACCATCACATCACCTGGCAGAGCCTAATTTGAATGTCTGCAAACTATCCTCCTCCATATCAACTTAAGTCTATGGCTGCATTTGGAAAACATGATAGACAATGGTGGGGTAATAATGAAATTGAGAGTTATCTAGGGGCTATTCCCCACACAACATGATAATAATCAACCGTGGTGTGGATTAGGATCATTGTTGAGTTGACTATTAGTCCCCTCTCTTCCTGCTAACCCATTTTTGCAACATATTGCTTGATGAGGACATCTGGAGAACTCAAAAGCTTGCATGTTTGTTTGTTTGTTTTTTCATGGTAGCCTAATACAGCTATTGCACTACATGGATTTATAAACATACTTATTCTTTGAGAACTCTTACAAATGCACATCTGAAACATGCATTTTGACATTGCCGTATGTTGCAGTCTTCCTTTACAGCTAGAGATATTCAAATTGTGAATAACACTAAAGCAACAATCCAGACAGCAAAACCAAATAGTTATTTGCCTTTGCCATGCTGGTAAAGAGGGAGCTTTCCCTTCCTCGTGAAGTTACGGGTCTGTTGCCTCCAATAGCCTTCCAAATTTCTCTGCAGAAATTAAAACTTCTCAGAGTTATAGGTCAAATCTACACCAAGCTGGATATTGCACTATGCATGTGGTATGAAAGCGGTATATAAAAGGCAGGAGCCACACTACTGCTTTATAGTGGTACTGAAGTGCACTGACAACTGTTGGGGCCCATTGACACTTACCATATACCGCTTTCATACCACTATATCCTGCTTGGTGTGGCTCCTGCCTTTGATAAACCACTTTCATTGCACAATATTCTGCTTGCTGTAGATTAGGCCATAGGCACAAGGTAGTTTGCTCTTTGGGGCTTTTTAAAATCTCCAGACTTTTTTCTTGAACTGATCTTGTAACTAATCAGCCTTAACTATGCAGCAATGTTTTTCTTTCTCAAGAAGTCTGAGGCTCCTCTTAAAAAAAAAAAGAAGTCTTAAAATAAAAACAGAACAAAAAGCTGAAGAAGTAGCAGAGTTGTAGGGAGTGACTAACAAGTAGTTTTGCTCACTATTTGTATTAGATTTAAATAAAAATGTAAAAACAATAAATATGATCTAATAACCCACCTTCCTTCCCAGACCATGAGAGGATAAGCGACAGATTCCTGATGATGCAGCTGGAGATAAAGATTATCACTTGCAAATACTGCAGATCAAATTGCTAAGGCCCAACTTCAAGTCCCAGTTCAAAAGTTGGCAAACCAATCTACAACTCCCTTATTATCCAAGTCATAACCATAGAGTGGTGTATTGGAGGTCCAGAGAACAGAAAGGACACACCTCAATAGGGAAGCCATAAACCGAGGTGGGGGATGTTCACCAGTGACTGGTGCACACAGGCTTCCTGACTCGGTTTGTTGAATCATCCAAATTTGGGTGGCAGCAATTGTTTGAGGGTTAGACAACCCTCAAATAACCCTGCAACAGTCAATGGCCCTGTTCAGAAGACCCCTTAAACCACGGCTTTTAAAGCTGTGGTTTAAGGTGCCTTCTAACAGAGCCAACAGGTTATTTGAGGGTTGCTTAACCCTCAAACAACCCCTGTTCAGGTTTGGATGACACAACAAATCATGGCAACTCTCCACTGGAAGCTATATTCAAAAGGCCGCTGGCACACACCACAACCAACCATAGTTTAAATAACACGTGATGGGCTGCTGTGATTGGAATCAGTTACCTAGGGAGGTTGTGGGCTGTCCCACACTAGAGGCATTCAAGAGGCAGCTTGACCACCATCTGTCAGGTATTTTTAAGGTGGATTCCTGCATTGTGCAAGGGGTTGGACTTGATGGCCTTATAGGCCCCTTCCAACTCTACTATTCTATGATTCTATGATTGCACAAACCCAGTCACTGCAACTTCGTCTTGATGTAACCCAGTCCCCTCTCCTTCCCACCCATGCAAATGTGCCTTTCCTTTCCCTCTAAGGTTGTTTTTACAACCTTGGAGAGGCAGCTAGCATGGTTCTTTTCATGCCTGCTGCAAGAGGGCAGGGAGCTTGCTTCTGGCTCCGAGGTTGGAGCACTGTCTCCGACTTCGAAACCAGGAATCCAAACTATCCCGTGGCCCCCAGACTTGGGCCATGGCTAGACCAGGCCTATATCCCAGGATCATCCCGGGATCATCCCTGTACATCCAAATGACGCACAGGGGATACCAGGAGCAGGCAGGGACAACCCCTCCATTTGCCTGGGATAATCCTTAGGTCTAGCTAAGGCCTCTGTCTGCTCTCTGAATCAAGCACCACCATCATACTTTATTTCCTCCTCCCTCCCAGTCCCTTTCCTCATGTCTTGTGTCATTTTAGATTGGAAGCCTGACGACAGGAAGTGTCTGATTATTAATTCTTGTAAGTTGCTCTGAGAGGCTTTTGGGTTAAAAACACGGTAAAACATTCTTTGAATGAATAACCTAGATAAATAAGAGTGATGCCAAAGAGCATCTTTATTCATTTCCTCTGCCTAATTTAAATTCTTCCTGAAGATTTGCATTAGTCAAAACCCATAGCCTTTGGTTTAAAAAACTAACACATTGACCTTGTTCATAAGACATGCTAAGCCATGGTGGTTAGGCATTTTGAGCTAAACATTCTGGCTTAACGTGTCATGTAAATCATGACTTAAAGTGGTGTGAACCATTCCTAACCATAGTGGCTACATAACCACGGTATAACCACACTCACTAACCATTTGCTGCAAAAGGGTTAGTGGCCTAACCATGGCTTAGTGTGTCGTCTGAACAGGCCCATTGTCTAGCACTAGGGCCCGATCAAAAGGTCTCAATGGCTTTCTCTAAGTAATGGAGACATTTGGATTCGGTCCTAAAAATTAGACAATGTATTAAGTGAATTAATTTTAAAAAACCAACTCAAAGACTAGGGATTGGCCAAGAATAATGTTTTCACCCTGTAAGAAAATGTTTCCTCCCCCCACATAAGTTTAATATTAACTACCTGCTCCTCTGTTGCTATTATTTGTCTGTCATATAAGATTAGATGTGTGATCATCTCCTTCCCTTAACAAAACTACTTTGATCAATGCCAATATATCATTCCATTCAATCTATTGGCCAGGGTTCTTGCTACAACTATCCTGTAGTCTTGATTTAATAATGAGACAGGTCTATACAATTCTGTCTTCAGAGGATGTGTGCATTCTTTATGTATCAATTTTTAATTCACCGCTAAAATTCAGAGAGATGCTTTTCATCGTCTCACTATATTATGTCATAGTATTATTACTGAAGCATCCCTATATATTTTATATAACTCTTTGTAAAAGCTATCAAACCCTGGCAGTCCCTCTTTTTAGTCTCTGCATTCCATGCAAATAAATAAATAAATCTGTCATTAAAGGTAGTTCAATTACTATTTTCCATCTTGGGTAGAAACCCAAAAAAACCTATTGTAAATAACATGCTTATGAGGTTCACCTGAGTTATATAATGTACAACTCTTTAATGATTTTCCTTCACTGAACAGAAACTAACTTTCCATTCACAATTCTCTACCACAGTGCCCTGGACACGCACACCTGTGGCACCCGCCCAGGCCCCCTGTCCCTCCCAATTATTTTTTGGAGCTTATATATTATTATTTTTACATTTGTAATTGTTTTTAACCTTGGATGGCTAGAAAGTTGTAAAGCTCCAGCTATTCTGTTCTCATTTTTCTTGCCAGAATGCCTTAAGGGCCCATGTATGTGCAGAGTGTTCTTGCGAGAAAAGGAAGAGGATGGGGCAGATAGAAGCAGGAGCTCTGCTACTTGTCAGCCAACAAGACATAACTGAAAGAAGAAAAGCTGATTGGGGTAAGCTTCAGGGACTGGGAAAAGCAGCAGGAAGTGACCTGGAGGGCAGAGGAAGAGCAGCAGGGAAGTTAAGAAAGCCAATGGGATGGAAGGGATGTGTGTGCAATGGATGGAAGGGATGCATGGTCGAGTGGATGTATTTTGATGTATGAATGGATGTATTTTGCAGAGAGTGATCTTGAGAGTGTGTGCACACACATGCATGCTGGCATTGCAAGGTATGAGGGAGGGAGGGTGTGTATGCGTGTGCTGGCAGCATGGGGTGTGTATGTGTGTTTGGGGGAAATGACTGGTGCAATCTCCTTATTTTACGGTAACAGATTTAAGAAAATTACTTTTATAGGAATTTATTTATAATTGATTTGGGGAAATTGCCTCGCCTTTCTGTGAAATAAGTGTTTAGTTGGAGCACAAAACTGTGGGTTCAAAGAAGTGTGTCTGCTAGCCTCACTAGGTTGCCTTTTTATGGACAGAATCCAGTGGGCACTTATGCCCCCGGGATTCCTTTCCAGCCTACTGATTCCCTTCTGCATGCAGTGGGTCCTGTCAATTCCTTTGCACAAGTGAGTCCCACTACTTATGCAAAGGAGATTTAGTGGTTCCTAGGGGAAGCCCCAACATGAGAAGAAATCCTTGTTTCTGGAAGGAGGCAGGTCAGTGGAAGAGAAACAGCGGGGGTGGAAATACCCTACTGGATTCTGTCCTATGAAATGGGTGTTTTGTTGCAGTAGTAAATGTTGTAACTGCCCACACTGCATGGCAGCCATTTTGTGACTCACTGCCCCATTCCCCACAGCCCTTCTGTGGCAGTAACCAAAACATGTTAGCAAAAATCCAAATGTGCTCACAGACCCAAAACAGTGGGAGACTCCTGCCTCAGGGAATTAGTAATACTCTTAATTTACCATTGACTAATAAATTCTTAGGTCTGTTAAGACTGGCTTTGTTTGAAATCCTATATCTACCCAGAAAAAGTTCTCATAGAATTCAGTGGGGTGTATTCCCAGTCACGTTAGTAGTTATATGGCTGCAGCCTCTGTTCTGTTGAATCAGTGACACGTGAAATAATTGTGCAAAGATGGTGAAGGGCGAGCTACACCAGACCAGCTAACTTCACAAGACCAGAAGATATCATAGGGAGAATATACAAACATGCAAATTGGCAAGAAAGCATCCCTGGAAGAAAAAGAAAACTTAGGAGTAACTAATTCCCAAAAAGAAAAGAGTTTTACAGCCAAGCTAAAAATATCTATTTTCTAGAGAGAGAAAGCTTCTAAAATATTAACAGATGCAAGCTCCAAAGTTATCTGAACAAATAAGCAATAGTAAGCAACCAAGCAAAACTAAAACCAGCACATAATCATCCGTAGTCAAAGAACAGATCCTCAGTAGATTTTCTTTCAGGTGACTAAGCTGAAGACACTGAAGAGGTGGCCAACCTTAAAAGAACAAAAACATTGGGCCTGTTCAGACAACATGCTAAGCCATGGTTAGGTCAACCCTTTCGCAGCAAATGGTTAGTTAGCATGTTTAAACTGTGGTTACGTAGCCACCATGGCTAGGAACGGTTCACACTACATGCAAAAGCATTAGCTTAAAATGCTTAACCACCATGGCTTAGTGTGTCCTCTGAACAGGGTCATCGTAACCATTCTGCAAGTAAGTACATTTCTGAACAATTCTGTATATTCCATAACTAGACTTCTATAATGGACATTCACTGTTAAAGAAGTCTTGTGGCACCTTAAAGACTCGGTTTATTATGGAACTGGACTGGAAATAACCTAAGAGAGGGATGGAGAGATGTAAACAGAGAGATGTAAACAACATGTAATGTCACCATGAAGAAAAAGATATGTGGTAGTTCTGTGCCCAAATGATAAGAAAAACTGAAAAGTCGACGTCGTGGTGGCAAATAATACTATCTTCCTAGCTATGCTGTGTTAATTTGCTCTCCCCTCCCCCGTCCCAAACTCTACAGCTCTAATTAGGGCCGAGTTGAATAGAATGTGCTGATTAATTCAAGTTCAGCCAGGTCTTGCTGCCGCCTCTCTCTTCGACGTCTTTTTTCCTGTTGAAGAACGGTGACTTGGAGGTCAGCGGCTTCTCTCCCACACCACAGCCGCTCTTGAGGGACCTCAGGCGACGGGCAGCGCTCCGCAGGGGGCTCTCGAATTAGTTCCAAGGAGGGGGAGGGGGCGGAGCCTACGAGAATCGACATGGAGCAACGGCAGGGACGGCGCGTGACCGGCTCCTGGGATTGCAGGAAGTAGGAAACCAACAATGGAACGTTGCGCAGGGTGTTCGGGCGCTGGCCACGCCCATTTGGAACCTGGCAAGGCAGCAGTTTGCGGGGCGGCAGGTTGCGCGCTTACGTCGGAGCGTTCTTTCTGCCACCCACCACTGAGTAGGGATGGTCAAGATAGAAGCCAAACCTATGGCTAACGCGTGACTGGAGGGTGGTTAGCTTCGTGCATGCTCCGAGCGCTTGTAGGTGATCGCTCTGCGGATGCCCGCCTAAAAAATTAATGCCTGTTTCAGACTGGGGTGGAGTGAGGGAGTTTATGTGAGCAGGATTTTGTAGTGGTTTCGATTATATTCCCAGTGTCCCTTGGCAGGCTTTAGCTACGTGTGTAAGGGCGCGAGCTGCGAGGCAAAATGCGTGTCCAGCCTGGGTAGGTGCTTGCGTGCATTTAATACCCGGAGGGGAGGCGCTGAAAAAAATCGTGGTGCCTCTTGGCAGCCCCGATGCGTATTGCTCTGTTTGCAGAGCACGGCCCCCAAAGAGACTTTAGCGGCGTTCTGCAGAGGTACGGGGGTGGATCTTCTTCCACAGCCAGCCTCTCTGCGATCACAGCCCGCTGATCTCTGCGTAATCTTTGCTCCATCGCATATCCCTCTGCCAGGGAGGCGAGTGGTTCTGCGGGCTGGGAAAGTAGCTCTTAACCTTGGATTTTATGGATGGGGGCGTCGCTTTGCAATCGGATCCTTCCAAGAGCTTGATTGCGGTGAGGCGGCTGGCAGAAGGCGCTGCTGCTGCTGCTGCTGCTGCTGCTGAGGCTGGGCGGGCCCAGCCGCCGCGGCGGGCGCTGCTGATGCTCTCTCTCTCTGAGGTCACCGCTCGGCTCATCCCCGCGTCCTCCTCCGATCGTGCCTCCCGCGTCTGTTCTAGGCTTGCAGGGCTGGAGAGTCCCAGCGGGCATGCCGCTGCTGCCGCCTCTTCCCCTTTTTCCTGCCGATATTTCTAGCTCTCTCCGAAGCGTCTCTGGCGCCTACCTGGGCTGGGCAGGACGCTTAAGGCGCATCGGGGCTTTGGAGCATCCGCCCGAGGGCTCTGTATGATTTAAAAGGAAAATCCGGGGCGATTACCGCCAGGCTGCCTTTGTCTTGGCCGGGAAGCATGTGGGTCAACCCGGAGGAGGTGCTGCTGGCAAACGCCCTGTGGATCACGGAAAGGGCCAACCCTTACTTCATCCTGCAGAGAAGGAAGGGCCACAGCGGCGATGGAGGCAGCGGAGGGATCGCTGGTAAGAGAAGGAGGAAGAGAGGTCTTTGGAAGAACGGGAAGATCTTTGTCCCTCCTATTTTTGTTGTTATTGTGTGTGTAATTTGCGTGTTATTGTGTGTGTGCGTTAATTTGAGATCACAATTAGATTGTGATCTCAACATCTAATATCTTGGTGCAGGATCTGCATTTGCAACAGGTATTTCATTTCACTTTGGAATATCTTGGAGGTGTATGATTTGTCTGTTTGTGAAATGGAAGAGCAAATCCTGGATGTCGATATTCTTCCATGCTGTGCTTTTGAATGTTTCTGTACCAGCTTGCTTGGGCTTTCTCCTCATGTGGTGATCCTCATATCTGCATGCCAGTAACAATGTCTTTGGGATGGGCCGCTTAGATTTTTATGTTGACCTCCTATTTCTTTGTGCAGAAGATTTATGGAGCATCCCAGGAAATGGAGTTCTTCTGTGAAAATTCCATGAAGGCTCTGGGAGGATGATAGGAATTACACACAGAGAACTTTTAGGCTGAAAGTTTGCAGGCTTTCTTGGAAGTTAAGCCCATTGGTCTTTGCAAGATGTACTTCCAAATGACCATTACCAAGTTTGGTTGTTAGAGTGCATTGTAGTCCTTTTTCTAATTTATCCTCAAGTGAATGTTGGTCATTTATCATCATCACTGTAAATATGCTATACCGGTAATGAAATGTAGAAGCTTGCCTCAGGTCACATAGTGAGTTTGGGACTTAGCAGGAATACAGGTCTCTCTAGTCCAATTATTTATTCACTGGAGCCCAGGGCTTCTCTCTCTCATGAAGACAAAATCAATTCTGAGCCATCTGGCTCAGTGGAGCTAGAAATGGTTTAGGACACATCTGTTTTTATGGCCTACAGTACACCAAGACTTAAGTGAAGTAGTGAGGACCTTTAACTCCCATTTTCATTCATTGTTTCAGTGGATCTGATGCACATCTATGTCTGGTTGGGTTAGAGGCAGCCATCTAGTCCAGCGTTTCCCAACCTACTGCCCTCCAAATCGATGTTCCTATGACTTGCAGCCATAGGAAGTGGCCTTATACTGAGCCAGACCATTGGTCCAGCTAACCCAGTACTGTGGACATTGACCAGCAGTGTCTCTTCAGAGTTTCAGGCAGAAGTTTTTCCTGACTTACCTGGAAATGCCAGGGATTGAACCTGGGAACTTTGGCATCTCCAGGTAAGTATGTGCTCTACCCTTGGGCTCCGGCCCCTCCCAATACAGCTGGAGGACACCACGTTGGGGAAGGCTGATCTAGTCCAAAGACCAAGTAAAACTAGGCCATGTTTTGCTATTCTAGAGAACTCCTTTTTATTTAATATTAAGGGTTGTAGTGGTGATGGTGTCAGCAGGGGGTTATCATGTGTACAGTTACTATTAGCCATACAGGAGACAATCATTTTGATGGAAGAAATTCTGAAGACACTGTAATTACCAGTAGCCATGTATAGTTTTTACTGCTAGCATTGAACAGTCAGAAATAGTGAAGAATTGTTCAGGCATGAAAATAGGATATAGATCTTTTTACATATGTGCAACTCTATTTTATATGGGCATAATACAATCCAGGGTTGGCTTAAAATACCAGGATCAAGGATGGTGATTCTAAAAATGTAATGGTATGTAAACTGGGGTGGGATGAGCCTAAAGGAATGTTAATGCCACTGGTGCTACGGGGTTGTTAATTCCAGCTTTTCCAGATATTACTGTGCATGTGTCTTTTCTGGACTAAAGTTCTTTTTAGGATATTTTGAATGTCATGGAAAGCTTTGCAACAGGGTTCTTCTATTAGCCACCACTGCTGTACAATATACTTCCTTCATAGAAATGGATAATTTCCCCCTCTGTTAATCATAGTGATTTACCAACATGGAAAGCACAGAAATGAATCATACATACATGTTCAACTTCTGCTTCTCCCTTCCTTCATGATCTGGATTGATATACTCCGTATATAATTCAGTGATAGCAATGGGTTTTGAATAGTGTTTAGTTCTTTAAATACCTTGCTTGATTTTAATACTTTTTTTGGGGGGTAAACCAGGGTCTAAAATGTCTGGATCATTGTGAGTATGTCTTAAATAAAAAAGCAACTTAAGGCTATTGCGAGTGTTACTTGCAGAGAAAAACCCTCCCACAGTCCTAATGAATAGCAATTGCTCCACTCTTGGCTATCTAGAAAACTGACAGTGGAGCAATGGTTCAAATGTAGGCTTCCAAAGGCAAAGGCTAGTGCTTAGCTCCCAAAGCCTGCTGGCTCTGTATAATATGTTTAGGATTTCATGGATTTGTTGAAAGTAATGTTTTCCTGCATGCCAAGAATTCAGTCCATCTGTGACTGTTGCTGCATGAAATAAAGGCTTAAAAACCTGACCTTGAATATGTATGTCAAAAATATGACAACGACATTGTAACAGAATATACAGTATGTTTATTTAGTGGTATATACAATATACACACATAGCTGGATGATGATGATGATGATTTTAAGATTCAAATATAGTGGAGCCCATTTAGTGTATATTTCTACTCAGAAATAAGCTCCATTGAATTCATTGGGATTTATACATACTTATCTTGGAATGAAATTGTGGTCTTGGCTGTCTGTGATCATATTATGTCAATTTACAAGTAAAAACATAAGCAAAGACCCAAGTAGCCAGGGAGAGATTATTTTGCCCTGGGGAAGTCTGCAGTATTTCAAATGAAACAGATCTTGCAAGTCAAAAAGGCTTGGGTGTAGCATTTCTATGTCCAGCTGGACATCAGGAAAAACTTCCTGACTGTTAGAGCAGTACGACAATGGAATCAGTTACCTAGGGAGGTTGTGGGCTCTCCCACACTAGAGGCATTCAAGAGGCAGCTGGACAGCCATCTGTCAGGGATGCTTTAGGGTGGATTCCTGCATTGAGCAGGGGTTTGGACTCTATGGCCTTGTAGGCCCTTTCCAACTCTGCTATTCTATGATTTTCAGCTCCATGTAATTTTCCATAAAAATTTAAAAGCATTTGAATGAATTGGGAGGAGACATAATTTTGCACGTAAAAGGTCCCAGGTTCGGTCTTCTGGTTTAAAGGCGATGTGGCTCAACAGGGAAGAAGAACTTTATTTGATAAAAGCTGGTGCCAATCAAACTAGACAGCTGTGGAGGCTGGTGGCTCCTATGTCAGTGGGGCAGTAAATCTGTTGCAGGTTTCAGTCAAAACTCTAAAGGACCTATCCTTGAGTAGAGGCTGGTGGCTTCGGTGTCAGTGGGAAGTAAATATGTTCTAGGTTTCAGTCAGAACCAGATAGAACTCTAAAAGAGCTATCCAGAATTGGTTATTACAGAAACCAAGAGAGGATTCACCACCCCACTGACATCAGAGCCACCAGCCTACACTGCTAGACAGTATTAGGCTAGCTGAACCAATAACCCAAGTCATGATAGCCACCTTTCCATATCCTTACTAGGAAAATGTGCTTTTAAGTCATTCTGCGCCAAATCATCTCCAAATAACTGGAAGTTTTAAATAATTTCTTCTTTTTGTGTGCCATTAGCATGGAATTGATTTTTAACATTCCAATCCCCCAGGTGTCTGCCCACATTGTACATGGGGAGCTATAAGTGTTTTTGGCTATATTGCGCATTGAGTTATGGCAGAGAGGCAGAAATTCTTTCAGTCTGTGGGCTGAATTCCATTTCCAAGAACCTTTTGTGGTTGGGGGAGGGGCAGAAGACAAAAGGGAGGACAAAAGGGACAGAGCCCAACTACCAAAAATATCAGAATATTTTAGTTTTCATAGAATCATAGAATAGCAGAGTTGGAAGGGGCCTACAAGGCCATCGAGACCAACCCCCTGCTCAATGCAGGAATCCACCCTAAAGCATCCCTGACAGATGGCTGTCCAGCTGCCTCTTAAATGCCTCTAGTGTGGGAGAGCCCACAACCTCCCTAGGTAACTGATTCCCTTGTCGTACTGCTCTAACAGTCAGGAAGTTTTTCCTGATGTCCAGCTGGAATCTGGCTTCCTTTAACTTGAACCCGTTATTCCACGTCCTGCACTCTGGGAGGATCGAGAAGAGATCCTGGCCCTCCTCTGTGTGACAACCTTTTAAGTATTTGAAGAGTGCTATCATGTCTCCCCTCAATCTTCTCTTCTCCAGAGAAACATGCCCAGTTCTTTCAGTCTCTCTTCATAGGGCTTTGTTTCCAGACCCCTGATCATCCTGGTTGCCCTCCTCTGAACACGCTCCAGCTTGTCTGCTTCCTTCTTGAATTGTGGAGCCCAGAACTGGACGCAATACTCTAGATGAGGCCTAACCAGGGCCGAATACAGAGGAACCAGTACCTCACATGATTTGGAAGCTATACTTCTATTAATGCAGCCCCAAATAGCATTTGCCTTTCTTGCAGCCATATCGCACTGTTGGCTCATATTCAGCTTGTGATCTACAACAATTCCAAGATCCTTCTCGTTTGTAGTATTGCTGAGCCAAATATCCCCCATCTTGTAACTGTGCATTTGGTTTCTGTTTCCTAAATGTAGAACTTGGCATTTATCCCTATTAAATTTCATTCTGTTGTTTTCAGCCCAGCACTCCAGCCTATCAAGATCACTTTGAAGTTTGTTTCTGTCTTCCAGGGTATTAGCTATCCCACCCAATTTTGTGCTTATTTTTGAGCTTATTGTCGGTAGCTAAGGCATTTCAGCCTTCTAGAATGGGGAAAGATGTACAAAAACCAGGAAACCAAATGAGTGGTGGCTCTGGGGGAAGGGTTGTGGCCATCTAGAGGAATGGAAGAGGGCTGCATAGAGATCCCAAGTCTGAGGTGATATTCAGAGATTCATAAGCAAGTTCTGGATGGCTGGGGCTTGCTGGGAGTTGCAGTCGAACACATGTGGAGGGCACCAGGTTGGGAAGTGCTGCGCTATGGGAACAACAGTTGGCTTTCAAATAAGCAACCATGAGATTCATTGCAGATTAATATCCCTGGTTTCAAATCCTGTTTCTGTGCTACTGTTTCTGTTTCTGATTCTGCAGCTGCTTTCAAGTACAGTCAGCAGGATCCCTGCATAAATGTGTGTGTTTTAGTGGAGGCTTCCATTCAGCCCCCCAAGGGGAACAAGAGATGCTGTGTGTGTTGACAAGAATCATTTCTATAGAATGAATTGTTTTGTAAGTACGCGTGCTTATGGTAGCAGCTGGCTCACACCAATGTGGACTGTGGCGCTGTTCATTACAGTCTGGGCATGTAGCGGTAGTTGAAGTCCATGAAATAGTGGCAGAGAGTTTTCTAACACATTTGTTTGAGGTGTGGGGCAGCTGGCTGGCTCCTGATGTTTGAGAAAAGAAAGTTCCTAGAGAAACTGGGGTGGAATTAGTTTCTTTTACCTTTGAATGGAAAGGGGTTATCTAAATGACACACATTTAATTTGTTGGGTCAGATTTAAGAGATCACCAAAGCAATTTTTTTTTAAATGTCCTTTTCTTCACAAAAAATGGAAGACTTTTTAAAATTTAGATCTGCATTTTATAAATTGCTGTCCTGAGGATTCTTAGTACATTTTAGAGGTGTTTGTGTGTATGCACGTTAAGATTTTATATTTGTGTTATATTATTATTATGTTCTATTTATTATTGGTAGGCCACATTGTGAGGGCTTAAGTCCTGAAAGGAAATGTTTACCTTACAGTGGTTTTCCTTATTATGGGAGTGGGGCCGTCATTTGGCTGTGTTCCACAGTGGGCAGGCACCATGTAAGATTTCCCCAGTCTGGGTTGTCGTGATGTGTTAACCCAACCATGCTAACAAACCATGGTTTGTTGTTGGGTTGTGAACTCTGCGTTGTTTAAACCAAAAGGTTGTCATTTCATGTGAACTCAGAACTATGGGTTATACATGGTTTGTTTTGCCAAGCTACAAGGTGGTGGGTAAGAGTGGTCAAAGGAACAAGCCACTCTTCCTGCCAGTATTACAGTACTGCAAAAGCAGGGAGGGAGTGGGCAAAGGAGGAGCAACCCAGGGATTGAGAAAATGCACCTTTGATTGACTGCCAGATAAACCCTGCAGCATACTATGGAGTTAGCATTATCTGCAAACCAGATCAATGTGGCCTTCAGCGGTGTGTCTAGGTAGCCCTGAGCAAGTCACTCTGTTTGGACGTTAGTTGCCCTTATGTGAACTAGACACAATGGTGAACAACGTTTTATCCCTTGCAATTGTAATAAGAATGATTCTGCCAAAGAGACTGTGCACAAAATACTACATTAGACCTGGTACACAGGATCCATTCTCAAGCATTGGATGGTGTGGGCTTTCACATCTTTGCAACAGGAACATTTTATCCCTTGATCTCAGGGGCTACACTTTGGTAAAAATCAAGTATCTGTTCCTCTTTCCGGAAGACTTAAAAGGGAATGATCCCATGTCATTTTCGTTCACAGCATTATCTGTCCTGGAGTTCTAGGCTTCTCAAACTTACTTATTGTGTAAATCTTCCAGCAGCTTCATTGTCCAGCTAAGAACAGCCATGTTTATGTTGGTTTTGAAATATAAACCCTGCCTTGCTGACTAATCAGGCCCTCAGTATATTCCTTGTTCAGTGGATGAACTTGTGCAAATGAGGAATAAAGGATCTGGTAGCTGATGCAATTTATTTATTTATTTATTTATTTATTACATTTCTATTCCGCCCAATAGCCGGAGCTCTCTGGGTGGTTCACAATTGTAGTGTTTTTCCATCTAAGTCATATGGACAATTCTTCCTGTTATTAAAAAATATATGAGTGAGCTTGCTAACCATGTGGGTTGTCTTATGAAATGAAGGAAAACATTATGAGCCATAATAGAGCTGAAAGGAAATAGTTACTATAACTTATTTCTTTGTATAAAATGCCACGTATTATAGTGTACTAAATGACCTGTGATAGAGACCTGTGGACATACAGATGTTTTTAGACTTCAATTCCCATCACCCCTGACCTTGATCATGTTGTCTGGAGCTGGTAAGAGTTAGAGTCCCAACGACATCTGAAGAGTCACAGGTTTCCCAGCCCTCACCTATGTAGCAGGTAGTTCCCTGCTCAAATCTTGGATGCAAAATTGACAATGCTAATAAAGCACACAATGGAGAATGATTCAAATCACAACAACATGAGTATATAATTGTGGGGATACTTAGACAAAACAAATCACATGACCTGACTAGTACATGCAGCTCTGTACAGCTGGTGCCCTATTGTGTTGTGTACAAGTTTTGATGCGGACGTGAATTTGATGAGAAACCTTAGGCAAGCTGTTCTTGTTTGCCTTGTCCTCTCTCCTTTGGTAATATGGGGCTGTTGTTAAAAAGTGCTTTAGTAGGGAAGCCCCCATATAAAAAGTAAGAAGGGCTGTTATCCTTCGATAAGCTTATGATATCTAAAAAACTTGAAGGAAACGATACCAAATAACGAGTCAAAGATCAAACCGAAGATGGTCAAAGCATCAGTAGCAGCTCTTTACTTCAGTGCAGATCTTTAACCCATGAAAAACGGAGCTGCCGTTAAAACGATTGGGTATCCCACATTAACCAGAGTTTTTTTCACACCCATATACATTCTTACCTATGCCTTGGTGCCAACATTTCTGATGCTTTTAGGTATGTTTTGTATCTCCTTGCTGCCCCCCATTATACACAACAAGCTTCATTATATCAAGGAGGGTCAGTATATTAGGGAACAGTATATTGTTGCTAGGAAAATTCACCCACCCCCACTTACTGTAAGGATTGCAGCTAACCTTAGCAGGACCAGGGCATTTTGAGGGAGTGACAGATGATATCAGCATCCCTGCTAATAAAAAAAAGTGCTGGTACTGCCTTCCTATGAGCCCTGGCTCCACTCCACCACTGAATACTGTGATATCGTGATAGAAGGGAACTTCCACTAGAGCAGTGGTTCCCAAACTTTTTCAGGTAACCACCCCCTTGGTTCTACAAACTCATGCCCAGTGCCTCCTGGGAGTCTGATGGGGGCGGGGAGGGGTTAACGGCAGCGGAAAGTCCCGCGCCAAGGAGCACCCAGCGGGGCCAAAATGCTGTTTCAAGAGAACGCATGTGCTTAAAAAGCAGGTCAATCACAGCAGTATCCTAATTTATTTATTTTTAAACAAAATCTCCATTTTTTGCAAACCTCAGCTAGGAGGACACATTCTGAGGAGGGCCTTAGATGATGAGTGTAGTATATTTGGGTAGGTAGGGTGATCATATGAAAAGGAGGACAGGGCTCCTGTATCTTTAACAGTTGCATAGAAAAGGAAATTTCAGCAGGTGTCATTTGTATATACGGGGAACCTGGTGAAATTTCCTCTTCATCACAATAGTTAAAGCTGCAGGTGCCCTGCCCTCTTTTAAATCTGGTCACTCTAGTATAGCTCCTGCACCTTTCACTGTTGTGCTGAAGAGGAAATTGCTAGAACTGGTTTGTTGATATGGAAAAGCAGGTTGCTTGGATTTTGGGTCCTCCTTGGGGGCATTGCTGTGGTGACTGTCATGAAGAGTGCCTGCCCTTCAGAACTCAACATTTCATCACAGACAGTGTTCTGTGTTTTGCCACCCACTATATCAGCAGTTACTACTATTCAAAATGCACAATGTTGTGATGTCGCAACATGAGATAGGTATCTATTAATTGCTCTAGAGGCAACTTCATCATTGGACGTAGACTTATCCACAAGAAAATGAAACCTTTCATTGAGTTTTGCATATGCTACTTGCCTTCTGTCCATCTCAATTATACATTTATCCATTATGGAATAGGAGTAATATCTGCAGAATTTGTCACTGGCATTCAAAGCCAAGTCGGTATTATCCATGCCAACTTCATTTAAAAATAATAAAGAACAGGTTCTCAGTCGTTTGCATTGTGTAGTCTCCTTTCAGTTGGATCATATGAGTTCTTTTACAGCAGCATTTTCATTGGTTGAGTTTAAACCATCACAGCATGATACGCAACCATCGTGGGTTGTCGTGTTGTCTAAATACGGTGCGGTGGGGAAGGTTGTACCCATGCTACAACCTCTACTCTATGGACATTGATACTCCCCCACACACACTGCTTGAAAAAAAGCCTCAAATTGGCTCCAGTTAATGTATGTGGGCTTTTGTGTATCTGTATGAAAATGTGTCAGGATCAGGCCTGGTTTTCCTGGTGTGAATCACGAATTGGACTTATTTATTTTATTATTTACTAGCTGTACCCTGCCACGCATTGCTGTGGCTCAGTCTGGTTAAATTGAAAAGAAAGAAAAGACAAAGCGGATGTTTCTAATATGTTTAATTGTTTGGTTTTTAAAAAAGGATGTTTTTACGGTGAGGAGGTTAGTGGAAACTCCTGGCAGTTACCTTTCTTCAGAATGTGTAACTGTCACAGGTGTGACATCTATATTCACTCAGCCAATTGTGAGAGAACATGCAAATAGGAGAGGAGGCAGAGGCAGTGGATTGGCCTACTGTTTGGTTTTTTAAAAAGGATGTTTTTACGGTGAGGAGGTTAGTGGAAACTCCTGGCAGTTACCTTTCTTCAGAACGTGTAACTGTCACAGGTGTGTCATCTATATTCACTCAGCCAATTGTGAGAGAACATACAAATAGGAGAGGAGGCAGAGGCAGTGGATTGGCCTACTGGTTGGCGATGTCACAATGACCTATAAGAGCAAATAGGAGAGAACATGCAAATAAGAGAGAAGGCAGAGGCAGTGGATTGGCCTACTGGTTGGCGATGTCACAATGACCTATAGGAGCAAATAGGAGAGAACATGCAAATAGGAGAGGAGGCAGAGGCAGTGGATTGGCCTACTGGTTGGCGATGTCACAATGATCAGAACTGGTTTTGAGGAGGCCTATTTCTTCAATTTTAAGACAAACTTTTGTCCCCATATAGAACATAGTTAAATAACAACGCTCGCGTGTTTGAATGCAACGTTGTGTCAAAATTTCAAAGCAATCGGTGAAGAACTTTCGGAGATATAACGTCTGTTTCGAACGAACATTTACATTTTTATTTATATAGATTTAAAACATTTGTATCCCGCCCTATGTCATTAAGATCTCAGGGCGGCGTACAGACTTGGAGACTGAAGAGGACTACCAGTCAAGACAGGAAGTGGGGGAGGAAATTCTCCAAGAACCTCCAGCAGTCAAGGAGGAATCAATCTTCCCAGGAGCTTATCAGATGGGAGTCCCAGGCTCAGAGATTATCCTCTCCACCTGTGGGTACTCAGTCTTTGTTGGAGGGTGAGGGAATATCTGAATTCACAAATATCAGTGTCCCCTGCAGGAGCAAACGGGTGGAGTTGAGAGAAGGTGGGAGGCAGTCAGCTAGGTTAGCCACTCACCAGAGGTTACAACTTGAAGACCCGCCCTGAGGGATGGGATTCGTTAAAACCTGTCAGGCACTGAAGAAAACTGTCCATTTAGTTGATAGGCAACTGCCTTGCTTTTTTTAGGATAATTAAGTTTAGAGGATAGCTCCTAGCATTCACACCCCTTCAGATGTGAAGGGATGACTTTTTTTACTGAATAAAGCTTTGTGGATTGCATGGCAGACCTCTTTATTGTTGCACTTCTTGGCAGGAGGGCTTGGAAACACAACAAAATGGATGTGTAGGTGCTTTGATTTTGCCCACCTCCAAAAAGTTAACCATGGGGAGATGCTGCCCTCAGGCTGAAAAAGGTTCCCCACCTACAGCCTAGGTCAGCCTTCCCCAACCTGGTGCCCTCCAGATGTGTTGGATTACACTTCCCTCAATCCCACCCTGCATGGCTGAAGTTGCAGTTCAACACATCTGGAGAACATCAGGTTGAGGAAGGCTGGACGTATGTGAATATTTCTTTCTTCCCTCCTGCATGCATACTTCCAGCTTTTAATGGGTAGTTCTCCTTTCTTGCTGGTAGGTGCAGACAGCTTGCTCAACAGGAGGAAAACACACAGTGAGTTTCTAAAAGCCATCTGCAGCTTTTCTGAAAACTAGCTTTAAACCACTTGTTTTCTGACACTGCATGGTGCTCATTGGATTCTCAATAAGTCAGATGCCAGTTTTCATGCTGATTACTGCTAGTTCAAATATACTAACAGGGTTTACAACAGTTGCTGGGGAACATGGGTGGTAGGGTGCTGTTGCACCTGTATCCTGCTTGTGGGTTCCTGGTCGACAGCTGGTTGGCCACTGTGTGAAGAGAGTGCTGGACTAGATGGACCCTTGGTCTGATCCAACATGGCCCTTCTTTTCTTAAGCAGCAGGCGAAAGCAACCATCTTACGAAATGTAACAATAGCTTTACATTTCCAGTATAAAAGAGCATCTGTTCTACGTCACGGTAAACGATACCATGCTTAGGAGGACAAACCAAAATGTCACAAATTCTACAGAACTCTTCCTCAGGTGTGTGTGGCTGGAAGTTGAAGAAAAAGCAGTGCATGCTGTTAAAGCCCCAAAGTTTACAGTTTGTACATTTTTAGAGAACTCGGAAGTTTACTTATTTATTTATTTATTTTTATTTATTTAAGGATTTTTATGCCGCCATTCAGCCAAAAAGGGCTCTCACGGCGGCTTACAAAAGTATTTCTTGACAGTCCCTGCCCACAGGCTTACAATCTAAAAGACATGACACAAAAGGAAAGGGGATTGGGAGGGAGGAGGAGGAGGGGGGAAAGGAAAGCAAATTCAGGCACTACAATCTTAGTTGGAAAGTTCAGCAGTTACAGGTGACAGCAGGAGGGAGGGGGCTCTCAGCTGGAGCTGGACCCAGGCACGGTGGAGAGGTGCCTGGCTGCTGCTTCCTCCCTCACTGGTGGCCTCTGCAGTGACAGTTGGTAGCAGGAGGGAGGGGGCTCTCAGCTGGAGCTGGACCCAGGCACGGTGGAGAGGTGCTTGGCTGCTGCTTCCTCCCTCACTGGTGGCCTCTCCTCCCTCACTGGTGGCCTCTTATGACTTCTTTCTGTTGAGTTTGGTCATCAAAAAGTGGTTTTTGGCTTTTGTTTTCTAACGGATCAACACAGTTACCTAATATTTTTCTGTGTTCTTCTGTGATGTACTTCTCAGGAAGAAAAAAGAATCCTCATATGACATTACTCGTGTGTTTAAACCAGTGTGCTTAATGTGGCTGATTTTATTTTGGAGCAAAAGCAGTCCTGGAACTCCGATCCAGAACATAAAACAATTAATTTAAAATATACACATCCGCAGTAAAAACATAAAATCTTAACAAGCTAGACATTAAAATCAGCAAATGCATTGTTAAACAAATGAGTTTTTTACAGTTGTCAAAACACCATCAGGGTTGGTACCTGTTACACTGCCAGGTGGGAGAGAATTCCAATGGTGGGGTGTCACAACTGAAAAGGCCCTCTCCCCTGGTTGCCATGAAATGTACATCTTCAGGTGATGGGACAACCAGGAGACCTTTTGCCTCTTTGCTGATGGCTCAGTTAATTACAAGGGTCTGCTGAGAACTCTTGCTGCTTCAAGAACGTGTTCAGCCTCTGTTGCTGATTATCTGTTTTTGTCTTCTACCCTGCTGCAAATTCAGACACTATTTTTTTTTTAAAAAAAGACCTGCACTAACAGTTTGGATTTCTGGGCAGAAAGCCAAGTTCACCACAATGTTGCTTTCCTTCCCCCTAAAGCTTGTATCTGTGAAGTGGAACATGTTTGCCCAAGACAGGGTGGGCAACTTGTCAAGTATGGTGAATGACATCAGATAATTTTTTTGCTTTCTATTAGGCACTGAGATCAGATTGCAGCCATAAGAGCTAGAAAATTACTTTTTACAGTGAAAGCTGATATTCTCGGAATGCTGAATAAGTGCATTAGGTGCTCAGGGCTGACTTGTGGACCATGTGATGCAAAACACTCAGAGGACAGTCTCAGGATTTTGAGTGTGCAGATGCACTTGTCCTGTGCTTTTGTGCGGAAGAGCACAGATTCAGGGGCTGACAGTTTTCTGAGCTGACCTTACCAAGGGTCCCAGATTCCTTTCACAATAAAGGACTTCTCCAGTTATGTGTTGGATCTAGACTTACTTAGGCCTAATGTAGTGGCTTGTTAACAGTGCAGTCTGGTTGATTTTTCTTGAACAAGCCACATTGAGAACCTGTGGCTTATTGTTGCATTATTCAGAGTGGTTTACAAGCCACACTGCATACGGTAGTTAATTAGCAACCTTCTGGAAAACACATTGTGTTCAGAACACAATAACCCACCCTGCAGAAAACATACTGCATTCAGACATGATGAGCCACAATTCAGCAACAGCCCACACTGGATAGATTAGTGTGATGTGTGAAACCAGCCTAAGAGTTGTTATTATTATTATTATTATTATTATTATTATTTATTTATTTATATAGCACCATCAATGTACATGGTGCTGTACAGAGTAAAACAGAGTTGTATGCCAGTGGTGAGTGGAGCCACTCCCACTGCTGGTATAAGGCCCCAATGAGCTTACATGGATACCATTCCCATTCACTGGCTGGGTTCAGACGACACATGAGGCACCGGGGGAGTAAAATAGCTCACTCACTGTGCATTAATGGGGGGGGGGTACTCCCCACACATGTTGCCCCTCCCCCCGTTGCACGGTTGAACGTCCTGGCATCCTTCTGGGCTGCCCATGCTCCAACCTCCCTCCTCCATCAGCCATTGCGAGTTCTGCCGGCTGTATAGGAGCAGCCAGGGTGTTCTTGGCCTCTCCTGCTGGATAACTCTATGGCCAATGGAATAGTGCACTCGACTGACCGGGGTGGGTGGGGAGGGAGCCCTCCACACAACATCTTAATTAATTATTTGATAAGCAACGGAGCAGCCAGTTGTTTTTCTCTGTTTCTTAAAATGGCGAAATAGTGTACTCTCGGTTGTGTGCGTTGTGTGTCCTCCCCCAACACGACACAATAGTCAACTCGACCGACAGTTGCCTCCTTCCCCCATTGATTATCGTGTCGTCTGAACCCAGCCTCTCTCTCTCTCTTTCTCTGTCTCTCCCACACACAGAGTATTTATACTCAGAATAACATGCCTGTAGCAAAAAAACCTGTAGCTTTAGCGTCACATTCATGTAGCTCAAGCATGCTTACTTTTTTTTTTAAAGAAAGAATGTAAATATAACAATAAACAGAAAAGAAAGGGAGAGGAGCTACAAAAGGAGAAGAAAAAAAGGGAAGAACAGATCATGAAACATATTTATATACAATAATCACTTAACATCACACTTAAGAAAAAGAAGGATTTTGTACTTCTGTTTCAAATATATATGTCTAAATAAGCATTCATGTTGGATTGACAGCTGTAGGAGATACATTCAAATATAGCAAGAGCCTTCAGAGTTTCAGTCCATTAAATTTTGTTTTAACTGTTTTATTCTGTTTTTATTTTCATTTTACCTTGTACACCGCTCCGAAATTTTTTCAATGGGGAGCGGTATATAAATATTCTAAATAAATAAATAAATAAATATACTTCCAAGCTGGAGGTATACAGTAAGTCTCTTTGCAACTGCAAGGACTCTCAGTAGCCACTTTTGCTGTCCATCCGTTAATCCCCACATCACAGGGATATAATTAATAGTGCATGAACACCTGCTTTTAGGACTGATTTTTCAAGAACAAAATGTATATGAGCAATGGCTTCCAAGCAAAAAGGAGCCTCTATTGGACACGCCCACATCATATACCTCAATGAGGTATTGACCTCATTACATCACCAGCATCTATCTGGCAGAGCCAGCCAGCTTCTTCTTAACAAGGCTCCGGGGAGTCCCATATAGGCAAAACTTCATTTTTTTGTTGAATTAGCTTCAGTTTTTTATCTACAGAAATAGTACATATGGAAGGTAAGGCATCTTTCCATCAATTAGACTTTATAGAGCGTTCATGTTTGCTTACTATTTCTGTAGATAAAAAACTGAAGCTAATTCAACAAAAAAATGAAGTTTTGCCTATATTGGACTCCCCGGAGCCTTGTTAAGAAGAAGCTGGCTGGCTCTGCTAGATAGATGCTGGTGATGTAATGAGGTCAATACCTGTTTAAGGCCTATCATGGTCAATGAGATTGCAGCCTAATGCCTAGTTGTTGGGGCCAACTTAAATGTGACGAGGCAGCTGCATTTGCTCAGTTATCATTCATGTCTAAAATGGAGGAGTGGTGAAGGTTGGCCTACATTTTGTTATCAAAGGTATGTGCAGGTGATGAATCATCCCCCTCTCCCCTGCATTACTTCCCTTAGCTGCATGGCTGCAGGTGCTTTGCTCCCAGCCCAGCTCTGATAGGATTCCGGCTGGGAGAAAATCTCCTGGAGCACTAGAGTTTGGATTTAGCTAGTATCCTTCACCTGTGTGCACATTTTGGCGTTTATTTGTTTTTTAGAAGTGGGCCACCTCATCCTGATTTATTAGTGAACACAGCAGACATGTGAATAAACAAATGGGAACAAGAAAGAGATTCATTGTCTTTCATGATTATTTCTCAGCCTCATTGTTCCCCAGTTTGGAGGAGGATTAATAGCGGTATATATACAAAGAGGAATAACAGGACTGAATATGTTAACTTTTAATCTGCGTTTTGGCTCACTTAATTGCTATATCTATTTTGCATGTGTTGTGAGTTCTCTTTCATTGACTCATTGAATACCCCTGGGAATAGTCTTTGTGTTTCTCATCTATAAAACGGGTATTTTTTTAAAAAAATAGAATGAGAAGTTTTTCCCTTTTCACATATTGTATGCTTTCTGTTTGCATTGTGATCTCATGTATTTACACATTTATTTATTTATTTACAACATTTGTATACAGCTCCATATCTGATACGGATTCTGGAGCGGTGAACATAAGAAGTAAAACATGCTTAAACTCTCAGAAGTTGGTCACTGCTGTATTAGAAGATGGGTTTTGGAGATGCAAACATGTGAAATCACATTTCAGCCAACATCCTCCTCTTTCCTTCTCACAAATGGTTTCATCTTTGCCACTTTCTCCCTTCACTTTGGGGTATGACATGCTTTATGCATGATCCCTTGCAGCCTCATCCTTTCTTTAGCCTCATCCTTTCTCCAGCGACCCTATTCTATTGTCTGTAGCTTTGGTCTGTATCTGTGTTCATATTTCCCAGCCAGTTAAAGCCACATTACATGTATTATTCTAAAGTACTAAAAACAAGAAGAGTCTTTAAAGTGCCACAAGCTGAACAGATTTATTATGGCATAAGCTTTTATGGATTCGAGCCCATTTCACATATCCATCCTTCCTACTTCAGGTAAAAGCAATATAGCCATAGCAAACTGCGGTATACAGTATGAAGTACACTCTTGCTTTTCCTTCCTCTTCCATCCCTTGGATGATATATGCAGGGGTACAGTAGGTCTCATGCAACCTTGAGTTTCTCTGCTGGAGATGTTCCTCTCCTTGCACTGTGGCCAGTCATTCTAAAGCCTCCTCAAATGCTCTTTGGTATAAATTAAGCTAAGTGGAATATGTATCAGAAGAGGAGAATCCAAGTACTCATGAGAGCTAGTTCTTGAATACATGTTCAACATGCCAATAAAATAATGCTCACTAAAACATTTTCTTCGTGCACAACAAAAGCTAAATAACAGATATGACAAGCAAGGTCAAGGTCTCAAATTATACTCAATTATTTATTACTCGGTGCTCTTACATGAACAGAGTGGAGTTCAATATGTTAATGCTGTTCAGGCTATGCCTCTTTTATTGACTGAGACTAAAACAAGGCAGGAGGGAGAAAGCGAGAGGGAGAGAATGTGCTAATGGTAGCGATTACTTACTCTCTAACCAAAGGACTACAAATAGACTTCCAGAGGGGAGAGATCAACTACTAAAAGTTTCATTGTAATTATGTGGAGAAATTTCAAGTTGGTTGGACTCCGTAGTAACAGAAAGATGTTGGAGCTCTGCATTGTGGTAGGGTTTAAAATTTCTTGATCCCCAAATGTGTGACATGGAGTGGGGAGACATGATAAGAAGACTCAAAAATGGTCCATGTTTATTTAAAAAATCAGCTTCTCTGTTGCTTGAAAGATTTCATGGTGAAGGGATAAAACTCTGACCAGTCAACCCATGAGTCTGAACAATATAAACAAAAGGAGGCTTCTTTTTCTTCAGACTGGAGCTGAAGAATGGTGAGCAGAAGGAAAATAGCTGCTACCTCTATTCCACAACTGCTTGTTTATGCACTAGCAGAAGGGTGCATACAGTCCACCATAATAATAGATTCTATAGCAGTTCTCATTCTTCCACTTAAGGGAACATCTCTGGATTTAGTTTTCCTTTTTTCAAGCAGTACTCAGCCACTAGCTGTAAAACACCCCATTCATGGATGGGAGACACTTTTCTAGGTGCAAAAGAGTATCTTTGGATCTAGTGTACTACAATTAAAATGATACGTATTGTGTCTTATCTCTAATTTAAATGCATTAGCTATTGTAGGAGAAGAGAAACAGTTATGTCTGACTCCGAATTCACAGTCTCTGACTATTAGCACTTTCATCTACTCCTGGTTATTTTAAAGAGACACTTTATTGTTTTATTTCTGTTTTCTTGATTGGTTTTATGACATTTTATCATGATTTTATCTTGTGAACCACTTTGGGATTATTATTTTTTTAAATGAAAAGTGCTATAGAAACTTTTTGAAAAAAGTAATGTACAGAGTTAGAATGTAAGTGGCTCTTACGTTGGCACCAGCCTTTTTCGGGAGGGGGGCGGTCCTTTCTAGCCCAGAATTGCCTGCTCTGAAAGAGACTGCATGATTTTGGGAGAAAAAGTCTTTCATCTACTACAGCCTTCCTCAACCTGGGGCGCTCCAGATGTGTTGGACTGCATCTCCCAGAATGCCCCAGCCAGCAGCTGGCTGGGGGATTCTGGGAGTTGTAGTCCAACACATCTGGAGCGCCCCAGGTTGAGGAAGGCTGATCTACTATATGCACAGCACGTCTTTCTAACTGAAGATGCTGGGGATTGAACCTGGAACCGTCTCCTTGCAAGGCATGTGCTCAAGTGAACCTGTTTAAACTTGCCTATTGTTCTATTATTTATTTATTTATTTTATTACATTTATATACCGCCCCACAGCCGAAGCTCTCTGGGCGGTTTACAACTTAGTCTACTTAGCCTGTTTGATAAAACAAGCACTGGCATATTTTATATGCTACATTTGTCTTCTTCAAGGGGTTTAGAGCAGCATTTTATCTTCACAGCAGCCACATCCAAGGACAACGGTCGGATTGCTGTGCGTGCTGGTGCCCTCACTTTAAATATATCTTTTTATTTGCTTTGTCAGCCTTTTCTTGGCTGGAATGTTCTTTTGTGCAGTGGACATAAAAACTTGAGGCATGTTATTGGCCCTGTTCACCATGGAATTTCTTTTTCTCCAGGTCTCCTTGTGGGAACTCTTGATGTTGTGCTAGATTCAAGTGCAAGGGTAGCACCATATCGCATTCTGTACCAAGCTCCAGATTCTATGATATACTGGACTATTGCTTGTGGTAAGTATGTAAACTGTGATTGAAGTTTTCTAGAGGATAGAACGTTTTATTTTTTTATTTAGTATTCTTATGTTCTGCCCCTCCTTCAAAAGGAACAGAAAAGTACCAATAAAATAACAGTAAAATCATACTACTACACTAAAAACAATTACAGTAATTAAATTATTACATAGTTAAATTATGGAACTTAATTGCCTTTAAGATCAATTTTGAACAGTTAAAATCGTCTTATTTTTAAGATATGTCAAGCCCAGCTCCTATGCTGGCTTGTACATTCGTTTATTCAAAAGATATTTTACCACATTTATTATCAAACTGAAATTGCTTAAAAACAAGTCCCACTGCTTTACTCTCACTGCATAAGATTTCAGGGCTTTTAAAACACAAATATTCAAGTGTGCATCCTGGAACTTAATTTCTCTTGTATAAATAATTGCAGATTATTTCTTGTTTTACACCAGCTTTTCTTGAAGGCTAGCTTCCTGTGGCGTTATAGGTGGGAGCTAAGATGAAAAGCCAGCTGTGACCCATCTTTCTTCCCATTGCAAGCTTGATATGAAGCAAAACTACATCCTGACATCAGGGGTTGCATCCAGGATCTCCCATGAGAGAAAGGGGCATTTGGCCAGAGGGAGGAGTCCACTTGCAAAATGTCCCTCCACCCAATTTTTGGAAGCCCCCTGCCCCACCTCCGCAGCTCACCCCATTCAGCAGGGTCTCTGGACTGTCTGTGTAGCATTTTAAGGTGACTGAGGAAGCTGCCATGGAGCAAGGAAATCCATTTCCATCAACACAGTTGATCTGGTGTAAATCTGGATCAAGCCCCAGATCTGTGGGACAATTTCACAGATTCAAGCCACTATGTGATAGCTGCATTTTTCTTGGGAAATGAATGAAATTGTCTCAGATTGTCTTTGGGCGAATGCTTCATCGAAGACCAGTCTAAGTTCAGAATATTTACCTCTCTTTGTTAAGCTGAATCTGACTAGTTTGTGTTGTGGCTTTTTGTTCAGTTTCTAGCATAAACAGGGTTGAGCGCCTTCTGAACAGAGGAATAAAATCCAGAGAATTTCTTCCAGAGAAATTCTTATGAATTAAACAATTTGTATAAGTCTACTCACTCATCAGAATGCCATTTCCAAAATTAAGATTTTAACTGACCAAGGAAAGGCAGGGCAATTAATTCTAAGGAGCCAGTAGTAATGATGCAGTTATATAATTTTAGCCTCTGAACTTAATGGTCTTATGGGGCAGGGCAGGCAGCTCTCTTTGGATGCGAATGAATATTACTTCACTTACTTCCAAATAGGGTAAGCGAGCCCTGCTGCATTTGGGGGCCCTCCTGCTCATTCTGCTTAGTGGAGCCCTGGACATCTTCCCCAAAGGCCTGCCCTGACAGCACCACTGGCCAGCAAATAGCACTATGAGAAGGGAGAAGGGAAGTAAAAGCTGGTCATTGAAGCACCAACTGAAGGTCACCAGAAGTCTCTCTTAGTTTTCATACATAAGAGCATAAGCAGAGCCCTGCTGGATCAGACCAAGGGTCCATCCAGTCCAGCACTCTCTTCACACAGTGGCCAACCAGCTGTTGACCAGGGACCCAAAAGCAGGACATAGTGCAGCAGTACCCTCCCACCCATGTTCCCCAGCAACTGGTGTATATAGGCCTACTACCTCTGACACTGGAGGTAGCAGTTATCTTATCTAATATAGATAAGAACTGTGTATATATGTATAGCCTGTCTTACTTTGTACTCTGTACAATGACACGGAACTGTTAAGTCTGAAGCTAATAAAATTACTCTGCTAAGTAAGACCTGCATTGTGAGCTGCGAATTCCCAAGGAAAAGTTCTGGTCCCGACACTTAGCCTCCAGTACTAATAGCCATTGATAGCCTTCTCCTCTATGAATTTATCCAACCCCCTTTTAAAGCCATCCAAATTGGTGGCCATCACCACATCTTGTGGTAGTAAATTCTGTAGTTTAACTATGCACTGTGTGAAGAAGTACTTCCTTTTATCTGTCCTGAATCTCTAACGAATCGGCTTCTAGTATTCCACGAGTTCTAGTATTGCGGGAGAAGAATTATTATTTTGTACATCTCTCTCATGTCCCCTCTCATCCTCCTTTTTTCCAAGCTGAACAATCCCAGCTGTTGTAACCTTCCCTCATAGGGGAGATGCTCCAACCCCTTGATAATTTTAGTTGTCCTATTCTGCCCTTTTTCCAGCTCTACAACATCTTTTTTTAGGTGTGGTGACCAAAACTGTACGCAGTATTCTAAGTGTGGCCGCACCATAGATTTGTATAAAGGCAGTATGATACTGGCAGTTTTATTCTCAATTCCTTTTCTAATAATGCCTAACATTGTTCATATTTTTCCAAAGTCATCTTTATAAATGTAAGGTTTAGGAACACATATTTTTTTTCTATTTGAAAAAGGTGTACCTCTTAAGATGCCAAGCTCATCCTGATGGACTAGATGTGCATTTTTTGGTTACCTTCACCCAGGACTTTCGGTAATTTTTCCTAATTCCCAAATGACCCTTTGCAGCTTCTCACATCTCTTCACTCGTCTCCAAATTCCAAACTTTTCTCAGCACTTTCTTGCACATTCTGTTGAGGAACTGTTCTAATTTAAAGAAAACAATATATTTATTGAAATTTAGAAATGCTGAAATATAACCTTGGCTATAATAGCCCATAACACAAAAGAAATTTAAAAGATGATTGCATAGCAGAGACAGTAATGGTGTACTAAGAGTGTATTTTTATTGCTCAGCAGAAGGAAAGCCATGGGTGGTGGTGGGGGGGGGGGACAACCCCTACATCTCTCTAGTGCCTGTAATTTAAGTGTAATGCGTATATGTTATGTTATAGCTCTCTGTAGGTATGTAAAAGCTATAGGAAGAATAGGTCTGCCTTTAAAGCCACATCCAGACTTATAACAATATATTTTCATATTGAGCAATCTCAAGCAAAGCCCAGTATGATGATCATATATGAGCTTTTGCTGCTGCAGTTTAAATTATGTAGGCTCTCAGAAATGATTTGTGTTGAAAGCACAGAGCAGCAATGCAAGACCTCCCTGGAAGCTGCTCAAAATGACCTCATTCCTCATCAGCACAACGATGTCAAAGATACGCTTGTGGTTGCAGTTCTATGGAAATAACGTCTCAGCTGTGTTAGCTCTATAATATAGTGGATAGGAAATAATTGATTTGCACATTGCATATTCCTATGTCTTTTCTGACACTGTTGTAACAAGAGCTTCAGTGATTTATAGATGTACTGTATGTACTGTAACATTTTTATTAATTCAGGAGTACAGTATAATTTATGAGTATGATCTGGCTGAAGTTAAGCACTTAAGTGTCAGCGGTTAGAGTAGACCGGATTGAACCCTTATGTGTTTACTGGTATTGAGAGACCAGTTAATGTAGCGTTGTTCCATTCCAGGTTCTCTCTTTCTCATCAAGGATTGTGTACAAGTAGCCTTAACTTCCTTTTGAAAAAAAAATGTTCCTGAGCTGTTGGCTGTGTGTGTGCATAATGAAAGTTTGAAACCAATGGAGGCTGGTGATCTCATATCAGTGGGGCAGTGAATCTGCTCCAAGTTTCATTCAGAACTCTAAAGGAGCCATCCAAGGTGCTTTAGAGTTCTGACTGGTTTTGACTGAAACCCAGAGCGGATTCACCACCCCACAGACACCGGAACGACCAGCCTTCACTGGTTAAAGCTAAGATTAGAGTAATATACTCCCTCTGTTTTTTGGCGTAACATAGAATCTCCATAGATCTCTTGTATCCTAGTAAGAGCACAATAAACCTGCATGCAAATATTTAGAGCAGGGGGTTGTAAACCAGCTTGTCTCAATCCTCTCCTAGTCTGCAATGTGCAAATAAGAATGCTGTGCTACATAATCCGCCCCCACCCCTCTCGCTCATCCTCCCCATCTGCATTATGGAGCCGATAGTTATGGACAATTCACTTCTTCCTTCTTTGCAGAGCGATTCTTTTGCACGCTAGAAGAGCTGAGTTTAAAAGAGCATGGACCTCTGGGATTGCTTCTGCTTTGGGGCCAAGGGCAGGACTCAGTGGTGCCAAATTACTGCAACGATAAAGCCCAGAATTTCTACCTTGTTCCCTCAGGGCGCAGTCCTATGCATTGTGCCCTCGCTACTGTGAAGCCCCTGAACGCAGAGGCTTCTGAGATTCCTGTGCCCTGCTGGGCTGAAGCTGGCAGGGCGGGAGGAGCAGTAGGAGCCATCTGGCCTCCCCATCCTCTGATCTTTGCTTTTTTCCGCTACGCTAGCGAGACTTTTCAGTCCATCTAGTCAGGGTGCTTTGAAGGGGGCGGGGAAAAGCCTGGAGGAGGCTCAGGATAAATCATATATTCTGGTCTCCTCCCCTCCCCAGCCAACACAATGCCCCTTTTCTCTCTCTCCAAAGTCGATTTTCCAGTTCTTTCTGCACCGACTGCAAGAGGGTGGGAGTTGAATCTCTGACTCCCGTCTCTGAGGTCGAGGTGCTGTTGCTGACAGGAATCCAAGCCACCCTATGGTCCTGGGATGCTCTCTCATGGACCGCAGAATTGCTCTCTAAGAGTGCTTATAAATTATTAACTCCTCTGTTCAGAGATAACCAAGTCTTCAAATAACCAGAACATTCAGTCTGCAGACAAAAGCATAGTCAGTCTAGTTACGGTCTAATCAGTCCACAGGCCACATGGGCTCAGTTCAGATGTAATGAGGAAGCATGGTTGCCCGCTATGTGAACCTGTTCCAAGCCTGAGGCTTCTGGCTGTCCCTCTTCCCTCTCCTCCTCTTTCATGCCCCAAAAGAAAGAAATTGAAAGCTTTCTCTTCCAGTTTTCAGTATAGCACAGTTCCCCATGACATCCAAACTCAAGAAAATGTGGTTTGTTTAAATAGCGGTTAGCAAGAACATGCCGTGTTAAACCAAAGTTTCAGATCCTGGCTTGTTCTGAAACTATACTTTCAGCCAACCACTTCCCTGAATTTGGACATCATGGCTAAAGTGTGGTTTGTTTAAAATGGGAAGCAGACCCTTCCAGTCGTCTCCTCTAGTATGTGACAGATAAGGACAGAAGAGTGGGGGGGGGCAGGGGGGCATCCAAGCTCAGAACTATGTGCTGCTCACATAGCAGAATGCTATGATTTCCCGTTGCATCCAAAGTAGACCATGATATTCTGTTGAATGAAAGTACTCTTCTACTCTGATTTGCTTTAAATTGCACAATGTGCTCCTCTTTTCAGCTTTCTTGGTGATCACCTCTAAAGCACATGTTCATGCTCGTACCAAATCTATTAGGTATTTTGTGTGGTGCTACATGATGAACAAGTTACACCTATCCTCTGTAATTTATTTTGTTCTTGTCACAGGTTGTTCAAGGAAAGAAATAACTGAGCACTGGGAATGGCTTGAACAGAATTTACTACAAACTCTTTCTATCTTTGAAAATGAAAATGACATAAACACATTTGTCAGAGGAAAAATACAGGTAGTACATGTATTGTCAGCAATGTTAATTATCTGTGTGGCTAGGAAAAAACTGTAAATTTGTCCTTTGTACCTGATTTTTCTGGTTTGTGTTCTTCTGTTTTTAGGAAAGCTGTGCTTCCAGTGATAACATGGTCTTGTCTAGTTTGTGGAAGCACACACCACTGTAAACAGCCACATCAGTATTATCAAATTACATACATAAGATGAGATCTGGAGAGCTACTTCAGGCACATGTCAGGGGCTACTGCTAGCCCAATGGGATTTCTGAATTTTTATCTTGTAACAGCAGCTACACTTATACCCCAACCATATCACAAATATGTTTGAAATTAGTTTACAAAAGCAGGTTTACCATGCAGCTTGGGGTGCTGCTATTTTAGAGACACCAAGACTAAAGCATTTTTGGCAGAGTGAAACTAGCTGTGTGGTTCTCTGGATCTTGGCCATACGAATCCCCCAATTTCTCTATCCAAAAGCTTCTATGACGTCCTGAGTAGGTTCAATTTAGTGATTTCGGCTTTGCGTCAAAACAGGGATCTTCTCTGCACTGTTTTGGTAAGTTGGTAAGTTGGTCCATCTGTGCCTGCTTACCTGTGCCTGCTTACCCTACCCTGTACCTGTTTGCATTCTCTTCCCCTCCTTATTGTTTTACTAGGATTTTATTAGATTGTAAGCCTATGCGGCAGAGTCTTGCTATTTACTGTTTTACTCTGTACAGCACCATGTACATTGATGGTGCTATATAAATAAATAAATAATAATAATAATATTAATAGTGCATGTGTGTGTCAATGCTGGAATGTAAACACAAAGTGCACAGATGGGGTGGCCAAACTGTCCTGTGTGATCTTTCAGGGCATTATCGCAGAATATAACAAAATCAATGGTATCAGGGAGGATGATGACACTGAAAAATTTAAGGAAGCCACCGTGAAGTTCCACAAACTGTTTGGGATGCCTGAAGAAGAGAAGCTGGTGAATTACTACTCTTGCAGTTATTGGAAAGGGAAGGTCCCACGTCAGGGCTGGATGTATCTCAGCATTAACCATCTATGTTTCTATTCCTTTCTCATGGGGCGGGAAGGTACGTATGAGCAGCTTCTGTATTTATTAGCAGTGTTGTCCTAGACAAAAGAAAAGGGGAGTGTTTCAGGACTAATGATGGTGGAGAAGGTGAGCAGGGATGTGGCCGGCGCAGGCAGCCGTCGTCTTGGAGGCCTGCGGATGTTGTGTTGCCATCTGCTGAACTAGGAAGTAAGCCCCATTGAAGGCCAGGAGATTCACTTCTGAGCAAACATGCATAGGAGAGCACTCATTGAAGGCTGGTAGCTTCGACTTTGGTGGGGCTGTGAATCTCTTCTGGGTGTCAGTCAGAACCAGCTAGATCTCTACGGGAGAAATCCAAGGTGCTAACATTATTTTGGGGATGGGGGTTCAGTACCTTGGATAACTCCTTTACAATTCTGGCTGCTTCTGACTGAAACCCAGAATGTATTCACAGCCCCACTAAAATCAAAGCCACCAGCCTCCACTGATTGCACTGCAAAGTGCTGAAACGAGAGAATTGTATGGATGTGTAGTGGGTATGTATTTATGATAAGACTCTTGGTTTTTAATCACCAGTGATTTTTAGATTTGAAATATTGGGTGATTTTGTTTCCGCTGAAGCTGTATTTCTTTTCATCAGCCAAGCTAGTCATCCGGTGGGTTGACATCACCCAGCTTGAGAAGAACGCCACTCTGCTCTTACCTGATGTGATCAAAGTTAGCACAAGGTCCAGCCAGCATTTCTTTTCGGTGTTCCTCAACATCAACGAAACTTTTAAACTCATGGAACAACTAGCCAACATAGCCATGAGGCAACTGTTGGACAATGAAGGCTTTGAACAAGACAGGTCACTGCCCAGGCTTAAAAAGAAGTCCCCCAAAAAAGTGTCTGCACTGAAACGGTAGGTTTCGAAGTCAGCATCTTGACGTGTAGCTCTTCTGTTTCAAAATCTTTGTGAAATTCATGGTGAACTGCTCAGCTGAAACAAATGGGGTAACTGTTTTTGCTTACTTTCATCTTTCTAGTGGTGGCTGGTGAGGTGGTTTGTGCTACTGTGGTGTAATTAAGATGGGTAGGGAATTCCTGCCCTTCCCTGTAAGTGCTAGGAGGTAAAGGCTGAGTTAACGCAGTTGCTGACTAAATAGCTACCCTCCAGTGGAGGCTGGTGGCTCCGATGTCAGTGGGGTGGTGAATCCACTTTTAGTCAGTATGCTAAAGAAGCTATCCAAGGTGTGGCAAATTGGGTAGCTCCTTTAGAGTTGTGACTGAAACTCAGAGTGGATTCACTGGCCCATGGACATTGTAGCCACCACTCTCTACTGCCACCTTTATGGGCATCAGCATGCTTACGTTGTGGTAGCTGAGATCCCTCCCTGGCTTGACCACTACCTCCTTGTGCCTGCAGTGAGCTTCCATGATACCTGGCACTGCTGTATCTTTTATTACCTATATTTCTTTCCCCTCCCTTTATTGTCTTCTACACCACTTGAAATTTAGAATGTAAGTCATTTTGATTGCAAACTCTTTGGGCTTGGGACCTGTCCTATTGGTTCTTTGTTTATGTTACTGTATAAAGCTCCAAATACACTTATGGACTTACCAACAATAATATACCACATTCGACTCTTACAAACACACCTTTCTGACTTTGGTGGAATTTAATTAGAATTAAGTGTGTGAAGGCTCACAATTGAAGCTGATTGCAACAAAAAATAAGGGCAGGCCCACACATGGCTCGGGTCAAGATGGCTAAATATTGCCTCCAGTATCAGAGGCAGTATAACTCTGAATCCCATGAGCAGGACCAGATTTATAACAAGCAGGATATAACACTTTGAAAGTGGTTTGAAAATGGTATATGGAATACCGCTGCAACAGTTGTCAGTGCACTTCAATACCGTTATAAAGTAGTAATGTAGATCTTGCCCAGGAGGGTGCTAGAAGGTAAGCCTGCTTTGACTCATTAAAGACAGAGTGCTCCGCCCATAAAAATTGGGTGGGATAGCTAATACCTTGGAAGAGAGAAGTAAACTTCAAAGTGATCTTTATAGGCTGGAACGCTAGGCTGAAAACAGAATGAAATTTAATAGGGATAAATACCAAGTTCTACACCTAGGAAATAGAAACCAAAGGCACAGTTACAAGATGGGGGATACTTGGCTCAGCAATATTACAAGCGAGAAGGATCTTGGAATTGTTGTAGATCACAAGCTGAATATGAGCCAACAATGTGATGTGGCTGCAAAAAAAGCAAATGCTATTTTGGGTTGCATTAATAGAAGTATAGCTTCCAAATCACGCGATGTACTGGTTCCCCTCTATTCAGCACTGGTTAGGCCTCATCTTGAGTATTGCATCCAGTTCTAGTCACCACGCTTCAAGAAGGATGCAGACAAGCTGGAATGTGTTCAGAGGAGGGCAACGAGGATGATCAGGGGTCTGGAAACAAAGCCCTATGAGAAGAGACTGAAAGAACTGGGCATGTTTAGCCTGGAGAAGAGAAGATTGAGGGGAGACATGATAGCACTCTTCAAATACTTGAAAGGTTGTCACAGAGAGGTTGGCCAGGATCTCTTCTTGATCATCCCAGAGTGCAGGACATGGAATAATGGTCTCAAGTTACAGGAAGCCAGATTCTGGCTGGACATCAGTAAAAACTTCCTGACTGTTAGAGCAGTACGACAATGGAACCAATGATCTAGGGAGGTCATGGGCTCTCCCACACTAGAGGCCTTCAAGAGGCAGCTGGACAACCATCTCAGAGATGCTTTAAGGTAGATTCCTGCATTGAGCAGGGGGTTGGACTTGATGGCCTTATAGGCCCCTTCCAACTCTACTATTCTATGATTCTATGAAAACATAAGAAGAGCCATTCCTTTGAGTCCAGCATTCTGTCCTGTGCCCAGCCAGATGCTGCTGTGAAAACCAAAAGCAGGCTATGAGTACAGCAGCACCCTCCCACCCTGGTATTCAGAAGCATACAGCTTCTGATACTGGAGATAATATAAAACCATCATGAGTAGTAGCCATTGATAGCCTCCATTAGCCCCTCTTAAGAGTAAAAAGCAGGCAAGTAAAAATATTTTAGGGTGCAATCATATGCAGGTTTAGACAGAAAAAAGTCCTAGAGCTCTGAGCATTGTAAGCCAGCCATTGACTGGCTGAGGAATGCTGGGAGTTGTAGGCCTTTTTTCAGTCTAAGCCTGCATAGGATTGTGCCTTTCGGGTAGTAGCTCTCCCTCCCTCCCCAAGCTAATTTACAAAGCTGATATAAATCATGTTAATATAAATGCTACAAAGGTATTCTCCTGTAGAAAATCATATTATGGTATTTATGTTTGTGAACACTTGTGTAAACAACAACAAAATGCAATGCACATTTATCTGATCTGTCTTATGCACTGAATTTGATTATGAACATTGAAACTCTGAAACACTGTCTCCAGGGATCTTGATGCCAGAGCAAAAAGTGAAAGGTACCGTGCTTTGTTCCGGCTTCCAAAGAATGAAAAACTAGATGGACATACAGATTGCACTCTTTGGACTCCATTTAATAAAATGCACATTTTGGGTCAGATGTTTGTGTCTACAAATTATATCTGTTTCACTAGCAAGGAAGAAAACTTGTGCAGCCTCATTATCCCACTTCGAGAGGTCAGTATAAAATCTGGCCATTTTTATTATACTGTGTAAGTCAAGTTCATTGATTTCTTCTTAGCTTCCAGGTAGCATCTCAGCACTGAACTCAAGCACTGTATTTTCATGTTTATTGTAGAATTTATATGATACACAGAAAATTAGTATTTGCTCCCTTGCAACTATGAGGATCTCCTTTTTCTCCTCTAAAATACACCTTACCTTATTGTATAAAGAGTAGAATAAATGAGTCCCTGCCTTCATGGTGTACAGTCTAGTAGACATACAAAAGGAAAAGGGCTGGGAGGGAAGAGGAAAATGAACAAGTTCAAGAATGCTTTTCCTATTCAGTTGGAAAATACACTCTTAATGTGGCTCTCTTGCATTATGGACAGATTTAGCTAGTATTTCTTTTTTAAAAAAAATAAGAAGATGAACCTAGTTGGGGAGAAGATTGAGAAAATATAATTTAAGTAACCGAGACACAGCTTGTGATCTTTGAATACAACTTAACAGGATGTTAAATGAAAAAAACAAATTATCCCTTTCAGCTAATGAAACATTAAAACTCAGTACTAATGCTTGACCATAGATCGTTAAATTAAATAACCCTGTGTAAACTGAAACTAAAGCCTCTGTAAATTGAAACTCTATTATCTTGAAGAGCCTAATGCAATTTTTATTACTTCTGATAAACTATCTGAAAGCAGTGGTTTAAAGATCTTAAGAGATTTTCTTCATGCTCTTGAGAAGAGGTCTTTCAATGTACTTTCATTTCGTTTATTTATTTCATTTCACTTTAATTCACTGTGCATGAAATAAAAGCATCACAATTACACAAAGAGGGAGAAGTAGTGTGTTAATTGTGCAAGAGCCAATATTAAGATGTTAAGGGTGCAATCCTATGTAGATAGCTGGCAGCTTTTGAACTCGGAGGCTGCTGGGTATCCTGTGCAGGGTGGGAGGACAGTGGAGCTGATCTTCACCTCTGGGCTCCAGCCACCCTGCATTTCTGCTAGACGGGCAATTCCACCCATCTAGAAGCAGCACCTCAGAGGCGGAGTGAAGGAGGCGGGGATGGCAATAAGAAATGGCGTACCACAGCTGCCCTAGTCTCTTCTCTTCCCTGCCCCTGCGAACACCTCCTTTTCCCCATCTCCATGCTCTTCTTTCCGAGTGCAGGAAAGTAGCTGATGCGGTTCTCTCCCCACTGGCTACGAGGGAGAAGGGGAGATGGCGGGGAGCACAGTTTCCAAGCTCCAAAGTCGGAGCCCTGTCTCAGTCCTCGGAACCAGGAAACCAAATAATCCTATGTCCCTCCCCAGACTATAGGATTGCTCTCTAAGGGTGGGACCATAATAACTCAAGGGTAGGGCACATGTTTTACATACATAAAGACCAAGCTACGCATGTAGGGGGACAGTCTGAAGAGGAGCACCTCCTGTATCTGAGAAGGCACTCCACCCAATTAAGTACTCTGGAAACTCCGGGTTCTTAATCGCATAGGGCACCTCCACAAATACAGGAAGTGCTCCTCTTCAAACCATCACTCTACATGCGTACCAGATGACAGATGCGAAGATAGAGCAGGTGGAACTTGAGCGTTTCTCTCCGCAAGCATTAATGCCTGAAGAGGGCTATCATTTATAAGGTGTTTAGTCTTACTGCCAAAGGAAAACATCAGCAAATATAATGGTTATTTATATAGGCAACTGATTTAAAATGGTGCCATTGCCAAATACTGAAAAAATATGATCTGTTGTGTGGTTTTATTGTTTTCTTTGGTTTTCTCCTCCCCCACCCTTAGGTGACTATTGTAGAAAAGGCAGACAGCTCTAGTGTATTACCCAGCCCATTATCTATCAGCACCAAAAACCGCATGACATTTCTCTTTGCCAATTTAAAAGACAGAGACTTTCTGGTGCAGAGAATTTCCGACTTCCTCCAACAAACTACTTCCAAAATCTACTCTGAAAAAGAGATTTCTGGAAGTTACAACAGCTCAGATGATGAGGTGGGTAGATTATAGAATCTTTTCTGTCATGAAGTGCATTTCAGTTTTACTTGATTATATAATTATGAATTATAAGAAATGTGGGGTAAAGACTAATATTTCTAAAGCAGATGTTTGCCAAGCTCTGTTGACATAAGTGTTCATGGTCTTCCTCATCCTTAATGAAGAGCTGAATCAAATGTTTAGGCAGCCCTGTGATAAGTCCTCTCATGGGCCCGTTTCATCTCAGAATGCCCATGTAGGATTGCTCATTTGAAAATTCTTTCATATCAATGGGCCGTGTCTTATGGTGTCATACAGCCAATACAAATTATGTTGTGCATAAGGGCCCTCTAGCGCAATGTTAATAGTGCTACCTTGCGTGATGGGATTCCCCAGAAAACTGGTCACTAACACTATTGGTGTTGCGTTAAAGGTCCCTTATGCTAGTGCATTAGTGGTATGACAGTGTAGGATACTGCCCATTGATGTACACAGAAAACTTGTACATCAAGGAGAAAGCTGCTCATGCATTCCCTTGATGCTAACTAACGGGCTGTGGAGTTCTCGATCTTGTACTTCCCTGAATGTTTTATGTTGGAATATCAGGTGCACCATTTCACTATATCCAAGCCCCTTTCCATCCCACAAAGCCTTAATTACTAAAATGAGAGGCTTTATTGCTCCTAAATTATGTTTTTATCCAGAAGCCCTGTTATCTAAGACCAGATGATTTGGGAAATAGCTGTGGCTGCTCAGTCATGGGCGGGAGGGAGGGGGGGAATGCACATTGTGCATAATCAGAAGAACTTTTCTGTTGTTTCCCATGCTCTTGGTATTTGAAAGAGGTTCCAGGACAGCGCTCAAATTAACCTGTTGGGTATGCTCCTGCACTAATTGTGTAGTGCTGAAGGGGCAAATAAGAAACATGGGCAAAGCCTGTCTTAAGACTTGGCAAAAAATAGACTTCATAGCAGATAACTGCCCTAGTTGAGATGTAATGGCTAAACCATGGGGTTCAGAATTCAAGCTCATGCGATTCGTCCTTCCTTCCCTCACATGCTCTGATTCTCTCTCAGGTTTGAACAAATCATAGTTTGTTGAACAATGGTATGAATAGACCACATTTTGCCCAGTTCAGACCTTGTGACAGCTATGGTCTGGGAAGGGATGGAAGAAATCCAAGTTCCTGAGGAGAGGTCGAGATTGAGGGTGTGAGCCCAAACCACATGGCTAGACCATGATTTGGCTATTTTGGGGACCCGGGGCTAAAGGAAAGGCATATCAAATATAAAAAGAATGTGAAAGGGACCCATAGCTCTCCAATATGTTGTAGTCTAAACTGCATTGTGATGGGGAAATAATGCAGAAGGAAAAGTCTCCTGGAAAATGAGCTTGCCTTTTCAGCACTCCCATTTCATCAGGTGGATGGTATGCTGATAGGGAAGGAACTGGTGGTTACTGTGGTTTAGCACAATCATAACTGCAAACTGTAGATTGGCACAATCATAACTCCAAACTGGTTTGGACCTACAAGAACAATTTTTCAAGGCGCCTCAGGCTTGCACGTCTCCCCTTCCATCTTTCTCGTTCCCTCAGATAGGGCAATGCTCTCCCTCGTTTCCTGGTTTGAGGTAAACCACAGTTTTGTTACTTTGTCCAGATCAGAAAACTATGATCTGTATATGCCCTGAAAACCAGAATCAAACACTGCTTTACAATCCTGGTTTGCATGGGCAGTGCATACCAGACTTTGTGACATTTTGGAGGAAATAGCAAACTATGGTTTGCCTCACACCAGGAAAGGAAGGAGGGAATTGCTGGAAGCAGGGACAAAGGAGCATAAAAGCATGATACTCTGACACATGACTACAAACACCCAAGCCATGGTCTGGTGTTAGGTCTGGACCAAGTCTTTTTTGTTGTCCGCTGCAGACACATACACACAAGCTGGCATGGTAGGGATCAGGGAACATTTCACCAGCAACTGCAGCCTCAGATCTCAGAACCATGAGTCCAAAATTGAAGTTGCTGTTTTTCAAAGAAACCATCTGCTTTTAAGGTTAAATGTAGGGGGAAGAAATCCATATTCAGAAGATATCCTCTTGTCTGGAAAGTTGCCTGATGCTGGCGTCAGCAAAATGCCAGCTATTGACTGTTGAATATTTGCCAACTTGCAAATGAAATGCAAGGCAGTAAAACCCAGCAGAAAATACCATGATGGAGAGGACATAAAATTACAATAATGAATCATTTTGTCTATATTACAAATGGATTGTAATTAGCATGGAGGAATTACTGAGACTAAAGATTTTAGGAGATGGCTTTTAGTTCATAGAAGGTATCTTGCCCAATTTGGGGGGAACTACCCCCACCCCTCACTTCCCCTGCAACACATCCTAGCCCATTCAGCAGGGTCCCATTCAGCAGGGGGCTGCCGTGGGGGGGGAGGGAGTCTGCTTCCACCCGCCCAGTTGCACGCGCCTAAATCTGGATCCAACTCACTAACTGCTTTGCAAAATCATAAAGTTAGCCTTTGTAGTCAGAATGTTAAAAATGGTGGCAGTGAGCCATGATTTAAGAGCTCACCTCTATAAATCAGATGACTTCTTTAACTGAATTATTTGTCTGATTTATCAATAGGCTGAAAGTATAAATACTTTCACAGTCTTGTAAAGGTCAGTAAGCTGTCAATGGTTCTTCTGTTCTTGCTCCTGGCTCAATATGGCCATGGGGCTTCTTTCGGCTGTTACTGTGGGTCTGCACAGCTTGTGACCAAGCTAAATGTAGCCCATCAGTCATGTATAGCAGAACACTAGGGGCTCAGTTGAGCTCTGCCTGGAACTGGAAACAATAACAACAACAGTAACACAGGGATCACTGGAAGCACCAGGTAGCCCACAACACATGGCATGGCTGTGTTTCTCTTTGTAGGTCACAGGTCTGCGAGCCTCCTATAGAATGAAGTGAGTACAATAATTTGGTTAAATAATTCACCTTTTGAGTTCAAGTAAACCCTGGGCCAAGCCCGTAATACCCTCATGCTTGGCCAAGCTTAGAATTAAGTGTGCCATCGTTATGGTCTCTTTTTGATCTAAAACAACAACAACAACAACCCCATTTTGTCAACCTTTCCCAACTTGGTGCCTTCAAGAGGTTTTGGACTACAGCATTTAGCATTCCTGATTGTTGCCCATGCTAGTTGGGCCTGATGGAAGTCTAAAACATCTGGACGGCACCAAGCTGAGGAAGCCTGAGCTAGAGAACCTCTGGGTGATTTGCACAATCACTGAGGGAAAATAAGCCATAGTGGTTTATTTTTCCTTCCTGCGTGTGCTGGTTGAGAGCCACCTAGTTAGCATAATTACCCTCTCTGGGTGCAGGTTGCCGTGATGTTTGAACCTGGCAATGGTGGGTGGGTAAGGTGCTTTACAAGGGTTTCAAGGCGGTTTGCAAACCAACCATCCCAGCCAGCCACGTTCGCTGGGCGCAGTCACTCTGTGCTTGTGCAAACCCAGTCTCTGTGTTTAGCTCCTTTTTCATTCCTCCCCCCAGACATCCTTCCTTGAACTTACGTTTCCCCTTGGAAATTTCTAAAACTTAATTTAGTTGCAGGATAATGCCCATCTTTTCTTCTCTTTTCTTTTCTTTTAGAAATTCACATTATCCCAAGACACACAAATGTGTCAAAACTGTATTCTAAGACCATGACACATAAATGGTTCAACCATTGAATTGCCACCAGACTGCTAGGATAACGATCACAGAGGAGCTACAAGAGGCCAACTGCACTTACTTTCCTCTACATACTGATAAGAAAGGAGCTGCATGTTTGCTTTGCCGCACACTTTTATCAGTTACATTTCTTGGAACTGTTATCAGTATGATGCTCCTTGTTAATAAAAAACCAAAACAAAATCCTGATGCTACATTGCTATTGCTACATAGTGGAGCAGAACGCCCCACAGGTCTAGCGTAATTTTATTGCTCTTCTAGGTTTAGCTATTTGGAATGCTCCTGGGTGTATAATTTTTAATAACCATGCCAGTGTGGTAATTTAAAAACGTATTAAGTTGTTCGCTGAAAACCTTCCAATTCTGTTCTATTATGATGAAGTATTGCGGTGTGGGATACTGTAGAAAATGTTTAGAAATTATGGTATGAGAGGATTGAACATTCACTTAAGGCTGCAACTAACATTCACTTAGGGTGCAATCCTGTGCGTCTATTTAAAGATGCATAGGATTGCACCCTTAATGGAAGAGTTAATGCTCCTGGAAGCCTATTTTTGCTGACAGAACCTCAGCCCTAAAACCTGCTGCAGTTTATTTGTTCCTTAATTATTTTTTAAAATAGGAATCCACCAATGTAAGCAATCATTGTGCGGACCCCTAATTTGGATTAAAAAGCAGCAGACACCTGACTCAAAGCGGAGTGAGGCAGGGCTCACGCCTTTGAGATTTCGCAGCAGAAAACGTTTGGCAAAAGGGATTGTTCTGCTGCACTGCTGCAGTCTGTCTGCTCTTTCCTTCTCCCATCCACAGTAGCTTGAATTACCCGAGCTCAGCACTAAGGCTGACTGAGGAGGAGGAGGAGGATGGGCAATGTGACAGCAGAAGAAACCCAGGCCAAAGTGCTTCCTGCCACATAGCTATTAAAAGCTCAGAAGCCCCTTGCGGGGATCCGCACTTAACAACCCAATGGGCACTGTCATGTTACCACAGTTCAAGCAGTTTCCTGACCACACCTGAACAGTTTCTAAATTATGGGAATTTTCCCCCTCCTTCCCGTCAGCTATATTCGAGGGCGAGTAGTATCCTTTCATCAAGTTCTCAGAGGAGCCTTGGTTCTGAAGCAGATGGAGAACGGCAGTTTAACCTGAATGGTAATAACATCCCAACTGTAACACAGGCATTAATGACCATGTATCGGCGACGTTCACCTGAGGAATTCAACCCTAAATTAGTAGGTCATGCTGAGATTCTCTCTCTCTCTCTCTCTCTCTCTCTCTCTCTCTCTCTCTCTTTCAACTGGATCACAAAAGTGCTTGCTACATAAATGTTTAAAAGAAATGGATGATAAATTATATTCTGATTAGTATCTTGAGTTTGTCTTCTTGCTGCTGGTTGCAAAGTTAGTATAGGAAAAAGATTTATTGTCGTAATTAAATAAAGTTTTCCAGTACGATGTCTACATAGTTCATGTGAAAAGGCATGTCATGAAACAATAGCATGTTTAATGCTTATTACAAGGAATATGAGGATAAATTACTTTCATAACAACTGTTAGTTTTACTCTACCCTGTACCTGTTTGGTACATTCTCTTCCCCTTCTTATTGTTTTATTATGATTCTATTAGAATGTAAGCCTATGCGGCAGGGTTTTGCTATTTTATTGTTTTGCTCTGTACAGCACCATGTACACTGATGGTGCTATATAAATTAATAATAATAATAATAATAATAATACTTTAAAAGCGCATTGGGGAATTCAACTAGAAATCTCTCTTGTTCTCTTCTGATCTATTTAGATACAGATATTTTCAGTACGGAATCTGTTGTCAAGAAAGTTGGGGCAATGACTTGACACCTTAGCTTTGAAGTCATTGAGGCCACGTACAGCCTTGGGAAGATTACAGTCTTGAAAGGCAGCTAAGAAATAGATTAAGGGCGCAGTCGTATCAGGATTCCTGTCAGCCTCCAAACTCGGAGGCTGCCCGGGTTCCTTTGCAGGGCAGGAGAAGCGTAGAGATAATCATCACCGCTGCGCTCCTCTCCCCCTGCGTTTTCACTAGACAGGTGATTTTGCCCGACTAGCTGATGCTCTGCGGAGAAGAAGGAGGCCGGAGTGGCCAGCGGATCCGTCATAAGTCAGCCGACCTGTTCTCCTCCCTTCCCCACCCTCAGAACTGCCCCCTTTCTCTCCTCCCCAAGCTTGCATTTGTGAGCTCGTAGAGGCAGCTGGTGTGCTTCCCTCCGTGCTGGCTGCGAGGGGGCGGGAAAGGGGAGGGGAGCTCAGACTCCTGTGTCTGAGATCAGAGTGTTGTCTCTGGCCTTAGATCCAGGAATCCGAAACATCCTATAGCCCCCAGACTCTGTTTAGGGGGCATAGGATTGCTGTCCCCATTAGTAAATACATATGGAAAAGGGTTTTTTTGTTGTTAGAATGGTGATCGCTTGTAACTTTTCTGGAGTCAATCCCATCAGGAATTTCCCCCAATATATCTGTATGTATGTGTGATATATTTGTGTATGTAACACACACATATACACACGGTGATGTGGGAATGTCAGAACACTAAATAAATGTGGTGCTGGAGTGAGCATACTGAGAAAGCATTACTAAAATAATAGGCAGAACCCAGCCTCCCCAAAAATAAAATTAAGGAATGCAATGTCTTGGGCTCCATCTTTCATAATGTCTGGATGCATTACTGGCTTTGTTACACAGTGGGCTTGTTCCCATGACACCATGGGATATTTAATCCACCATGAGGCTGCGGGGTGTGTGGGATGTGTAAGGCAGCCATTTTGAATATGCCACCCCCACTTGCGATTTGTCATGTTGAATGAACCTGGTGAGCATGGGTTATGCAAGAGTTTAAAACCCTCACATAACCCACAGTCTGTTTTAGGATTGTTTAACCATTGCATAACAACCCATGCTCATCAGGTTTGCACGACACGACAACCCCTGAATGGGGCTGCACATGCAATCTGGCACCTGCAGGCCCTGTGGCTCACTCATAATGAGCCATGACAAGTCTGTAAGCAGTCAGTGTGTGTTAGGGAGGGAGGGTTCTCTGAATTTTATACTATGTCCTCCATTGTTTTTAAGGCAAAAGAATTTCTGAAAGAACAAGCTTGGCGGATTCATTTTGCTGAATATGGCCAAGGCATCTGTATGTATCGCACAGAGAAAACAAGAGACCTTGTGCTAAAAGGTATTCCTGAAAGCATGAGAGGGGAACTCTGGCTGCTCCTGTCAGGTGGGTATCAGTAGATAATATAGCTTTATGGATTTGAGTCAGATGTTTCCCACGTGGTTTCTTCTGTGGACATAATTATATATAAAACAGACAATCCAAATGTTGAAGGACATTAGCTGCAGTTGGATGGAAACTGTCAGCTGCAATTCTAACAGCGCAATCCTATGTGTGTCTACTCAGAAGTTGGGTTCAATTGGACTTGCTCCCAGGCAAATTTATAGGATTGTGGCCAATGTGTGAACAGAATGCTGAGCTAGATGGACACTTGGTATGATCCAGCGTGGCTCTTCTTACGTTCCCACAAACTGTTCGTGAAAATCCCAAAAGCTTCAAAGGGGTTTGCTAAATGTTGGGGCCCTGCTATTTATGAAAAAAGAAGCCTCAAACCCCTTTCGGCATGCAGAACTAACGGCACATCTGTTTTGGATCCTGGCCTATATCTGTAACCTACTTTCTCTTGTGTCACTTTGTTCTCTTGCATTGTTAGGAGCTATTAATGAAATGGCCACCCACACTGGCTATTATGAAGACTTGGTGGAGAAATCCATGGGGAAATATAATCTTGCCACAGAAGAGATTGAGAGGGATTTACACCGGTCTCTCCCAGAGCATCCCGCATTCCAGAATGAGATGGGCATTGCTGCCCTGAGGAGAGTACTAACTGCTTATGCATTTAGAAACCCAAACATAGGATACTGTCAGGTAACAGAAGCTCCTTTCATTTAAGAACCCAAATTCCTTCACTCATTCCTGCATTTATTGTTGAACGGAGTTCTTTGTATTGAGGCGAGATTGTGCTTTCAGTATGCAACTGATGCAGTCTAGCTAGTTAAGCATCAATGTCTTTTGCTAAGAAATTAGCTGGTATTGGCAATTTCTGCATAGTAAGATGATCTTCACGGAGGCAATAGTGCTTATATAGGTCTTCAGGCCAGCCCATGACATTTTGCAGTCCCAAGAGACTAGGCGGTAGGATTTAAGAGGAGTGCTCCTGGATCCCTCACAGTGCTGCAGAAGAGACTGAAGCCAATAAGGTTGTGTCCTCATTCCCTGTGCGCTGCTTCATTGGAGCCCGTAAAAATAGATAGTGCTTGCTTAAGCTGTTTGTGCCAGCCCTGATCAATGTATTGTTTTGCAAGTTTTCAGGACACCCTGAAGATAACTGAAGATGTGATGCTAAAGTGCATAATTAAAATGAACTTCACAGATATCTTAAAGAAAGGGCTAGTTTGGGACTTGGCATAACAGTTAAGGAGAAATCTAAGGTTAAACCTGTCTTTGTGCTCTAACTAAATCAGGGATGCACAACCTGAAGGTCACATATGAGGCTTGGTCAGGAGCCATGTAGACACATGTGCACCCATCCCAGTAATCTTTATTAGGGATGTATGAGAATTTTATTTGGGTTCATTTTTTACTTTGAATTTGCTCCGTTTGCAACCCCAAACATGAACACAAATGGGAGCACAATTGGAAATTCCCAAACTTGTGGTCATGTTCGAAAAGTGCACGTTTTATTAAAAAAATGCACACTTTCACCTTTTAATCTATGGAGTGGAAAGTGCACATTTTGGCAGGATCTACACTACTGCTTTAAAGTGCTTTATAACAGTTATAAAGTGCTTTAACTGCTTTAAAGCGCTATAAAACTGTTATAAAGCGCTTTAAAGCAGTAGTGTAGATCCGGCCTTTGAGTGGCCTAATCTACACCAAGCAGGATATTGCATTATGAAAGCGGTATGTAAAAGGCAGGAGCCACACTAATGCTTTATAGCGGAATTCAAGTGCACTGACAACTGTTGGGGCCCATTGACACATACCATATACCACTTTCATAGTGCAATATCCTGCTTGGTATAGATTAGTCCAGCGTGCACTTCAAAAATGCACACTGAAATGCACACTTTTTGGGTTCAAAAAGAAAAAAAAGAACTTGTGTTCAGGAATAGGAATGAGATGAACTGAGTTCAGAGGTGAAAATACCTTGAACCTTGCTGCTTTGCCCATTCCTAATCCTGACACAGATTGCTCGGGGAGGGAGTGAAGAACCACTCCTTCCCCCAGTGATTGTGAAACAAATTGTTCTGGTGCTTTGCTCTTTCATCGCTGGAGGGCTGCATGTTGTGCATTTCTGATCGAGTTAATAAAAGCCGGCTCCTACCCCGTTTGAGACTTTGCAGGATAGTCCTGAAAGTCCTGATTCAAATGCAAGGAAGTTGCTATCCTACATGTAATTGGGGTGGTGGATACCTGCGCTGTAAAGTCAACAGCTGTGGGTTTTAAAAGCAGGATTGTATGCATGAATTGGGCAAGGAACCTATCATGTCACTGCATACCAGTAGTTTTAAAGCATTCAGCTCCTCCCAAATGTAAAAGCTTAATATCGTGGAAGATTTTAGCTTTCTGATTTAGTGTGAAAGGTCCACATTAAGGGATAAAATGCTATATCCCATTATCCCAAAGACTTTGAAGAATAAGGATTGGAGTCTGCATTGTGCTCAATCCTCTGATCATAGCAACTTTTCTGAAAGTCCGGTGGTCGTTTACAAGGATGACGAAAGGAGCTGAGGCATCACTAAGTTCAGACAGCTTTCCTGAAGATGTGGATATAATGGTAGCACACACAGTTCTTTCATGGGTTGGCTCTTTCTTCCCTGAGCCCTGATCCATACATTAAAGGCACAATCCTATGCATGGGCAGACAGAAAAAAAGTCCTACTTTTTTGTGTCTAAAGGAACATGTATAGGATTGTGCCTTAAAACAGTGATGTAGTGGCGACTGGAAAATATAAGTGTTTAGGCACTGATACTTGTGGGATGCTGACTGCTTCTGTTAAGCAGCTCTTCGTGCAATTTGGGTGATTTTAACTATGCTAGCAGAGGAATGAGTACAATTTAGGTGTCAATCCTAACTCTCTAAAGGCGGTAGTATACAATTGTTTCTCTCTTAATTCTGATCTAGTAAAATTGGCTGAACCTTCTGGAAATGTAAGGTTTTAACAACTGGGGCCTCAAAGAAAAGGTTGCCGTGTATCCTCCCTTCCAATAGGACTGCTCCTGTGCAAAGTTCAACCCAGCCATTCTGTCCCAGCAGGACTTCCCACTCTATTGTCCATTACCAACCTTTTCTGGTTTTCTTTTCTGACTGACACTTAACATTCTGACAGTCACACAACGTACTAACCCACACTCAGTGGTGGAGTTTGAGTTGTTTTAAATGTGGGTTCTTTGTTGAACTGTGGGTTAGTGTGTTGCCTGAACGCAGCATGTTTTCCAGCTTGTTAACCACCCTGAACAACCCAACAAAAAACCATGGGTTCTCAAGGTGGCTTGTTTGAGAAAACAAGGCAGACTGCATAGTTAACAAGCCACCATGGCTGTGTTCAAACAACATGATGACTCATGGTTCAACAAACAACACACAATTCAAAATAACCCATACTCATACCCATACCATGAGTGTGGGATAGTGTGTTGTGTGAACCCAGTAGTCACAGTGAGTACTGAATGTGTTTCTCCTTCTTTGGGCTGTGTTGGAGAAGCACCTCCTTAGGTTTTCGGTATTTTTTGCAAACCTCCCCCAAGCATGTTAATGCCACCATCTTGTTTCTTAGTGGGCTATTTGAAAACGAGGCCATCAGCACTCGCCACCTGAGTCCTCTATTAAAGGGAGTTATTTTGGAATTGCTGAATGCTTTAAAACTGTTTAGATGCAGTAACACAATAGTCTTTCTCTCCTATTCAGGTGCATCATCCAGTCTTTAAAAAGCATTGCTATCACCTTGGGAAGAAAGAGCTGGGAGACTGTGATAACTTATTAAAGATGGCCAAACTGCATGATGGTACTTTCTATGGAAAACACGTTGCAGCCTAGAGCCACCGCTGCTTTCTAAAACTAGGGCAAAAACTAGGGCTATTGCTTGATTAAATCTTGTTACATAGAATGTTTAAATCTACTATATGTCTTTTAAAAACTTTTTCTAGGCCATGAATATTGTTACATCAGTACTGCTTTTGTATGCAAAAGAAGAGGAAGCATTTTGGCTGCTTGTGGCTTTGTGTGAGCGCATGTTGCCAGATTACTACAACACAAGAGTTGTTGGTATGTTAAAGGAATTTTTTTAAAGAGCCTAATCGCTGGAAATTTCAGACCCAGTTTTTCAACTAGCAGAAAGTGAAGTTTGATCTGCCAGTGGGGATGCTTGGAGTCATAGATACCGAATGACAGTTGAATGGTTGTAGCTCTGCCTTGCAGAATGAAAAACAGGATTTTATGTCTTGCTTCATATATCATACCCAAACATAGCCTTTCTGTATTTTGTTTCTAGTCTGTAAAATGGGGAAATAATTTTTGGTGGGCTGTAAAAATCAATAATAATAATAATAATAATAATAATAATAATAATAATTTATTTCTTACCCGGCTCTCCACTTGGATCGAGGCGGGGAACATCAGTGAATATAAAACACATAAAAGCTGATTAAAAACATAGTATACATGATTAAAACATCTTTAAAACGTCTTTAAAACATTCTAAAAATATTTAGAAAGATGCTTGGTTACAATGATAGCCTGATTATCCAAACTAGAGGAACCGGTCCCCAAACAAGCAGGGTAGAGTTTTTGATCATCTTAATGTTGATTTTCTGTTATGTGAAGCAGATTCTTTACAATAGCTTCTTATGCTTGAATATTGCAACGTTAATGAATGAAAGAACTGGTCCTTTCGATGCTGTAGTTCACTGGTAGTTAATTGGAAAATGCTTCCGCTCTGTTTTGCTAGATGGACAAAAATGTCCATTATGCTGACTCAAATTTCACATGCCGATTGTGTCTTACAAGGTGCTCTGGTGGATCAAGGTGTGTTTGAAGAGTTAGCTCGAGACTACGTTCCCCAGCTCTACGACTGCATGCAGGACTTGGGGGTCATCTCCACGATCTCTCTTTCCTGGTTCCTCACACTCTTCCTCAGTGTCATGCCCTTTGAGAGTGCTGTGGTGGTTGTGGACTGTTTCTTCTACGAAGGCATAAAGGTGATCTTCCAGTTGGCGCTGGCTGTGCTAGATGCAAATGTGGACAAGTTGCTGAATTGCAAAGATGATGGTGAAGCTATGACCGTACTTGGGAGGTAAGCTATGCCTCTCCTTGCTTTGATGTGTTAGAAATATCTTGTAATTGTAAACATCCTGCTTGCGTTAATAGAAATCTCATCTGATTGCTTTATTCCCCTTTTAAAGAAGTAATTTTCCATGCCCAAAGGCTTTTCATGTAATAAGGGGAAAGCATAGCCATTAAATGAAGGGTGCTCTTGTTCTGTCTTGCTAATTGGCCCCCTGCTAGCAATGGAGCAGCTTTCCTTGAGTCTATTCGCCCAGCCTACCCTTCACTGCTGCCATCTCCTCTGGCAATATCATCTGATTCCATTATGAGAAGCACTTATGCCGATTCAAACTAGTGGGTCCTATAGCACAGTACTGTCAACCTTGACTGATTGTGGTACTTCACGGATAATCCCTCGGGGGGGGCCACATGTTGGCAGAGTCAGAGCCAACTGTGAGGTAGAGATTTTCTCTTTCTGCCGCTACTCTCTGCCTCTTCCTTCTTGCCTACTCAGGTCCTCTGGGAAGAATTTACTCCAGCCAACAAAAACAAGGCTGACAACTATTGCCCAGAGGACCTTTTCTTCTGCCGCTCCCAGTTTGTGGAATGGCTTGCCGGGAGAGATTCGTCAACTTAACAGCCTTCCGGAATTTAAGAAAGCCATAAAGACTGATCTCTTCCGGCAGGCCTACCCAGTGGAATTTTAAGATGCCTTTTTTGATGGTGTGCTGCTTTTAATGATGCACTGGTTTTAAACGTTTGAATTAGTTGTATGTATTTTATGGTGTTTTTATTAGTGTTGTACCCCGCCTCGATCCAGAGGGAGAGGCAGGTAACAAATAAATTTGTTGTTGTTGTTGTTGTTATTACTACTACTACTAGGAAAGCGCCAGATTGCTTTTGCCAGAGAGCTGCAGGTTGTCCACACCTGTTGTAAACTATATTACTTGTGTCTTATTCAGAGTTTAATTGCAGATTTTGCCCTTATTCAGGGAAGGAGTTCAATCCCACATGACTGGGTACTCATTGTGTGCCCATTGTTTTCTCTCGGCATCTGTAGGTATTTGGACAGCGTGACCAATAAGGACAGCACTTTGCCACCAATTCCTCACCTTCACTCACTACTCAGTGATGATATAGGGCCTTATCCTGAGGTGGATATCTTCAGACTCATCAGAACTTCCTATGAGGTAATTTGACATAGATTCCAGCAACTCTAAGAGCTGAAACATGGTGGTGGTGGTGGGGACGCAGTAGCAAATGATTTGTTTGGTTCTGTGCACTAAAAACAGGAATATGTCTCACGTGGAAATCCTAAACCCACATACCTGGAAGTAAACCCCATTGTACTTAATGAGACGTAGTTCTGAGTAGATATATATACAATTGTACTGTTAGACTCACCCACGGACCCCACCCCCACCCCCACGCACATAGCAGAATGTAACGCAAGACTTTTACATTTGTCTATCCCATTGAACATAACAACACATACACTGCAATCCTTGAAAGAAAACACACTGTGGTCAGTGAGGCTTACTGGCAGAACAATTCTGTGGTCCTGATTGGTGGAGATTTCCAGTGCATGCACCCCCTGCTGTCAGGCTTGCACTGGCCAGGACGGAAGTCAAGGGAGCAGCGATCTTCTCATTTTTGTTTTTCTTTTCATTTCTCCCTGCTGATTTTCCTTTTTTGGTACCAGTGGGAGGGAAACAAAATAATCCAGCTCCAGGGCTGGTGTACTTCCCCCCACCCACCCCTAACATTACAGGCACATACGAAGATCCAAAGCCTTCCCCAGTCTGCACATCCCTGGAATACCCTCTTTTTGCTGTTACTGCCATTGGAGTAACGTGGGTTTCTGTGCCTGCAGTAGGGAGGCTTGCAAGACCAGACCACCCATGCCCACAGTCCTCCCTCTCTGGGGGTTGAAAGGAAGGTCCACACTGTCCTATGGCCCCTAGAGAGGCCTTCCAGGGGCCACAGGATTGTACCTTAAGGGCGAGTTCGGACATCACATTAAGCCACCCTGAGAATCAGCTGCCATGGGTTGGTTGTTCACTGAACAACCCACATTACTCCCAACAGACAATTGGGTACACAGTAGCTTGGCATGGCTTCTTTCCCCTTCAGTCCTCCCGCCCTCTCCCAGCATATATCCTAGCTGCCTTTACAGTGAACCCCCTCTCGGATCCTGGTATCCCCAATGGTCAAGAGTGCTTCCCCCCCCATTGCTCTTAAATTCAGAAGTTACAAAGCACAAAATCTTGAAACTTCATATTCCTTATGGAGGGAAACTCCTCCCCTCTCAAATTGCTACCCCTTTTCTGAGCAGTTTTAACATCAACAACTTTTTTCCCCAAATTTGCGCAAATGGGATTGGTCTATTTTTAAAAAATGTGGTCCTTCAGATTTGCACAAATGGGTTTGGGTTCCTCCACTTCATTCCTTTTCAAGTGTGCTTATTCACATGAGTCTAGTTTATATTCTTAAGTTATATCAGTATGGCACCAGCTAGTACAGTGCCCAAGCACATCGATATGCCCTCTGCATGTCTAGAAATGCCACTTGTCAAATTTCTGCGCTCATAACATATTGAAATCTCAGCTGTCAAATTCCTCCTCTACTTTGGTGCTTCCCTTGACAACAAACTCTGAAAGGGGCTGTGGAACAAGACAGGAACTTTTGTTGCAGGTGTGATTACCTCAGGAGTAAGTGAAGCTTATTTCTGCTTTGCTTGTTTAACAGTCAATGAAGCATGTGAATAAAATAGGAGAATATGCCATGCTGTTGTCCTGAAAATGTTCTCACTTGGGCAGAATCAAAGAAAAAATTGTTTGTTTGTTTTTTAAACAAAACCCATTTGTGCAATTTTGAAGGATCAACTTGTTTTTAAAGGCCTGCTAGTGCATTGCCAAGTTTGACAGCAAACAAGGAGGGTGAACGGCAGCAGCAGTAGCTGAGATTGTGGGGTTTGGAGGGCAGGGTTTTTGTTGGTGTTGCCAGGTGGTTCTCTCACTGTTTTAAACAACCCACGCTGAAGTGCCTCTGCTGGGTTTGGAGGTCATGACAAGTCATCCTAAATAACCCTACTACAAGCCGTGGGTTGTCAGAGTGGCCTGTTTTCAAAAAAATCAACCCGCAAAAGCAAAGCGTTGCTGGGTTCAGATGTCACACTAAGCCACCCTACAACCACCCATGGTGACAACCCACCGTGGCTTAGCATGACGTGCAAACTCAGTCTTAGACTGGGTTCACATGATCACAGGGGTAAAAGAAACCATAATGGCTTCTCCCCCTGCCCTTGTGAGTGCCATGCATACACCTGTTGTTTACAGAATTATCAACACTGTAGTGCAGTTTAGTGTGTTGTCCAAACTGGGTATGTAGCATGGCAGGGGTGGCTTTGTGCCCACCCCAAAACCACTACTGCACATCAGAGCCATCCCTGTCAAGCCACGCTGCACACCTGGTTCAGACAACACACCATGGGTAATTATGTGAGCAATGGGTGAACATGTAGCATGTACGGGGGTGGGAGAAGAAGCCACAATGGCTTCTTTTACCCCCACGGTCATGCGAACCCGGCCTTAGTGTGTTTAGGATTGTAGCCTTCTGAAAAACACAATTAAACCTTTAAGTTCCACCAGTTTAAATGGTTCTCTGATGGTTTTTAAATTTTGTATACTTTTAATGTTTACTGTTTTTAGCTTTGTGAACCGCCCGGAGAGCATCGGCTGTGGGGCAGTATATAAATGTAATAAATAAATAAATAAATTCTAATCTTATCAGTATTGCATCCAAAACTTGCATTTTTGTAAACTATTTCCCTCTAATACTGGGTATATCAGGACGCATTTATTTGGTCTGCTATTCAAAGAAGAAGGTTGAATATAATAAGCATTAATTTTAGACTTTGCATCTGGACAGAGCTAGAGGCAAAGTCCTAAGATAAAATAAAAATTCGTTAGTGAACATCACATTGTAAGTTTTACAGCAACATTGAAAAATATTTTTCCCTTTAGAAATTTGGAAGCATACGGGCAGATTTGATTGAACAAATGAGATTCAAACAGAGATTGAAGGTGATCCAGACACTTGAAGACACTACCAAACGCAATGTGGTAGGTTCTTGGAGTGCTTTTCTGATCAACTGTTTCTTGGCTTTGGAAGCTCAAATCCTTTCCATGTACCTTAACTCTTTCTCTTTTTTACATTCTGAAAGGTACGGACCATAGTGACTGAAACCTCTTTTACAATAGATGAGCTGGAGGAACTCTATGCTCTTTTCAAGGTAAATTTGAAATATCTGTCCAGTTCATAATTTTTTTAGTAGTATTAGGTAGGCTGAAATTTGTGATGTACAGTATTTTTGCTCCCACCTATTTCAGCTGAATTGTGGTTTGTCAAAACAGTCTGTAGAAGAGGGTAAAATTATACACTGTATGATCCTGATTATCTGGACCCATTTCAATCAGGCTTTCATATGTGATACGGGAGATGGCTTTGGTCTCCTTGGTGGATGACCTGTGCTGGGAACAGGATGTGGGGAGCACAATCCTCATAGTTCTCCTGGACCACTCGGCGGCTTTCAATACCATCATTCACAGTATTCTTCTAAACTGCCTGGTGGAGCTGGGCCTATTTGGGTTAGGGGAATGGTATAGTTCCTGGTTGCACAGTACCCATGGTCCTGGGTTCTTTGTGTTTTGTAATCTGGCCACACCAAAGATGTCATATCCACAGGGGCTCATTGCAGAAAGGACTCTGTGGCTCGAAAGTGTAGACTCTAATCTTCCTGTGTAAGCACTGTGTTGCTTTTGTGTTTTATGCCGACTTTAGTGCAGGGATGGGGCAACTTGTGGCCATTCAGATGTTGTTGTTCTGCAGTTGGTCTGCCGTTCCCATCAGTCCTCACCATTGATTATGCTGCCTAGGGCTTATGGGAGTTGCAGTCCAACAACATCTGGATGGCCACAAGTTGCTCACCCGAGCTTTAGATCATTGGTGACACTGAATGAACGTCTCACACTCTGAGTAGTAAACCTACTTCAACTTGAACATGTTGTCTATTGCAGGGAGGGTATGCAATCTGGTGCCCTCCAGATGTTTTGGACTACAACTCCCATCTGCTTCAGCCAGCATAACAAGTGGGATTTGTACTCAAAGACATCTGGAGGGCACAGGGGTTCCTGCTTTTGGCCTATAGCAATGCTAATGAAGGGGAAATGCATTTTTCAAAACTCGTATTTGTTTAAAAGCAAAATAAAATTGTGATGGTGGGTGCTGCCATTAGAATAGCTACGAAGATTGTAATAACGATGACACTGCCATGTGCCTTGCTTTTCTTCAGGCAGAGCATCTCACTAGTTGCTACTGGGGAGGCACCAGCAACGCCACTGACCGCCACGACCCAAGCTTGCCTTATTTAGAACAATATCGCATTGACTTTGAGCAGTTCAAGGGGATGTTTGCTCTCCTCTTTCCTTGGGCCTGTGGGACTCACTCTGATGTATTGGCTGCACGCTTATTCAGATTGCTGGATGAAAATGGAGATTCCTTAATCAACTTTCGGGAATTTGTTTCCGGGCTAAGTAAGGAGAATGCATGTGCTAAGCTGCTTTTGTAAGGCTGTTTCCCCCTTCTCCATTAACTGAAACCATTGGTTTTGCATATGCAGTCTTATATATGAGACTGTTACGTTTTTTAAAGGCTATATAGATAAATGTTCTAATAACTGTGAAATGAATATATCTGTGAGAGTCACTTTCAACAATAGGTTATATGAGGTGGTTAATTTTCTGTTCCTCAAACCCAGAAGATAAAATACTTTCCCTTTCTTAGAGCTGGTTGATATTTGTCAATCAGTAATTGTCATTTGGGTTTTCAGTATGCAATTAAAGTAAAATGTTTATCTTTTGCACAACTACATAATAAGACATAGTCTAAATATGTCATTGTTATGCATTGGTATATATCAAGGGCAATTTACTGATTGAAGCTAAGGAGCAGAAGATTTGAAGACGGTAGGGAAAAAAAAACATTCCAAAAGCTAAGCAACATTTGAGTTGAGCTTAAAATAGCAATGCCTTGAATATCTTTCAAAAGGGCACATTGTGTGTCAGTTAAGATCGCTCATGGCATTTTAGGGGTGGGGGAGTTTCTAACAAAAACCCAATTGTCATATGGTCAATGTTTTGCACAATAAGTATACACTACATTGCTATGTGAGAAGATATAGCATTACAGACGCTCCCAAAAAGGAACATGATGTTGTTGCATTGGGGGGGGACAATGAAAATGGAACCATGTTTGTTGATTAAATTTATATCGTGCCTTTCCACTAAAAATAGTGTTCAAGGTAGCTAACCGTAAAATAGAGATAAAATGGAAAGTTATAATTAAAACATTAAAACTCCTCCAATAAAAACACAACAATAAGAGTTTGTTATTTAACATCCATTAGGAAAACACCCTGCAGTAGACTGAAACCTATTTCAGCAGCAAATCAGCTCAGATGCCAGAAGCCTGTCTGAATAAAAATATATTTGTCTACTGGTGGAAGGACAATAGATACAGCTATCCTGGCCTCTCTTTGCATGACGTTCCAGAACTTGGAGCAGCCACCGAGAAGGCCCTCTCTTGTGATCTCACCAAATGTGCCTCTGATAGTAGCAAGACAGAAAGAAGAGCTTCTCCCAAGGATCTTAAAACATGGGGCAGGATCAGGAGGATGGGGTCTCTCAAACAGCCTGGTCCCAATTTGTGTAGGGCATTATAGGTGTTGGACATTGTAGATGCCCAGAAATGGAGTGGTAGCTAGTGAAGCTGTTGCAACAAGGGAATCATGTGATCCTTATAACCATCCCTGGTCAATAATCTGGCCGCACCATTCAGGACCAGTGGACATTTCCAAACACTTTCCTATCTATCTTTTTCTCATCCAATGCCAAGGAGTATGGCTGTGCACAGATCCACATATCCACTTCGGAAGCCAAATTGGAGCTGCCAAATTGACCTGATCCACCTTGGTTTGCTTTTGATCTGGATCTGAAGTGAGATTCGGACATCCAAAGCAGGCCAGAAATGGCCCTTCACAGCTGCTGTTGTGCACAGCATTAGATCTTTGAAAAGAAAGAGTCCCCATCTACTGTAAAAAAAAATGGAGGCTCTCATGGAGGCCAGGCATGAGTAGATGGGTCTAGCAGGTCCCAGCTGCTCACTCGGTGGGCGGGGGCAGTGGCCCGCCATCATCCAGATTGGTCAGGAGCACTTCAGACTGATCCAGATTTGGACTGAATCGGTCCAAATCACCTCACTTTGGTTTGAGATCCAGATCTGGAACCAAAGCGGTGCACAGCCCTATTAAGGAAGCTGTGGAAGTCCTGAACCATTATCTGGGTTCAGTAAGGGACTGGATGTGGGTGAATAAATTGAGTCGCAATCCAGACAAGATGGAGGTCTGTCAAAGGTTCAATGTAGGACTAGTTCAATTTTCAAAGACATTGAGCACAATTTATCCCCTTTTGCATATACAAGTCTGCATGCAGGGAGAGAATCCCATAGAGATTCTGTTGAGCTCTTCCCTCCACGCCAGCTGAGTGGTGGAGCATAACATGCTCTGCATGCAAAAGCTCCCAAGTTCAATCCCTAACATCTCCAACTTGTGCTAAGAAAGAATCCTCTCGTGAACCCTGGAGAACCACTGCTGGTTAATGTAGAGCAGCCTTCCCCAAACTGGTGCCCTCTAGATGTTTTGGACTGTAACACCCAGCATTCTTGACCATTGGCCATGCTGTCTGGGGCTGATGGGAGTTGAACTCCAAAACATCTGGGGATGTTGGGGAAGACAGGTGTAAACTCCACTGATCTAGAGGAAGCTATGGCCTAACGGTATAAGGCAGCATCCTATGTAATCTTCCTTACCACCCCTCAGCTGGGTGTGCTGCAAGAAGCTTGGCCAATAGAGACGGATAGAGGTCCTTCCATACCTTGCACAGAGGAATCAAGCAGCCTGCTCCTCTCCATGCCCCCAACACAGAGGCTACACCTGCTCATTGTGTTCTTTGGTTCAGGTTGTTTTCTTTCCTGCGTTAGTTGAAAACTAGAAACCCCCAGTATTCAACTTCATGGGATGACCTCGGGTTCTAATATTATGGGGAGGTGCCAGGGTGTGTGTGGTCCTACTCCCTTTTCACTTTTCCTGTATAACAAATGCAATTGTGACAACTGTTGAATTTCCACATGGACGAGAATACTTTTTGTTCTCCAAAAATAAGAATATAGTCCAATAATTATTTGAGCAATCTAGAGAGTTAATTTAGATTATGTGAATTTATTAATTTGGATATGGAGTCCAAATTCATAGAATCATAGAATCATAGAATAGCAGAGTTGGAAGGGGCCTACAAGGCCATCGAGTCCAACCCCCTGCTCAATGCAGGAATCCACCCTAAAGCATCCCTGACAGATGGTTGTCCAGCTGCCTCTTGAATGCCTCTAGTGTGGGAGAGCCCACAACCTCCCTAGGTAGCTGATTCCACCGTCGCACTGCTCTAACAGTCAGGAAGTTTTTCCTGATGTCCTGCCGGAATCTGGCTTCCTTTAACTTGAGCCCGTTATTCCGTGTCCTGCACTCTGGGAGGATCGAGAAGAGATCCTGGCCCTCCTCTGTGTGACAACCTTTTAAGTATTTGAAGAGTGCTATCATGTCTCCCCTCAATCTTCTCTTCTCCAGGCTAAACATGCCCAGTTCTTTCAGTCTCTCTTCATAGGGCTTTGTTTCTAGACCTCTGATCATCCTCGTTGCCCTCTTCTGAACACGCTCCAGCTTGTCTGCGTCTTTCTTGAATTGTGGAGCCCAGAACTGGACGCAATACTCTAGATGAGGCCTAACCAGGGCCGAATAGAGAGGAACCAGTACCTCACGTGATTTGGAAGCTATACTTCTATTAATGCAGCCCAAAATAGCATTTGCCTTTCTTGCAGCCATATCGCACTGTTGGCTCATATTCAGCTTGTGATCTACAACAATTCCAAGATCTTTCTCATTTGTAGTATTGCTGAGCCAAGTGTCCCCCATCTTGTAACTGTGCATTTGGTTTCTATTCCCTAAATGTAGAACTTGGCATTTATCCCTATTAAATTTCATTCTGTTGTTTTCAGCCCAGCACTCCAGCCTATCAAGATCACTTTGAAGTTTGTTTCTGTCTTCCAGGGTATTAGCTATCCCACCCAATTTGGTGTCGTCTGCAAATTTGATCAGCGTTCCCTGCACCTCCTCGTCCAAATCATTAATAAAAATGTTGAAGAGCACTGGGCCCAGGACTGAGCCCTGCGGCACCCCACTCGTTGCCTCTCCCCAGTTTGAGAAGGTTCCATTGATAAGTACTCTTTGAGTCCGATTCTGTAGCCAACTGTGGATCCACCTAATAGTTGTTCCATCTAGCCCACTTTTAGCTAGTTTGTTAATCAGAATGTCATGTGGTACTTTGTCAAAAGCTTTGCTGAAGCTTTATATTGGTGAGATGAAGTAACCTAGATTGATGACCACATTGCCACCTGTTTTTTGTATATATGCTACAACAATGTTGTATTTTGATGTTTATGGAATATATATGTTTATGGAAGTTTAAATATAGATACCTGAAGACTAATACCTGAAGATACCTGAAGACTAATTTCCAAATGTTTGGAAGATTGTACGTGTTGTAGAGAGTTAAATATACTTCATAACTCAGCTACATTCAACTTAATCCTTCTAGGTGCAGCATGCCATGGAGATCTTACTGAAAAACTGAAGCTGCTATATAAAATGCATGTTCTGCCTGGTGAGTAGTAAGCACGGGGCAATTTGAGATATTTTAACATTCTTCTAAAACCTCTTGCCTATGCTTGTTTACTCAGATGTAACACCTACTGGGCTCAATGGGCTTACTCCATAATAAGTGAGGCATATCCTGCAGCCCTGTTCCACCAATAAGCAGTGGGCTTTCTACTCCAGCTCGGGTTGCTGTGCAATTGGGCATAGCCATAATTATGTTTGGGGTGTGTGTATGTTAAATCAAAGATCAATGCTAGATAAAATGAACACATAGATGAAAAATCTTTATAATGTTACGTAGTTACTGTAGGCACTCAGTAACATCATCATCATCGTCATCATAATATACTGGGATAAAACAATACCTTGCAACCGACTAGACATAACGGTCATAGACAAAAAGGAAAAATACACATACCTCATCCACATAGCAATACTGAATGACAAAAATATTGTTGAAAAAGAAGAGGAAAAGAGAGAAAAATATACACCACTGGCCGCAGCCATAATGAAAACATGCTCAATTGTCAGGAAATTCCTGAATCTGTAAAAGACAGCATGACTTGGCAAAGCCTGTCATGTCCATCTAGAAAAACCACCATGAGCGAGAAAGAGATATTATAATAATAATAATAATAATAATAATAATAATAATAATAATAATAATTTCATTAAATGATTGGATAATTTTGTAGGTAGAAATTATAGGTTGGATCCCGATTACTTCCAGCAGAAGAGGGTGGGTAGAAGCTGACTTTCCTGTCCTCTTGTCTCCCTATACCTCTAGAACTGCCCCAAATGCTCCCTTGAGAGTTAGGGGACCCAGGAAATTAGTTGGAGCTCTCACTTCCTCCCACATATGTCCGTGTGCCCTGACTCTCAAAGAAACTTTTTTGGGGAACTAAGGACTGGTGGAGAGGGACAAGTCAGTAAAAGGGACAGTTCCTGTAGGTGGTAATTGGGATACAACTGTATGTGGTTTATGTTGTAATGTCCGCCAGTGAACTTTGAAAGGCCTTCCATGTCAACACAGACCATAATTCAGTCCTTATTTATCTAATCGGCACATGTCAGGCAGCGTAGACACAGTTCTTTCTTTCTTTCTTTCTTTCTTTCTTTCCTTCTTTCTTTCTTTCTATATTGCATTTCTATACCGCCCAATAGCTGGAGCTCTTCTATACTTCTATATCAGACACCTAAACAAACATTTTATAGGTAGGAAATGAGGTTTTGTAAACCTATTCATTAATCATTCATTCTTGCGCTGAAATAAAGAGTGTTGTTGTTATAAATTCTGTAACATGTTTATATCTGGTGATAAATTTCTAGTATGGGTGATCTATACTTCAGTATACTTCAGTATGCTGATACTTGACATTTCTTTGCACAGACCCCTCCTCTGATCAAGAAGAACCAGATTCTGCTTTTGAAGCAACGCAGTACTTCTTTGAAGACATCACACCAGAGTGTACACATGGTATAAAACTTTGCCTTATATTTATTTTCTTTCCTCTTTCACAACTGTCATGGACTGATAATGCCCTGTTCTGGGAGTGGACGGGAAAATTAGAAAAATAGTGTGCTCATTTTTATTTTTATTTTGCTTCCCCTTCCAGTGGCCTTTCCCATTTCCACCAGGAGAAATATTTCTTTCTCAGGCTTCCTCCACCGTACCAGCTCATATGTCTGGGGTATCTATTTTAGGTAGTGTGGAGGTTGGCTGTTAGACATGGGTTGGTAACCCCCCTTCCCAAAAAAACCATAGAATTTCAAATTTTACTAAATAAAAATGTCAATAGGAAAAAGTATTAAAATCTAAATATACATATACACACACCCACACCAAAAAACCTATATGAGCAATAGGATAATAAAAAAAAAAATCAGGGATAAATGCACCCAGCTAACCTATCTAAATTATGTCCCTATTTTGTCCAGGTTGTTTATTCAAGCAGTATCTTCCGCTCTCTCAATCAGTTTCCAATTCCAGCAGCTTTGACTCTCTTCCCTCTAGGACTCTGGCCTTCTTTCACTCCTTGTCTCTTTTTCTTCTACTCTCTGTCCCTCTGGTTCTCTTGCCTTTGGCTTTTATCTTCTAAGATTATTTTTTTCTCTGCGCAGCTCCAACCAACATGGAGGATAGTTTCTTGCTCATTTCTGCAAATTAAGTGTGTTTCCTGAGTTGAAATCGATTTTTCTTTCTCTTCCTCTGACCTTCTGTATTCTAACCAAACTTTTTTTACCTCTAAACTATTACTCTTTTGACTGAAACTAATATGCACACAAAGATTTAACTCCATAATATCCTAAAGCCAAGCTAAATAGTAAAAAGTGGAAAAGAACAGTTCTGTTCCTTCACAGTAAGCAAAGCATTGTCTAAAGCCTTTCTTGTGCCCAAAATCAAATAGTTACTGTTTTTCCTCTTAATATCCAGAGGTCTACAAATTTAATAAGGAATTCTTTTCAACATTGGGCTCTCAAATTCCTATAGTGACAAATATAGTGCTATGGCTTAATAAGTAGCTTGCAAAATTTTCGTTTCTGAAGATTTAACCCAATGATCTTAAAGACCTTTTGGTTGTCACAAATTGGACTAGGGTTTGCTTATTTATATGAGAGGCGGACACAGGTTGTTAGGGAATATGGGTCAGTATTCAATTGGCCCCTTGCATGGGCGGGCGGCCAAGATCCACTGGTCCGGCATGTGTGCAGCCCCTTCCAGAAACAAGTATTTCAGCACTTGGCACCAGAAGAGCTACACTGCGGCTGCCAGTGGTAGGGGCTGTGTGCACACTGGCACCAATGGCCTCAGCTACCTGCACAAAGGACAAATTGGATACTGCCTGTAGATTGCAGTTAACTTCACATCAAGGCCAATTTACTATATGGTCCCTGATGTAAGTTTAACTAAAAGAGGAATTCTGTGAGTCTCCCAGAATCTTCCTCCCCTTTTAAAAGCAATTTTTAAAGCAAATTTTCCAGCTGCACAAATGCGCTGTCAGACACACGCATACCATCTCCACCCAAGCCAAACACATTATTTCAACTGGACAGATTATCACCAACACTAATAGCAGATTGATCCAGTCTTGCGTAAAGCTCTTACAAGCCTGAGAATGCAGACCATGCAGACAAATTTTAGAGAAGGAAGATTTAATAATATTCCCAGAGATCAAAGAATTTGCTGTTGTGAAGAACAAGAGGCGGAGGACTCTGTTCACTATATATTATACTGCAGATTATACAATAGCCCTAGGAATAAATATTTAGCTAGATATTTGGCCCCTATGGTGCATTTAACAGACCAAGCGAAATTAGGCTACCTACTAACGGCAGAGAAATCGACCCTACTGAATTTGGCCTATTTTGCAGTAAGAACTGCAAAAATTAGGAAGGAACATGTTCAGGTGGATGATTGTAAACAATAGATATACCATAGATATACAGAGTACAATGAGAAATTAGAATGTGTTTACTGTAGAAGATGTGTGCTGATGGGAGTAATTGCTGTACAGAGTTCGGCTCATTTTAATTTTTTATGTAATAATGTGTGATGTGTTCGGCTAAAACCCATTCAGGGTAGCCATGAATAAAATTTCTAATAGCAGATTGACAGGACCATATGGATACCCAGGAAGGGTGACAGACCAAGAGAAGTACACCACTAGTTGTCACCTACAGCCCCAATTGAAACCACTGGAACAGATCATCAGTGAACTCCAACCCATCACAAGCACAGACACTTCTCTCTCACAAGCCTTGGGAGACAGACCAGTCCTGTCTTCCAGACAACCTCCCAACCTGAAGCAGATACTAACCAGCAATAGTACACAGGACAGAAACACAGACAGAGGGACCAGACCATGCAATAGACCCAAGTGCCAACTCTGCCCCCACATCTATTCAGACAACACTGTCACAGGATCCAACAACATCAGTCACACCATCAACGGCTCTTTCACCTGCATCTTTATATAATTTGTGTTACATGTCATCCCTGACTTTATATATTGTTAAGCTCTTAATAAATGCACACACATAACATGTGTCTTATTTTTTCACCACTTTTTTCAACTGCACATTATCAGATTTCCAACTGCACATTTTGTGTCCAACTGCACACTAAAAACCACACCTCCTCTCCTCCCCCCCCCCCATTAGAGGGTTTTGCTCTTCAGTTAATTCTCTCTGCTCAGAAGCTATCAGTGTATTTGTATCGGAAGGCCTGGCTGATATCAGATTGCCCAGGCCTGTGCTCCCTAACATAATTAATTGTATAAATACAGTAGTATTTCAAAATGTGTTAATTATGTTTTTCTCTGAATATTATTAGTTGTTGGTGTAGAAAGCAGGAACAAACATGGAACAGAGGAGGGTTTTATTAACGTGAGTGTGAAAACCGAGAAAGGTATGCTCTTTATCTTGTTTGATAACCTGGTGGGTGTGTTGTGAAAGAAGTTAGATTTTAAACATTCTCTCCTGTTTTCTGGACAATTGATTGTGGTAGGTAAGAAGAACTCTCATGAAAATAGAAATTACCTTAGAATGTGGAACCAAGAGAATAAATCCAAAGCAAAGAATGCAAAGGACTTGCCCAGACTAAACCAGGTAAGCTTTCTTGGCACTTGAAGAAAAGTTTTGATACTTTTGACAAATGCAAAACTATCCAATTCACTAATGGAAGGTTCATGAAGAGTTCACAAGAGCCTTTTACATCCCAATGGGGCAAAGGATCATCCATTTGCAGAAGCAAGAATTCCATGACTAACTCACCCTTTGGATTGGGTCCTTTGCCTGCAAAAGGTGTAGTAAGTAGGGTCAAAAACCCTATATCCAGCAGCTGGAACTTGATGAAGATTGCCGAGTCTGCATGTACATCCTATACTGGAGGGGAGGGGATAGTACAGTCAGCTTTATTATCATTATTAGTAGTACTATATTGAAACTGAACAAGGGATCCCTTTCCTCCTGGTGATCAGAGCTGTGCAAGTACCAACAGTTTGTTCAGCGTATGGATGTATGCAGCAACATATGTACACCACAGTTGTACTGAAGGATCTGTGAATCAATCCCATGTCCATAGTTATTTATTTTTTGGATGGTTATTTAGGTTGCAATCCTATATCCACTTCCCTGGGAGTAAGCTCCATTGAAATCAATGGGACTTACTGCTGAGTAAATATGTACAGGATTGCACTGTTAAATCATTCAGAGTTTAGTGATAGGCCAAAACCAAAATAAGTGCATTTGCTGGAACTCATAATATGATGAAAAATTGAATCCCAAGTCCAGGTGTCCAGATGTAATGGAGACTTAGGACCAGTTCACACAATCAAACAGCCCTAAATAAATAAGCCATGGTGGGCTGCCAATTTGAAAAATGGCCCAAAACAGACCATGGGTTATGCACAGGTTGTTTAACCCTCACACAACTCCCACCATCCAGGTTCACACAACGTGACAAGCCACAGCTAGGTGTTGGATGTTGACTGTGCGAACTGGGTCTTAATATACATAATTTATTTGGCTTGTCATTATTTTGCATGTAGATGCCTCATCACTTGCCTGTGAAAAGTTTGTCGAATTGAGTTGAGCACTAGGTGCTTTTAAAACCTGTATGATCTATTTTTATTTTTAGCCAAGTACTGGAGTATACATACATACAACAGGAACATAAACTCAGTTGAAGCACATATGTGTGTATATATAAAAAGTAATCTTTCCATATCAGACTGTGCCTTTTTCATTTTCATTATCAAGGTGTTTCTTTTGAGGCCCAATGGATAGGCTGATATGGTGTCACAGCAGGTTATTTTACTCATATCCTACTTTTACATGTTTTCCTGGTTGTCTCCCAAAGCATTCTATTTCTGTTACATATAGGGGCAGTTTATTGAATTGTGCAAGACAATGTATAATATGTTCAGTGAAGACCCCAATGAGCAGGATCTTTACCATGCTACAGCAGCTGTGACAAGTTTGCTTCTGGAGATCGGTGAGGTTGGTAAGTTATTTAGTGTCCAGCCTCTTAAAGAGGCCGAGAGTAGTAGTAAAGTCATTCAGAATGCACCACTTCCAAAGAAAGGGAACCAGCAGTATCACCTTGAACAACGTGATCCTTTTCAAGATGGCTTCCTGGCTGAGGAAGATGAGAATATTTGTGGTGATGGTACACAGATGGAGGACATTAAGCTGGAAGATTCTTCTCCTAGGGATAACGGAGCTGGTTCTTCTATGCTTATTTCTGATGACGATACTAAAGACGACAGCTCCATGTCTTCCTACTCGGTCCTAAGTGCAGGCTCTCACGAGGACGACAAGCTGCACTGTGAAGACATTGGTGAGGACACTGTTTTGGTGCAAAGCAGCAATGCCACGTCTCTACCTAGAAGCACTAGCATTGACAGAGATTGGGCCATCACTTTTGAGCAGTTTCTGGCTTCTCTCTTGACTGAACCTGCCCTTGTGCGATACTTTGACAAGCCAGTGTGTATGATGGCAAGGATTACAAATGCTAAGAATGTGCGGATGATGGGGAAACCCATTATATCTGCGAGTGACTATGAAATCTCTGCTATGTCAGGCTAAGTGGGCCGGATAAGGTGTTTTTTTAAAATATAACTTTTAGGTTTTTATGGCATATTTATTACAGCCTGGCACAAGTCCTGGTGTTTTCAAAACATGATAGTTCTCACTCATGTGAATATGCTGGGATATAAATCCGTCCTTACCTTGTTTTTCTCTGTATGGGAAACATTACCAGAATGCTTGTCCTAGCCAATATACATGGGGGTTGGGGGGAGGTGTTCATTGTCAGTGTGTGTGTGTGTGTGTATATATTATTAGCCTTGCTGTCCATGGATAAATGGTGACAATTATTTCTGTTTTACCTTAATGAAAAAGGATTTGTGTATTTTTCAAAGAGGCCTGAAATCTTGGGAGTATAGAAGAAACCAAAATGGCACTAGCACTGTGGTGCTGTAGTATGCCTTTTTTCTACACACAGCTGCTTCCGTCATTGAAGGGAATGGGGAAATGGAAGCCCCTGCAGGCAGAGAGCACCACGTATGCACTGGACTCTTATGCCTGCAAGGGATTGATAGGCTGAGGAAAACACAGAAAGGGATGCTGTCAACTTGTTTAGGATTCAAAAGTAAGTTCCGTGCAGCATCACTGGTGGATGTCTCTCTATAATTTTTTTTTAAAAGGAAAGGCTAGTGATTTATAACACTTTTTAAAATACATTCTTCAGGGATACTGCTGGGAACTTCGTTTAACACCTCTCCAAGTCCTGACCTAAACACTTCATGGTACCCCTTTTTAAAAGGAGAGGGTTTTTAAAAATATATCTGTAGATAATTGTGTTGTTGACATTTTAGACCTAAGCATTACCATGAATAAAGCATATTGTAGATTAAGAATTCATAGCTGAATTGCATAAATCTTCCTTTAAAACACTTATTAGCAGGAATGTAATCTGAAAAAATCTGCAAGAAAATGTAACTGAATGTTCAAAGGTCTTAATGAATGAAAACACTGTCACTTTATTATGAATTAATGTATAATGTAATTTACTGAATGGTATGTTGAATGACAATTGGAGCACCTGCACTTTGAATCCTTGCTTCTTTCTTAGAAACATTAAATGGGCACGACCCAGTACCAGTGTGCAGAGAGGATTCCCACAGGCTTAATAGAAACCTATTTTCCTTACCCTGCACTATTTTTGCAAGAAAGAGGAGAAAGAGGTCTCTTTTAACCCTATGTGAGTTTTCTGAATGTGGGCACAATGATAACACTGGATTGTGCCTAATCCTTGTTTCTTTTTTTTGGGTGGGGGGGAACCTTAGCTGATTTTTAATTCACATATTAGGTCCAAATAATTTTTACATGCCTGAACTTTATTTGCTGCCTTCAAAAATATATCCATCACCTTTTCATTTTTTATATATTGTACATTATGATCATGCAACTTTTCCAGTGTTTTTTTAGCCAAAGCTATTGCTTTCTTATTTAAGGTATTTAACTGTCTGAAGTGGTTTTAACCACAGTAGGTAAATGTGAACAAGGCTCTTTTAGTTTTTTTAAAAAGACATTAAACTAATATCAAGTGGGAAAGTGTGACTGTCTTTGATGGTATAACTCTTCTGGCATGAATTTCAGTTCGTTTTTAAGGCAACAAGCCAAAATCTACATTGGAGGGGAACCTCCTATGCAAAGAAGAATTTAAAAGGTAAAACCAAATGCATAGACTGTCTCCATAGCACTAAAGAAAAGCCAGGCCCATGTGTCTTTTCATCATATGTATACTATTCGAGCATGGAATTTGGAATCTTCCGAGAATGCCATCCTGAGAATAAAAACTTCATTTATTAAAGACTAGCTGATATACCCAGTATTGCCTGGGTCCCTGAATAACATGTATTTGATAACAAATATCTCTGCAACTTATTTGCCTTTAAATTGGTAGATTTTTCATTTTGGCAAGGAGTGTAGGAAACAGCTGTGTAGCTTCAAAGGTTGACCACTCAGTCCATGAGAAATATATTATTATACAAAGTGTTTTCTCACAATGGCTGCCAAAGGCTGGTAAGGCTGGCCTCCCACCCAAGGCATGCTGGAGTTGTAAGCATAAGCCTATGTTTAGATTTTTCTGGTATGTTGTATAGCCAGACATATCAGCATGCCAAATTTCTAACTCATGTGGAAGTGGGTAAAGATTTCCAGACATACAAACCCACATACATACTTTCAGCTTTATAGGCAGAGACTTCCTAATTGTTCTACAGAGCAATCGTCAAGCCTACCATAGGATGCGGCAGATACCCTCCCTCCCCAGGATTACAGAAAGCTCCACAGTGGCTCCTCCCCTGTGATTGGAGCTGCACAAAATCTCTGGATTCCAGTGAAGATGAAGCACAGCCATGCATTATCATCTTAAAATGATAACAAGCAGTACCCTTTCCCTAGGGTGAAAATACAGTAGCAACAAAAACTAATATATGCAGCTTTTCAGCTGCAATCCCAGAGCAAAATAACATACCTTTTTAATAATCTATTTGGTCAAAGAACATGTAACCATGGCCAATAGAAGTATCTAGTTGATGGGGTATTAATTCATATGCTCACTTTATTCCTTGGGCTACTGCTGCTCATATAAACAGAAATTATATAAATCATGCTTTATCTTATTTTCCTGGTCTTCTTGATCAGAGGATGGGTCTGATCACTACCACACAGTTGAAGTCTTATGTCTGGACTTTACTGGAGCCTTAAAATGGTTGTAAAGTAGATAACAAACCAGAGGAAGGAAATAGAAGCATGCTGCATTCTTCTAATTTTAGAACCAAGCAACAGGGAAAGGGGAAAGTACTGATATGACACACCTTGCTGAAAGTTTTGTCAACTTCGTCTTTATTAACTTTCTCATTCCACTCCTAAACAAGCATCACATTTTATTGCTTCCATAATGTGATAAACACACACACACATTTAGTAGTAGACAATGGTCTTGCTCCAAAAAGGTTTACAAATCACTGTCCACAAGTATTTCTTAACAGTGGAAAGGGGCACACATTAAGCAGCAATAGAGAAAAAACTTTTACCCACAACACAAAAGTAAACTAGTACAAGTGCAAATCACAAGAATTAGAAATAATAGTTAGCAATACAGGCTACTAAACTTTATAACTGCAACTATGACAGCTCTGACATGTAATAATTTAGATCGCTAAAGAAACAGCTTGCTTTAAAAAAATGAATCCATTATCTTTAGGATCATGTGGTCTTTATTTCTACCTCCTGAATCCTTTTAAGGTGATCTATCAGTGGCAACAAAATATATAGCCTGATGAATCTGGAAACCTAGGGTTGTATCCAATGTTTGTCTAACACGTCACATTTCTGCAGTTCAAAACAAAATATTATAAAAGGAACTTGCATGCAAGCAGCCTCCGTGTGAACATAAACACAGTTTCATAAGCTTTTGGGGAAACAATGTGAAGTCGGAGTACTCGGATAGCCACAATTATTTTGGTGATCGCAGCTGCACTTTCCAGATACAATGATAATGGAAATGACTACATCTATTTCCATGTACCCATGTTCACCTGAATGTTTCTCTATCTGGTCATGTACACAACTCCTTGAAGAAGGAACCAGCCCCTATTCCTTCAACATGAACAAAATAGTTTGTAGAAAATCTTCAGATCTACTGTATTGTCTTAGGATTGTCAGAATGCAATATTGTATATTGTATTAAATGGTAAATCTATTTTACTTTTACAAAGTATTCTTTGCTACCATCAAGCTTTTTATGTTTTCACAGCACAAAACTATACTGTTAAGTGGCCCAACTACACATTTAGAATGATTTTTTTCTTAAAGCTGAAACATATTGGCCCAGTTCAGATGTAATCATGCCACTCTGATTAATCAGGATTTATCAGACAGGGAACAAACCACACACACATGCAGTTCCTCCTCACTCCTCCCTCATGCAGCCAGCTTCAATAAAGCTTTCCTACGTTCTTTAATCCAGGTTTGCCACTAGGAAAGCATGGTTTAAGGGCTCCATCCAAACCAGGATCAAAACCTGTTATTGGGGTGCATGGGCATACTCTGGATGTCCCAGAACTAGCTGAGGAGAGTATTCAGTTTTGCTGAATCAAGAAACACGAGGGAAGAAGCATATGGCTCATTCCAAGTCCAATGAACAATGGTGTAACTTTCTAGTAAACTTTCTAGTATAATTACATTTGAATCAGACCACTGCATTTGAAAATGAGCTGTGCAATCCTCTACATACAATAGAACTTATCCAGAGATAAGTCCATACAGGATTTCCACTTAAAAATGAAAAAATGTATTAAGTTTTCGTTATTATACCTGAACATTACATCCCCATAGGATTACATAGCGATCTGAAATTAAGGAATGCTTCTTTACATTGTTAATATACTCAATAGGGAAGATACAAATTATTCCCAATTGCAGTAAAGTTTGCAAAATATTTGCAACACAACTGGCATCTTACAAACTCTAGAAATCCCCTCAATAAAGATTTCCAATTATGATTATTAGCACGATTAAGAGTACACTGACTGAAACTGGATATGTTATATCACCTTGTGCTTTACTAATATTTTCATTTGATGGTATATTTAAGTATTGTTTTTTTTTAAAAAAAAACAATAGTCTAGCCTATTACTTAAACTTTGGTTTGCTGCTTTTATTGAAAATTATGTTTGTGTATGTTGTTAAACACTGATCTTTTTAACAGAAGGATGCTCAAGGATAATATATAAAGTAATTTTCAGGCAACATGCATTAAGGATGTTGCAGATTTTAGGTTTTGCGTTGGCATACCCCCTCCAAAAAGCAGCATCCAGACATATCAGAATGAGGCATCAAGTTATCAAATATCGTAATAAAGCCTCAACACTGATGCTGCTGTGCCCTGCATAATGTGCTAGAGGCCATCACACAAATTGTGGAACAGGTGTACAAATTCATTCATCATCATAATGATCCCCACTTTTCCTGAGCTCGGGTGGGATTGTTCCTGCCATCATCATTTGGATGCCTTTAAGCATAGCTGAAGCTCAGCAGTACATCACAGACCAGCACTTGTCTTTCCTCCGAGTTGGGAGAGGCAAGATCATAATTGCTCATTTTAGCTGTGAAGGCTACCCAAACTGTGAAACCCAGAGTGGCAAGATGTAACTATTATTTGGGAGACCAAAATGTCCATTTCAGAATTAAAATTCAAAAAAATGGATGGAATTTCTAATATGACAGTCTTCCTTGTGTTTCTTAGCAATGGACAAGAAAAGGTAGGCCCATAAAATTTCTTATAGATTGCAACCCAAATGACACACAAATGATGCTTGTCAGGGCTCAAATGGACGGATTCAGCATATCCAATCACCACAAAACCAAAAGTGCTAATCCCTGTAATCCAAAAGGCAGATTGAGGGAATAATTAAGGCAGTGTGGGTGCTCTAGTTCACACTGAAAAAATGCTACACAAGTCATTTTATGCAGGGATGTGTAGAATAGAGCTTCCAGTGGTTTAGATAAAGAACCAATGTGACAAACTCTCATGAAGACATACCCTGAAATACTCTGATATACACACTTGAGTCTCTTCAGCTTCCAGTATCCTTGACGCATATATAGTGAATCTAGTTTTGAAAAAGCTAACATTAAAAAAAAATTAGCTTCCAATGAAGCCACTTCAAGGGAAAACTCAAATGACATTGAATACGTGATCACTGTACCGCCACACTATGAAAAAGAACGTTTATCTTATTTAGAACAGTTTTAGCCAAGAATTACTTTTGTGTAGGTTTTGATACCATGAACCAGCAGCTCCAAGTATATGAGTTGCTCTATTTTCTCTAAGACAATGCCCCCACCCAATTCAGAGAGGAAAGTACGGCTCTATTCCATATAGACTTTTGGGTTATGCCCTAACACATTTTGCACATAGCAAATTACCCTTGCAAAAATACTTTATTGCACAAATATTGAACAGCAATAAAAATAGATGTAGATATTGAAATGAAACCCTTCACCAACCCCTCAAATCTCTGTCAGGGTGTACTATGCCATCGCAGGGGAAAGGGATTTTGAAAAGCATTTTATTACAACATTAAAATAAGACATTCATTTCCCATAAATGAGATGTCTTCAATATTGTTTAGTATGCCAGATAACTGATTACTATTAGATGCTACAGTTTATAGGTAATGTGTGCAGCCTAGGAAATGTCTACAATGTTCAAATGTTACCAAGGGCTAAAAAAGATGAGTCACCATTCACACAATTAGTAATAGCATTAAAAGCTTTTTTAAAAAGTAAATTTCAGGAATGGGGGGGCATAATGCAGATCAGGACACTGGTAGGAAGGCTCATGCCCTTCCTGTCATTTCCCCACTGTGGTCCTGATCCGTCTATCTGTGCCATTCCCCCACCACCCATCCTTACTATTTACACTAGAAAAAAGCTCACATTCACTCCAATTGGAACTTTTCTGGCAATGCACATAGCAATGGGCAACAGTCCAAATCAGGACACCAGGGTCCTGATTTGGACTGCCCCCCCCCATCAACACACACCTGCAATATTCTTTTTTAAAGCTATTCGTGCAATTGCGAATTTGTTTGGCCCGAAGTTGCCATGTAGAATTGTACAGGGTGGATGAGTCTTTAGATGTTCTGCTGCTGTGCTCTTAATTTTCCTCACCGGCAATGTAATTAGTAAGTCAATTATCTATTGGCAAGAGGGAGTATGAATTTTGCTCAATTCTGGTATCCGTTCTCATAACAGCAGCCAGTACATGCTTGAAACTATTCAACAATGAGACATCCCCAGCTACAAAGCCTCAGGGATGAGGCTCAATGCAGTAAGTCAAAGGCACTTTATTAAAAAAAAAAAGGTTTGAAATTATCACCCCACCCACAAAATACACATATATGAACCCCAAGGTTAGCTACAAACCAAGCTAGTTTAGAAACATTTTATACAAGGCTTAGATTTTCAATTGGTGCAAAATCCTACTGCCTAGATTGTCTTGGAATATGTCATCTAAGTTGCCTTCCTCAATATATGAAAGAAATGTACAGAAGAAAGAATTCAGTTAGTGCTGATTATCCTCTTTAAATACTTTAAGCCCTAATATTCTCAAGTTTCTATGTCAGCTGTCAGTTTGTTAGCTGACATAAAAAAGGAAGAAAGATAGGCCAACAGTTGATATGTGAAGACAACTGCATAGTCTTAAATAAATATAATAAAGGAGAAATTTGTTCAGCTTAAAATGGCTATGGTATCTTTCAAAGACTCATTTAAAAAGGAAACTTTAATATTGCAATTTCTAGCTACATACTAAATAAAACACAACTAAATAAAAAGCTTTATGGAATAAGCTTTAAAAAAAAGTGAAGATTGTTCTCACACATCAAAATAATTTAACATTTTTATATGTCTTCTTTTCAGAGGGGGTACACAGTAAATAGCCAAATGTCCTATATAGAAATGAACAAATACAATCCAACAGAGAAATCCAAAACAAAGCTATTTCTATTTATGAAACATCACAAACCTCTTACTGTAAACTAAACATGAGTCAAATTGCGGGGTGGATTGCTATTACTAGACAATATGATGCAGCGCAAGAACCCTTTTCATCTTTTACCAGGTATAAAAAAGTTGTGAGGTTTTGTGATCCAGTGAGGATCTTTGTATTTAAGACGTTCTTACCTGTAGCAAATAGTGTACAGTCCTAAATAAGTGTTGATTGTCCAAGCTCTCTATTGATTTTTAATAAAAAAAAATAGATGTATAAAACTTTGATCATTAAATGAAGTTTTTGGTTAAATATGAGAATTCCAGCCAAGTGCATAATTTTTATGTGCAGAATCAAAGGACCACACATTACTATTTTTCATTTTTTAAGGCAAGGACTATGTCATAATCCAGGAGATGTCTTTTAACTTTTTCATGAAACTTCTCTCTATATTGGTTGAAGTACATAATACTTTCAGGTTTTTCTTCAAACCAAAATTTGTCAAAGTCATAAGCCAAATAACCTGTGAGGATAAAAAAGAAAAACCTAAAACATATGTTGAGAAAACACATTATTTACTATAGCGACATTTCAAAATCTATCCATTATTAAAACTACTTTTGCTTGAGTCTCCAAATACTCTGGCTAAAATCAAACGACCTACATTAGACACATCTAAAAATTTAGGCACCCCCATTATTATTATTATTATTATTAAAAAGCTTTTATTATTGAACATGAATCTTGAGTTGGATCCACATGTGAGTGGACTGGTGGGGGAAGACTTCTGCATATTTGCATACAACAAAGATGGGCACATATACAAGAGCATGTGAAAGCTATTAAAAGGAGTAGGCATCATTTAACAGTCCTTTTGTTCCATCACAGATTCTTCATATTTTTAGGGCAAACGTGTATTATTTCTAGGGAAGACAGCAAGCTAGTACAGGCCACAACTGGAGATACTTCTTTCTCCAGGTTTGGCTATCCTCTTGCTTTTCCTCACAAGCAGTCAGGTGAAGCCTACTAACTTTTCTGCTCAGGGAAGAGACAGAATGAGTATGCAGACATCAAAGAAGGCTACAGTGGGTGGGGAGCATCATTACTCAAAGTGGGGTTTTCTCTATGGTGGCCTGTGGGGTAAGCAGATTCTAGAAGGAAGTTCTGCAACTGTTTCCTCTGGAAGAAAACAAGCCTGCTCCAGTCTTCTGGGGACTAATATTGGTGGCAAAAGGCTTGAATATTTATCTTTCTTCTTCTGGAAACTAATGTGTGTCTCAGCTCATAGAAGGTCAGCCGTAATCTATAAAGAAGCATGTTATGTTTACTGAAAATGTGTTGAAACCTCAACTTGGGCCCTCAAGATGAGGTAGCACTGACAGGCTCTGCATAGATTTCAACATGCTGCATATCTCTGCATAAATTTCCACGGTTGATTATCGAGGGGGTACTCCCCACATGACATGATTATAAATCAACCATGGTGTAGATTAACGCCAGCATCAAGTTGACTATTAGTCAACGGTGTGTTTGACTGACACTTCCCCCCCCCCGCCCCCGTCTTCCCACTGGTATTTAATTTATTTATTTATTACATTTCTATACCGCCCAATAGCTGGAGCTCTCCATCAGCCATTGTGAGTTCTGCCAGCTCAACTAAAGCGGCAGCAGCCGCTTTGGTCACTCTTGCCAGGGGACTCTGTAGTTACCAAAAATAACCTACTGTGTGTGACGAAATAGGCAACAGTGCCACACAACACAATAACCAACGATTGTTCAAATAATCAACTCTGCACAGTTGGTTATTTGTGTTGTTTTTTTGCGTTAGTTATTTCGGCCAAATAACCAACCGTGGTGTGAAAAAGTCACGACAGATGACACAATAACCAACCATTGACTATTTAACCTACCACTGGTTATCGTGTCATCTGAATCCAGTCACTACGTTCTCTTTTCCAAACTTTCTGCAACAACAACAACACTTTTAACACTTAATGCAATAGTGAGAACCATTTGCCTCTAGGTTCAGGAAAAGCAGCTACCAAAAATACAGAACCTGGCTATCCTTATAAAAGATTCTTGCAGATACTTACAATAAAACTGATGGAAGTCTTTCAGTTGTGGTACACCAGGAACCAGATTGTAGAAGTGAGTTTTTAAAAAGCCATTCTTTAATAAACTATAAGCCATTTCTGTCAAATTGATCCCGACTATTGCATAGGAGTATCTGCAACACACATACATTCTTATCACTACAGCAATTGAGTCTCTGTACTTTAAGCACTATTAACATCCAAAATTACCAAAGAAATACTGAACTAGCAGTCTCAATGGTGCTTTTAACTGTCTTGACATCTTTAATATATTCATCCACGTATAAATGGTTAGCTTCAGCAATATTGCAATATCTGGCATTCCACACTGACAGCTTTTAGGTAATAGTTTTTAGTTTTAATTTTGTCTTTAAACTTGTTTAGGTGAAATGCTTTGCACATATTCAATGTGAAAGGTGATATAAAAATCCTGCAAATAAATACACATAAAGCCCTGATTAAACCTCAGGGTAGGTAAGGGAAGAGTAGAGGAGGAGACAGTTTTGTCAGAATGCATGACACCTGGACCCAACAGGTTAATCTATCTGTAGACCAGAAAAGGGAGGTGAGACAAACCATAAGACTAACTGATAAAGAATTATTTCTTTATTTGGTATCTCTAAAAATTACTGTCTTATTCTCACAAATCTTCTCCCACACATCCCTTTAAAAACAGAAGATAACTATACTTTGAGATTTTACAGACAGGCCTGTTTTTTCAATGTTAGGAATCAATAATGACAATAGTTTTATTAAGAAGTAGCTTACCCCAGTTTTGGATTATTTGAATGAGAAAGGATTTGACGAGCTTCGCGTGGATAATGTTTACTAAAGTATCTGAAAATATATATAAATATAAAGTAATTACTTCAGTTTACAAAAGTCTACTTATGCTAGATGTGATAAAAATTACTGATATTTCAGAACATAAAAAATAACCATTGTGCTACCAAAACAGCTGTTCTCCAGTGTAATTAAATGAATTAATAATATCATGAACACTACGATAACAGCTTTTGAAATTAGACTGGCATGTTGGATTTTGAATACTGAATCCAGTAAGCATTGGCTCACTTCTCTTCTCAATACCCAATTATATCAGCAAAAGCATACCTGTTATTACATAGAAACATCTGATTTTATATCATGGGGAAAGGTTTTGACTTACAGAAGATTAGTTAATCCCAGCATGCCCATTCCTCTGAAGTCCGTTTTAGGGTCATCACCTTGGAAACCAATGTCACACCACTGCTTCGTGATTCTAGCCTTCAGTTTTTCATGGGGCATCAACAAATTCCAAAGCTGCATAAATATGCCTCTGTTAACAGAATTATCAATATTTTCCTAACCTCGTCCTGAGGTATCAATACAAGTCTCAAAAAATAGGATGCATAAGTATTCTGAAACAGTCACAGAAATCTATTAGCAAGGAATGCTTTACTTTTTGGTTGCAATAAACTAAACAAATAAAAATCTGTCATACTGATGAGACACTCGGTTGTAGGCATAGCACTCTCCTGCCCACCACAGACTCCCTGCTCATTTTAGCAGAGAGAGTAGGTCTATGTGCACACAGTTTTCCTCCTCCTATCAAATTGAGTATAGCAGCCCATCCAGGAATTTCATATAAGTACAGGATTAAATGCCAAACTTTCATTGAGTCCAGGATGGTATCTCCAGCAACAGCCAGCTGGATACTTCTCAGAGCTCACAAATAGGGCATGGTATGACTGTCATTGCTGGCTGTATGTCCCCAATAATTAGAGACATACTACCACTGAACAGGGGGTTGTAACTTTTAAATAATCTTTTTAAGTAACAAACAGCCATTTATACTTTATCTGTCCATGGATCTGTCTAAGTCTTTTAAAACCCATCAGCGTATCCCATGGCAATTAATTCTATGAATTATGTTGTATGAAGTACTTCCTTTTACCTGTTCCAGACGTAATTTTAAACAATTTCATTAAGTGCCCTTGTGTTTTGGAAATATTATGAGAGACATTTTTTCTACTGACTCTTTCCATGCAATTCGTAACTTTATGAATCTATATCATTGGCAAGAGGAGGTGAAGCAGTGGCCTTACTATACTGCCAACTACCAAGGCTAATCAGAGATGTGCAGCTTCAGTAGATCAAAGCAAATGTGTTAATTATGATCATGAAGTCACTAATGTAGACTTGTTATGTACTTAACAAGTCCAAAAGTGTAACTTCATGATCATAATGAACACATTTGTTTTTGATCTACTGAGACACAAAGAGGCACTTAAAACCAATCAATCATTTTCACCTCCATTAGTTGTTCCTCATGTTCTTTATTATCTGAGTTATAGGGCTGTTTTCTCAGCTCTTCTACAGCCAAATAAAGTTTCTCGTAGCCAGATATCTGCAGCAAACATAATTGTAGCTTCAAGGCAAACCTGTAATACATGGACAACACAGAGAGAATTTTAAGTAATACATCTATCTGCAACAAAAATGGAACATAGTTATTTCTGCTAGTTGCATGTTACACTTGAAAAGTGTACATAATACACAGCTTTGATTTCTCAGACCATCAAGCTTGCCATTCCAACAACTATGACGAAGATTGTTCAGTGTGCCCAGTTTTGTGCCTCAGTTACTGTGTTTTAAGTACTACAGAACTGAATTTGTGTTTAGGAAGAATTTAAAAACTTCCCATGATTCTTCTATCTTCATGTAAAGCTGTTGAGTTCAATTACACCTTTTCAACTAAGACCTTAATAACTCTCACAAAATGGTCATGTTCACATTCTCTTTGACTGAAGTCTCACCTACTGAAGTCTAAAATATAAACACCAGATGCCCCTTGTAGTAAAGGATACCATAAACTTAGTTCATGCATAATGTCCAATCTCTGGTTTGGCTGTTGTGACTAGGGATGTGCTCCGCTTCTCCGCGAACCGGAGAAGCAGGAGCGGAGCGGGGGGCTTCGCCTACCCTTAAGGTGGAGGCGAAGAGGATTGGGGGACCCGCGGAGCGTTGCGAAGCGGATTGAGGTGAAGGCGGATCCTTCGCCTCGATCCGGAGCTCCGCCAAAAAGGTAAGTGGGGTTTACTTGGCTCTGCCACAGTCGTTGCCGCCCATGCGGCGACAGCAGCAGGGCCAGGTAAACCCCCCTCCTTCCTCTCTCTTACTTCCGTCCGTTCGCGGTCCCGCGGCTGCTTCAACTGAGCCCGAGTCTTCCTGTTTGAGTCCTTGGGCTCAGTTGAACCAGCCGTGGGACCGCGGACGGACGCAGGTAAAGGAGAGGAGGGAGGGGGGTTTACCTGGCCCTGCCGCCGCCGCCCATGCGGCGACGGCGGCAGAGCCAGGTAAGGGACCAAGGGGGAGGGGGGGTCTTACCTGAGTCCGTCACGGCCCATCCCAGCTTCACTAGAGCCCTTGGCTCAACCAGGAAGTGTAGGCTGCAATCGGGGCCTATAGTTCCTGGTTGAGCCGCAGGCTCTAGCGACGCTGGGATGGGCCGCAATAGACACAGGTAAGGGGGAGGGGGGGCCTTACCTGACGCCACTCCCCGCCAGTGCGGAGCTCTGATTCGGAGCCAGAACTCCGCAGCGGAGCGGAGTGGCCCCCAAGCGGATCAAGGCGGGGTGGAGCGGGCCTGATCTGCAATTTGCGGATCGGCCGCGAAGAGGATCGGGGGGTTCGTGCACACCCCTAGTTGTGACTGTGCCCACAAGCTTATACACTCCCTCTTCCTCTTGCACATTTCAATTATGTTCCTCACTTTTCTGATTCAGGGAAATCATTTGCCTTCAATCCAGAATTGGAAACAAAACTTGCCTAAACCACAGTTTCGCCCCACACAAATCAAATGTAAGGATAAATTATGTTTTTTTCTGAACCATGAAGCAAGCAACACAATCTGCAAAAACCTTATGTCATTGCAGCCCCTTTTAAACGTGTCCCCTTTATCTCCTTTAATGTTTTGATTGCCCAAAGTCATTTGAATAATTTGAGGTTGCAGTGTATCAGTCACTAGATCATTGTGCAAAATATAGACCAATTCTGAGAGTGCATTAGTTGCCACCACTAGGTTACAATATTACTTACCACCCATAAATCCCTGAGAACCAAAATACTCATAAAGCCATAAGCTTTAGTTAGTTACAAGAACTGTGATATGCAGACATTATTCTATCAAGTTTTGACAAATCTTCTCATGTACCAAGAGTGTGGTACTCTTTCAGATATATTTGAATGGAATACAGTAGCCACCAATGATCTAAAACAACGAAGAATAACACGGAAGACAACAGCAAAACTACTACTGATTTCATCGAAGATGGACTCTACTAAGATCATGTTCTATTTATGTTAATAACACATATTTAAAATTACAATGTCTTAGAAGATGTCTTAAGGCTTAAGTTCAAGTCTTAGCAGCCACATTAGAATGTCTGGATTACACAGTATACATTAATTGCAAACTTTTTCAGCATTTTATAAAGATTGATCTATCAAACAATATTTGTGAGAATGAAACAAAATTACCAGTTTCAAAGAAAAGATTACAGAGATAGTAGCAGACATACCCTGTGTCTTTTTCTATATTAATTTTCTTTTCCTGTATGATTAGCGCTACACATTTTTCTACTTCATCTTCAGTGGCACACGCAGCACTTCGTAAAGCCTGATAAATACAAGTAAAACATCAAACTGTCTTTAGAGTCAACATACAATCCATTGATAATCCTCATTACTATAAGCTTCAGAGAATCTCAGAAGATTGTTAAAAAAGAAAGAGATCTGCCCATTGTTAATACCAAATAGATTAAAATGATGATGATGATGATGGCTGTCACCCAATTAAAGAAATCAATTGATGAATCATAAGTTTTTAATCAATCAATTGTTCACCTAAATATGCATTAATTCAGTTATGCATAAAACACTAGCTTAGCACCTGCCTTCTTAAGACTTTATGTAAGAAAGAAAGAAAGAAAGAAAGAAAGAAAGGGAGGGAGGGAGGGAGGGAAATGCTTCTAGGATGGTGCCTGGTTTGTTTCATCTTCTCATGCAAAGGGAGAAGCAAAAAAGCTCATGCACAGCACACTGCTCATTCACAGTAAACCAGGATATACACCAGCAATACTGGCATATAATTATGTAAGAATGGACAAGACACTTGCTCTCTCAATCATGGCTTATTCGAGCCAGCCGTGAGGGGCTGACTGGATGGATCAGGGGAGTGGTGAATGCATCTTTGTGGGATGGTGTGGACCTCACTGCCTTGAAGGAGGCAGTGGTACAACCACTCCTGAAAAAAATTTCCCTTGACACAGAGATTTATGGTAACTATTGTCCAGTCGCCAATACCCCATTTTTAAGCAAGGTGCTCGAGAAAGTGGTCGTGTATTAGTTGCAGGCACTCTTGGATGAAACTGATTATCTGGATCCATTCCAGCCTGGGTTCAGGCCTGTTTTTAGGATGGAATCGGCCTTGGTCACCCTGATGGATGACCTTCTTTGGGAGATGGAGAAGGGGAGTGCAACCCTGTTACTACTCCTTGATCTCTCAACGGCTTTTGATAGCATTGACCATGGTATCCTCCTTGAACGCACTGTTTTAGTGGTTCATACTTGTGGGGTCGGTTCCAGAAAATAGCATTGGGAGAATGTACTTCTGCCCCATGGCACTTGAACTGTAGGGTGCCACAGGGCACCATCCTTTCCCCAATGTTATTTAATATCTATATGAAGCCGTTGGGAGCAGTCATCAGGAGATTTGGGGCAAGGTGCCACCAGTATGCTGATTACACCCAGCTCTATTTCTCTTTTAACGTCTGAATCGGGATAGGCTGTGCACGTTCTGAACCAGTGCTTGGATAATTAAGGTTTGGATGAGGGCCAATGAACTGAAGCTGAATCACGATAAGTCAGACGCCTTGTGGGTTGGTGGTTCCCAGGTCTGGGAATTGGGGTGCTTGCCTGTTCTGGATGGGGTTGCGCTCCCTCTGAAGGAGCAGGCCTGTACTTTGAGGGTGCTCCTGGATCCATCTTTGTCACTGGAGGGCCAATGACCTCTGTGGTCTGGAGCGCCCATTATCAACTTTAGTTGGTATGCCAACTACACCCGTTCCTGGATAGGGATAGCCTAGCCATGGTCATTCATGCACTGGTAACCTCATGATTAGACTACTATTATGCATTCTATGTGGGGCTACCCATGTGTGTGGTTCAGAAACTGCAGCTAGTGCAGAACGCAGCAGCAAGGGTGCTCACAGGGACACCTAGCTCTGGTCATATAAAACCTGTGTTAAAAGAACTACATTGGCTGCCTGTTAGCTACCAAGCCACATACAGGGTTATGCTGTTATCCTACAAAGCCCTATACAACTTTGGACCAGCACACCTAGCAGACCGCCTTCCCTTATATACACCTGGACAACAACTACGATCCTCAGAGGAGATCCTACTGGCCATTCCAAAACGAACTGAATGCCGCCATGAAGAAACTTGGTGCTGGGCCTTTTCTGTTGGAAAACTCTCCCTCATGCAGTTCAGGAGGTGGAAAACGTAACATCTTTCAAACACCTCCTAAAAACATACCTTTTCACACAGGCTTTCAATGTTTTTTAACTTGGCTGGTTTTTATATTGCCTTTTAATTTTTAATATTTTAAATTTCTCTATACTTGTTATATTTTATGGTTTTTAACTGCCCAGAGAGATTCGGCTAATGGCCAGTATAAAAATGTAATAAATAAATAAAGGCAAAGTAATTTTCATACATGCCACAGATTATAGGTATATCTTTCAAAGTGCTCTGCTAGCACAACGTGCAACCCAATTCTATGCCTGTTTACTCAGAAGAACGCCCAACTGCGAAGAATCTTTTGAAGAGCCCTTTTTTAAAATAATAATAATAATAATAATAATAATAATAATACAAAGCCTCTGCAAGAGAAATTGTTGACTTCTTAGGGCAAGATCCAAAGAAAAGAACAACTAGTTTTATGTTTCAGATGCACACACACAAAGGCAGCAAACTGATTTTGAAATGAGTGTGTGTTTCCAAAGCAGTTTTGATGTGCCATGGAGGTTTTCAAAGCAAAAAACAATAGTCAAAAATCCTGCTTTATATACACAAGTCCTTGGTCTCACCTTTAGATCCTTGGCGTAGTATTAAAGATATCTTACCTTACATTTGGATGATTCCAATGAGTATTCTGTAAGAAGATAAATATGTATGAGTTCTTCATAAAATCTAAATTTTTATTTCATAAATTGTAGGAAAAGAATAGTAAATATGATTGTAACAATGGTTAACACTACCATGCAATGTTAAAAAACCATGTTAACAATCAACTAAATGCATATAAGCATGCATATTCATTGAATCTTGGTCCCAGTTTTTCTGTTCTTTTTATGGGAATGGGTGCTTTATGTCTGCTTGGCACTATGGAGGACTAGCGAACACCTAAATAATTTTCTTTGTTACTAATGTTGATGGTTTCTTCTGTTGTTGTTTTTAAACTGGCTTTTTCTTGCTCCTCATAAACTGGCAAAACCAGAGTTTCCTTACAGTTCAGATGTCCCTTACAGTTCAGGAGTATGTAGCTCCATTTGTTACCAAAAAAATTTAAAAAGTAAATTCAATTTGTACTTTTAATATACCAAATGTGATAATTTTATGCCAAACCAACTTGTACATAATTACATTTTATGTTCCTAAAGTAACAAGGTTACTTTCAATCTGTAAAAAGTGCTAATATTGCATTCCCCCCCCCAATTTTCCCAACATTTCCATTTCCCCTGGAAAAAAAAGGTTTTTTTTTCCATGGCTTCAAAATTTCCAGACATTTTACATCTCTAGATGGGGGTGACAAAGTCTCTGTTAGTGACTGACTAAGATTCCTAATGACAGAGGACAAGACAGGAAGAAGAGTATCTGGCTGTCATTGGTTGACCTGTTCAGATTTAAAGGAGAGGCAGAAAATCCAACAAATCATAGAAAAGGAGACAAAGAACTATGGAATCTACAAAAGTAGGACCTACAGCATAGTGAGGCAGATGTAGGGAGAAAGGGGGATGAGGATGACAGGTGGAAGCCTAGAGAAATGAGAAAGGTAAAACCAGAGTGAGGAGTCTGACGAAGGAAAACACGGAGAGAGACTAACTGGACAGGGACACATGGGCAGAACTGTGAAGAAGAAATTGTAAAAACAATAACTAAATCTTTGACTACAGGCTTTTAGTTTTAAACTTCTGCATCATAGCCAACACGGTGAAGAGAGATACTGTAAAAAAATGATACTCATAATACTGCACTGTGTATCGTGTCGGCTGTCTCCTGTGCTGAATCACCTATCTTGTGATTCAGATAGGTGTCACCCACAAATTAAGGAAATTAAAGAATGTTATTTTTTATGGAAGCTGCAAAACTTTCATATTATCTCTTATGCTTGACAAACTATATATTAAGGACATAATCCTGTGCATGTTTAGACCGGGGGAGGGGGATCCTATAGCTCCCAGAATGGTGGCTGGGGAGTGCTGGGAATTGTAGGACTTTTTTGCGATCTAAACAAGCAAACAATTACACCTTAAAATATAACAAACTGTTTATAATATTCTTGTATATTTCACATATATTTATTACCTATTTTTAGTGTCCTTTCTGCACTTTTCCTTGAGCCATCACAAATACGCTGCAGTTCACATTTTCCAGTGAGCTGTCTTAGGAACCATTTTAACCAAAACCGAAAGATATTTCTATACAAATACCGCCATAGGTGTACAATCATCTTCTACAAAAATGTACAAATCACAAAAAAGTGACTTATTATAACAAATACTGCAAAACTTAGGTTCACATACTAGACCTCATGGACAACTTAACGCCTATGTGCTTATTAGTCCCACTGAGTTGAGTGGAAAATAAGTAAATGTGTACAAGACTAGACTGCAAACCCTAAATTCCAGTTCTGGCTATTTCCAAATATTAAACTAAGGGCACATTCCACCCAAAGTTTTATATATATAAGTTCCATTTTTTAAGCATCTCCTTAAAGCAATAAGATTTAAAGGACAATCCTATGCATATCTACTCATAAGTAAATCCCATTGAGTTCAAGTAGACTTATTCCCAGGTGAGTGCAAATAGAACAGCAGCTTTAAAAAAATGCATTCTGCACTTATTTTCTTGCAAGTAAAAACTGTGTTGTTTCCCCAGGCTTTTTAATGTCTGAGTTTTGGCTATTTTGATCAGCTGCTTTTACAGCATAATCTTTTTATACACCATCCAGTTTAATGAGTCTTATTTCCAGGTAAATGGGTATAGGATTGCAGCCTTAATTACTAGTCTTTACTGCCAGTTTAATACACGGTTTTACGTCATACTGGTTTTATTCCTGTATTTTGCAAACCATCCAGGTTGAAGGGCAGTACATAAATATTCTAACAAATCCTTATTCCCCTATTTTTTTTTAAAAAAAAACTGCAACAATGGTTACAGAAATCTTAACAGAACAGGGCAAATTGATTTGTCACGAGTTACTCCCATGATTGGAATTTCACTCGTATTTTCTTGTTTTTTTCAAGACAAGCATATTTTTAAAAAGCACCCAAGTGCCAAGTTTAGCTGGCTTGTTTCTGCCCACCATCTAAACATTTTCGCGATATCTAAAAAAAAAAGCAGCAATAGTTTATTTCGGGAAGTCATTTCAAGCATTACCAAAAAACAAAAAAAAAACAAAAAATAGAAATGCCCCTCTCTCCTCCCCTTCTGTAATGTACCTGATCCCGGAAGCTAATATAAGGCCACTTCGTGGCAGCTGAACTTGGAATGGGGTGGAATCAGTACGCGGCCTTATCCCCACCCGCACCCCCACCCCATTTCCCAGGGTCCTCTTACCGCCCCCTGCGCGGTCTCCCGCCGCCCCTTCCCCCTCTTAAGCGGTAACAAACTCTGGTCACATCATCCCAGCGAATGCACAGGACAGCGAGCAGCGGCCTCACTCCACCTTCACCAGCAGATCCCTCCCACCCTAAAAGGAAGTTGCCTCCACACAGACCCGGAAGTGAGGGATGTGGCCCCGGTAGGAGGTGGCGGTATTTAACTGTCCTTTCTCAGAACAGTCTTTGAACGAACCGGCCGTTTCCCACCCATCCTCTTCCTTTCTTTTTTGTCCCCCACCTCCCTAAGAACAACATGAGATAGCTCGTCGGCCTCGGCCTCCATGGCGACCGTCCGAAAAAAAAGTAGACAGTCCCTGAGGGCGAAAAAGGGGGCGTATCTTCCGTGGGCGGCGCTACCACAGCGCAGGCGTCGAAAGGATGCGGGTAATCGCCGTTATCACCAAGGCAACGACCGCTCGCTCTGGCAAAGGGGGCGGGGCGGGTTCGTCTTGTCGCCGGCCTGTTGAGGTGCCGCTCTGGCAGCAGGAGGCGGCCGCCTGCTTTTTAAGACGTAGTGGGAAAGGGGCGCGTGGGAAATTGTTGGTGACGGTTGGGTTCGCTCGTCAGCGTGTGTTTGCTTCGTGAGGGCTCTTGAGATAAAAGCAGGGACGGGGAAGGGCCGTGTTTTCGTCCAGAGCGTTGAGACAACATCCCGGCCATTACTGGGAAGAAGAAAGGCACGAGGGAACCTCCTGAAAAGTTTTTAAAAACCCCAAAAAACTGGGATAACGTGAATTAGAGGGACGCAACAGAGGGGCCGTGTGCGCCGCAAGAACTCGAAGATGCAGCGTCGCAATTTATTTTTACTAACAATTTTATTTGGAGACATAATTTTCAAAAAAATTGAACAATGTTCGCATAATTATGAAATAATCATACATACTGGTTAATATAAAGCTCATTAGTACCAATGACATCCCGCATACTCGCGCTCCTTTCCCCTCACACCTGATTGATGTGTAAAAAGAAGTAAATGAGCACTGAGGTGCTACGTTGATCAATTCTTGTTAATAATACAGCATGCATCAGCCAGAGAAGGGGCAGTTGCAGGGCGCTCGCGTCCCTCCTTCCTGCCAGAAAGAACACTTAAGAGAATTTTGCTTCCACAGGCGGCTTTTATGGCGCCATTGCCTTGTCTCGTTCACAGAATGCTACGGATCCAGAAGATGTCTTCAACTGGTAGCCCTCCAGCTTCCAACTTTTTGCCTTACCCCCAATCCGATATCATCGTTTGTAACTAAAAACTGGTGCCTGAGTTTGCTTTTTTCTTCCTTCCCGACACCCCACCTCTGTTCCTTTTTTGGTGTGTGTCATGGCTTCTATTGTGAGCCTAAGGGCAAATACTGTCTTATTACTGATCTTGTAAACTGCTCTATGAGCTGCAGAGGTGTGCCTTTTTACCCACCTGAAGAGCAGTTTTTACTAAGAATAATAAACAGAAAGCTGCCCTATACCAGTTCAGACTTTGTTAGTATTGTTTGCTCTGACTGGCAATGGACTCATTCTACCTGGTCTGTTCTAAACTTTTCTGTTCTGGCTGGCCTTTGGGGGATAGCCTGGACCTCTGTTTATACGCTTATATATTTGGTGGTTTTTTTAAAATAAATAAATAAATCATATTTAAATGTTTTAATATTGTAGCATGTTTAATTATTTTTTAATTTTTGTATATCTCTGTTATAATAAAACTACATATTTTAATTTGTAAAGCCGCCTTGAGGGGGAAAGGCAGGATATAAATTATTATTATTATTATTATTATTCTTAGAGCTTATTATCTACATTTATATACTGCTCAACTGGCAGATATCATTGGAGAGATTTGCAATCATCAAAAGAAAATAACAATGTTATAACATCCAAAACAATTCAGCTTTCTCAGTTGTGCCCCCACACCTTTATTTATTTATTTATTTAAGAATTTTTATGCCGCCATTCAGCCAAAAAAGGCTCTCATGGCGGCTTACAAAAGTATTTCTTGACAGTCCCTGCCCACAGGCTTACAATCTAAAAGACATGACACAAAAGGAAAGGGGATTGGGAGGGAGGAGGAGGAGGGGGGAAAGGAAAGCAAATTCAGGCACTACAATCTTAGTTGGAAAGTTCAGCAGTTACAGGTGACAGCAGGAGGGAGGGGTGCTCTCAGCTGGAGCTGGACCCAGGCACGGTGGAGAGGTGCCTGGCTGCTGCTTCCTCCCTCACTGGTGGCCTCTCCAGAGACAGTTGGTAGCAGGAGGGAGGGGGCTCTCAGCTGGAGCTGGACCCAGGCACGATGGAGAGGTGCCTGGCTGCTGCTTCCTCCCTCACTGGTGGCCTCTGCAGAGACAGTTGGTAGCAGGAGGGAGGGGGCTCTCAGCTGGAGCTGGACCCAGGCACAGTGGAGTGGTGCCTGGCTGCTGCTTCCTCCCTCACTGGTGGCCTCTGCAGAGACAGTTGGTAGCAGGAGGGAGGGGGCTCTCAGCTGGAGCTGGACCCAGGCATGGTGGAGTGGTGCCTGGCTGCTGCTTCCTCCCTCACTGGTGGCCTCTCCAGAGACAGTTGGTAGCAGGAGGGAGGGGGCTCTCAGCTGGAGCTGGACCCAGGCACGATGGAGAGGTGCCTGGCTGCTGCTTCCTCCCTCACTGGTGGCCTCTGCAGAGACAGTTGGTAGCAGGAGGGAGGGGGCTCTCAGCTGGAGCTGGACCCAGGCATGGTGGAGAGGTGCCTGGCTGCTGCTTCCTCCCTCACTGGTGGCCTCTCCAGAGACAGTTGGTAGCAGGAGGGAGGGGGCTCTCAGCTGGAGCTGGACCCAGGCACGATGGAGAGGTGCCTGGCTGCTGCTTCCTCCCTCACTGGTGGCCTCTGCAGAGACAGTTGGTAGCAGGAGGGAGGGGGCTCTCAGCTGGAGCTGGACCCAGGCACAGTGGAGTGGTGCCTGGCTGCTGCTTCCTCCCTCACTGGTGGCCTCTGCAGAGACAGTTGGTAGCAGGAGGGAGGGGGCTCTCAGCTGGAGCTGGACCCAGGCATGGTGGAGAGGTGCCTGGCTGCTGCTTCTTCCCTTACTGTTGGCCTCTCCAGAGACAGTTGACAGCAGGAGGGAGGGGGCTCTCAGCTGGAGCTGGACCCAGGCATGGTGGAGAGGTGCCTGGCTGCTGCTTCCTCCCTCACTGGTGGCCTCTGCAGAGACAGTTGGTAGCAGGAGGGAGGGGGCTCTCAGCTGGAGCTGGACCCAGGCACGGTAGAGAGGTGCCTGGCTGCTGCTTCCTCCCTCACTGGTGGCCTCTCCAGAGACACCTTTGGAACTCCTTCCTCAGAGAAATATGCAAGGCTTCATCACTGCTGATTAAAAAAAAAGCTGAAGACTCATTTGTTCCAGGCTCCATTTTGTGCTTAAAAATCATTACCTGTTGCTGCTGGTGGTAGTGTGTGTGTGTGTGTGTGTGTGTGTGTGTGTGTGTGTGTGAGAGAGAGAGAGAGAGAGAGAGAGAGAGAGAGAGAGAGTTTAATGGCAGTTGTATCATCATATTTATATAACATTGTAAACTGCCTTGTCAGAGCAGTGTGGCCTGAACGATAGGTTAAGAATAATAATTGAAACAAAAATATTAAAACATAAAAAATATTAAAGAGCCAGCAGTAAAGTTATTAATCAGCGCAACAGATTAAATGCCTGCCAGAAGAGGGTCTTTTAAGAGCACAAGAAGAGCCGTGCTGGATCACACCAAGGATCCATCTAGCCCAGCACTCTGTTCACACAGTGGTCAACTAGCTGTCAGCCCGGACCCACAAGCAGGACACGAGTACAAGGGCACCCACCCACCCATGCTCCCAGCAACCGGTGTACATAGGCTTACTGCCTGCAAGCTGAACAAACCCAGCTGTTGTAACCTTCCCTCATAGGGGACTTGCCCCAGGCCCCTGATCACTTTAGTTGCTCTTTTCTGAACTTTTTCCAGTTCTACAATATCTCTGTAAGCACCTGTTGGAAAAATAAATTTAATGCTTAATTGTTGCCTGAAAATTGTCAGGGCAGCAAAAGTCTGTAAAGAGGATCAGAATAGAAGTACAAGCACATACTGTACGCATTTCCATGAGCAGACCCAGGCTACAATGTTTATGTTGTGGGAAACAATCTGAAAAGAGAGAAGAAAAATGATCAGCCTATGGACAGCAGCGGAAAGAATGTGGCAAACCAAATTAGTTCCAATGCAGGAGTGTGTTATTATTAGTTCCAGTGCACCTCAGAAACTGACAGTGGTAGGGGAAGACTGAGTCTGAAAGCTGTGAGGATATCCTAAGCCTGACTTTGGGATCACCAAATAATGATGTCCCCATAGTGAAAGATACTGAAAGGACAAATACATTCCCCACTGCAATGTTTGCCATTATGCTATTAGACAATGAAACTTCACTTTCAACTGAATTGTGGAAAGTGCTGCTGTTGGAACTGGTAAATGAAAAGACATGCAATAAATCATGTGGCCAGATGCTTATTATGTTGAATAAAAATACTCTGAATCTTGTGGAAAAGTGCAGATTTAAGGTTTACAACCCAAACAATAAGAATTGCTTAGAATTTGTTTTTTTTTTTTTTTTAATTTTTTTTTATTCATTTTCAACACTGTATAACATAGATAGACATTACCAATTATATATAAAACCACACACAATAAAAGAAAAACATCCAACATCTGCTACATACATATTGAATAAATGTTGAATACAAATATCAAAACTATTACATATACCTTATCATATTACAACATCTTCATTCTTAACATAAAAGTGCACCCCCCACCTCGGGATCATTCTTGAGTCCAAAATCTAATCGTTTCTTCTGCTGGTGGTTTCCCACTTCCCTTAATAAACACAAACACTAGGAACTGTTTCCAGATTCCTTCAAACTCATTTATTTTAGTTATGCCTTTTCTCCACTTAATATTACATGTCAATTTATCATTAATGGCTATGTCCCATACTTCTTTATACCATTCTTCAATAGAATATTCCCCTTGGATCTTCCAGTTCCTAGCTACCATCAATCGTGCTGCAACCAACAAACTCGATATCAACTCTATAGTTCCTTTTCCACACTTTATATCTTCAAATAGTGACAGCAATGCTATTTTTGGTGTTTGTTCTATTTTCATTCCCACTATTTCTTCAATTTCTGAAAACACCATCTTCCATAATCTTTGTACATATTTGCATTGCCACCACATATGTAAATACGTTCCTTTTTCCCCACAACCTCTCCAACAATTCGCTGAATGTTGATCATTTATCTTATTCAATCTAACCGGGGTTAGGTACCACCTCCATAAAATTTTGAAATAATTCTCCTTTATTCTTACTGATAAACTTCTCAACACTCTTTGTTTCCATAGTCCCTCCCAGCTCTGTCGCCCTATTTGTATCTTCAAATCTGATTCCCAAACCATTTTCTCTGTATTCTCTCTAAACTCCTTCTCTAACAATATTTTATATATTTCACTCATTAATCCTTTTGAGACTATACTACTTCCTTTTCCTTTCTCCTTACTTACTACTAATTCTTCAAACCTCGTCATCTTTCTACACTTTCTATTATCTTTAATCCACTTTTTATTCCATTGTTCTAATTGGCCGTATTCTAGCCATGATAACTTCTTCTCCTTTAACAAATTTTCCATATCCTCTCTTGTTTTAATATCTCTTAACCAATCCTTTAATTTAATTTTGTTTTTTTCTTTTAATATTTTACACAATCTACCCTTTAGATCCTCTGGGAAATTCTTTAACATTATTATCGGTGCTAAGGGAGAGTTGCTCGGAAGCAGCTTCCCTTTAAATTTACTCCAGATTTCCCACTGAGTCCTCAGGAGTGGATTGTCTATACTTCCAACCCACTTTCTTCCTCCATCTTTAAAAAAAACATTCTCCAAATTCATCTCTACCTTACTTATGTTTTTTTCTTCCATCCAATATAAATCTCCTACTCCCATAATTGCTTCTACAACATGTCTTAATCTATTTGCTACGTAGTATAATTTTATGTTTGGGAGACCCATTCCCCCCTTTTTTTGGCTTAGGTACCAATTATTTTTATTCACTCTTGCTCTCTTTTCTCCATTACAATATTTATTGATAATATTTTGCCAACTTTTTATCTCGGTTTCTGATATTTTTATAGGTAACATCCTAAATACAAAATTAATTTTAGCTAATATCTTCATTTTTATCAAAGCTATTCTACCAAACCAAGATAAATTTAATCTTTTATATTTCTCCAATTTCTCTAATACCTCCTTCTTTAACCTTGTTAAATTTTCCCTTTCTAAATTCTCTAAATTTTTTGTAATTTTAATTCCCAAATATTTAATCTCGTCCTTAACTTTCACTTCCATTCCCTTAATTACCAAATCCTTTTCTTCCTTCTTAGTATAGTTAAACAGCATCATCTCTGATTTAGACCAATTTATTTTTAACCCTGTAATTTCCTCAAATTCCCTCAGCTGATATTTAATTCTTTCTAATTTTCTTAATGGGTTCTTAATGGTCAATAAAGTATCATCCGCAAACATGTTTAACTTTATTTCCCTTACCTCTCCAATTCCTTCTAGCTCTTCATCCTCCCTTAGTGCCTTCGCCAAAACTTCCATAACCATTACAAACAGGACCGGCGAGAGCGGACATCCTTGTCTTGTTCCTCTGGCTAGTCGTATCTTTTCAGTAAGACCGTCATTCACCACCACTACCGCCGTATTTTTGGAATATAGCTGCTCTATTACATTCTTAAATTTAATTCCAAATCCCAATTTGTCTATAATACTCTTTAGTGCTTGCCAGCTCACACAATCAAAAGCTTTAAAAATATCCAATGCCATAATACCTGCCTTAATATTTGCTTTTTTAATCACATTCATTACATTCAAAACTCTACCCACTAAATTGTGCATATGCCTTCCTACCACAAAACCACATTGATCTGCTCCTATATATTCTGCCAAAAATTTATTTAGCCGTTTGGCCATAATAGATGTAAAAATTTTGGCATCCTGATTTATTAAAAAATAGGTCTATACGAGTCGGGATTAGTCAAATCTTTATCTGGTTTTGGGATCAGAATTATCACTGAATGTTCCCATGATTCAGGTATCTTCTCTCCTGATAATATCCTATTATAAAGTTCCATTAATTTTGGAACCAAATAATCTTTGAATACCTTATAATATTCTGGACCCAGACCATCTGCTCCCGGTGATTTACCAGTTTTTAATTTATCAATAACCTCTTCAACTTCTCTTTGAGTTATTGCTGACTCCATTAACTCCTTATATTCTAATTTTATTCCCTCCTTTATAAACCTTCCAATATACTCCTCCACCTTTTCTTGTTGAATTTCTTTACCCTTATACAATTCCTGATAAAATTCCTGGAAAATTTTTATTTTGGCTTTCATTGCATGACAATAATTCCCTCGACTATCTTTCAACGTTTCTATCCCATTCCTCCCTTTTTCTTTTTGTGTGAGCTTGGCAAGCAACCTCGAATTCTTATTACTGTTGTCAAAATATTCCCTCTTCATATACATTAAATTCTTTTGTACCTCCTCTATGTTTAAGTTTTCTAATTGTTTCTTCTTAGCTTGTATTTCCACTAATTTATATTTATCTTTAACCCGCCAATATCTTTCCTCCAAATTTTTAATTTCTATCTCTAACTTTTCCTGTTCCGCACATTGTTGTCTTTTTAATGTACAAGTTTCTCTAATACAGATTCCTCTTACTACGGCCTTCATGGTGTCCCAAATGACTGACCCAGCTGTTCCTCCTTTTTCGTTTATTTCCCATGACTCCGACAATTCTTTCTGAATTTTCTCTACTACTTTATTATATTTCAATATCTTTGTATTCAGCTTCCATCTATATGCCTCTTTATAATTTTTCTTAACTGTAAATTCTAAACTTAGCAAGGCATGATCAGTTACTTTTATTACCCCCATTTCCATCTTACAAATCTTCGTTGCAAGATCTTTTGAAACAAATATATAATCTATCCTGGAGTATGTATGATGAACTGGGGAAAAATATGAGAATCCAGGCCTATTCCCATTAAGTAAACGCCATGAATCTAGGTAATCATTTTCTTTTACTAATTTATTCAATATAGTCATATTATTCCTCGTTTCAGCCTTAGTGGGATTTGACCTGTCCCATTTATTATCCATAACCATGTTAAAATCCCCCGCTAATATAACATACCCCTCCTTGAATTCTTCTATTTCTTTAAACAGCTTTATAAAAAACTCTCTATGCCTCTCATTTGGGGCATAAACATTGATCAAGGTATAAACCTTTCCCTCAATTTTACCTTTTAACATAAGGTATCTGCCTTTATCATCTTTTTTCACTTCTTCTAATATAAACCCACTTTTTTTTGAAATCAGAGTAGCCACTCCATTTTTTTTTGATGTCCCTAATGACTTCTCATAATAGGCTACCCACCTTAATTTTATCATATTCGAATTCTCGGAGCCCTGGTGTGTTTCTTGGACCATTACAATATCTGATCCCTCTTTATTAAACAATTGTTCTATTCTCTTCCTTTTCACGACTGCCCCCAAACCTTTAACATTGAGTGTTGATACCTTTATCTTTTTATCCATAATCAGCCTTTTGAAATCTCTTCCGATCCCTCGTGCTCTGTAATTCAAATTTACTTACATAAAAACACAACCTCCATACATAATACCCCCACCCTCCTACCCCATAAACAAATACAACAACAATTATAACAATAAACCCTGACCTCCCCATCCACCCCCTCCCACCCCCCCTAATATCCCCCCCACCCCCTCTCCCCCCCCCTACTTTCCCCCTCCCCGTATCCCCGCGAGTCTATTACTCCGGCCTCCCAATTAGGGGAGAGGGGGGAGGCGGTGCCCCGCCATGGCGACCCAATCTCTGTATTTAACTAATTATAATATCAATTATCTCATAACAAACATTTCTCTTTACCCCCTCTCAGATGCTCCTGCTACTGCTCCATTCTCTTCCCCAGCTCCAACACTTCCATTCTTCATTAACCCCAATCTCTTCAGCAGCTCCCTTCCTTGCTCCAAAGAGGTTACTCTATGATCACTCCCAGCATAGGAAAACCTTAAAAAAACCGGGTAACCCCAAGCATATTTCACTCCATTTTTTATTAATGTTTCAGTTATTTGCTTGATGCTGCGCCTCCATTGGAGTGTTTGCTGACAAAGATCGTTGAAAACTTGCACTGCTTTGCCTTTATATTTGATCATGCTTAGAATTTGTTATTGTGGAAGGGGGAGACCATAGTCCACCACTGGGGAGCAAAGCCATACAACTGATTCAAGTACAATGTCAGAATATCTTGCATGCAATGCAGACCATTGACTCAAGTTATCCCACTGCCTGGATAATGGAAGCAGATATTAAAAGGATTTGGGGATGTTTTTCAAAGAGAAGGCTGGATAGTATGGAAACTAAAACTTTAAATAGGCTCTAGGGTGGAAACGCTGAGGACCCCCAAAAGAAGGGTAGCAATAGCTGAACTGTTGAATCAGGAACTGGCCAGCACACAAGCTAAAGGCATAATTGCCCCAGTAGATACCAGCATAGCATAGATCACAAGCCCAATCATCATACGAAAACCCTCAGGAAAGTTGTATTGATCCTAAACCTTTGAATAGAGCACTGAACCCCAGTGATTATCCATTACCACCAGCAGTTGATGATCTGGTATGTGACCTATCCCAAATAGTCAATGTAAAAAAATGGTTTACTCCATGTTTGAGGCTGAAAAGAAAAGAAAAAGATTGTGTCACATTGTAAGCCTATGCAGCAGGGTCTTGCTATTTACTGTTTTACTCTGTACAGCACCATGTACATTGATGGTGCTATATAAATAATAAATAATAATAATAATAATAATAATAATAATAATAATAATAATAACCCACAGAGTCAAGCTATCTGATCACTTTTGCCACTTCATTTAGCAGATATTGCCAGAGAGTGTTGGACCCAATCTAGGAATATTCCAGCACAGGCTGAATATACAAAGTATTCCAGGCCTAAAAATCATTCTGGATGACTTCCTAAGAGATCATGACAAAAAGTTGCATTTTTTCTTTATTTTTTAAGCAGTGCAGAAATAGACATCTAAAACTAAACTCATATAAAGTCAGTTTAAGAGAAAAATAAGTGCCTTACATCGGCCATCTGTTGTTAGAAGAGGATCTGAAAGTGGAGTCAAGAAAAGTTGAAGGAATTCAGATACCAGAATCTGTAGATATGAAAAGGAGTCCAAAGATTCTTGGGAGTGGCCTGGCAAACTACCTAGTAAAGTTTTATCAAACAACTAGTGAATCACTATTAAGTTTCATCTGCTGAGCATTTTATTGCACACTCGTTACTGGGCACTCACTTCAACCCCTTCTGGCCTTCCAACCCCCCCCCCCAAAAAACCCTCATTAAGTCCGATTTTTTTAAAACTAGGAATTTCTGCTCTCTCCTGCTGTGTGCAGGAGAAGCAGCGCCATTAGAACAGCAGACTCAATGAGCCATGTGCTTGTTGGGTTCTTCCTCTTTTAAAAGAGGAAGTAACTTGAGGAAGGAAATGGGCAGAGAAGCGAGGTAGGGAGCGTGTTAACCCCGGTGTGATGTAGCTTTTAGTTACTACAACAGGTGGCACACAAGAAGGGAGTAGGAGTGTTAGAAAAGCCACTCGTAAGAATTTGTGAAGATTAAGGGCACAATAGCCAAGAGCCCTGCGCTGAAGTACTATGGTACAATCAAACAGCTAATCTTATAGTGTTGTGTGTCTGAGACATGGCTAGGAGCTGCTCTGTTACAGAAGCAACAACCAATTGTGTATGTCAGTAAAGCACTATCAGAAACTTAGGATATGTGCAGATTTATTTATCATTATACTTATCTCTCACATTTTTTCTTATATTCTGTGCTCTTTGTTACAGAAAGCATCTGTCACTATGAATGTGGCTGCTAAAATACATACGAGCCTTCTTGCAATAGCAGCAGCCCTAAAATATACAGTTACTGGGATTTGCTTCCAAGTAACTTCTGGTTACTTCCAAGTAGGACTGCAATCCTCCACATGCTTGCTCTGAAGGAAGTCTCATAGACCATTGAAAGCCTTACTTCTAAGTAAGAATTCTTAGGATCATGCTGCACATTTGTCTAAAGCTGAAATTCAAAGTATGATAGGTTTTGTCTAAAGCATTTATTTATTGTGGGCATGATTTGCTACAAACATTCATGCAAAAAGAGAAGTCTGGGTATTTGTCACTGTTTGAACTCTATTCTCTCCCCCCCCACACACACACACAAATTGTACTTTATATGCACCTCATTACAGAGTTACAACCTTCGGCATGGTTGGTCTACACCAGCCTTCCCCAACCTAGTGCCATCCAGATGCTTCGAATTTCAGTGCCCATCAGCCCCAGGCCAACTCCCACCAGTCCCAGCCCTTGCATCCACCCACCCACCAGTTAATGAGGCAGAGTGACTGCACAATAAAAAGCCTCATGGAAGCACCCACTGTGTGAATTGGCACATTCTTTTTAGTGTGACAGTTGTGTGCTCACCAAGGCCACTGATTGTGTTCTAACTCTACATGCGAATGGGCTGACTTGCACACTAAATAGGTCACATGTGATTTCTAGATTTCTTCTAGAACAGTCAGAGTAAAGGAAATGTAATATAAAATGTATACTGATTTGAATGCAGCCTTATCCAGATGCAGCTTTTAAGTACATATTCACCTTCATCAGCTGAAATTGACATCATAGACAAAATCGAAAGACATTTCTATGCAGATACCCATCAGAGTACAAGAGATCAAAACTTTTCTGTACAAGAGGTCATTATAATCTGTACCCATGGTCCAAAAACTTTGTGGGGGGTTTTCAGAATATTTCAGTGTCCCCAAGAGGGATGGAAGCCCTCCAAGCCTAATTTTTGCCAGTCTTGCCTATCTATGACATCCTTCTGTGCCATATCCCATTCTGTTCCAGAGGGTCCTTGAATGCTCAGAAACTGCTTTTCGGGGGTGAGCAGGGGTGGAGTGGTGGTGGTGGGTAGCGAAAATCAGATGCCCTGCAAAGCCACCACTGGATACAACCTGGGGGCTGCCTATACACTCTGAAAGCCCCGCAGTGGGTGCGTGGTGGTGCTGTGTCAGTTATACAATGCAGCAGCCACCTCGTAGTCATTGAGGGGCTTTCCTGTGAAGCTGTGATTTTAAAAAGTTGGGGACTTACCTAGACCTTTTTGCTGGCGCAAGGTAAATACAGAGCATCTGCCGTCTATCCTCGCTCTGGCATTGCAGCAGACGTGTTCCATGAGAGGATAGTGACCAAATGGCTGCCGGAAACCATGCGCCCTTCCTCTGCATCGGGATTAGCCGCTTCTACCCCACAGCAGAGAAATCGTAGGGTTTTGTTTAATGCGGAGGCAACGCAGTGCCGTATAGGTAGCCCCCTGGTAAAATTAATTCTCAAAAATATTTTAGTGTAGTTATTTTATTTTATATTAAAGTTCTGATATTTATATGTACATTGTTTTAGATTAAAGACAGCTCGCTGGGCTAGAAATTTATAAATTGTTGACATTAATATTTCTGAACATTATTCTTTGTAATATGAAACTAGACTGTTTATAAATTAAAAATTATAACAATTAAAATTAAGATTTCACATGTCAAATACACTGCAGCAAATACTTACTTTTTTCATTCTGACTGACATGAGTTACTATTCACATATAGCGCCTTTCTCTTTGCAGTTGCTATCTCACTAAGCTAATTACCAGCTCAATTCTGAGTAGAGCTAAGTGTGTCTAAACCTATGGATTTCAATTGGCTTAGTTGTGCCAAGCTCTGCACATGATCCTGCCATTGCATTTTCCTTTGTCTGTTATGAAACTTTCCATTTGATCTTTCCCTTTAATATAACTAATTCACAGGAATACTGTTTATATAAAGACTACTAATTATCCAAATAGAATCAATATATGCTGTTATCAGTGGATCCAGAGAACTCCATTTATACTAATCAATCCTTCAGCATGACTTCTGACAATATCCTCTATATAAAAACAGAAAAGATAATGGTACTTTTTTAACATCATGCCCTCTTGTGATCCTTTGCAACTAATGTGGACAGTAGAAGTTTATTCATTTTCAAATAAGCTGCTCCAGTCTCCATTAATAGTCTGATTTATCATGGATCAGTAAATTTTTTGGTCTACACAAAGATGTTACCTAGGATTCAAATCAACTGAAAAAAGACACATAACACATATAGGATAAGATGGTTTCTATTTTGTCAAATATTAACCTTTACCTGTAAGCCTAAAAAGTATCTTGCTTTACTCATTCAGAAGAAAAGATATATTCAACAGAACCATACAATTTTACATAATAATTATATAAATTGGACCATAAATTACAATAATGTTCCACAATGTAAATAATGCACAACTTAAATGCTAATTTGATTACACTGCTAATTTTGAGTTAATTACAAACCAATGAGCCTTAAAATATATGCCATAGGCATCAAATAAATAAATATTAGAATTCCTTTAAGTAAATATATCTTTATCTACAGGTTCCTTATTCCAGAAACCACATTGCAAGCTGTGTAGAAAAGTCTATCTGTTTATGTTGCTGTAAGAGCACACTCATTACACACTCTAGTACACTCATGGGTACCATAAACAAATAATAATCATTTATGATTTATAATGTCTATTAAGAGGAGCAGTAAAACTATCCTTGTAAACTGCTAAATACAGGAAGGTCACTCAAATGCAAGTTCAGGATCTTAATGTATAGCTTAAAACTACCTCTGCTACAAAATATATTTTACAGAAGATACATTCACCTGAGTCTAAAATACATAAGAAACCTTCTGTCATAGTCTCTGATAACTATAAATAATAGTCTCATGATTATAACATTTACGCCAGTGATTTACAGGAAGAACACATGACCATTCTTGGTGGCTGTGGTATAAACTTCCCTGGAGGTTTGCCAGATTTGGAAATTTGAGAGGATAGTGCAATTAATATTTGTATTTATGCTAAACTTAAAGAAACATTTGTCTTAGGTAGAACCGAAATGAATGTTTAAAATGAATTAGAAATTGCAAATGCAAATGTCACAATATGTGCATCAAAGAAAATTAGTATTCAATTGAACACCTCAAATGCATGTTTTACCAATGGCAATTTCAAATGTGGGTAATGTTATAAATTTCACAGGTATTCTGGTTTAATTTTCTCATGGCTTCTGTACATCAGCAAATTAGATTTTACCTATGTATAAAAACTTGCTCGTGTTCTATAAAGTGATATGTAAAATGTTTTTAAAAAACCTCTATCTAAAAGTATACATGGCAGATATTTGAGTTGCATTTGATTCAGTGTAGAGGGAATAAATGTGCTTTCCCATTCATATTTGTGTAACTGTGAAGAGTTGCTTTTTAAAAAGAAAATCAAGTGTGTATGTTTTTTTCTATGTCTAGGGCTAAATAAGCACAGCAACTAGAACCACAGCAAGTTTGGCGACAGCTTCATTTACAGGAGTCAACTCAGCACGCTTTGAATTGATAGCAGAAGGCATTAGGATATAAATCTCCACATTTAAATTCTAGGATCGAAGGTGTAGTGTTATTATTATTATTTTTAATCTAAAACCCACAGGTCGGCCCCATCCTTCTCCAATCTCTCCTGCGCCCATTAAGGGGCAACACCGACTTTGGAAAGTTGCCCACAAGGGTTACTGTGCAAATGTTCCCTCTAAAGAGGAGCAGGGTGTTAATGTTAATATACATTAACGGGGACTCCTCTCTGATTGGCCTCCCGGCTCGTCCTCACTGTAGAAGAGAGACGGCTCTCGTGAAAGGTTCTCTCCAGAAGCGTTTAGTTGGCGTTTGGTGAGATGGTCGGGCAGCTCCTGCGATTAAGTTCCCTGAGGCAAAAAAGAGCGGTGGAGAGGCGACGCCTTGTTGCTGGAGGCGCAGCAGCGTGGACTCTTCTTGGCGCTCGCTGTTGCGGAGCCGGAAGGATAAGCGTGGAATTTGATCCCCCCACACACCTGTGCGCTTGAGGAGGTGGGGGCGGGCTGGCCAGCCAGCCAGCCAGCCGCCTATCTCAGGAGAATAATCTTCCCTGTGGGGCGTGGAGGAAAAACCGCCCCGACCGACACGGTGAGTCGAGGAAGAAAAGCTCAGAACTGCGGGCGGAGAAAAGCCGGTTGCTCTCCCTCATCCCGACGCCACGAGAGAGCAAAAGAAGGCGGTGACGCGCCGCTGCCAGGCGCCGGGTGGGCACCCGGGAAGCCCGTTCTCGCCTTATCCGCCGGTGGCTAGGAGATGAGGCTCAGGCTGGGCAGGGCACTGTCGTTTGTGTGCCTCAGCGCAGCCTTCTCCTTTGCCTGGTATGCAACGTGGAGCGGGAACGGAGGTGAGAGAAGTTTGAAAGGAAGTGGTGGGCGGCGAGGAGAGGGCTGTCGCGCGTACGCGCGCTCCAGCTTGGGTGGGGAAAGGAGGAGGAAGGGGACCGCTGGCCTTGGCGCAAACTTCTGTTCGCGGGAGGTAAGGAGGTTGGCCGGTCGGCCGGCCAGCACTACGAGAAGAGCCTCTCTGCTTAAGGATTGCTGCTGTGCCTAGCCTCGGACAGAGAGAGCGGCTGCCAGGCGCCGGAAGGCTCCCATTGAGAGCGTTCTCAACAGTCTCCCCACGCCGGCTCGAACTCCCATCAACCGCCACCTGCTCGGGCTGCGCCGCCTGAGCTCACAGCCCCGCGGCGCTTGTGGGCGTTCGTCCTCGCCAGCAACCCAAGTCCCCTGGTTGACTATGATTGGTCGCGGCTGATCTCTGGGCTCCGACCCTTCCCGGATGCTTCTTTGAGAGCAGCAGCAATAGGAAAGCCAAGCAACAGACTTGGAAATGTATTTAGGTAGGAAGAGGGCTTGCGGATTTTGCGACATCAGTCTCCCTTGCGCTCCATGGATCGGATATATATATATGTTCTGCGTGTGCTAATTTTGCATTAACTAATGCACATTTGTGCAAGTGCACATTGAGCATTAACACAAGTGTGCATTAGCACAAACCGCAAGTCTGCAGAATCCGAATGGTTTGGAAAAGACCACTGTGGAATCCGCAGATCAGATTCATAGAAATCTAAACTCATCAGAACCTGTTGTGGACTTCTCCGACATCCCATTTTCTTTGAGCTCCGTCAGATGAGCGTTTTATTGCACGCTCATTGCTGGGCGCTCATGGATTTTCGCAGGTCCCTCTCATGAAGTCGTCTGTCTCCCGCCGCTTCTGGCCTTAGTTGCGCAACAAAACACCCCTCAGAAAGTCTGATATATTTTTAAACACGGAAGTTACCACTATCTCCTGCTGTGTGCAAGAGAAGCAGCACAATTAGAACGGCGGACTGAATGAGCCTGGGCTTCCTGTACATTGCTTATTTCCTCTTTCAAAAGAGGGAGTAACTAGCAAGGAAAACAGGCGCAGAGAAGTGATGGGAGGGAAGCCTGATTTCCCAGGTCTGATGGAGCTCTTTGTCCCGTATAGAAGGACCGCAGGCTACTTCAAACAAAGCTTCCAGTCATTCAGTGGTGGTTTTCTTATTTACACCCCACTGTGGGACAATCTATGACAGAAGTCCCCTTGAAATCCATACAACTTCTGAGTAAGGTCATGTCCTAACAGGAGCTACTCTGCTGCAGTGTTCTGCACTCACTGTGTTACTTTGGAAGGATTGTATGCAACATTCTTATGTGTATTGTGCCACTTGCCCAGACAAAGTGATTCTTTTTCTGCCTGCCACAAAAACTAGTTCAGAACAGAGATCAGCATAACTAACTACTGCGTGGCTTGTTGATTTTGTTGCCCCGTATAGCAGTGCATTCAACAACAAAAACCTGTGCAAATTACGCTAACTCTACTTAGGATCAGAGAGCAAATTGATTTCACCACAATTGAAACTGGATTATTTGCAAGTAACAGGGTTGTATCCAAAGTTAGTCTAACTTAAGTCCCATTCATTCCAATGGCTCTATTCTAAGTAGGCCTAACTTTGGCAACAGTCTACTATTTTTTATTTCAATAGATTATTTATTTGGAAGTAAATGTCTTGAGGACCAAAGTGTCACTGTTGAATAGTAATGGCCAGACAACCCCCCCTCCCCCCAAATTTAGGATTGACGTGTAAGGCTCCAATCCAAAACAGATTTATTTGGAATAAAGAGCTGCATCACACCAGCGATTTATGGCACTCTCGCCATGCCTAGTCTGCATTTTTGCAGCGTGGTACTCACGTGATGTTGTCCATGCCCTGTGCTCATCTCGCCTCTTCTCCTTTTTTCATCTCATTTTGGAGTGGGGAAATTCTGTTTTCCCCCTCCCTGTGTAATAAAGCCACTCCTTCATCCCGTGTATTGCTGTCCTTGGACTAGATGGGACCATCCCCTTTTTGTTGGTGGGGATGTCTCGCTGATGAAAGAGGAGGGTGGGGTGGTTCTCCGCTCAACTGCTCAATTGTGAAGGGGGAGGGAGAGAGAGCCAAACACCTGGTGGAGAAGGCGAGCGAGGCCGCCACCACCTGTGCCAGGACTCAGGCCTATACAACTCTATGGTTTTTTCCTCCTGAGTAGGCATGTCTAGGTTTCCTGATCAGAACAATGTCGGCTTCCCATTGCCATGCCAACATTGACCACAAACTTCTCCAAAAACTAATTGTAATACTTTCTCTTCACATATTGTTTAATAGGGGTGTGTGAGCGGGTCCCCTCCAGTCCAAAATTGGAAATGGAGCTCTGTTGATCAGCTTCTCTGCTCTAATTTTCAGACTGCTTTGTTTTTTGATAACCGTTATGTCATGCCTATGGAAATTAACAAAAATGTTTATAGCTCTGTCATTTTTAAAGCTAAAGGGATGAAACTTGGTATAGGGATAGCTTAAGGAGGGCTTTAGCCACGCCAAATTAGAATCAGATCCATTCATGCCTTGATTTTTAGGATTTTTTCAAATCCCCCCCCCACCTCAAACCATTTTCCTGATATTCTACCAATGCAAAATTCCTTCTGTTTGCATTTGTGGAGGATCTGTTTTCCTTTACTTTGATAATGTGCAGCTGTGCATCTCCAGTTCATAAAAACAGAAATCGTTAATCATGACTGACTAATCCATGGCAAGAAATGAGCTACCCTGCAGTGGGTAGGTGGGGAAGTCCATGGCAGCAGTGCTGAAGCCACATGGGAGGCCTTGCTTTTAACAGTCTCTGGTGGATTAGAGGGAGGGAAGTTTTTCCTCCAGTCCGCCAGCAAAGCCCAGCCCCAACTGAACCAATCTAGACTGATTAATAACACTCGGTGCCGCTGCCACGGCTCAGCTACCCCCTCCCAGCATTCTCTGCATTCCCACCAGGGCTGTGTGCTATCACAACATTGCTCTCCAGGTAAACAGGGAGCTGCATTTCCTGAAAAAGAAAAGTAAGATGGAATTAAAAGAGCTAAAATAGGACATGGCGAGTCTCCATTTGAGAACTTCAGTACTTTTTCAGTGTCTGGCTTAGTGTTGAAGCCTTATCTAGTTTTAGTTATGAAACTCATATCAAACTTAATTGTTTGTTTTCTGTTCTATATACAGCGACCATATATTTTGCGATAGTGCTATCTGTTTTTTGTTTGCATATGTACACTTTGTCACTTCCTTTCATATAGCCTAGTAACCATACTTTTCAGTTTCTGTATAATCATTGTCTTCCTGGCCCTTTCCCCCCTATCTTATGCCTCACTAACAAACTGTTGGATTACTTTTTTATGGTTTTAAAACAGGATGTGATTCCTTCATTATCCATAATAGCTGGTTTATTGAAAGCAAAATTGGAAATTAATATTTTGCCTGTAAGTCAAACAAACAAAGAAAACAAACAAAAATCAGTCTAGCTCTCTAAACAAGGATAACAAAGATTCTGGCTTTGTTTGTTTATAACTGGGTGCTTCTTGACAGAGGGCTCCAAGTGCAACTAGTTAGAACACATCATGCAGCTATTCTGTCCTTTCTCCTTAAGGGGTTTTCTGCAGTAAGAAAAAAAGATGGAAGATGTCATGGGAAAACGTGAGAGGTTTATAAGTGGAAACCATCATCATCTGTACCCTTGTAAAATTTTATGAATGACTCAGGGTAATGACACAGCCATTGTCTGGCAGCAGCCTAAGTTAATGTTCTTTTCTAAAATGATTTCAAACCCCAATAATTTTAGATTTATTATTTTACTTTGAGATGCTTATCTGAAATAAGATAACTGTTCCACATTTCAACACACACACACACACCCAAACCTACAGACCACCTTTGAGCCAAGGAATAGTGTGGAAAGGCCCTGCTTAATACCATTTTCCACCAGCTCTGTTTCTGTTCAGAATTACTCTGCTTCTCTAAAGTGCTTTTTTCAACAGATAGTGCAGGTGGGAAAGTGTCTTGGGGAGGTATTTAGGCAGGAAAAAAGCTAGAAAGGATTAAGCAGTCTTGCTTCTTGCCATTCCTTTGATTAAATCCATAACCTCTCAAGGCTGCTTTTCAGGGCAACTTTAACACAATGGCTGCTTTCAGACAATATGATAGTCAACTGTAGGGTAATAATCAACTTGGCAGTTGATAATAATCAACTGTGGTGTGGATTAGGATCAGCATTGAGTTGACTATTAGTCCATGTTGAGTTGACTCACTCATCCCCCATCCTCTCTTCCTCCCTCTAGTATCCCATCAGCCATTGCTGACAAAAATCTATCCTACCAACTGGACTACAGCAGCAGCCACCACTCTGACTGCTCTTGCCTTGCCAACTGTGGCTGAGGAAATAACCAACTACACAACACAATAACCAATGATGGTTCAAATAGCCAACTCTGCACAGCGTTGGTTATTTGTGTTGGTTATTTTGACCAGATAGCCAACTGTCAGTTAAAAAAAGCCCTCCACACAACACAACAATCCATGGTGGGTTAAATAACCAACTGTTGACTATATAAACCACCATTGGTTATCATGTAGTCTGAACCTGGTCAATATCTAATATCTAGTTTGCTACCTAAACACTATCCACTATTCAATAGGAATTAGTACGATTGGTACTAATTGGTACTACTAAGCACCTTCCTACCACCCCCACCCCCCGAACATTTAGCATAAACATATGGGAGTGGGTGATTGCTCTTTCTCTTTCAAAGTCCAGTGCTGAGTTTCTTAGAAATAAGGCACCAGATCCATAGATAGTGAACAGCAAGCAGGGGTGAGGGAGGGGGAGATTAGATGAAATCAAACCTGTTTGGCGCCGTTACACACAGCTAGCATGAATTTGGTTGAAAATTCAGAATGTGGCAGGTAGTGGCAGTATAGAGATGGAAGGCAGAAGTACACAAAATATTAATATAAAAGGAAGCAAAGTCACGTTACTCTGGTGCACTATCCAACACATCAGCTTAGTTGTAAGATTTTGGGTCAAGTTGACACAGGCATTTTAAACAAATATGAGACAGAAAGACTACGTGTCCTTTCTTTGTGTTTTTCTTTTTTCTTTTTGTTCCTGTTTGCCTTTCTAACATCTGAAGAAATATAATCCCAATCCTTATGTAGCAATCAACCAGGATGTTGCAGTCTGTCCCAAGACATACAAGCAAGTTGGACTGAAACATACTAGTTTTTCTACTATATAAATAAGCGTAGAACTGGGCAATATTTAAAAGTGGTACTCAGTAGTGCCTCAGAAAACAAATAGTTTTAACAGTTTTATTATGTTATATTGCATTTTAATGCTGTATTTGTTTTGTGAGCCACCCAGAGAACTTGAGTTATGGTGCAACCTTAAATAAATAAAACAAAAAGTATCTGGATAGTATTCTGTCAACAGATCTCCCTAATGTCAAGATTGGTATTAGTAAGTGGTACAGTTGCTCCCATAGAATGGCAATTGGCCAGTGAGGAAACTCACTAATCCATGAGTCCCCTAGGTAAATCTGTAATAATTGACAAGTGCTATATGAGGCATTCAGAAAACAAAGTAGATGCTTTATTACTGTTTTTCTTCTCATGAAAGTAGATCTCCCACAAACATAACCTTGAGCTAACTTAAGAGTCTTATTTGAAACTGACTACGGTGATTTGGGAGAAAAAACAAAATGAAATTGCATGTTGAAGAACTAATTATATCGAAAGGCAATGTTCTAATGTGGTATCATTACAGGATGTTTAGTAAGACAAGGGCTAACTATACTGCAAATTGTTTCTAGATGGATGCAAATATTAAATTTTTCAGTAGAAGATGAATAAATATCAGGACCTTTGGGAGACTAGTCCTGTACTGATATCAGAAACAGGTTCTACAGAACTTCACATGGTTCTGCTTGTGGAACTGGTTGCACAAGCACTTCCACAACCTCTTTGACGATTGAAAGAATTCTTTGGATTTTGTTTCACTTTTCTAGAGCAATGCTCTAATCTAATGGGAGAGCCAGTGTGGTGTACTGGCTGAAGTGCTGGACTGGGAGTTGGGAGATCCTGGGTTCTAGTCCCCACTTGGCCATGGAAACCCACTGGGTGACTTTGGGCCAGTCACAGACTCTCAGCCCAACCTACCTCACAGATTTGTTGTTAGGATAAAATGCAGAAGAGGATTAGGTATGCCACCTTGGGTTCCTTGGAGGAAAAAAGGCAGGATATAAATGCAATAAATAACAGGACATTTAAAACTGCTGAGTCATGAATGGATTCAGAAGAGGACCTTTGGATCCAATCCAGTTAACGTTTCTGTTTTGGGCTCAGAATTAGCTTTTGGTGATCAGTGGTGTGTGTAGGGTAGGTTCCTTTGTTTCTCCTTGATGATGAGTAGTTTGTTATTTTTAATCATAAAATATCATGTTTATATGACTGTAGAAAGTTGATGCAAACCCGATTCCACCCCCAAGCATGGTTGATTTGGTTCTTTCTTAAATCCGCATTCCTCCAACAGAGAATTGCGCTTAGCCATTATCTGTAAATCTATATATAGATCATACATATATATTTTTCTCTCCAGGTAGTTTGCAAGAACAATTAACATAACAACAATACTCCCAGAGCTGCAATAGCTTCATTTAATGATGTTGTTGCCCGAAGGTTTCACCTAATGCTTATGTGCATAGCCTCCACCTTCAGATTTGACAAGAAAACCAAGGGCCACTTCTGTACACTTCGCATAGCTCAGATTTCCATTTGGATAGGGAAGCATAGCCCTTATATACTCAGTTAACTTTTCTCACATGAGTAATACATGACATAAGCAGGTACAATAGTTGATGTATTTTTAGGCAGGAAAAGAGATCTGAACTGAATAGCCCACTTGTTTAATATGGTCAGGTAATGCCAGTACCTGTACAAGGAAATAATTTGGTTATCACTCTATGTGGCTCAGAACAAGCTCACTGACTGAAGATATTTCCACCCATCCCTTTTAACCAATTCACCTTTCTCATCTGGTTACTACCTCTTTCCTACCTATGGCAAACATACTACATGCTCCTTATTCACCAAGTTCCCTGTCACTGCTTTTTACTGATCTGATGGATCTGGTAACCATGGGGACATAGGCAGACCAGAGACTGCTTCTGTTAGTAAACACTTATACACTGCATTAATTATACATTAATTCAATAAGTGCTTTACAATATTTAAGAGCCATCTCTAGAAGACAGGCTGTTTGGGATGTGCGCTGCCATGTTGTCATTTTAACACAATTGAAAATCAGACCCAGCCCTATTTTACTTAATTAAATCCATCTCTATTTATTGATGTAATTCACTGCTAATTAGTGGAATTTCTTCAAGATGAAACCTGCATGAGATTTAGCAACATTACATGTTGTTCAGTGATCATTGAGGCTTTGTAGTAGCAGTGTTTAACTGGTTTCTTGTAAGGCACCTTAGGGAGACATAAATGAAAATAAGTTCATCAGTCTATAGTCTACTTTTACTCTGTGATGGTGAGGCAAATTATAGTCAATCATCCTGCTTTTGGGGAGATGGGGAAGGGGGCTAAACTTTATCAGGATTTGTACTTGTATTTGTACTTTACTTAAAATAATGAGCATATTGATTTATATAACTATAGGATTATAAAATTGAATTATCTCTCTGAAGCATGTTAATCCTTTTGTTTACTAAAGGAAACTGTCATAAGCTTTATCTCCCCATGAAGAAAATAATTTGCATCTCCAATTGCAGGAAGTGGTTTAGATTTGTACCAAAGACAGCTTCTGGAACTTCGTCAAAGACTCTTATATGCTGAAAAAGAAAACAAAAAAAGATCCCATGAGCTGAGCAATGTCCTGAATGAAATCAAACGAGTCATTGGCGAGCCAACCAACACTTCAGTAAATGTTACAGGTTTGTGTTGGCCTTTTTACTTTATGACTACAAACTCATAACTTCCTCAAAACAAAAACTACTATTCCTTCAAAACTATAAGGAGACCCATGGATTTTATTGGAACAGGTAGGTGGTTGAGTAGTGCAGCTAAGGCTGGGCCTTGGGTTCAAAGTCCAGGCCCAGAGCTTGGGGGTTCTCAATGAACAACCAGAGAACATCAGGCCAGCAGCAAAAAACTCAACTTTTATTAGGGTGACCATATGAACAGGAGGACAGGGCTTCTGTATTTTTAACAGCTGTATTGAAAAGGAAATTTCAGCAGGTGTCATTTGTATATATGGGGAACCTGGTGAAATTCCCTCTTCATCACAAGTTAAAGGAGCAGGAGCTATACTAGAATGACCAGATTTAAAAGAGGGCAGGGCACTGTAGTCAGGAATCAAAGGGCACTGAATTCAGGAAGTTCTTGTCAATGTTGTCTCCTCTCTCAGCCTTATACTGCTTCATTTATTTATTTGCAGAGGTTGTCAAAGCCACATCCAAGATTCAGCTGTGAGCTGTTTGTGACTGCAGCTGAAAAGGTCCTGTTTGCTAGCAAAGGTCCTATGTGTGAATAGACCTTTTCTCACAAGGAGGCCTGAGGCTCAGTCTAGCCCTCCTTCGGAGTTCCTGTCTTTTCAGACAGCGCCTCTCCTGTGGGCTTTCAGGTTTCTCTGCCTCCATCTCTGAGCCAGTGTCCTTGTCCACCACAGATGATGCCCTCATGGTAGTCACCCCTGAGGGCCCAGTATCCTCCTGGTCTACTGGGAGATTGTGAGCACTGCTGGTGGCAGATGGTCCTTGGTCCTCCAGCTCTTCCTCCAAGGAGGTGTCTTCCAGCAGAGGAAGAACAGATTTTCAGACATTTTGATTATGCAAATGTGTATGTATAGATACAAATTTAGAAACAATTACTAAAAATAGAAATACACCACATCTCACCATTGTAGAGTGCAGGGTTGATCCACATCAACAAATCATTTCTAGCAGTTTTCATGTCCATCAGGCACAGGTCTTTTATACAGCAAATGTAGGGTGACCATATGAAAAGGAGGACAGGGCTCCTGTATCTTTAACAGTTGCATAGAAAAGGGAATTTTAGCAGGTGTCATTTGTATATATGGAGAACCTGGTGAAATTCCTTTTTCATCACAACTGTTAAAGTGCAGGAGCTATACCAGAGTGACCAGATTTAAAAGAGGGCAGGGCACCTGCAGCTTTAACTGTTGTGATGTAGAGGAAATTTCACCAGGTTCTCCATATATACTGACATCTGCTGAAATTCCCTTTTCAATGCAACTGTTAAAGTTACAGGAGCCCTGTCCTCCTTTTCATATGGTCAGCCTAAGCAAATGGGTCTCAATTACCTATTCCATATGTAGGGCATATCTACACCATAAGGTGTAGAGGGAGGGGGGAGGATCACGGACTTACCAGTTTCTGCGATCCTCCCCATGCATTGCAGCAGCCTTTTTTTTTTCAATGAGGGAAAAGGAGTACAACTGCGCTCCTCTGCAAAAGAAGGTAACCCCCCCCAAACAAATCTGAACCCACTCCCCACCCCAATGGGCATGGACTGCCCCCGTGCAGCTCTGTGCCCTTTTTATGGTCCCTGCTACTCACGGGGAGGACGGGACAACCCGGGAGCAGTGGCCACATGGCCCACACTCCATGGGATGGTACCAGGACTGTAAAAAAAATTGGGTTTTCCATGGTTCCCTATATCCCAGGGAAAGTCCTTGGTCATCCTCTGTTGCCCGCAGGATCCCCTGTGCATCATTTGGACACACAGGGACAATCCAAGGGCTAGCCCAGGATATAGGGCTGGTGTAAACCTGCCCCAAGTCACCCCCAAACACTTGGCATTACAACAGGAAACAATACAGTGTTGTTGGGAAAATTCATTTATTCCCAGCTACTGTGAGGATTTCACCTAAGCTCAGAGGGAACAGAGAATTCTCAGAATGGGGGTTGCAGGTGATGTCAGCATTCCTGCTAATAAAAAAGTGCTGGCCCTGCACTCTTGCAAGCCCCGGTCCCTTTAGCAGTTCACTTCAAGGGGTAGAGCACAGATCAAAACTTTCCAGTTCTAGTTCCTATGGCTCCAGAATAGCGAAACAAAGCATGCAGAGCTTCAAATGAAGGCACAAGAAGAAAGATGACATAGGCCATAGCTAGACGGGGCTTTATCCTGGGGTGATCCCCAAGATCGTCCCTGTGTGTCCACATGACGCACAGGGGATCCTGGGATCAGGGAGGGATGATCCCTCCCTTGCCCTGGGATCTCACCCTCCCCTTTGGCCCCAGTTTTTCCACAGAAATTTTTTCCACACCGTGGAACATGTGGCCGGGCTCTGCGGGTTGACCTGGCTCCGTGCGATTCCTTGTGAGGAACCGGGAGCCACACATGGGGCACAGCATTCCTCAGGAGCGCTGCACCCATCGGGGCTAGGGTGGGGGGGACGGGGAAAGTACTTTAAATAAATAAAAACCCACTTACCTTTAGCGCACAAGCGTTAGTGCACTGCTGCCCCTTTAATTTTTTTTAAAGGCGGGCGTGACGCCTCTCCTTCTGAGGTCATCGTGTGTCGCATGTAAACAGTGGAGCGATCTCACGATAAACACATTGTGGGATCTTCCCTTCTCTGTTGCGGGCTAAACGGTAGGTCTAGCTAAGACCATAGTCTTGCTCACATGAAGTCATAACAAGAAAGACACAGTTCCATGTTGCTGATGAAATCTATCCATGCTTTAATATCTATACACAGAACAGCCACATCCATTGGCCACAAGAAGTTGCCTTTTCCACCAGCCTCAGATGGCACTTCCTTCTTCTCCCCATTCCCTCCAGACTGAGGAAGGTATTTAACTGCATTTGCTAAAGTCAGTAGTTGCTATGGAAGGAAGACCCAGCTCTCAAATGGTCCAGATCTAAATTCCTCATCCATCACAATGTAACCATTAGAGTGCAGTTGGGAAAACCTCATGAGAAAATGAAATACCTCTAAGGCTAGCAAGGGTAATACTTTCTTAAAAAAAGAAAAAGAAAAAAAATATTTCTCATGAAATTAGAAGAGGAAACCAGAGCTACAGAATATAATAAAGTGGAATTATGTTTAGGTTTTGATACTCATCTTCTAATATAAAATTCAGTGGTAGCTTCACTTTTAATTCTTTGATACGACTGAAAAAGAGAAAAATGTGATTCTCTTCCCACCCCTGGCAAAGTATTTGTTTTATCAAGGTCTGAAAAATATTTTTTGCTTCTGCTAAATGTATACTAGTGAAAAGCCATATATGTTCTTACGCTTGCCCCAACTTCCCTGAAATGGTGAGAAGTTCTAGGTGTGCAATGCCTCCTGAGTTCAGGGGTGCAAAGCCTTTGGAAAGAGATATCTGGAGGCTTATGGGTTTTGTTATTTTAATATTTAAGTGTGTTTACAAATATTCAGGTAGAGCATGGATGGAGGCACAGTTTAACATTCCAAAAGTCAACCAGATCCCCTTTCCCATATCAGGTCTGCAGAGAGAGGCAGCTATTCCCACCCCTCAAATAAAAATGCTTCCATAATGTTCACATCAGCTCTTACTGTTTCTCTGAATGTGTATCAGTCTGTCTTAATTTCCAGCTTCAGACACATAAGCAGACCCAGATGACTCCATCTGTAGGGGGAAGAACTTCTTTTGCCTTATTCAGAAAACTTAAGAAAAATTCACTGGCTGTTAAAGGAGTTTTCGTGCAGTATTCCTGTTCCCATTAACCCTCTCCTGTTCAAACTCCAACCGTACAACCATACAAATTCTTCCTATCATTGTTATAATGGAACAGCCTCCAGCTATTGGGTTGTACTCATGAAACAGTATATCTCACAGACCATAAAAAGGCTGCCTTATGTCAAGGCATACCATTGGTCCTACCTGATAGTTGACCTCCAGAACCCAAGAAGACAGGGCCATTCCTACTATTAAGCAATGAGGCAGCTGTCTCAGGCAGCCCATTTTGAGGATTCGGGGGGTGGGTGGGAGAGAACAGCTATATATCTGTAATATCAGGTCTGCTAGAGCCAAAGGTTAAGACATCAGCCTGCCAGGCGTTGCTATCTTGTTTTCTTTCTCTGTGTGTAATGGATATTTTCCCAGTCTAGCACCAGTGGCCCCAAATAGAAGCACAGTGCTATCATGGGAAGCAAGAAGGCATTCTCGAGAACTCATTAGATTCGGCTTTGCATCTGTTACTGCTGAGAGCACATAGCAGTTCAGTGATTAAATGTGGAACTGTCCAAATCACATTAAAAAAATAGGAGAACACATGGACAAAAATGGTGAGAACTTGCCACTTCCAGTTCACCTCCTAGCAGGTTTGTTCTGCCCCTTAAAGTTTTGCTCCCCGTCTGAGTTTCAATACCAGAAGGGATCTTACATAGGTGAAAAGTATTGTGGGACAAGGGCTGTGGGCTATTGTGTGGAATGAGTGGAAACTAGACATGTTTTGCAATGACTAATTGAAAGACAACTCATAAACTAACTTTTAAAAGAAATCTTGTAGATACCTCATTAAGTAACCTAGAAAGAAATCCAAAGCATGTTTACTCCCACTGAGTTCAATGGGATTTACTCCCTGGTAGGATGATAGCTTTAAAATGTTAGCCATATTGCAAGACAAATGGTTTCATAACATGAGTGATGTGGATAAAGCATGCTGGCATTGTGTACAGTTACTTTAATGTCTGCATTTGAAGTCTCTCTCTCTCTCTCTCCCCCCCTCTCCCCATTCTTTCTTGTTAAGACTCTACAAAGTGGAAAGTGTTGAGTCTCCCAGTCCATCTTACAAGCAAACTCCCACTACGTCTTACAAATATCCAGTACTACCTGCCTCATCTACAGGAGCATGAAGATGGGATTAATCCAAATGTTGTAATTGGACAAGGAAGGGCTGGGGGTGAGAATGAAATTTAATGTTCTACTTATTTATTTGAGAGAATTATTTCGTACTTCCTGATACTGTTCCTGGCACTGGAACTTTGATCTATGCATAAGACACCCCTTTCTGGAACAGCTTTCCTCATGATTTCAATGAATGCAGCTTTTGTCTGAGTTTATTCAGCTGTGTGTGTGCATTGGTCCTATCGAGAGCCCTACAAGCACAAGAGATCTGTCTTTGCCCCGAGTTCATGTTGTACTTTGTTGCTCACACGGATCTCTTGGGATTCCCTATTGACTTCAATGTTGAGCCACCTCTGGACACACAGTAGTGAAGATGAACACTAGCTGCCACTGGCAATAAAGTAAACGTGGGAAGTCATTTGAGTATGAATAACAGCTCCTACATAGTTAAGAAGGAATCCTTGTTCAGAATGTGACAGTGATTAGCAGCATGTGATTTTTGCTTGAAAAACTTGTTATAATTACATAGATGGGCACATATGCAGCACTGTCCTATGCATGCCTATTCAGAAGTGAACCCTATTAAGTTCAATGGGACTTACTCTCAGGTAAGTGCATGAACCTGTTAAGATGGCATGCTAAGCTAAGGTGGTTAAGCATTTTGAGCTAAACATTATGACTTAGCGGGCCTGTTCAGAAGACACCTTAAACCCTGCTGGTTAAGGCTTTTGGTTAAGCAGCAGGGTTTAAGGTGCCTTGTGTGATGGGTTTTGCTAAACCCTGCTCACTCACTAACCACAGTCAGACTGTCATCAGCAGGGTTAGTGGCTCTAACTGGGGCTTAGAGTGTTGTGTGCGACAACATGGCTTGTGGTTAGTGCTAACCTCAGAGAACCACAGTTTCACTAACCACAGAACCTGAAGTGTCATCTGAACAGGCCCAGAGAGCTCCGGCTATTGGGCAGTATAGAAATGTAATAAATAAATAAATAATAAATAAATATGAACCATGATTTAGCATGTTGTGTGAACCATTCCTAACCATAGTGGCTACATAATCACGGTTTAAACACATTCACTAACCATTTGCTGCAAAATGGTTAGTGACCTAACCATGGCTTAGTGTGTTGTCTGAACAGGCCCAATATAGGATTGCAGGCTTAAGTGCTTCAATGGTCCTAAGTATCTGTAAAAAAAAATTGGATTATGACCAACATAATCCAACATGTAATAACATGTTATCTTGACTGTTTCCTCTTTTAATACATAATGGGTTTAAACTCATTTATTGATTTCTGTGCCTAAGAACAGAAGTAATATGTCCCCGTTTACTAACAGGGACTGGCCGGCGAGATCACATTACGCCAGTCCTTTTCCAGCTTCATTGGCTGCCAGTCCAGGTCCGGGCCCGATTCAAAGTGCTGGTATTGACATTTAAAGCCCTAAACGGTTTGGGGCCAGGTTATTTGAAGGAACGCCTCCTCCCATATGTACCTGCCCGGACCTTAAGATCATCTACAGGGGCCATTCTCTGTGAGCCCCTGCCAAAGGAAGTGAGGCAGGTGGCTACTAGGAGGAGGGCTTTCTCCGCTGTGGCACCCCGGTTGTGGAATGAGCTCCCCAGAGAGGTCTGCCTGGCGCCTACACTATACTGCTTTCATCGCCAGCTGAAGACCTTTTTATTCTCTCAGTATTTTAACGCTTAATTTTAACTTAAATTTAAATTTTACTGTTTTAACTCTGTATTTTAATCTTATATCAATTTTGCTGCGTGGTTTTATCCTGGTTGTGCTTTTTATACTGTATTTTGTAATTGCGCTTTTAACCTGTTGGTTGTTTTATTTTGGTTTTAATTTTTGTGAACCGCCCAGAGAGCTTCGGCTATTGGGCGGTATAAAAATGTAATAAATAAATAAATAATATCATGTTTATTTATTTATTAATTACATTTCAATACCGCCCAATAGCCGGAGCTCTCTGGGTGGTTATTGTTGTGTTAGTGCATAATCTCTATGGTTGTGTCATTGTGATAATTAAAATTAATAGTTCTTTGTACTGATACAGATTTGTTCAACCAAGTTCCTAAAATTTCTTTTTGTGTTAGTGTCCCTGATAATGGGTATTCCAACAGTGCGAAGAGAAAAGAAAGATTATTTGATGAAAACGCTAGATTCCCTTTTCTATGGAATGTCTGAAGAACAGAAGAACAATTGTATGATTGTTGTCTTTGTCGCAGAGGTAAGATAGCGTGAAATAATTCATTTATGTTCCCAAAATGAAAATGTAGCCATTTGTGTTTATATATTATATTTAGTAACCTCTGCTATTTGTTCTTCATCATAGCTCATGGAAGAATTTCTTATGCATTCTCTCTATGAAAACCAAATCTTGTTCTCTGTGTAAGGTGAACCTTGGCCAAGAGACTCTGTTTAATTAAAGATCAAAAACAAATGTGATAGGATAGACACATAATAGCCATACAGTTATTATCAAGGTAGTTAATTTTGGTCCTTTCTCCAGCAGATTGTGTAACAAAACTGCTCTCACATAATTTTATTGGCGTTCTCATTATGTATAAAAAAGGAGAGAGAAACTGAATTTCTCTATCAACTGTGGATTTTGAGTTCTCTTTTGAGTTTCACAACATAATCTATTGCAAAACTGTATGGTGCTATATAAATAAATAATAATAATAATAAAACAATACCATGAGTCTTATTCCATCAAGTTTCAATAATACCTATCACACCCTATTACTTTCTCATATTAGTAATTCAAGTTAATTCTGATTATTTACCATACTCTTTGTATTAGTACATAATCATGAGACTCCAAGGCTTTGCACCTTCCTGGGTTCCCTGCTGAATTTACCTGCAGATTACCAGACACCACTTACATCACGTTGCTTCCTCTTTTGTCACATATGTTCTTGCCCCTAATGCTTTGCTCAGTACTTAGCTATGGGATTTTCCTCCCTCCCTGAAGGATTTAGTGGGGCTTTTTAATTGTATTTATTATTATTATTAGTAGTAGTAGTAGTAGTAGTAGTAGAATTTCTAAGCCACCTTTCAGGCCATCTGTTCATGTGGCTATGGGGTTTTGATATTGCTTTCTGGAGTGGGAAAGCATAAATGCTCGTGCCTCCCCATTTGCCATTCAAATTTATTGTTGTAAGCAGGGTCATCACAAAGCCCACATTTACATCTTTCAAGACTGTTTGATCCTAATCACTTCTTTCCCATTGCATTGCTCTTTGCTGCTGAGTTACCAGTCAGTGTTGCCTACTTTGAGCTTGCTGTTGAAATGGGGTTAAATTTTAATGGAATAATTGGCTGGCAAATGTTCCTTTTAAAAATATGCAGTGTCAGATGCTAGAACTCTTGACTGCCATTCTTGCAGTTCTGCTGCCGGGTCCAGAATGTAGAGCTAAATAACAGCAAAAGCTATATGGGCATCAGTAATAGAATATAGCACTTCCATTGGCTTGTTCCCTCTTCAGCTTTCAGGCAACCCTCTCTGCTCAGTGGTTTTAAACTGACAGTGTTATGGATATATGACCTTGGAGAAAAACAGTAGTTTTTGGCACAACAGCATTGTGCTACTTACAACATTATATAATGTTAGTGCAGAGAGCCCAGATAGAATCTGCTCGACTGATGATATTCTGAGACAGTATTAAGGAACTAAGAGTACATTTCACATATATTTTTGCTGCAAAACTAGAGGATAACCATCTCTAGTTAATTCTACATACAGCACAAGCTGCTGTGGATGAATTGCGTGATTACCCTAAAAGGTCTAAAGCTGGAGGCAAGAGTTCATTCTTTCTCATTCTGCTAATTGCAATGAAACATTAGCCTGTCTGCCATTTTAATTTTGGAATACTTGTTGACATTGCTACGTAAATGTACCAGAGTCAAGATCCAGTGTGTGATCATAGCAAACATTAGAACTTCCATTGGAATGTGATGCCATCAGCCCCCCTGTGTGTTTATGTCGTGGGAATGTGCCCTAAGTCTGTCAATACAATTTCTCATATAAATGAAAAACTCGGAATAAACTGTTGGAAGCTCTCTGTAATGGATAGCCTGAGGCAAGGAAACTTCTTGGGTGAATTTTCTCACCAATAGTTTAAGAAGAAACAGTTTGTGATTAACTCAGCTGCCCTCTCATTACTGAGAACCAATCTGAACAGAGTACACAGTTCATTGCTATCAGTTAAGAGCTAAAGACAGATTTTTTTCAAAAGTAGGACTTTTTATACATAACTTATATAAGAAAATACATACAGTTTAATTTTACTGATTTATTTATTTAATTGATTGATTTAATCCATATTTATAATACAAACAAGAGTGAAGCAGTTGGAATTTTATGGAATATTTAACATGCACATAATACAATGGATTCTGCTATATTAATTGTCTGAGTGGGGAGAACCAATAAAGAAAAAAAATGAACATATACATCTCCCATACTGGTGTTCAGTACAACTTTTATTTTCAGAAAATAGCAGAAATTTTTTATTACCCTTTTAGGTGGATTCAGAATATGTTAATAACATTGCAGAAAGCATCAGAAGCAGGTAAGTCTTAAATTATGTGTCAATTTATGATGACTTAAAAAGAAATAATGTTATGTCATTTTAAAATTTTAGAGATCAGTCGTATGGGTTACTGTGATGTAATACATAATAAAATGGATATTAACATATGAAAAAATTAGGAAGACTAGTACAGAATTTTAATTGGTTTTGCCAGATGTGATCATAATTCACCAATTCTTAAGGAGTTACAGCTGTCTATTCACTTCTGAATCCAATTCAAGGTGCAGGTGCTTACTTTTAAAACCCGTAATGACTTGCAACCCAAATATCTAAAGAAGTATCTTTCCCTATATCAGGGGTGCAGGACCTCGGGCGGGGCGGGGCGGGGCAGGCAAATCTGGCCTTCTGCAGTTCTCCAGATGGCTACATTGCCTCACCCTGACCCCACCCCCTTAGCCTTGATCATTTGATGGTTTTACAGCTTTTGTGCACTCCCCCTGCCCACATGCCTCTCCTACGGCTTTCTTACTGGTGCTAAGAGCTTTGTGCTAAAATATGCTGTTATTTTTTTAAAAAAATTGCACCTGCCTCTTTTGCCTTCAGCCCCCTCCTCAGCACTGTGGCTCCTAAAAGCTTCTCCAAAATGGAATTTGCCCCTTGGGCTGAAAAAGGTTCTGCACCTCTAGCCTGTACTAACCTGCCTATGACTTAAGGTCAGGGAGTGGGAAACTTGTCGCCCTTCAGGTGTTTTTGGACTACAGCTCATATCAGCCCTAGACAGCATAGCCAATGGGGAGGGAGGATGGGAGTTGAGTAAAGCTTTAGTCACATCTAAAGTCACATCTTTCAAAGGCCAGCTATTCCACACTGCTTGGCATTATAAAGAAATGAATTGGCTTTATTGCATGCTTCGTTGCCTACGCTACATGTTGTGGGTGCCATGGTGTTTTGTTTGTGTGTGTGTGATGTGCATGCTGAGGATACATGGTGTCAGCAAACCTATGTCCCTAGATTGGCCAGCATGACTCGCTCCATTTCTGGGAAGTGTGGGGGGTATCTCCAACACATCCTGAGATCAATCACAGTGGCAATGTTGCCAAGCATGGCTGGCATCTTTGAAGCATTTTTTCTTCTTTCTGCTGTGTTTCCCTGGGTTAAGCTTGTACCTTAAACCCTATTTTTCTTTCTTTAGCTTCCCAGATGAGGTACTCTCTGGAGTTCTAGAGGTTATTTCTCCCCCTGCTTCCTATTATCCTGAGCTCTCCAATCTCAAGGAAACCTTTGGGGACTCTAAGGAGAGAGTAAGGTATGACAGGCAATAAAAGGAGCATCTCAAGCCGCACTTTATTGAGCATTTTTAAATGATGGGGATCATTCTTAATTTCAAGAGGTAGAACTCGGTTTTTGAACATGTCCTCAAAACAATTCACAACAAAACATTATAAGATAATGTAGCAATACAACTTTGCTTTATGAATTTTTTAAATTAACAAATCCCATAGCTCCAAAGAGAAGAAAAATATTTCACAACAGCTTCCAACAGGCTATAGGACTCAAGGTTTCTCTAAATAAAAAGGCCTTTCTGGCCTTTCTGAAAGTGCTAAATCCACAAATCTGACAGACTTTTAAAGGGGAGAAATCTAGTATTAAGAGGCCACTGCTGGGAGTGGAGGACCCTACTGCTGGTCAGATCCAGCTTCAAATCTAATAATTCCTACAAGAGGTCATCATTCCCTGATCCCAACAGCTGGGGAGATACATGTAGGAGAGGGAGTTCCATCAGGCATCCTAGACTCAAGCTGTGTAGGGCTAAAGGTTGAAAAGCAGCACCTCAAATTTAGCCCAGAAACAAACAGAACTCAGAGACTGCTTGTAGCACAAGTGTAATATGCTCTATAAAGCTGGGCAAGATAGAAGTCATTCCACTTCATATTGGAAAAATTGCACTTTCCAACCTGCCTGCAAGGGCAACGCCATGGCACAGGACATTCGGCTACTTTCAGACTTTTATTGTGCAATCACACTGCCACAGTATTTTACAGTGTGGCTCAGACATTGTTGTCTAGTTTGTAGCTCTCCTAATGTTTTCCTTTAAATCCATGAAGGAAGAAAAGTGAGAATAGCTGTACAATGCCTTTTGATTATTAGCAATAGGAACCCTACATTTGGAAACACCCTAAGTCAAGATGTTACTAGAGCATGAAAAACTGTAACAAGATAGATCTTTATTTTCCAGGAAAGGGTGCAGGTGCTATACCAGCCCAGGCTTGCAAAAGACAGTCCTGGCTAGAACTGACAGATGAAGGGCCTGTTCGGAAGACACCTTAAACCCTGCTGGTTAAGGCTTTTGGTTAAGCAGCAGGGGTTAAGGTGTCCTGTGCGATGTGTTTTGCTAATCCCTGCTCACTTACTAACCACAGCTGGACCGTCTGCAGCAGGGTTAGCAGCTCTAACCATGGCTTAAAGTGTTCTGTGCGACAGCACTTTCGCTAACCACAGAGCCTGAAGTGTCATCTGAACAGGCCCAAAGATGCCTAGATCCAGAAGCACCTGCAAGCAGTGGCCAACCATAAATGTCTTGCATGGACAGAGTTTTAGTTGACTTGTTATCATCCAGTCCGTCACTGATTTCAGGCAGATCTTCCAAGCTGACACTGTCATACCTTGTTGAGGTGGAATAAGTTGGGCATCATTTGTATACTGTATACTGTTGACACCTCATTCCAAACCTCCAGACCATCTCTCTCAGCAGTTTCATGTAGAAGTTTAGAAGTAGAGGAGACATGATAGATTCCTGCAGAACCCCACAGGTTAATTACTATGGGGGCAAACACTAGTATTCCACCACCACCTTCTAAACCTTCCCAACAAAAGAGGAGCAGAACCAGTGTAACACAATGCTTCCAATTCTCTACTCATGTAGTTGGTGCAGTAGATACTATGGCTGATGGTACTGAAAGCTGCTGACATATCCAAACAAATCTACAGGGTTACACTCCCCATCATCTTTCTTTCAGGGCAGGTCGTCAACAAGAACCAGCCACCAAGGCAGTTCCCATACTGAACCACAGCCAGAAAACTAGATTGAAATAGTGCTTGATAGGAATTTGAGTTTCTCTAAAGAGCATAAATAAAGTATAAAATAAAGTATAAGAATAAGCTGTTCTTTAAAAACAGAACTTCTTTCTTACATTTAGGTGGAGAACAAAACAAAATTTGGATTATAGCTTCTTAATGCTATATGCCCAGCCGAGGGGAACATTTTATTTACAGGTATGTTCAGTACTACCTACATGGCTACTATGATTTAGAGCTCCATCACACCAGCGATTTGGTGCACTCCCGCCATGCCTGATGTGCGGATTTGCAGCATGGTACTCACATGACGCCGTGCCTGTCCTGCTGACACCCCGCCTCTTCCCCAGCCTTTCCTAGAACACCTAATGTCTGGATTATTTCCCTAAGCATGTTTAACGTTCCCTTAAACCTCGTGTAGTGCTGAACTCACATTTTTCTTTGTTGGTGGCGTGTGCTGTGACTGGATGGATTGCATCAGGTCCTGGCAGGGAAAAGCGATCTCTCCCAGCAGCCAGCTCCAAGCCTCAATAGAAAATCCAAACCTTGCATCCCAGGCTCTAAAGCATTTTTTAAAACCGTACAGCGCCTGAATCTCTGCAGAGACAGGATTGTACTCCCTCGATGCCCCCAAAGAGCTGGACTAAGGGGTTGTTCCATTTTTGCTGGGCAGAAAGGCGGTCTGGTTGAAGTACTCATCTGACAGGACTTGCTTGTATATGTCTTGTGAAAGAGGCAGCGGGGTGGGGTGGGTGGAGAGGAGCAGCCAATAAACTGGAGGGAGAAAGAGAAGGGGTGTGGTGGAGTGGAAGAGCAAACAATTGAAAGAGGAATGTATTCTGGTAAAAGGGACCATAAGCTTGACGCACTTACGTATCGGAGGTAAAAAAAAGTGGAATGAAAGCAGGGAAAACAATTATTTGTGATGGAGCTCTAAACTGTGCCAGATCTCTCTCTTTTGAGGACATCTGTGTCTCGGTAACCTTTAGGTCTTACTTGCTATATTGTTTCATAATTATCAACATCTCTCAATAGCCTACTACTAGCTTTGTAATGTTGTTTCATCACTCACATGACTGATAAGTAAGAGATTGCATATCTAAGAGCCCAGTCCTAAACACATTGCATGGAAGTAAATAAAGTTTCAATGATTGTAGTGGAACTCAGAAGCAGACAGCTGCCCGGCCTGATTAAAAGCATCATGGGATTTGCACTGGAATGTGGCACTTGATGGGATAATGTATTTAATGAACTACATAATGTGAGCCAAGGCTGGTGTCGGCACTTAGTATCTTCAAGCACCTACCCTGGGCCACTGAGTTTAGCCACTATTTAAATTCCCCATAACGCCCTCAACATAGGATCACTCTGGGCAATGATGAACATGTAAATAAAAGCTAGATCCAGTGCTGCGTGGAGTAATACTGCTGCTTCCACTGCCTGATAAGTCTGCCAGGACTCATCTATGGAGGTAAGGGGCCTTCACAGGGAACTTTGCCCAGGGTCCAGGTTAACCTAGAGCCGGCCCTATTTTAAGTTAATCATGATCAGCCCATGTTTCCTTTGACAGATGTTTCAGGTTCATATTTATTATGAAGGGACAGTTCTTATTCATTATGAAGGGCCACTGTCTCAACAGCTTTTGTGCCCTCCACACTGTCCTGGCAACACGTGAAATTTGGAAAACATGTGGAAGAGGGGGTACGATATGGTCATTCCTTCTGAGTGTCTCCTCTGAGGAAGGTTTGGAGTATGGCAACAAGGGAGAAGGGCCTTCTCAGTGGTGTGACCCGTCCCCCAGCAACTGTGGAATGCTCTCTCCACTGAGGTCCATGGGCACTTTAATATTTTTTTGTATCAGATCCTGGTAGTTTTATTGTTAATTATTTTAACTTGTTGCTTTTTTTAAAATGAAAGATTTAGTATGTTTTATCATGGCGTGGACCACCAAGAAAGCTTTGAGTTCTGGACAGTATTGAAATGTAATAAATAAATGAATGATTGAATGGATGGATGGATGTCAACAGCATTCACTCTCAAGGAAGGTCAGCAGGGGTGAGGAATAATCACATCACATTCTCTCCCTCATGGTTTCTGCTTTTCAAACTTTGCTGGAACAGCTTAGGAGACAGAACCATGTGGAAGTGCCAACCACAACACTCTGAATGTATAAAAACTGGTCATGATAGCTGGAACAGGATAGCATAAACCAGGAACAGAAATGATGCAGAATGCATTGTTAATGAATGTCTGAGAGGCTTGCCACAGAATGCAAATCACAATATTGCTTGACCAGCATTCACAGAAAACCCCTCCAAAGCTGCAGTTACAAGCAAGTGCAAAACCCAGTCCTTGCTGACTTCTTCTGCTTGTGTCACTGGCAAATGCTAGCTCAATATGTGTGCCAACACATTTAATAGGTAGTACTGGCTAACTGACTACTGCAGCTACCATCTGCAGACAGATCCCTGGAAATTTGCCCTGAGAAAACAACAACTGAAATATCACAAATATTAGCAACAGGAAATGGAAATGTTGCTGTGCTCTATAAAAAGAGGAAGAAGTTTCACAATGATTGTAATTTATGGCAAGATTTTAGAAATCCAGTGGTGAAACTGAGCAAGAATTGGCAGGAATAGAGAACCAGGTTATGGAATTCCAGAAAGTTTTGGCCCTACATAAAAGGCAAAAATGTCACTGGAAAGATATTATACTGCATTTTGAACAGTGAAGAGAGGACCCAGATAAGAGGTTAACTGCATATGGTTTGTCCAATATTTCCCCTTTAGATAGGGAGAAAAAGGGAAGGGGAATGAATTTCACATAGTACATATTCCTTAGATTTGGGAGATACTTCTGGGTGAGAAGCCCTCTTATGGGTGGCAGATGAGAAATGTCTACTTGCTGCTTTCTTTCCTTCTTGTTGTGCTAGAAGCAGGATGGCCATCTGGCTTACTTTACAGAAGACAGACCTCTGTTGGACAAGCTGTCCTGTTCAAGTCTGGTTTAAAGTAGAGTGACCATATGAAAAGGAGGACAGGGCGCCTGTATCTTTAACAGTTGCATAGAAAAGGAAATTTCAGCAGATGTCATTTGTATATATGGAGAACCTGGTGAAATTCCTTCTTCATCACAACAGTTAAAGCTGCAGGAGTGACCAGATTTAAAAGAGGGCAGATCACCTGCAGCTTTAACTATTGTGATGAAGAAGAAATTTCACCAGGTTCCTCATATATACAAATGACATCTGCTGAAATTCCCTTTTCAATACAATTGTTAACGATACAGGAGCCCTGTCCTCCTTTTCATATGGTCAGCCTAGTTTAAAGTTAAGAACCATAAGAAGGAAGAGCAGAGGCCTTGAAGTTACCCATCAACAGTGAGCACCTGGATGTCTATACAACCTATTTACCCCATCATGGTTGTGCAGTGGTGCTGCGTTGTTTATGTGATGCAGCCACCAACTTGCAGCCACGTCGGGCTTTCCCCCCTGAAATTGCGCCTTTTTGCAATGCTGTTTTGCCATGACTTTTTCATTTGTCCCAGTGTCACCACGTTGTTTCTTCTCACTGTCGTTGGTGGCTTCACTTCAGATTAGGAAAGTGAGTGCAGCTAGGGGCAGCTCTTAATGCAGGGTAGGTGCAGGAACCAGGGCAGGGGCGGGCTGGACGACCTGCGTAATGGCCACCATGGCCATATTACAGTCTAGGGAACAAAAGTGAGGGCAGTTCTTCTTCGTGGTCTCTATGCATCACACATAGCTGAGTGGAACGTTTTTGGCGGGAACCCCAAAAACAAAAAGGGTTTTGCGGTTTTCAGTCTGCTGCCCATTCCCTCCATCTGACTACAGTGCTGCAATTTTTCCTCTCAGGACAGTGTGTGGGCATAAAGCGGCAGCGTATATAGACAGTAGTCTGGACAGCAGTCTGAGCAGCAAGCACACGGGTCACCATCTTCCCCACTATGGTGATATGTATTGTTTTTCCATTTAAGTTATAATAATTTCTAAATGTGCATCAATACGTATAAATTAGATTATGCACATTTTACATAAATCTGTGTCCTTTTGTGGGGTGGCAATGCGCAAGTCGCCACCCTAGCTCTTCTTTCCCTCTATGGAAGCTATCATTTTCTCTTTATTTTAATAGAGCAATGTCTTTCCTAATCAATAAAAGATTGAGGGAAGTTTAGAGAAAATAGTGTCAATATTTTCAGTGCACGCAGTTGTTCATGTTTTCTGCAGTCCACAGGGGGCTCTTGAGAGACTTTTAGTCATGCCAGGGAACAGATAATGGTTGTATGGGAATGATAAGAGCAGGCAGTCAAATCCCTCTTCACCTGGGGTGAAATGTAATTATTCTCTGTGTCCATTTAGGCCTGCTTCATCCTGAGATAATTATGCATTTCCAAAGCTGAAAGCATCTTTGAAAAGCTCTGTTCCAGTAGCTGCTAGAAAGTGCTTTTTGCCAATACTCAAGGGAGTTGAAATGAAAACATTAAAAACTACAGCAGCTTTTAGCATCTTGATTCAGAACTCTTGCCAAAAAGTCAGAAACATTTATTGGGATACTGTTTCACTTCAATAGTTATCTTGGCATTCACACCATTTCACAAAATTGTATTCTTATTTGTTGCAATTAACTGGCTTTAAAAAAAAGTGTAGTAGTGGCGAGGAAGAGGGATTATTTTAATTTCATTGCCATTCAAGAGATCTTGAGCAGATCAAGGGCAGATCTACACCAGGCAGGATTTAACACTTTGAAAGTGGTTTGAAAACAGTATATGGAATGTGTTGTGGGCCCCAATGGTTGTCAATACCGTTATAAACTGTTATAAAGCAGTAGTGTAGATCCTGCCCAAGTTGTTAAAGGTAACAAGGAAAAGCAGTGTCAGTGAGAGAACTATATACCATCATGCAATTTAATTTGCCTACTTTACATATTTTTTTCTGCCAGAAAAATAGAAATAAGCAAAGGGAAAAGAAATGAGAATAAGTTACCAATATAAATAGCCACATGAGCATATGAACAGAAATCAAGACACAGGCAGGACATAATTGTATATTGGGAAATAGATCTGCAAGGGTGTATCTCTACCACCAGTGATATTCCCATTGGTGGTAGGCCCTAAAATGGGATGTTTCAGAGGTGTTTCAGGGTGGACCGGGTGTCACTAATTTTAGTGGGGGGAAATGTTATCGCTTAACTGAGCAATACTAAGTGGGGTCAGGCGGGGGTGGGGGTGGGGGATGAAGGAGTAAATCCTCTTCCACTTCCAAAGCCCTGTCAGCTTGCACTGGCTAGGATAGAAGTTGTGTGGGGTATGACTTTGCCAGACTTTTCAACCCAGTGGATTTTTAAAATCCACCCACTGAAAGCAACATAGGGAAAATAAGTTACATTAGGGGGCTTGTCTTAAGTTGGTGCTGCCTCCCTCTGAAACCCTGCAGTTTCCCTCTCTTAGGTTGGCGTCAGATAATCCCGATGCATAAGGGGGATCGCTGGTTGCCTTCCACCAGAGACCGCCCCCTGATTGGCCCTAAAGCAGTGGTTCTTAAACTTTTTTGGGTCACAGACCCCTTTGAAAATCTAGTGGAAGCTATGGACCCCCTCCCTAGAAAAATGCACATAAGCACATAAACACAACTTTGCATGCAAGGAATATAATTTATTTTATTGAAAACTGATTGCCTCATACAGTGTATGACATATACAAAGTATGAATGAAGTGAACAAGCTTAACAAAAAAATACGTTTCTCACTCTTTTTCATGCAAAAATTAATGGCCACTCCATACAAAAATGAAATACAATATCATAAACAAAACTTTAATTCTGCTCAAAAGTTCATTTCAATGAGAAGGTTGCTGTTGTTTGGCTTGAATAAGAAGATGAAACTGTGGAGTGGTCTTTGACAAGGTAACACGCATGTCATCCTTGACATCCAATTGATTTCAACTTTTTGTTCTGATAGAAACAAGTGCTGGAATGGGAACCGTGTTGGGAGTTTTCTATGATAGATTCTATCATATAAAACTCCCAACACAGTTCCCATTCCAGCTCATGTCTGGTCATTGTCCCTTCCTGGGACTTTATTTAAAGATGCAATGTTTTAAATTTAAAAAATCAACTCCAGTGATTCCCTTAATATAGTGAATATAATTTTTCATTTGATTTTCATGGACCCCCTGAAGCCCATCCATGGACCCCTAGTCCATGGACCCCAGGTTAAGAACCCCTGCCCTAAAGCAACATCCGGTGGCAGAAGAGCCATACTGACATCGCTCCAATTAAAAAGTTGGGGGTAAGTCCCTGACTTTTTTCAATCCGCAGCTTTGTAGGAAAGTCCTGCAATGGCTGTGAAGCTGCACCTGCCTCATATAACTGACACACTGTAGATCCGCAGCCACCGCAGGTCTCTCCCCATGTATAGACAGCCCGAAGACCACCCTGCCCCACCCCTGCCCCACCCCATTTCAGGGCCTACTGCCAATGGGAAAACCACCGGTGGTAGAGTTACACCTTTGCAGATCCATTATGCCCCATCTGTGCTTCAATTTCTGTTCATCTGCTTGTGCAGTATGGAAGTGGCTTATATTTATATTGGCGCCCTATTCTCATTTCTTTTCCCTTTGCTGATTTCCTTGTTTCTGGAAGGGAAAAAATACACCTGTAAAGGATCCCAGGATCTATGGCAACTGCTACTGAAAAGAGTTAATTTCTTTTCCAGCTAGAAGATGATATTGTAGCCAAACCTGAATATATGCAGATAATAGAAAACTTTGCTGCACAGCAGGAATCAAAGGAGTGGATGATCCTAGAATTTTCTCAGCTTGGGTTTATTGGTAAGTATATCAACAATATCAAGACCACAAGGGGCTAGTTTAAGCACAAATAGAGAGTGGATGACAATAAATGGCCTACATTTTTAAAAAATATATAACTGGGTGTTTCCAGGCAAGGCTTTTATGGCGCCATTGCCTGCCTCATTCACAGAATTTTACCAGAGGGTCCAGATGACAATGTCTTTCACCTGTAGCCCTCCTTTGTTTTTCCATCACCACTTCATTAATTTTTGTTATCATGAAAAATCGGATAAGTAAAAAAGATTACTGCACCACGCCTTCTGATTGTTAATGCTAGGAACACTTTATCTGGAAGCACCCTCAGCACCGGATTTTGGTTTGCTCCAAAGTTTTGAATTGTTGTGCTTTAATCACTGCTACAGTGCAATCTTATACATGTCTACTCAGACATTTTCCCATAGAATTCAGTGTGGCTTACTCCCAGGTAAGTGGGTATAAGATTGGAGCCTTCGTATGTGTGATCTGTAAAATAGCATAATGATTTCAAAACTTATCGGGCAGAATCTAGGGAATACCAATGGAATACTACTTTTCCAGTTCTGCTTTCCCGTCTCTTCCTTCCCTTTGTAGCCCTTTGCGCCCCCCCAAAAAACCTTCAGGACAGCACGAGAAAAGGAAATTGGAGAAGTCTGGCAATCCCCCCTCCTTGCCCAAACAGAAGCCCCTTAAACACTTGCACAAGGAATGCAAACACTAGCATAAGTGATTCTTTCAAACACCATTAACTAGTTTGGCATGTTTTGTTCTTCCTTCAGGATTCATCCTGTTCAGTTAAGGCAGTATTATTATTTACCGTATTTCTTCGATTGTAAGACGCCATCGATTCTAAGGCGCACACTAATTTCAGTGCCACCAACAGGGGAAAAAAGCTTTGATTCGAAGAAAAAATAAATGTCTTTGAACATCTTTTATGAGTAGAATTTCTTAGAAAGAGCTGAGTTTTGGGGCCACTGCGCTGGGAGAGGCTTAGGGGTAAGCAAAAAACAGGCACTTACCCTCCCAGCTCCTCCTCCCGGCTTGCGGCTGCTGCAGGAACTTCCTCTTTTGGCTGCCTGCCTGCACGTGGAGGAGAGAGATGAATGGAGCTGGAGCTGCCGCGTGAGAGCAGCTTCGGTGGAGCAGCACAGGTTTTTCCGCGGGCGTGAGGGGTTCCAGGCGGGACGCGCGCCTCCCAGCGCGGCGGCTGGGGGGGACGACCCGGTGCTTGGGGCAGGTGAGCCTCCTGACTCTTGGAGCCGCGTGTCTTCCTGGCGCGGCTGACGAGGGCTGGAGCTGCACGGGGCACGCTGTAGGCTCCAATCAGCCAGCAAAGCAATTTTAGAAAGCCCTGCTTGCTCAGCTTTCTAAAACCAATAAAGCTAAGGAGACTGGATGTTTCAGACCCTTTTTAATGGAATAGAGTCTTTTTGCATCTACTGTATTTCTTCGATTCTAAGGCGCCATCGATTCTAAGGCGCACCCCATTTTTAGACCTGTTTATTTAGGGGGGAAAGTGTGTCTTAGAATCGAAGAAATACGGTAACATTATTATTTTTAACTGTGGAAGCTGTTAAGTCAAAGTTGAATGCTTTAACGTCCCATTGTGATTTTGTTTAAGGGCTAAGCATTGAAATCAGTTGGACTCAAAAAATGTTTGATTTCGGCTTGATTGTGCCAGATATCATAAAAAAGCACTTTGACCACTCATGATACTCACTCGTAAATCATGTGCAAAGACCCTGCATTTGTAACATGTACACAAGCCAGCACCCCAATCAAGTAGAAGGGCCCGAATAAGCTAGCAACTCATCCTTGAGCATCACACACATATGGGCATGCACAAGAGAAAGGGAAGTCCTGAACATGAAAAGGGAAATGAGACCAGGAAGAGCACAATCCGTGCTAGAGGATCCAGCAGCACACACAAATGAACTGTTCTTTTGCACTATTTTTAAGGGGTGCAGTAGGGTACCTGCATATGATTTGCTGCAGTAGAATCATGGCTTTTGTTCCTAGTTTAGGCAAAATGTATTTTCTGTTGATAAAGGTATGTATCAAGAGTTATTCATACTTAAAAGTAGATCCATTGAAATCAATGGGACTTAGTTTAGTCATGCCTAATGTAAGTCCTGTTGATTTCAATGGGTCTGCTCTAAGTATAACTAAGTCTGGATGTAATTCATCAGCAATGGATAGGTATTGAGAAAATAAAGTTAATAACTTCGTTGTGATCTATTCTCTGTGTTGTAAGTAAAGTTGTGATTTTCTTCTTCCTTTAAAAAATATGTATTTTCAGGGAAATTGTTCCGGTGCAGAGACTTACCACTGATAGTAGAATTTTTTTTAATGTTCTACAAAGATAAACCAATTGACTGGCTTCTAGACCACTTACTTTGGGTTAAAGTTTGCCATCCCGAGAAAGATGGAGTAAGTACTACATTTCTTAACAACAAATAAATTGCATTTGCTGAGGGGGTAGGAGGAGAGAGAAGAGAAGGAGAGCTATAGAATGGTTACAGAATGAGTGCACAACTGGAGTTTGCCAAAATGCACCAGAGTTCAAAATAATTAACTGAACAAGTTTCCAGAAATACTAGTGACAACAATAAAAAGATGTTTTGTATTGTCACCCTATAATAAAAAATGTATATTCTATCATGTTGTATATATGAATATACCGTTATGTAATAGAAATGCGGAAAAATATGTTTGTGTAGTCTTTAGTCTTCCAGCAAATATCTTTAAAATCAACTGGTAAGTTGGCTGGTAAGTTCAAATCAATATGTGAAATTTCTTACTTGCTTACACCAGCCAGGCTAATGCTTCTTGGCTCTTAGGGCTGCCTGTAGTGCTATAGACTTGGCATACAGTCCCTCCTGTCGTTAAGCACTAGGAAATTTCTTCAGAGCTTCCTTTCTCATTAGCCCCCTACTTGCCTCATCAGTTCTCTTGCCTCCTCTACACTTTTGTTCAAGCCTTCTTACCTTTCCCTCAGGTTTGTCTTTCTCACTTCATTACTCCAAGTCCTAAACCAGCCCCATGCAGCTATTTCTCTGGCCAGATTTTAATCCAAGCCAAATTACTTTTCCTTCCCTAACAGAGGCTGAAAACTTTGGGGTCATTTTCCTCCGTGCCCACTTCCACCACCGCCCTCACCCAGCAACACTAAAAATGCTTGTGAATATTCTGTGGTGTTACACCAACTCAGCTTATCAGTGACAGAGGCTTCACTGCCCCAGCACAATCCAATATAGATGGTTTGTTCACCTGTGAGTGAATATGTTTTGATCTGTCAGGTATACTTTAAGGTGGATTCCTGCATTGAGCAGGGGGTTGGACTTGATGGCCTTATAGGCCCCTTCCAACTCTACTATTCTATGAGTCTATAAGTTATAAATATCCAGCTGAATGTGTTTTCTGCTGCTTATAACACAAAATTATTTCCTTTCCAGAAACACTGTGGAAGGCAAAAGGCCTCCTTGCGCATCCGTTATAAGCCATCTCTCTTTCAGCATGTGGGAATGTATTCTTCTTTAGCAGGAAAAATACAGCATTTGAAAGTAAGATCCCTTTTGAGTTTGTTTGTTACTCTAAAATCATTATCTGAATTCAGATAATAGGGAAATAGCTGCTTTTGTTAGAACGCTCATATTATGCTCCCATTTAAAAATTTAGCACTGAAGCCCTTGTCAGAAATTAGTCGCGCATGTCTCTCTGAAAAGACAGCGAGCAGATGCCAGCTCTAGCCACCAGCTCTATAAGAAGCCTGCTATTTAAACAACAGCAACAACCCAATTCCCTACTGCCATTACAGATAGGATGATTATTCATAGTTGGGATAGTCAATAATGCAGTTTCCAGAGGGGTAGCTGTATTAGTCTCTTGCAGCAAAAACAGCAAGTCTTGTGGCTCCATAAAGACTACAAATGTATTATGGCATGAGCTTTCATGGACACTGTCTAGTTCATCAGATATAGGGAGTGGACAGGATCTTATGCAGTGAGCAAAAGAACGAGCGTGTGAGTTCCTGGGGAGCAGCACAGGCACAGCTGAGCTCTCAGCAATTCTATGGTCATTGATTCACACTCTTGGTTATCGCACCAAAATAATACAATAATGTTGTTTAAAACTTCTTCTGAAAGGGAGAGGGAAAGCCTGTTTTAAGAGACAATGGGGTGGGGAGGGGGAAGTTGCAGGAAATTGTGTTTCCTTACTGCGGGCTCTCTTGCTAGTTCTCTTCCACTTTCGAAATGAGCACTTTTCACTGACCACCTGGCCTGTAGATTTCAGTGGATTTCAATGGGGACAGCACCCTCTAGTGGGCAATTTATAGCGCAACCTTAGAAGACTCGGATTAAAACAGGGTTTTTTTGTCACTCTAAAATTGAGGAAAAGAATGGGAGGTGCATGGGAGACAGACAATGACATCAAAAGGACCCACAAAAAAACGTGAGTGGCCAGGAACGAGTGTGCAATAAAACGCTCGTCTGATGATGCTCTTGGAGCAGTGACTGGGCTAGGGAAGAAAACAATAGACTGAGAAATTGCTTCTCTTTAATAGCAAAGCAGGTAAAAACTAAGGGTCTTTGCCCTTTGCTTTTCACCTGGGGATTGGTTTTTGAACAGGTTTCTATGTAGTGTGAAGAGCCAGTGTGGTGTAGTGGCTAGAGTGTTGGACTGGGAGTCGGGAGATCTGGGTTCTAGTCCCCACTCGGCCATGGAATCTTACTGGGTGACTTTTGGGCCAGTCACAGCCTCTCAGCTTCAACCTACCTTACAGGGTTGTTTTTGTGAGGATAGAAGTGGAGGAGGATTATGTCCGCCACCTTGGGTTCCTTGGAGGAAAAAAGGTGGGATATAAATGTAATAAATACATAATAATAAATATAGTGTGGCAGTTAGGTAAATTTGGGGCCGGGGAGTACAAGTAATCAGTTCTGTAAATATCTATTAAAAAACACACACCCCAAACCCATTGTTTAGTGGAGGTCACCCAGCTTCTTAAACATATACATTTTCTACTCCTTTCTTTTCTGCATTGTGTGGCTTCAAAGTGGCTTAAAAGGACAAAGTACATATAGAAGCATAATATTTACATAAATAAATCAAATCAACAATGTAGAGTCATTAAGAGCACAGAATTTAAATCACAACAGAGGCAGGAGAAGCCGTGTCTTCGTTGACTCCTCTTTTCTTAGGCTGCAAACCTATCAGATTGCCATCCATTAAAAGGAAGCCTCTGATCTGCAAGGCTGCTGTGAGCAGCACAGGAGGTGTGACAGGCGATTCTCACCTCTCCGTCCTCCTCCTTTTAACCTTTCCTTCTAAATGGCCCTCTGAGCCCATGTAGAGGAGTTGTGCTGCTGGGGGCAGGGGTGGTGCTGGTGAGACTGTAGGATTTTGCATATTCCAGCCATTCCTCCCTTCCCACCAGAGCGATCCCCTTTGACTTCTACAGTATCATCCAAGGCCGTTTTTGTAGCCTCAGAAAGCAGGAGCCATGGTTCTTTCCACAGAAGTTGAAGTTCCTCCTCCTGAAGACATAGCAGTGGGGGGGATCTGAAAATTCCTGTGGTCCCTGGGATGCTCTCCATGAACCATAGTGTTGTTCCCTTAGTTGCTGTAAACTGGCAACTTTACTTAGACCTTATCTGAGGGATTTTTCTCCTTCAATTAATTGTATTTAAACATGCCACCAAATACCTGAATAATATCTCAGACATTAACATTGAATGAAATGAGTGATCCTAGTCCAGGAGTTGGTCCAACAGCAGGTCTTGTCTTCAACCTTATTTTGTACAGGGTCTCCAGTCACATGGCCATCCCTAGGTGTGTACACTTAGTACACATGTTGGGCTATGCAGACAATCTAGTGCAGGGGTGGGCAGCTTGTAGTCCTCCAGATGTAGATGGACTACAATTCCCATAATGCTTCATTATTGTCTTATGTTTGCTAGGGCTGATAAGAGTTGCAGTCCAGTAACATGTGGAGGGTCAAAATGGGTGCAGAGCCAGTGTGGTGAAGTGGCTAGAGTTGTTGGACTGGGAGTCAGGAGAGCTGGGTTCTAGTCCCCACTCAGCCATGGAAGCTCACTGGGTGACTTCGGGCTGGTCACAGTCTCTCAGCCCCAACTACTTCACAAAGCTGTTGTTGTGAGGATAGAAATAGAGAAGAGGATTATATACACTGCCTTGGGTTCCATGGAGGAAAAAAAGGAGGGATATAAATAAATAAATAATGTGGGAAGTGTGAATATATATGACACGGGAGGGGGGATGACACCATAATCCTGTTCTACTCCCACACTGTGAGCATCATCAGACGAGCGTTTTATAGCATGGTTATTACTGGTCACTCGCGGATGTTCGTGGATCATTTTGACGGCGCCGCATGTCTCCCACTCCTTCTGCTCTTTTTCCCTTTTTTTTTTTTTTTACTATAATGAGACTGGCCACCATTTCCTGCTGTGTGCAGGAGAAGCAGGATGATGAAAACTGAATGGGCCACATGGCCGTTGCTTGCTTCCTGTTTCTTCCCTTTGTGAAGAAAGAGGAAGCTGTTCGTTCCTACTGTGGGACAAAAGCAGGAAGCAAAGCAACAGTCTGGTGAGGCTCTGTATGTCATACTGTTCAGATGACACACTAAGCCACAGTGGTTAAGTATTTTGAGCTAAACATTATGGCTTAGCATGTCATGTGAACCGTTCCGAACCATGGTGGCTACATAACCACAGTTTAAACCCACTCACCATTTGCTGTAAAAGGATTAGTGGCCTAACCATGGCTTAGCGTATTGTCTGAACAAGCCCACTGATTTTATTTGAAGAATGTTCTGCGACTCATTCACAGCTCTAACCTACACAACTATCAAGTATCAAGATTATGGTTTCTCTATATACCATTTATTTTGGCAATAACTTCATATTATAGCCTCTTTACATAGGTATATACATTTATGTCTTACAGGATAAAGATTTTGTCAAAAGCTCATTATTTAAAGCACATGTCAACCCTCCTGCGGAAGTGACTACAAGCCTAAAAGTATTCCAGCACTTTACTCTAGAAAATGCTTATAAAGGAGTAGAATGTTTCTGGACTTTTGCTCCAGTGGCTGGAGATTATATTCTATTCAACTTTTGGCAGCCACTGAACATAGAAAGGTAGGTCTTACATGATGCAAGAATATTTTCCCTAATTTAATTAATTTGCCCTTTAAAACTGTTCTGCCTAAGCACCTTAATGTTTCCACTGTGTAGAGAAACCACTTCAGGAGGGCAATTTTGATGGGGGAAAATGGTTTGTAAGGAAAGGATTAAACACACGTACAAAAAGGTACTAGCCTTAACAGAATGCAAACAGTTGATAAAAACAAAGTTAAGAACCAGAAAAAATACAAAATTTAATACAAAGTAAATGAATTAAAAGTGACAATATTTTCACATAAGAGCACTTGTATTTCTAAATTGAACGTCCAATGATTTGATTAAAAAGTGCTCTTTTTCTAAGGGCCCGACAGGTTTCGACCAGGAGGTCCTCTTCAGTGGCCCGAAATCTAGGCTTGTATGTGCAAAAACCGTTTATCACATGGGGCTGACTGTTTTTTTTATCATTTCTAAATAGTATCAATAGTGTACCCAAGTGAAACGTTTCAGTTTCAGTCAAGCTTCAACTGTAGCATATCATACACCAAGCCTACAACTTCCCCCTTTAAAACTGTTCTGCCTAAGCATCTTAATGTTTCCATTGGGTAGAGAAACCACTTGAGGAGGGCAATTTCGATGGTGGGAAATGGCTTGTAAGGGAAGGATTAAGGAACACTCACTTCCATTGCTCCTCTGATCAAATTCACGACTCTCTACAGCTGTTTTCATTTTAACATACACAGGGAGTCGGTTACATGTGTGTGATGCACAATGTCTGGTTTAATTCTCAGTCTGCTTTATGCTGCATCCCTAAAAAAATGCCTAGTAATAATAAACGTCTAAATGACTTGGGGTTTTATTGATCTGTAAACCATTACTCTAGAATCCTTTTTGGCTGAAGAACAGGGTAAAATGCTTTAAAATAAATGGCCTACAGGCTAAATATTAAGGACAAATTTAGTAATGCGTATAAATAATTTATTTTTACAGGTACTTTTTTAGAAGTGGAAATCAGGAGCATCCTGGAGACAAACTCTTTAATACTACTGTAGAGGTTTTACCTAAAGATGTAAGTATGTCAGCTCATATGAATATAAAACTGTTTACTAATTATTATTAAAATTAGAGAGAGGAGTTGTTCTCTTAATATTCCTGGCCAATAGCCCTCACCTATGAGGCTGTTACCATCTCAAGGTAATAGGGGATAATTCTGTCAAAATTCTGATTACAGATAAGAACCTAACTTTCCTAATTTTTTCAGTTCATTCTCTGGCTTCAGCATACAGTAGCAACATCTGGATGAATCCCCCATCTCAGGTGGCGGATCTGAAATGGTGGCAGATGTCACGCATCCTGCCATCATAATAAACCTTTTAATCATCATCAGCCATTGCTCCATTAACATATACAAACATAATCTTGCTACTAGAAAGGCAAACACACTACGTAGTTCTTCTTCTTCGTGGTCTCTATGCATCACACATATGGGCTTTGCGCCTGCGCAGAGACCGAACCGGAACCTTCTATAGCTAAGTGGAATGTTTTCGGCGGGAACCCCTCCCCCACACTACCACGCATGTCCATGGGGTTCCCGCCGTTACCTCAGTTCTTCGTCGTTCGCCATTGTGCTTAGACCATAGAACCAAACCTCTTAGCGTTTTTCTCTTCAAAATACTTCTAACTCACTCTAATCTTTCTATTTCTTCTCTCCGCACTCTTCTCACTCTTCTTTGTTTATTCTATCTAAAAAAAAAAAATTATATTAATAGTAGTTAGATTTTTTCTCGGCGACTATCGTCGCGGTGCCTAGCCGTATGGCAGTTAAGGCCCCATTTCGCAAGTGTGTGAAATGTGGAGCTAAGCTCCCTCCAACTGACGGACACTCCCTGTGCGTCCTGTGCCTAGGTGAAGGCCATAAGGTGGAGACTTGCCATCATTGCATGGCGTTCACCAAACAAACGAGGAAAAATAGAGCTGACCGCCTTCGCTCTATTCTGTGGGAAAAAGCCCTCAGGGCCACAGATACGGCTGAATCTACAAGGATGGACAAAACGGCAGCCAGTAAGTCCGTTGATGACCGTTGCACTGAGGTGCATGAACATTCCAGAGCGGCTAATAGGGCTCAGATACCAATAACGCCTGGACGGTCACTGGCGAGTTCCGCGGCCAGGAAAATCTCCAAAAAGGCCCGGACTCCCAAATCTTCTTCTGAAATGGAGAAGAAGAAGAAGAAGAAGAAGAAGAGAGACGCGGAAAAACCCTCTTTAGGGTCATCCCGCATGGCGGAACCGGCTAGGAGTCACTCTACTCCTCCCACCATACCGACCGCTTCGATACCGAGGCCTCCTTCGGTATCGAGATCCCAGTCGGTACCGATGGCTACGTTACCAACACACCCTCCCAGCCTATCGGAGGGCGAGCTGTGGGATTCGGCTTCAGCGGCCTCTTTTCGAAAGCCTGCCAGGCCACAAGAAGTTCAGGGATTAATCCCTCTACCGCCCTCGCCAAGGCTCACTCCAAGGCGTCAATGGGAAGGAGCTTCTCAATACTCTTATCCCCAATCAGTATGTGGCGACTATGAATGGGATCGTTATCGCCCACAACGATACTTCCAGGGTGACCACCAGTACCCTCAAGAAGAATATTATGCGCACCCTCCACCTACATCGAGGGTGTGTCATCTACCGCTGCCTCCGCCGCCGGCCCACCAAATGTCCACGGTGTCGATGCCTCGACACCGTACGCAGCCACCGGCATCGGCTGCCGCAGTTACCACGGTATCGACGGAGCATGTAGACCTCCAGGTGGTTACAGTATCCTCGCCTGAGGATAATTATCCATCTGACTCTGAGTCGGGGTTGTCGGCTACTCCATCTATGCCTTCACCAGAAGATGTGGTCCATGACAAGGACCCTTCTTCTCCCTCCGACGATATGGTCAGATTTTCTGACCATATGCTTAGAATGGCTCAGGCGTTAGGACTGGACATCCAACAAACGGATGAATCGGTGGTCGATCCAATCTACGACGTTTTCCAGTCCACAACCAACCAATGACTGGCCATCCCTATTCCACATGCTTTAAAGCAGACAGCTCAATTATCTTGGAAGGCGACGGCCGCGACTCAAGCTACATCGAAAAGACTAGAGACCCTCTATCGAGTCCAAGAAGAAGAGGTACAGTTTCTGGTCCAACATCCAAAGCCTAATTCGATCGTAGTGGAGTCGGCTCAAGGTCACTCACAGAAGACACATTCTGCACCCGTGGACAGAGAAGGCAGAAAGTTGGACCATACGGGCAGGAGGATTTACTCCTCCGCCTCTTTGGGCATCAGGGCATCAGCCTACGAGGCTACCATGGCACGATACCAGCTCTTCCTCTGGGAGAAAATAGGATCACTATGTGAACATCTCCCAGAGGACAAAAAAGAGCTGGCACGAGTTTTTCAGAACGAGGCCTCAGCCATAGCCAGGCAGCAGTTATCCACGGCGCGGCACCAAGTTGACTGCCACTCAAAGTCCATGATGGGGGCTGTTTCTTTGAGAAGGCATGCTTGGCTGAGGTCCGCAAACCTGGCTTATGACACCAAAGCCAGAATTGAGAACATGCCTTTCGATGGCGAAGGCTTGTTCAGTAGTAAAACAGACGAGACCTTAGATTCTATATATAAGGCTCGTACAACAGCCAAAAAGATGGGGTTCATTGCGCCTCCTACGCAATACAAGCCAAGACGATGTCGAGGCCGCCTGCTCAACAACAACAGCAGCGGCCCTACTATCAAGGTCAGCAGAGGCAGCAGCAACAACAGCTCCAAAGGAAGCGACCTTACCAAGGCAGATACCAGCAGGACAAACGTCAGCCCGACTTCTCTGAGAAGCAGCGGGTTTGACTTCTTTATCCCAGATCCACCTCCCTTTGCGAACCGCCTAGCACCACATTACCATCAATGGGAGTCAATAACATCGGACTCCTGGGTGCTCACTATCATCAGCTCGGGGTATGCCATTGAGCTCGATGTCCTTCCTCCTTCTTCGGGGGTGAAAGTAACGGCGCCATCCCCTCCTCTGCTTCTCGAGATACAGACCCTCCTAGCGAAAGGAGCCATCTCTCCCGTACCCGCAGAGGAATTCAATCAGGGGTTTTTCTCCCGATACTTCACGGTCCCGAAGAAAGATGGAGGTCTTCGACCGATCATGGACCTAAGGCAATTAAACAAATTCATCACCCCGAGGAAGTTTCGTATGACAACGATTACTTCTATTCTGCAGCTCCTATACAAAGGGGTTTGGTTCGCAGTGGTGGATCTGAAGGATGCGTATTTCCATATCTCCATCAGGAAGTCGCATCAAGTTTACCTTCGTTTTTCGATCGGTGCATCTCAGTACCAGTTCACCGTTCTTCCCTTCGGGTTGGCCACGGCACCGAGGGTCTTCACGAAGGTGATGGCAGTAGTATGCGCCCATCTAAGACAAAAAGGAATTTACATATACCCTTATTTGGACGATTGGCTTCTGGTAGCGGACAACAGCAACACGCTTCAGAAGGACATTTCAACCACCCTCAAACTGTTGGACTCGTTGGGTCTGTGGGTCAACGAGGAGAAATCCATCTTGACCCCACATCAGAGGCTGGACTTTATAGGGGTAACCCTATCGTCTCGGGATGGGAGAGCTTACCTGCCCTCGACCAGAGCAAGCACCCTTCAAGATTTAGCCATCGCTACCAAGAGCCGCCGAAAGGTCTCGGCATGGACAATCCAGAGGCTATTAGGCTTGATGGCAGCTACAACTGCAGTCATCAGGTTTGCAAGACTCAGAATGAGAATATTGCAGGCCTGGTTTTTAAGAACATTCGATCTTCGGTACGACGCCCGACGAACTTACCTGTCAATCCTGACACAAGTAAGGGCATCTCTGAAATGGTGGTTTTCGATGTCGACGCTCCTAGAAGGGGTTCCGTTCCAACAAAAAACTCCTACGGTAACGATCACGACGGATGCATCGTTGATCAGATGGGGAGCACACTGCGACTCCCTCACGGCTCAGGGGCGTTGGCCTTCTTTTCAGAGGGAACATCATATCAACCACCTAGAACTGCTAGCGGTGGAGAATGCAATAAAAACTTTTCCACAAATGATCGAGGGCCGAAACGTCCTGATTGCGACAGACAACACCACGGTAGTGGCGTACATCAACAGACAAGGTGGAACAAGGTCTCATCCTCTGAATCGATTGGCACTCAGGATTTGGAACTGGTACATAAAGAGAAATACTTACTTGACGGCGATCCATGTAGCGGGCAAGGAAAACATCATCGCGGACGCCCTCAGCAGGTCTTTTCACGTCGACCACGAATGGGAGCTCGATACCGAAGTAAGGGACGATCTCTTTCGGTACTGGGGCCTCCCTGCTGTCGATGTCTTTGCTACCGAAGAAAACGCAGCTTGTTCCAGGTTCTGCAGCAGAGCAGGAAGAGGAAAGCACTCTCTAGGAGATGCTTTCACCAGGACTTGGAAAGGAAATCTCCTTTACATCTTTCCACCGTTTCCACTATTGACGAAGGTACTGGCCAAGATCCAGTCGGACAGGTCGGACTGCATCCTTATCACACCGTGGTGGCCTCGACAGACGTGGTTCTCCCACGCCCTTCGACTGTCGAACGGGAATTACATCAGACTCCCGTCGATACCGACACTGTTGTCTCGACACCAGGGCAAGGTTCGACACGCAGACCTGTCGACCCTCAAGATGACGGCATGGAGGATATCATCCACTCCTCCCCTCATATCACAGATTTAACTGTAGACCATATATTGTTGGCATCACTAAAGCCTTCAACAAGAAAATCTTACGCGGCGAAGTGGCAGAGATTTCAAAGTTTTGCCTTAGAAAACGATCAAGCACCTGAATCTTGCCCTTTACCGTTAATCCTCAAATACCTACTGACACTTTATCAGCAGGGACTCAAACTCACTTCAGTCAGAGTTCACTTAGCTGCTATTACATCTTTTCATCGAGGCATGGATGGTTTTACACCTTTTGCTCATCCAACATCGAGGAAATTTTTAAAGGGACTTAAAAATACGATACCGACAGTAAAGAGTATCGTTCCACCATGGAGCTTGTCAGTTGTATTACAAGCACTGACAAGGAAACCTTTCGAGCCCATGGCCTCATCTGACCTTAGGCTTCTGACATTTAAGACTGTCTTTTTAGTAGCCATCACTTCTGCTAGACGTGCGAGTGAGCTCAGAGCTCTCAGGATAGATGCTCCTTACACTATCTTTCATAAGGATAAGGTTGTGCTACGCACAGACCCGGCCTTCCTGCCGAAGGTAGTGTCAACTTTTCAGCTGTCCCAGTATATTACTCTTCCAGCTTTCTTTCCGAATCCAACAACACCAGTTGAGTCTTCTTTACATACACTTGATGTAAGGAGAGCTCTTGCCTTTTACAAGGCTAGGACAGAGAGTTTTAGAAAAACAAACCAATTATTTATTTGTTATGGTGAGCCTTATAAGGGACTCCCTGTTTCATGCCAGCGACTCTCACGCTGGATTGTAGAGACAATTGAACTTGCCTACTCTATCTCTAAACTAGAGCTTGTGAAACCTGTGACAGCTCATTCTACCAGGGCCGTCGCAACATCTGTTGCCTTCAGCAGAGGTGTTCCCTTGACAGAAGTCTGTAGAGCTGCAACGTGGTCCACTCCATCCACGTTTGTTAGGCACTACAGTTTGGACACCCGTGCGAGGCAGGACTGCTCATTTGGAAGGACAGTGCTCTCGGAGATATTCAGATGATGCACCAACCCACCTCCAAAGGTATGTTAGCTTGCTACTCGCCCATATATGTGATGCATAGAGACCACGAAGAAGAAATGCAGGTTGCTTACCTGTAACTGTAGTTCTTCGAGTGGTCATCTATGCATTCACACAACCCACCCACCATCCCCACTTGGTGGTGTGAGACTTACAAATAACACAGTTATATGTGGAATGTACTTTATTGAAATTACACTCATGTTTATGGGGGCACAATGTCGGACTCCTGTAAACTGAGGTAACGGCGGGAACCCCATGGACATGCGCGGTAGCATGGGGGAGGGGTTCCCGCCAAAAATGTTCCACTTAGCTATAGAAGGTTCCGGTTCGGTCTCTGCGCAGGCGCAAAGCCCATATGTGTGAATGCATAGATGACCACTTGAAGAACTACAGTTACAGGTAAGCAACCTGCATATCCAATTGCATATGCAGGTAAAATTCCTTCCCATCCCTGTTAACTGGCGACTAACCTACATCCCTAGCAAGATGCCCCCCCGCAAAAAAAAAAACCACAACTTTTTATTTTGGTGTGGGGAAGTGGGTGGGGATGCCTGCAGTAGCAATGTCACAACTCAGACCAGCAAACATAGGTCCAGGGCAGTCCAGAAGGAGAAAGTTTCCTCTCCAGTCTGCCCCCAAAGTCCTGCCCCGATTGTCTCAACATTCCTACCTCAAGCCAGTCGTAGGAAACATTGCAATGCCAGAAGTGCCATCCAGCCCAGATTCTTCCAGCACCCCTTGTAATCCAGGAGACATCCTTATAAATGAATGGGGACCATTAATGGAATCTTTATGTAACTTAGAAACCATTGATTAATGACTGGAATACCACCAATCCTAACAATAAAGCTGAACATCATATTGTTTCTTTTTTTGAAAACTGCCCTTAAACATATAAAAACTGAGAGAAAGAAAACAATAAGAATACGAGAATGTATTTGATACAGTCAAGAAGTCTGATCAAAGGGAGTTAAAATACATTAACAGCACATACTTGCTGCAAATTAATTTTAACAATCCAGCTTTTGAAGTGAACAACTGGAGATAATAGGAAAGGGTATTGCCCAGCCCTGGCCTATTTAAATGTTGCTATGCCTGCCCCCTGCTGTCCAGAAAGGCAGAAGCTTCATGGTTAGGAGTTAGGACTAGTGCTGGGCCGAAACATTTGACCCAGATATTTTTCAGCATTTCAGAGCGAGGGCGAAATCATAGCATCATCTTAAGTACAGGAATAAAATGGAGTTTTATTCTTCTGTCTTAATGCTAAACAGATTTCCTTGGGAATAAGCGGCATTTTGTTGTTGAAAAGGATGGCAGATATTTAAAGTAAAAGTAATAACATGAGCGTCTGTAATCACATACAAACTGTGGCTGGCAACCCTCTGAGTATAATATTTTTTAAAAATAAGAAAGGATGCTGCAGTGAGCAGCATCAGCTGTGGTGGGCCCCAGCGTGCCCATGCCAGCTCAGGTGCTGATGCAAAACCTTTTTGTCACTGTCACATCACCTGCTGTTCTCTGGGCGGTTATTGGAGGTGGAGCCTGGGCTTCCAGCCAGGCTCTGGACTTTGGCTCTGAGGTCCAGCCCTAGCTGCATCACTGAGGACGAAAATGACCTCAAACATTTTTGTAAGCTTCTGGGATTGAGAGAAATTTCTGTTATTTTTGGTTGGGTGGCAAATCCTGAATGATATAAAGCAGTAGATAGTTATTGTCTTTCTTTTACTGGTAAAAAATAATTTGCCACCTCTTCAAGCAGTGGCAGAGCTGCAACAAACAACAGCCTCCTGGCGGCGTTCCTCATTGAGAAAAGCCCTATGAGAATCATGCTAAGTTATGACACAGCATTGTTCCTAGGGGAAGTTGTTATTTCTTTTTTAAAAGAAGTGATGGCTGCTCTCACTGGCCAGTGAATGAGCAGGGGGGGTGGGGAGAGGCCTTTTCAGCCAGGCTCTAGTTAGACTGGCAAAAGGGAAATGCATACAATAAGACCTACTTTTCTTTCTGAAAACTACATTCTTGCTTCTTCTTCTTCTTTGTCTCAGGAGATAGATTTACAATCTGCAGGAGGCAATGCACAGAACCTAAACATACGAACTCAGGATGGATATTTTCAAATAGGTAAAGCAATATTTCTAAGATGGACCCCGCTTGATTTATACAGTATTCTAAATTTTAGAATAGCTAATACCTTGGCAGTTATTGGAGGGTGGGAGCATTAGATCCAAAGGTTCCTTTTCACTTACAGGCAGTCCGTTTTATTCCTTGTGATGAATGCTTGAAGAGAAAGGTGAAATAAAATCTAAAGATGTTTTGTCACTTGTGCATGAGCATGTGTAAGTAGGAGCAGGATAATTGCTATAAAATGCACTTGTTATTGTAGCATTGCATGAACTCTTGTTCAAACTCTTGTGAAAGAGTTTGTGTAGAAGCATTAACAGTCATCTTTCCTTCCACTCATTGTTTTGGTGACTACAACTCCAGCCCTGCAGGGGATGGTAAGAATTATAGGCCTCATCTTCACGAGCACAGGAAGTTATTCTCCACAGTATGCTGAAATCAGCTCCACTCTACATAATGGAGGCAGACATCCCTAAAACCTGGCTTTTTAGTGCTGGAAAAAACATTCTTCGGGGCCTGGGGTGGGGTGTGGAGGCGGAGTAGAACTAATGTCATTCGGAGAGAGGCTTGTTACCAACCCCTCTCCATGTTCCTCCTGCCACTACAGTTTAATGAATGGAATTGGGGAATAACTGACCCACAATTCTGGCTCCCCGTGAGAGCACCCTACTGGCACAAATAAACCCAACTCCATCACATGAGCCGTAACACTGCATTAGAGAACCCAATTAACTCAACTCCCAACTCTGGAGCTGCGCAGCTCTAGAGCTGACATTATATTAGAGAAGTGAATTACCATATTTCTTCGATTCTAAGACACACTTTTCCCCCCATATAAACATCTCTAAAAATGGGGTGTGTCTTAGAATCGCGGGTGTGTTTATTATTTCTTCGAATCAAAGCTTTTTTCCTGTTGGTGGTACTGAAATTAGTGTGCGACTTACAATCGATGGCATCTTACAATTGAAGAAATATGGTAATACAGTCCCTTTGCAATTCTGGGGCTGCACAGTTCTGGAGCTGACACCACAGCAGAGAAGCGAATTAGCAGTTCTGGGGCTGAGCATCTCCAGAGCTAACAACACATCAGAATTAAGCAAGCGAATTAACAAAGTTCCAAAGTTAATTAACACAGGAAGCACATAGATGTCTCTCAGTGGGAATGCTAAAGGAATGAATGGGGGAAGGGGCAGCCCACGACACAGCCAGGACACGGGCACGTCCAGGATTTAATGTGGAAGCATGGGGCATGCTGCAGAGCAAGCACCTGGAGCTGCTTTAACTAAAAAGTCTGGCATAAAAGGACTCTCTTATACTGCAGTTTTTCCAGGCGAAAGCGGCTAGTTGGGCACGCAATGGCCACAATGACATGTGCCGCCAAGGACCTCACAATGGAGCCAAGTCACAGGAAGACAGCCCCCTAGTCATGTGGAGGGCGCTAGGCTGGGGAAGGCTGGCCAATACTGGTGACATCTAGAACTAAAGTGTGTCGGCTCAATCTAGGCTGCTTGCTTTCACTAGAAGCTCCATCAGACAAGCATTTTATTGCATACTCTCATTACTGAGCACTCACGGATTTTCATGGGTCCTTCTCACAACGTTGTCTGCCTCCCGCCCTTTCTAGCCTTCTTCACACGACAAAAAAACACCCCAGTAAGTGTGACTTACTTTTAAAGACAGAAGTTGCTGCTATCTCCTGCTGTGTGCGGGAGAAGCAGTGGGATCAAAACGGCTGACTGAATGGGTCGTGTGCACATTGTTTATTTCCTCTTTCAAAAGAGGGACAAATGCATGGGCAGAGAAGCGATGGTAAAAAAAAATAGATTTCCCCTTGTGTGATGATGATCTGTAAAGACTGTTTTCTGTGGGCAGAGGAAGGAAATAGCACCATATTTCTTGTTACTGTATAGTATCACTAATTGGAAATAAAAATCATATGTTTACAATATGCAATTCTGTCGTTACACTGTCGTAAGGTGCCCCAAGGTTCTGCTTGAATATTATAGCATAATATATTATATTTATTTATGTCAACTTCCCCCAACCTATACTATTGCAAAAAGTATTTCATGAATTCTGTGTTTCTCTGAGAACATTTCTCTTTAGTTTCTTCATAATCTATGTCAGTTTTTAATTGCTTTTGCTAAAGAAATGAATTTGTATTTCTCATCTGGAATACTGTCATTAAGATTTAAAAATTGTAATCTTCCATTATTTAATTCTGCCTTTTCCTTGAAGTAACATGTTGTGGGCCATTATTGTTGACAATTCTTCAATAATAATTTTATTACAGAAGATGCCAAAAGTATTCTGTTCATTTATATATAGGTGCATTTGAAAATGGAATAGCAGATGGCACCATCAGCCCATTTTTAGGAAGAATACAAGCTCTTCGTTTAACTATCCAATCTAGTTCTCCTATGTGGGTATTACTGAGCGAGGTAAGTATGTAGACACAGGAGTCTGTCAAAAGATTATTAAGGGTGTAATCCTACGCATATTTAGATAGAAAAAAGGCCTAGCACTCCCAACAGGGCCGGCCAGCCAGGCATACATACGATTGCACCTTGAGTTCTCTTGTCCTTAAGTTCAGCTGCAGTAATATATAAGGCCTTTATCTAGTTGTGTTTATAGGAAAATAGCCTTTGCGATTCGTTTGGGGGAGTCCTGTTTCTCCCATTCAGAAACATGGAGAGAATACAATTGCGCTGAATACAATTGATGCCAAATACCATTAAACACAGTAATAAGCAGCATTTTCTAAGCGTTGGCTTTAAGTCAATTTTGGAAGGGTTTCATTGTTAATGTATTAATACCAATTAGTCCATACAAATTAGTACATAATTTTTCTACAAATATTCTTTAGAAGTCCTCCAAAATATTTTGAGAGATTTGGACAAAACTATTAAGATATTAAAAGTTTAAAGGCTGTCTAACAGAGCACTCCTATGGTCCCTGGGAGGGGACCGTGGAATATTTCGCATTGTTCCCCTCAAGCCATAGATGCTTCTATGACATCAGGAAGGGGAATCTGAGACCAGATTATTCTCCTGCCCCTATTCCATCACATCCGCCGTGTTCTGGTGGGTGTGGAGGGTGGAGGCAAGGGTCCTCAGGATCCTACAGCCTGTCTGTTGCCCATCCCTGTTCATAAGTGAGCTAGATGGGCTCAGAGGCCCATGTAGTTGACTTTGTTTTTGAGGAAAAGGAACGGGAGGTTAAATTGCCTCTGTCATTCCTCCCACCCTGCCTGGCTGTGGCTGGCAGGGCTAGGATAGATGGAGGGCTCTCATATCAGATCCCTCCATCTATCAGGAGCACAATGCATAGGGTTGAGTTCTAAAGTTATTAAAAGACATTGAAGCAGAGTCAATGTACTCACTTAGTTTTTTGCAAATGTTAACAAGTACCCTTTCTCCTTTTTAATGCAGGTATTTATCAAGACGTAAAAAATAATAATCAGAAAACGGGTTTCTTCGAGAATATTGAAGATTTACAGGCTGTGTGGAAGCAAGGCCATCTAGTGGTAGCAACAATACAAATTAATTTCCTTTCTAATACTGTGTAGTAGGAAGGAGAACCTTTGTACATTTTGTATATAGAATGTTAACTTTTATTAACTCTTAAATAATTGAAATAATTCTAATATATTGTCAACAAATCATTTGTAAATAAAATAAAAATTTAATAGTTTGAACAAATAAGGCTATAATCCTATGCGCACTTACTAGGGAGTCATAGTCCACTGTAGACACTGGATCTTAAATATGCATGGGATTGTGCTGTAAATGTCACATGTTAACTAGGGTTCAGTAAATTAGCAATACAACTTTTAAAATATTTTTAAAACTATAGGATCCCAACCTGCCAAAATTACGCACCTTTAAATTCCCTAACAATTGGGGAATACTATATTATTTGTTTGATCAATTTTTTATCCTACTATTCCTTTATAAATAGCTCAGGTGATAAAACGGGAATTCTTTCACTTTATCCTCACAGCAACCCAGTGAGATCACTTTGACCCTGTTCAAACGACATGCTAAGCCACGTTATGACTTGGCATGTTGTGTGAACCATTCTGAACCATGGTGGCTAAATAACCATGGTTTAAACATGCTCACTAACCATAGCTTAGCGTGTTGTCTGAACAGGCCCTTTGGCTGAGAGGTAAAGACCAGCTCACGGCCATCCAGTATGCTTCTTGGCTAAAGACTGACATGGTGTGAGAGTTACAAAATCAGACCTCCTGACATTTTTACTTAAAAGCCTCACAGTACTGGAGCAGCGGTGGAGGGAGCAAGGGGAGCTCCAAATGAGCACCACTGGAATACATTTCAGTGTATACATTTCCCTGATCTTCCTGAAACTACTGTTTGCCCCATTGGGGAAAAAATACATGTAGCTATATTTCCCCCCCAGTGCGGTGCGTAGTAGCTTTAGGGTGTTGAACAGTGATGTAGCTGAGCCAGGGCTCACAGGGATGTTTTGATGAGCAGGGGCGCTGATGTCATCTGCCAACCCCCTCGGAATTCCATGTTTCCTCTGAGCATAGGTGCAATCACTTAAGTTGCTGAGGTGCAATAAATTTTCCCAGCAACAATATATAATTCCCTGTTGTCATGCGAGGTATTTTGGGGCGGGTTGTTTTGAATAGGAAATTTAGACCCTTTAGCTTTACAAGAGATCTGCTCCTGGTGGAGATGACCATTGCTGCCTGCATTTTTGGACTTTCATTGGGGTGGGGCTATTGGGACTATTACGATGAGTACCTGTTCTACAAATTTAATACTATACCACAGGGAAAATGACACAGGGAGGGTAAAGGTTCTAAGTACTTCTTACACTATACTCCAGTCTAATCTGGAGCTCCCAATGGCTGATTTTAGATTTAAAATGTATGCCTTGGGAGATCTTATCACCAATCTCCCACATTAGGTCTGCCTGAGCCAGAGTGTGTCCTGCTTTCCTAAGGCTTGGGCTTGACTAGCCGATCAAGGTCAGTAACCAGGAGATCCTTGGGAGTTCCACTCAGATCAGAGAGCAGAGACAAGGCAGCCAGCAAGAGGGCCAAGGCAGTGCAGCAAAGTGTGTACAGGCAGGAAGGATGGTCAATTAGCAGTCCACACTATACTCATGAGAGATTCTGTCCAAAGGGGAGTTAGGTAAGGCACCATAACCGGCAAGGCACAGCCATGTACTTAAGCCAAAAGGCAGTCTGGATGGGGGGTGGGGGGGTTAGTCTGATGGAGAGCTGGAAAGGCTGGAACCAGAACAGTAGCATGGATACTGTTTCCAACAACCCCTCCAGCTCCCAAGTGCTGTTCTTAAGCAGAGGCTGTCAGAATACCCACCTAGGATCCAGCTGAGGCTTATTCGTAGCTTCTAGAAAGAGTCTTCTCTTCAGAAACCCCCTTACTCCTGAGGAGTCATCTTCTGTAGCCAGGCAGTTCTCCTGGGCTCGAAGAGTCTGACCTCCCTCTTCAGATCACTCCTGAGGCTTGGGGGTCTGTGTGGGCATTGCTGAGGGGCCCGGCTCCTCCAGTCTTTCCGGCCCTGGTGGGTCCTGAGCCTCAGCAGCTGCAGTCGGGGCACGACAGAATAGGGATTTGAACCCAGTTATTAATTTGATTCTAGCAATCTAGCCCGACCTTCCCCAGCCTGGTGCCCTGCAGATGTGGCAATACTGGCTGGGAATTATGGGAGGACACCATAATTCCTGGAGGACACCAGTTTGGAGGATACCAGTTTGGGGAAAGCTGCTCTAGCCACTGTACCGTACAAGTACAATCATTACCTTCTATTGAAACACATGAGATTTACAGAGCAATTCTTAGTATGTTTACTCAGAATCAAGTCCCATTTTATCCAATGGGGCTTACAAATATGCATAGGATTGCAGCCTTAAAGGACTAAAACTTTTTTTAAAAATCAATGCTTTTCTTTCAAATTGTTTTATTACAACATGAGAGTGTTCTCCCAGTGGCTGGATGCAAGGTGACAAAGATGGGATCCATTCATTATTGTGCCTTTTTGTATCTTTGTTGAATTATACGTCCAATTCTCGGAAAGTTACAGCCAAGTAGAAAAATTTAAAATAAAATGAAAAACTGGAAAAGAAATTCTGTAAAACCAAGCGCCTGAGCATCCTGCAATGAGTTTAGTTTAATTCTCAATATATAACTCAGAAACAACATCCTGGATGACACTTTTATACAATACATATGCAAAAGTGAATATAGTTCTTATCCAAGAACAGCTTCTGCAGTACATTCTCTTTTATTTATTTATTTATTTTCAAAATCAGACCTGTCTTCAAGGTTTTCAAGGCAGCTAGTGAAATGAATGTTTAAAGCAGAACCACTTAACACTGGCACAATAAAATATTAAAAAGATATCAAAAATCTAAACGGCAGCAAGCCCAACAAAAGCAGCAATAAAAAGAGCCAGACAAAGAAGGCAAGAAAATAATCCATTCAAAGCACAAGAGAATAAGATTGTCTTCACCTAACACCAAAATGATAACAAGATACCAGTCAAGCATCACTAGACAATGCATTCTACAGCAAGGACACCACCCTATATAACAGGCTCATCTGTATTTTGCCAAACTTGCTCCCCTGGGCTATGCGTCAGGATTTCATAAGTACAGTTCCCCAAGAATAGACAAAATCTGGCCTACCTTTATGTCTTATATTTTATTTTATTTAGAATATATCTAGGATACCATTAAAGGCAAAGCTCTTCCATTGCATCATACATAATAGTCCCATACAGTGATAAAGTAACAAAAATTAATAAATTCAACTAATACCAATAATAAAAAGCATGCTGAATTCACCTGGAGAAATCCAAAATGCCTAATGACCCAGCACAAGTGAAATGCCTAGTATTTGCATACTATTTCTAAGATTAGTTCCAAACTTTATTGAGAGGGATGTGCAGTGTTGTACACAATTTCCTATAGTGCCTTCCTCACCCTCTTTATCCCTAGCCTTTCATAATGGAAAGATATATAAAAATCTCTTTTCTGAAAACTCTTTTGTTTAAGGGAGGAATCCATCACCAAAATATTATGTCATTAATGTAAAAGATCTACTCCTTAACACATAGTTTGCTAGAGCATAATACATTGTCATTACATTCATGCAGTTAAGATGAGGATTCAGCATGCAAAGCACAGAAGGCCAAGAAATTAAGTATGTAGCTAGAAAAAGATTCTTGCTGCTAAGAAGCTGCACAGGGATGTTTCTTTCTCTTTGCGCAGTGGCAAGCAAGCGGTGTCCCCTAGCAACTTGCTCCATGGTTACTCTATAGCACCATATAGGTAGGGCTGAAACTGTTAGCAATTTGAATAGAAAGGTACACTGGCTAAAAAGAAGAAGGGAAGTACATTTCATTGGTGCTCCATGGACTACTAGGGAAGATTCCATTCCCTCTGAGCTCATTTTGATTATATTATTATGCACCCCACACTTCTGATGAAAAGTTCAAGAGGCAGCACTACAGAATCGAATTTCCTTTGGATGGCAGCCCTGAAAACATATGGTGCTTTTGTAATATTTTCTTTAACTACCAATACACAAGCAGAGCGTAGTGGAGGCAAATGCACTCTTACATAATGCCTTGCAGAAATATTCACACACCCCTTTGACTTGTCCACATTTTGTTGTGTTACAACCGGGAATTAAAATGGAGTTAGTTGGCATGTTTACCATTGGATTTATACAACATACTTAACATTTTGAAGGTGCAAAATATTTTTATGGTGGCACAAAAGTTAAGTAAACAAAAACAAACTGACATTTGTTGATTCCATAAATATTCACCCCACCCTGAATCAAAACTTGGTGGAAGCACCTTTGGCAGCAATTACAGCTGTGAGTCTTTGGGGGTAAATCTCTACCAGCTTTGCACATTGGGATCCTGCAATATTTGCTCGTTCTTCTTGGCAAAATTACTCAAGCTCTGTCAGGTTGGATGGGGACTGTTACTAAACAGCAATTTTCAAGTCTTGTCACAGAATCTCCATCGGATTCAGGTCTGGGCTTTCTAAGACATTAAGGTTCTTGTTTTTAAACCACTCCAATGTAACTTTGGCTGTGTGTTTAGGGTCATTGTCCTGCTGGAAGGGGAACATCCTCTGCAGTCCCAGGTCTCTTGCAGACTGAAACCTGTATTTGGCTGCATCCATCTTGCCCTCGATCCTGACCAGCTTCTTAGTCCCTGCCAATGAAAAGCATCCCCACAACCATCATGCTTTGTCACGAATAGAAGGCACGGATGTGGGGTCATGTAGTTTAGCTAAGATTTAATTAGAAGTAGTCTGGAAGGCTTTGGGCCTGGTTGGCCTCTGGGATGTTACAATCTGTGTGAATTGATCTCTGTCAGTGTTCTCAGAGCAGAGTTGTAGGAGTGCCTCTGCTCCCACAAACCACCTGCCTATCTCGGCCTTAGGCAAGAAACTGTCTATGAGAAATTGATAGAGAAAGGGTGGGGATTTGCAGAAGTGTCGCCAAGAATGAAGTGTCATCTTGGTGGGCTGAGTAGTGCCATCCTGTTTGGACAGGAGCATTGCTGAAAGGCCAAAGCCTGTATATGTCAAGTGGTCTGGAAGAAGCCTACACCTCCCTTTTTAAGCAGGTGCAAAAGTAAGGAGCCTTTGCTAGGAACATCTGCTCTGCATTTCCCAGAAAACCTCCCTGATTGGATCCACTATCGTCTGAGACTCTGGGGCACACCTCACATGCTGCCTCCTAAGTGGAACTTTGGATTACTAAGAACTTGCCATGTAAAGTACTGTGAGGCTTTTCATAGACTTGAACTCTCGTTTGCTATGGATTGTGTCTCTCTCTGTTTTTCGTCAGCTCAGTGCACCAGCAGACTGGGTTTGATCATTGAACCTTTTCTCTCCACTGCCTGGACTCATGCGGCGAGGACCTAGCTGTGTGAAAGTTGTGGCACAGAACTTCCCAGTGATCTTGTTTAGGCCTTGACCATGTTCCCTTTGAGTTCCCAATGTATGATCCGAGGTTGGACTAGCTCAATTTGTTTGGCCTTTCAACAATTTGATTTCTTGAGAGAACATGTCAGGAATCATTCCTCTCCTTTGTCTGGGTTTGGAACCCGTATATGGATTGACCTTCCCTTGTGTTCAGAACCATGGAGATGGCAATGGGGAAACCATGTTTGATGGGGATCTCGTCATGGTAGTAGTGATTTGCTTTTGACTGTTCTCAGGGCAATAAGCACTGTTGGCTTTGCACCACACATAGCATTTTGTGCTAAGGCAAAAAAGTTCAGTTTTGTTCTCTTTCATAGAATCATAGAATAGTATAGTTGGAAGGGGCCTATAAGGCCATTGAGTCCAACCCTCTGCTCAATGCCGGAATCCACCCTAAAGCATACCTGACAGATAGTTGTCCAGCTGCCTCTTGAATGCCTCTAGTGTGGGAGAGCCCACAACCTCCCTAGGTAACTGGTTCCATTGTTGCACTGCTCTAACAGTCAGGAAGTTTTTCTTGATGTCCAGCTGGAATCTGGCTTCCTGTAATTTGAGCCCGTTATTCCGAGTCCTGCACTCTGGGAGGATCGAGAAGAGATCCTGGCCCTCCTCTGTGTGATAAACTTTTAAGTATTTGAAGAGTGCTATCATGTCTCCCCTCAATCTTCTCCAGGCTAAACATGCCCAGTTGTTTCAGTCTCTCTTCATAGGGCTTTGTTTCCAGACCCCTGATCATCCTGGTTGCCCTCCTCTGAACACGCTCCAGCTTGTCTGCGTCCTTCTTGAAGTGTGGTGCCCAGAACTGGAAAGAATATGGTGCAAGAATATGGTCCTCTATTCTTTAGACCAGAGGACCTTTCCCTACATGTTTGCTGGGTCTCCCATATGCCTTTTGGCAAAATCCAAATGGGATTTGATATGTTTTCCTCCCAGCAATGGCTTTCTTCTTGCCCCTCTTCCATAAAGCCCAGCTTTGTGGAGCGTTCGGGTGATAATCGTCGCATTGACAGTTTCTCCCATCTCAGCTGTAGATCTCTCTAGCTCCTTCAGAGTTACCATTGGTCTCTTGGTTGCTTCTCTGACTAATCCCCTCCTCACCCAGTCACTGTAGGCAGAGTCATGGCCTTCTTTAGGCAGAGTCAGCCTTCTCTTGGGAAAGTCACTGTTGTGCCATATTCTTTCCATTTTTTAATAATGGATTTAACAGTAGTCTGGGGAATGTCCATAATTAGGGATTTTTTTTATAATCCAATCTTGATTGGTACTTCTCCAGAACTTTAACCTGCACTTATTTTGATAGCTCCTTGGTCTTCATGATGCTCTCCAACAAGCTCTGGGGCCTTCCAGAAACATGTGTATGTTATCTGAGATCATGTGACAGTTGAATTGCACAAAGGTGGACTCCATTCAACTAATTATGCAACTTCTGAAGGCAGTTAGTTGCACCAGAGCTTATTTAGGGATGTCACAGCACAGAGGTGGTGGTGAATACTTATGCTCAGTTCCCAAACCACTCAGTCACAGCAGCAGACAATAATCATATACATCATGGGGCATTTCTCTTCCCTCCCGATTCTCTACTCCCACAGCAGACAGTGACCTGAGTGACCACAGCAGACAGTGACTCAATAGCTAAGTTTGGATGACATGCTAATCAACGGTTGTTTTCCATTTTGTTCCTATTATTACTATTATTTATTTATACAGCACCATCAGTGTACATGGTGCTGTACAGAGTAAAACAATAAAATAGCAAAACCCTGCCGCGTAGGCTTACATTCTAATAGAATCGTATTACCCCCTCCCCCACCCCCGTTGATTAGCATGTTATCCGAACTCAGCCAGTAAGGTTGCAGGTATAGTGTCCATCATGGAGCTTGCAAAGGTACAGAGCAAGTAGGATAACAGTCTCATGGAGGAACAACTGGGAGTATCCAGATCACTGCTGCTGTTTATGGCCTGTGTCTCTCTCCTAGTCTACATAAAAGAGGAGTAGCTCCTATCCTTAAAGGAGAGCAGCCAGTAAGGGTCATTTGCAAGTGTGCAGATTCACCTGTCTGCTATGCGCAGCCTCATCTTGTCAATTTCCTATCCATTTCACTACTTCCCCTGACAGCAAACTCCCAAAGCCAGAATATACAAGGATATTGACAAAATAAGACTGCACATAGCACACAGGCTAATCTGTGCACACTTGTGAAAAATGGGGGGGGGGGAATATTAAAAGAAAATACACAATCTCAAAGTAGGATGCTGAAGAGGTGGTGGTAACATTCTTGGATGCAAAGTGATATTGCAATCTCTACTTTCTCCTGTAACAATCTTAATCTCAGTGAAAAAAGATTATCACTCCTTTAGTATTAAAAACCAGGTGTGGAATCAATATGCAGAATCCTTGGATGCCTTCAGTCTTGTGTATCTTGACATTAGGCCTGCGAACAGGGTGTTAGTGTCTGATATTAAAGCCAATGCAGATCCTCATGAAGTCAGTCCTTCAAATAACCTGGTCCCAAATCATGCATCCTAACTCAGCCTAGTGCCTTCCAGATATTTTGGACTATAACTTCCACCAGTCCTAATTAGGATGGGCAATGGTCAGGGATGATGGGAGTTACAATCAAAAACATCTGGATGGCACCAGGTTGGGTAAACCTGGGTTATGGATTTAAAGGTGAATACCAGCACTTTAAATGGAACCAGAAAATGAATATGCAACCAGCTTAGTTGATCCAATATGGTGTCATATTCTTTGAATGCCTGGGCCCCACAAGCATCCTAGTGGCCGCACACTATATCAACCGAAACCATCAAAAGTGACATACAAGTTGTTGAACAAAATATTGTTCAAACAAAGCTAACATTTACCACCATGCCTTCAGATGCACCATTCTGGCTGCACAGCACCCTTTGTAACAGCTGACCACCATCAATAACATGTACATTTTTCATTGGTACTCTTTGCATGAGATTAGTGCCTCCCAAAGTGCAACATGCCTGTGTTCAACTTCTCAAAGTAGTCCACAGAGAGTATAGTCGCTATGTAACGCAAATGGAAATGACGGGGCATTATCATCATGCTTTCCAAAACTGACTTGGAGAATTGATGCTGCAATTTCACCAGCACGATAATTTATTCTATTTGTGATGTTTCTTAGTTCATGACTGCTATCAACCGCAGAAATCAATGATGTAGCCTGGTCACGTTGTTACATTTAGACCCAGTCAGTCTTTGTGTTGCTGCATTTATATTTGCTCAAATGGGCATGTTCACATGTATCCCTCGCGCTCACATTTATCCCTTCAAAGGAAGGGGAGTAAGCAAAGCAGCGGGCGCAGACCGGCGTAGCAATATGTTTCCGCACCGGTTTCTGGTCGCTGCTGCCCGCTCTCTATTAAATGAGCCGCAGTTGGCTCTGACCGGGCGCTTCAAGACCCTTCATCAAGGATAAGAAAAGGCTGCCGCTGATTGGACGAGTCGGCACGTGCTGAGTTCTTTGGTGATAGCGGACCGATCCGGGGTTGGGTTAGTAAGCCGATGGGCATGAAACCCTCCCCTACGATTGGCTGTAAAAAACAACAACTATGAGCGCGTGGTCGCGATTGGCTGTGGCCGCGCGGCGCGTGTCGAAGCACCTGCTCCTTGACGCCTGCCGTTTCGGGCGAGTGGCGCATGCGCGCGTGTGGTAGTTGAGGTGATGCGCGCTGGCAAACCGCCGGGATTTTGCCGGGGAGACGCGGACTGGACCGTGGCTCGCGGACGGTAACAGCTCTGGCCTCCCAGAGGCCATAAGTGGGGGCGTCCTGCGAACGGGTCCGGGCGTTACCGGTGGGTGAAGACAAATGAGGTTGGCTGAGCGGGCACCGGGGCAAGAGAGAGAGAGAGAAAGGCAGGCAGGCGGGCACCGCAGCGGCTCTCTACCTTAAGCCCTTTACTTCGCACGGAAGCGGCGTCCTCCATCCTCTTTCCTCGTTCAGGCACAACCGTTACTCTGCCGTTGGCGCTCGAAGGCTGTGAAGCTGCGGCGGGAGCCGGGCCTGCCCTCCTTTCTCCCCTTCCCGGCCCCGAGCCGCGGCGACGCATCTGGCGGCTCGGCCTCGGCGCGCATCCCAGCCCGCCTCATCGCATCAGGGCGGCGCGGAGTCACCCCGTTTCTCGGCGGCAGCGCTGCCTCCGTGGGGAGTTGGCTCTCGGGGGCGAGGGGGGAGGAAGAGGCGCAGAGATCAACACCAATTAGCCTTCGCATCCGAGGAGAGGGACGCCCGGGTGGCGGCGGCGGCGGCGGCGGCTGCTGCTGCGGCTCGGAGCCAGGGCGATGGGAGGTCTCCATAATTACCTGCTTGAAGCGGGCGAAGTTGTGGCTAATTGTGGCTAATCGTCTCATTTCTGCTTGTTTGTTTTGCATCATCAAGCGAATGTGGAGTTGATTTGATTCGAAACGAATGGTGGTGGCAGATTCACTGATAGGAGACCTGCGTTTATTTTTGTTTTTTATTTTATTATGAAAAATCTTCCTAAATAGATTCTCTGGGTGCTTCCAGACAAGGCTTTTATTGTGCAATCGCCCTGCCTCCTAAAGAGAATTACATGAAGTCCAGACGTTATCTTCCATTGAGAAATGACAACGAGACATACTGGAGGGCTACATACTGAGGATGACAACTTCTGGACCCCTCATAAAATTTGGCTAATGAGGCAGATTGGAAAGCACTCAGAAATCTGTTGAGGGAAAGGTGGAATGGCCACACAGTGGCTTCTGACTGGTCCTTCCCGGCATCTGCACAGGAAGGAAGGCAAGTGCGAATTTTCCAGCCCAGCACCTCTGGAAAAGTTTTTTTTAAAAAAAATACGGGTGGGGGAGAGAGGAAGGGGTCTGTTCCTCCCCCCCTTTTTAATTTTATAATCTATATCTGTGGAGTTCCATAGATACAAATAATAAAAATAAAAACGGGGGAAGGGGGTGAACGAGGCAACCAGAGGAGGAGGTGAGAGGGACTAGGCGAACCACGTCTCCTCCCTCTGGCTGCCCGTTCCTCCCCACCTACCCACATTTATTTTTATTATCTGTATCTGCGGAGCTCCGCAGATATAGATCCTGTAAATAAATTTTTAAAAGGAGGTGAGGAACGGCCCATTCCTCTCTCCCCCGTTTTAATTTTTTTAAAAAAAACTTCTCCAGAGGCACAGGGCCATCCGTGGCGACCAATCAGGGGGTGCCATGGGCTCCGCTGTCAAAAAAGTCGGGGTAAGTGCCCAACTTTTGGGGAGCGGAGTTTCCAGGGTTTGCCGCCGGATGGCTTCGCATTGGCGGCTGCGTCATGTAGATGATGTGCCGCTACTGTGAAGCAACCCCAGGGCAAACCCTTTGTGTAGATGTGCGACTCTTGTGGGTCAGTTTTAGTTTGGAGGCAATGTGATGAATGAAGCGTTTGGTGCGTTGGGCTAGGCCCAGGATTCAAATTCCTGCTTGGCCATGACATTCACTGGGTGACCTTGGCCCATTCTTTATCAACTGAATTTATATCACCAATATGTTGTGAAGATAAAATAGGAAAGTAGGAGCCATGTGTGATGGGTCAGAAATTTAATAAAAACCTATAGTAATACAAAATTTAATTCTCCAAAAGTTAGCTATGTAGCCTAAATGTCATCAACCATACAGAAGAGGGAGATAGCAGCAGGCATGGAGGATCCCCAAGGTTTGCGGAAGTATAAAAAAGTTTAGAGAACAAACTTGAATATAGTACCAGCCAAAACACAGCCCAATGAAGACTGAGCATTCCCAGTCACCAAGGTGCTGGCTTTCTGTTAGGAAAAATGAAAAACTAGTGGGGAGGGCATGACTGCTTGACTGGAACCCTGAACAAGAACGCTCTACAACATTTTGTTTCAGATCTATAGGTCTTCTATATTGATCAGACTGATTGTTATTACAATGAGCTTAATTTTTAGTACGTTCTGAAAACCAGGTGTTGCAGTCTGAATGTTAGGTTTTAATACTGTTAAGGTCTGGCCCAAGGCATATTGATGTTTCTTGAGCCAGTCAAAAATGGGCAAATAGTATCCCCAAGTATATTAATGTTGGGCCAAATCCATTGGGAAGCTCTGCTGGCAAGCCCCACTGAAAATGAACAAGAGCTGTCCACTCTTGTGTAGGACTTATTTCTTTCAATTAAGCTTGTATAGGAAAATTTCCCATGACTTATCTGTCATTCAGCCACTCTGCCATCCTTTATAGCACCCAAAACGTGACACTACGAGTGACTAACATCTCATCTGGCTTTGTGGTAGGTCCATTCCCTTTACTGATCTATTACAGTGACAATCTGTTATGGGATTTTTATCCAAGGAATTCATTCATGTTAACCTAAATCCAGCCCTTGCTGGTGTTTGTATCAACATTATAGCATGTGGGAATAACGAGCCAATAATGGTAACACTTTGTAACAACTTGCCTTGATTTAGAGATCTTAAAAGCTTTCACATTTTTGTGTACTTTGAGTTGGCCTAATAAGTTGTTATACTATATGGACATTGGAGGAGAACTTTCTCACACATGAACCTGCCTGCACACTAAGGTATTGTGTGGCCCTTTTTTGGATGCCCTCCTTTTCAGGAGTGAGGCCACTGAGAGCTTGGGAGAGGATCTAATTGTAATAGAGCCTCACGTGAGGAATGCCTTAACCTGAAATACTTGCTTACTCATATCTTTTCATCACCTTTTTATTTTCTCAACCCTTTTGAAATCGTGACTAAGTCTTTATTCTTCTACTGGTGATTTTTGTCATTGTTTTAATGGTATATTATATTTCATTAATTGTTTACTTAACAGTTAGCCACCTGAGAATAGTAATAGTGCTGGGTGGAGAAATAAATAAAACATTGCATGGCTCATTGAGTGATATCAGCTTGGAGTTCTTCTCCTGAGCTGCTAGATTACTAGTTTTGGTGGTCTTCCTAGACATTTAGCATGAAAGTACCTTAATCCGTGCAACAATCGTATACAACTGTTCATTAAGAGCGCTGTAAGCCTTGTTTGTTTTTACTGATTTATCTTCCCAGGTATGATTTTTCCAAAGTAAGTTTTTTGATTGGTTTCCTAACTTGTTGCAGAAAATGCTAGCAAATAATTGGCACTGATCTTATGGTAGAAATAGTTTAAATTAAAGGCTACTAAAAATAAAAGATTATACTTGTTGCATCTAGGTCTTTGTTCAGGGTTTTGTTTAGCGCAAGTGGTACATGTCAGTGATTACATGGTTTGGGAATATGTTTCTTTGATTTCAATGTGCATAGGCCTTGATTGCATGTTATGTCCAATCTGTGGACTTCAGAAGGCAGGACAGTGGTAGGAAATGTGTACTTGAATATGAAATATTGTATGCAAAGCTACTTTAACTGACAATGTGACTCTGGCATGTGGGGGAAAGCTCAATAACTAAGTATAGCTGTGTGTTTTAAACTTACATGAGCTTAGGTCAGCGTTGCCCATCCTGGTACCCTCCAGATTTGTTTAGGCCATTGGGAATATTAGTTGTGGACATTGGGAATTTTAATCCAACACATCTGGAGGGGTACCAGGCTGGGGAAGGCTGGCCTAGGTTCTTCTTCGTGGTCTCTATGCATCACACATATGGGCTCTGCACCCGCGCAGAGACCTGAACCGGAACCTCAAATAGCTAAAAATAACGTTTTAGGCGGGAACCATCCCTAGCACCACTGCGCATCCGCACGCGGTTCCCGCCTATACCTCAGTTCTTCGTCGTCCGCCATTGTGGCTAGACCTAGAAAACCGACCTCTTAGCGGTTTTCCTCGTAGCTTTTTCTTATACTTACCTTTTTCACTGTTTTTCCTCTCAGTATTCTCTCAGTATTCACTTCTCTCTCTTTCCTCTTCTTACTAAAATAATAATAATAATAATTTTTATTAGATATAGTATTTGTTTTTCGTGGTGATCTGCAGGTCGCTAGGGCCTTCTGTCCTATGGCAGTAAAGGCTCCCTTTAGGAAGTGCGTTAGTTGCCGGGCGAAACTTCCTCCAACTGACGGTCATTCGCTCTGCATAATCTGTTTGGGCAAAGGCCACAAAGTCGAGACCTGCCACCACTGCATGTCTTTTACTAAACAGACGCACAAAAATCGAGCAGATCGACTGAGATCTATTCTGTGGGAAAAGGCACTCAAAGCAACCGACGTTCCCAAACAGAAAACAATGGAGAAACCTACGATTCCAAAAAAGACCATTACTCTTACACAACAGAGTATCGACAATGACCAGAGCTCTGGCGTACAAACCTTCGTCATCTCTGAAACGACCATGGCAGAAAAGAGGACGGATATACCCCTCATGCCTGGTCGCTCTTTCGTTAGCTCCGTGGCTAGAAAAATTTCTAAAAAAGCCCAGACTCCAAAATCTGCCGATTTGCAGAAAAGGAAGAAAAAGAGAAAGGACTCTAACAAATCTTCCTCACCGCGTGTCTCTACTGTACCGACTGCTATGGTATCGAGCAGGCCTGCATCGGTGCCGACCACAGTACCGAGGCCACTGGAATCAATCTCTGAGGGTGAGATTAGAGACTCGACACTGACACGATCGGTACAACAAGAGCCTCCTACATGTGAGGAAGCGGCTGTACGCCCCGAAGGGCAACCACAACAGTTTTTGCCTCCGATCTCCCCAGCGAGGTCAAGATCACCTAGACTGGTTACTTACGGGGAGAGATCATACTCTCCATGTTCTGATTGGGACAGACAGTCAGCTTACGCTGATCCCTATAGATGCCGCGACTGGGGATACTATCGCCCACAGGCATATTTACCGGCAGATGATTATTACTATTGATACCGACAACCAGGCGATAACCAGTTTGCGCGGCCTCCACCGGTATCGAGAGCCCTTCCGGGCCCGATGGCGCCTCCACCATCTATGCCGACACCTTCTCCGTACCGTGAACGCTCAACGCCTCCAACTCCAGCAACCCGTCGGCTACGGTATCGAACACGGCGATCATGCCTTTACTGCCAGTGCAGTCGGAACAAGAAGTACAACCTTTGCCGTCATCACCTCATCATCAGTCTATTTCACCTGATGATGATTATCAATCAGGTTCAATCTCCACTGTATCACCAACGCCATGTATTCCATCGCCTCACGATGCAGTAAACTCCAAAGACCCTGCGTCTCCATCCGAGGATATGGGACATTTCTCCGAGCACATTCTAAGAATGGCTCAATCTTTGGGGCTCGTAACTCATCAGCCTGCAGACAGACTTGATGACCCTATCTATGACGTACTCCACACGGACACCAATGTACCAGTTGCCATTCCATTCCCTCCTACCTTGTTGCAGACAGCACAAATGTCATGGAAGGCACCCTCGTCCACAGCATCAACTTCAAAGTGTCTTGAAGCGATGTATCGCATCCAGGAGAAGGGGGCCAAATTTCTTTTTCAGCACCCTAAGCCCAACTCAATTGTGGTCGAGTCGTCACAAGGAAAATCTCAAAAGATCCACTCTGCACCTGTGGATAAGGAGGGCAGAAAATTAGACTTCTTAGGCAGAAAAATCTATGCTTCTACGTCCCTAGGTTTACGGGCTGCTACCTACCAAGCGACCATGGCTCGGTACCAGGTTTTCTTGTGGGAAAAATTGGGTCACTCTGTAACTATTTGCTTGACGATAAAAGAGAATTAGCCAGAGTCTTCCAGGCGGAAGCTTCAGCCATCGCAAAGCAACAGCTCAGTACCGCGAGGTATCAAACAGATTGTGACTCTAAAGCTATGATGGGTTCCATAGCCCTTCGTAGACACGCATGGCTTAGATCAGCTGGTCTAAGCCATGAGACTAGAACCAGGATTGAGAATTTGCCATTCGATGGCGAGGGCCTTTTTAACGCCAAAACCGACGAGGCAATGGACTCCATTCACAAGGCCCGTACTACGGCAAAACGAATGGGTTTTTCTGCACCAATGGTCCAATACAGACCCAAGAGATTGTCTAGACAACCATTCTCTCAACAACAGCAGCGTTTTCAATATGACAAACAGCCTAGACAACAGCAGCAACAACAAATGCAAAGAAAGAAGAGTTTTCAGCCTCAGTACCAACAAGCCCGCCGACAACCAGACTTCGGCAAGAAGCAGCACCTTTGACTGCCCTTACCATTACCTACCACCTTTCGGCCACTGACTTCAACAGTTTATTCGACAATGGGAAATAATAACCATGGACTCCTGGGTCCTTACCATCATCCGCAATGGATACAGCATTGAGTTCGATACCATCTCTCCTTTTTTGGGAGTAAAGATAACAGCACCATCTATTCCACTTCTCCAAGAGATTCAAACACTCCTCGACAAGGGAGCTATCTCGCAGGTGCCGATCCCCCAATTCAATCAGGGGTTTTACTCCCGTTACTTTACTGTCCCGAAAAAAGATGGGGTTCTTAGACCAATATTAGATCTGAGACAGCTCAACACCATTATTACTCCCAAGAAGTTCCGTATGATCACGGTGGCATCGGTCCTTCAACTGATCCAGAGAGGCGTCTGGGTTGCTGTAATAGACCTGAAGGACGCTTACTTTCACATCTCCATCAGAGAGTCAAGCCAACCCTTCCTCCGCTTTTTAGTTGGGGACCAACCCTTCTAATTCACCGTCCTTCCATTCGGACTCGCAACAGCACCTTGAGTATTCACGAAGGTGATGGCGGTGGTGTGTGCACACCTCAGGCAACAAGCAATTTCCGTCTACCCCTACATAGACGACTGGTTACTGGTAGCAGAAGACAGAGCTACCCTTCAGAACAGCATTACCATTACCCTGCAACTCCTCGACAGCCTGGGGCTCTGGGTGAACCTAGAAAAATCTATCCTAGAACCCCAAACAAAGATAGACTTCATAGGTGTTACCCTGTCGTCGGTAGAGGGAAGAGCCTACCTTCCAACATTGAGGGCCATAACCATACGCGACCAAGTGCTCGATATCAGAGCTCAACGCCTTACCACTGCGTGGTCGATACAGAGACTACTGGGGCTAATGTCCGCGACCACCGCAGTCATCAGGTTCACGAGGTTACGGATGAGAATCCTGCAGAACTAGTTTCTCAGAATCTTCGACCTCCGTACCAACCCTCGTCGGGCTCGACTGTCTCTGCCACCTTCGGTGCGGTCATCGCTTCTATGGTGGACCGTACACACGAATCTCCTTCAAGGAGTTCCCTTTCAAGCCCCAAGCCCATCGAGGACGATCGTTATCGAAGTATCTTTGCTAGGATGGGGCGCTCATTGTGGACCGCTCCAGGTCCAGGGCAGGTGGTCTACGCCACAGAAGACCGAGCATATCAACCACCTCGAGTTACTTGCAGTAGAAAAAGCCTTGAAAGCCTTTGTACCAATTTTGCAGGGACACAGTGTACTTGTAGCCACTGACAACACTACTGTCATCTGCTATATCAACAGAGAGGGGGGCACAAGATATCATCCCCTGACAAGATCACCCCTTCGCATATGGAATTGGTGCATAAGGAGAGACATCTTTCTAACCGCCATCCATGTTGCGGGGAAGATGAACACTGTAGCAGATTTTCTGAGCAGATCGTTCCATACCGACCATGAGTAGGAACTCGATGTCGGGACGAGGCAGGACCTCTTTCAATACTGGGGTACCCCCATGATCGACGTCTTTGCCTCAGAAAGCAACGCTGTATGCCCCAAATTCTGCAGCAGGGCAGGCAAGGGCAGACAGTCCTTAGGGGACGTGTTCACCAGGACATGGAAAGGAGCCCTACTCTACCTGTTTCCACCCTTTCCACTGCTAACACACGTCCTAGCCAAGATCCAGATGGACAAATCGGACTGCATCTTGATAGCCCCTTGGTAGCCTTGACAACTGTGGTTTTCCATGCGTTAAGATTGTCGAACCACAATTACATACGGCTCCCGTCGACACCGATGCTGCTGGCTCGGGATCGAGGCATGATACGGCATTCGGAGTTGTCGACACTGAAAATGACGGCATGGAGGATATCACTATCCACTCCAAAGACTTAACAATCTATGACATTCTGCTAGCGTCCCGTAAACCATCGACTAGAAAGTCATACGCTAGCAAATGGAAGAGATTCTCTATTTTCTCTAGAAGTAGGAATGTCCAACCTGACTCCTGCTCTATTACGCATAATTTACAGTACCTACTTTCTCTGTACCAACAAGGTCTGAAGATATCGTTGATAAGAGTCCACTTAGCTGCCATCGCGGCATCGCATAGGGGTGTCGACAGCTACTCACCTTTCACACACCCAGTAGCGAAAAAGTTTTTGCAGGGGCTAAGAAACTCGATACCGACGACTAGACACATGATACCAACTTGGAGTCTGTCGGTAGTACTACATGCCTTGACAAGGAAACCATTCGAATCTTTGGCTACGGTCGACTTAAGACTATTGTCCTTTAAAGTAGCATTCCTCGTAGCAGTGACTTCTGCACGACGTGCAAGCGAAATTAGGACTTTAAGAGTCGACCCACCTTACTTAACCTTTCACAAGGATAAGGTGATACTCCGTACCGATATAGCCTTTCTACCGAAGGTAGTGTCGGTCTTTCATATGATGCAGGACATTGTACTGCCTGCATTTTTTCCTAATCCTACAACACCAGTGGACCGTACCTTGCACCTGTTGGATGTTAGAAGAGCCCTTGCGTTCTATAAGGCAAGGACGGAAAACTTCAGAAAGACAAAACAGCTGTTTGTGTGTTATGGGGAACCTCGTAAGGGTCTCTTGCCAACGTCTTCCCCACTGGATAACGCAGACAATTGAAATGGCTTACGCCTTGTCTAACCTGCAGCTATCTGACACTGTGACAGCCCACTCCACTAGATCGGTGGCAACTTCAGTGGCTTTTCACAGGGGTGTCCCCCTACAAGAAGTATGCAGGGCAGCAACGTGGTCAACGCCATCCACTTTCATCAAACATTACAACCTTGATGTGAGGGCGCGACAGGATTGTTCATTTGGAAGAGCGGTCCTGTCTGAAATATTAAGATGACACACCAACCCGCCTCCAGGTATATCAGCTTGCTAATCGCCCATATGTGTGATGCATAGAGACCACGGAGAAGAAATGCAGGTTGCTTACCTATAACTGTAGTTCTTCGAGTGGTCATCTATGCATTCACACAACCCACCCACCATCCCCTCTTGGTGGTGTATTTTGATACTTTCTATGATTTGATTACACTAAATATTTTTTATACAAAGTTTATGGGGCCACAATGTTGGACTCCTGTAAACTGAGGTATAGGCAGGAACGCGCAGTGGCGCTAGGGATGGTTCCCGCCTAAAATGTTATTTTTAGCTATTTGAGGTTCAGGTTCAGGTTCAGGTTTCCGCGCGGGTGCAGAGCCCATATGTGTGAATGCATAGATGACCACTCGAAGAACTACAATTACAGGTAAGTAACCTGCATATTTCCCAAATGTTTTATGACCCCACTGAAATAGTTGAAAGAAAAGAGGGTTTGAGATCTTGCTGCACTTATAGTGGGTTCCAGCAAGATATAAAGTGGCATTAGAAGAGGGAATTTTAGCAGAAAGAAGCAGTGATATGTATGTAGAAGCTTTCCAGAGGGCTATGGAAAGGGCACAAGAACTGAGTGGGCAACAGATTCAGCGTAGGAGATGTATGAGTTGAAGAAGTATTCTCAGTGAAGATTCAGTTTGTCTTTGTGGAAGAAAAATGATACATATTGCTTTTTCATACTGCTAGTAATCTCATCATCTGAAAAAACAAAAACAAAAAAAGTTAGAAACATGCAGTTAACTATATAGAAGGACTCCGAAAAAGTAAGTGGATGTTGGTGTAGGAGAACAGCAATGAAATTAGTTGCCAGAAGATTAAAAAGAAATACCCTGCTCAATAAACCAAATGATAAAGTCACTTTACAAATTCAAATGTGCCTTTTGTTTTGTTTTTTTAAAGGGAATGTTGCTTATACTAGTCCTGAAAAAGTACAGGTACTTGTATCTTTTCCCCACCAGGGGTAAAAGCAACTAGATGTTGGGTTCTGAAGCCCTTCTCCCCACATGCTTGCCTTCAAAATTGCAGCTTCAGAACCCACATTTTATACAAACAAAAGTGGTTTCTATGGAATTGCAATGCTGCACAAAATGTAGTTCTGCCCTTAGATAGACAGTACATTATTTTATAGTTGACTAGAAAGATAAGAGCAGAAAATGGCAGCTATCTGTTTAGCTTCCTTTGCATCATTTGTTTAATAACTTCGAAAGATGAGTTTTTTAAAAAAACAACAACCCGAAAGCATATTTTGCCTTCAATCTCTCAGTGTGAATGTGTATGTAGATAGATAGAAAGAAGGGTATGTGGATAGTTGACTAGAAATAATGACAGAATATGTTTGAATAATTCTTTTTTTATAGGTAGACAGAATGCAATTTCAGTGGTACTGGCTGTTCTTGAGTGTCTTGTTAAGTTCAGTAAGTGCAGAATCTGAAGATTCAGAAGTTGAAGTGGAGAACTTTGACAAGAATTCAGAAGATGCTAATGTTGACAAAGGCAGATCATCCCAGGAGGTAAGACTTTAGATTATGTGCTATATTTTAAATATGAAATAGAAATTTGACCAGGATAATGGGTGTGCACGTGGTCCTGAATGGGCCACGTGCACGTTGTTTACTTCCTCTTTCAAAACAGGAAGTAATGAGGGACAGAAGTGCGGGTGGCGAAGCGATGGTAAGGAAACACAATTTCCCCCCATGTGATGACACTCAAAATCTATTTCATTTGTGCCCCCTACCCTCTCTCTTGAAAAGCAAAACCACTTGGTAAATTTTAGTCAAACTGAGATGATCCCTAATTTTTCCAGGCTTCCTCTTTGCTTAAAAAGATGTTTAGGTACTGTTTTTGGCTCTTAACTTTGCAATAAAGTCCTGGTCCATAGTACTTCTGATATTCAAAAACTAGCTTATGAATGAAGAATCTAAAAGCTCATTGACCCATTTTTATCTTTACTGTACATCAAATCTCTCACATTATTAGGACACACTTGCTGCTTTTAAAAGAGATTAATATTCCAAAAGCAACTGTATGACATGTGTTGCTTCTGTAAATCCAGTGTGTAGCCACACATGGAACACTTTCAACCTTCTTAATTTACTTTGTGCATTTTATGAATTAGGCTGCTTATGAAAGTCACACTTTAATAAATTAGTTTCTGAAGTACCCTAGTACATCTTGGCTTCATAAATTTAGCAAGCTTTAAGAATTAATAGTTTGTCATAATTGTAACCATTGATTTGTTGTAGTATTCAGAGACTCCTACAGGAGTCGTGGTACCAGTACAATAATATTGGTTCATCTTTTATTACTGTGTTCTTGATAACATTTGTGTTCTCCTAAAGAACACTTCACATATAACTTACCTTGCAGTTGCATGCAGCTACTGTCTTATGCTTGTACTAAAGAACATCTGACAGAAACCCAATAGGGTTATAAAGCAAAGTACTGTGGCTTCTGGAAAGCCTTGGTTTGTGCATGCTGTCTTTGATATATGAAAATGAGAAAAGTAGTACAGCAGCAATTGCCAAGAATACTTTGAGCCAGTGGATAGGGTTTTGCATTATTATTATTATTATTATTATTATTATTAGCATTTATATCCCACCTTTTTTCCTCCAAGGAACACAAGGTGGCATACATAAACCTCCTCCTCTCCATTTTATCCTCAAATTTACATTTTTTAAGCAGGGCACAGCCTTCGATGTTTAGGAACCAGCCCTACTAACTGCTGGGCAAAACTTCTGGATTCTTATGTCACTATCACATTTTTAAGAACACTGATTTCCCCATTTCCCTGACAGATGTCCTTGGCAAGAGAGGTAATGTAGAAGGGCAGTTGAATATGTGAGGATGAAAAACGTAGATTGAATTTAGAGAGTGTGTGGAAACATTTTATGATCAACCAATGTGTCAACCGGGAGCAGAATATTTCACTTACTAGGATATAGTAGACTGGTCTGATTTTTACTTAGAAAATGTGTGCAGAGCCAGTCCTATTATTAGGGAGAGTGTGGTGTTGATTAAAGGGCAGAAAATGATTAGTTATTCGGTTTGCTATTATAATTATTTTACCGCCAGGTTTTACTTGTGGATTTCTGCCTCAGGTGCCAAAACAATTTGGCTTGTTTTGGGTACTATGCACATTGAGTGGCGAAGTGGAGGTGCTATTTGCTGCTCTGCTTCAGGCTGCAAAATGTCTTGGACCAGCCCTAAGTGTGTGTTGCTAAAGGATTTATAGTTGGCTGTTTAACACAATCATTCTAGTAGTAAGATTGTTATTGGAAGAATGAAAATTCATGCAAAGGCAACTTATATTTTGCCCATTTGTAGAATTTAGAATTTCTGCCATGTTAGCTAGTCTAGCTTCTAACATAATCAGTCAGGTCATGGCTATCTTTAAAGCTCTTGAATTTTGCAAACAGGTTAACTGGAAAATATTCAATTCGTAAGGTTGTACGCAATATTAGTCCTACATAGAATAGACTCATTGAAGTGAATGGGACTTAAGTTAGATCATAGTTGGATGATTTCCATCATGTACAGAATTATGAAAGCCAGTGTGGTGTTGTGGCTAAAGTGTTGGACTGGGAGTTGGGAGATCTGAGTTCTAGTCTCCACTCAGCCATGTAAACCCTCTGGGTGACTTTGGGCCAGTTGCAGACTCTCAGCCCAACCTACCTCACAGGGTGTTGTGAGGATAAACTGGAGAGGAGGATTATGTATGCTGCCTTAGGTTCCTTAAGAAGGGGGCAAAAGGAGGGAAATAATAATAATACTAATAATTCACAATTATAAAAAAAGTTGGGCAAACTAAGTTTGCAGGGTACAACAATGAAAATATAAAAGTAAAATTAATGTTTTGTTTCCAGACTTAAGACTTATGTTTAAATTAGATCTACTGAAAACAATGGAATAAGTTAGTAACGATTGAGTTACATCCCATTGATTTCAGTGGGTCTACTCTAAACATAACTAAGGCCTCAGCTAGACCTATGGGCCTAGCGCAACAGAGGGGTGAGGATCTCGCGATATTTTTATTGCGAGATCTCCCCCTCTGTTTACACGCGGCATGCAATGGTCTCGGAGGAAAAGGATGTCGTGCCCGCCATTTTGTTTTTTTAAAAAAACCAGACCGAGCGCACAAGTGCTCGTGTGCTGCAAGATAAGTGTGGTTTTTTTTTAAAAAATAATAATTTCCGTGCTCCCCCCCCACCCCACCCCCGATGGGCGCAGAGCTCCTGAGGACCTCTGTGCCCCGTTTGCGGTTCCCAGCTCCTCGCGAGTAACCGCTAGGAGCTGGGACAAACCATGATGGTGGGCCACACTTTCCGTGGTCTTGGGATCATCTCAGGGCCGTGGAAAAACCATGCCTAAAGGGTAGGGTAATATTCTGGGGAAAGGGAGGGATCATCCCTCCCTGCTCCCGGGATCCCCTGTGCATCATGTGGGCGCACAGGGAGGGTCCCGGGACGATCCCTGGGATATCACCCCGTCTAGCTATGGCCTAAGTCTGGATTCAACCTATTGCTTCCTCAGGAAGGTCATGTTTATCTTCTGATTTTCTTGCTTAAATTTCAGTCACGTGTTATTTCATGACAATAAGTGCACAAATTTAATTTGCCTTTAAAACTCTTAATACAGTTCACTTGAAGGTGATAATTCTGCTTCTGAATCTATTTTTATAAATATTTGGTAGGTCGTATACAAAACGCCGAAGCCCACTGGAGAAGTGTATTTTACTGAAACTTTTGATGATGCAATGTTGTCTGGGTAAGAGCATCTAAAAGGAAGCATTAAAACCATGAATGTTTGCTGTTTAGCTAAACAAGAAGAGACAGTAAATCTATTTCTTTGTAATTGGTTGCTTTTGGCAAATAAAGTGTTTTAAAAATTCAGTGGAATTAAGAGGGGCAAGGGTAGTATCCAATTGTGTCCCAGTGGTAGTGCTAATTAATTACATTGCACTCTTAGCAGCAAATCACTTCTTCCCCTTGTTGGCTAGTTATGTTGCACATGTATTGGCTTGCATTAGCACAGATGGTAGAACATGTTGACCACACGCAGCATGTGCTACCTCCCAATAGGCCCTGTTAAAAAAAAATTAGAAACAAAATGGCACACTCTGTTGTGGCTATGGAGTGTCGAAAGGAGCAAATTCAGCTTGATGTGAAGCTAAATGTGCCTATTCTAGCCTTTCATAACTTAAATCTGAGATAAAACAGCAGCAAAATATAAAACTGGCAGTTCAAAAAGGGACTTAAAGGGTGATGCCAATTAAAAGCTATGGAGCACCAAAGGAGTCAAGCTTATCTTGATTTGGCTTGCTGAATTTTAGCAAGTTAAATTATGACCTTTTAGTGCTACTGAGTGCTATCCACTGCTTTGCGGCCATATTTTGGCAGCAAACAGACAATTTAAATATGTATATATTTCTACCCTCCCTGTGTGGCTCATAGGGGTGGGGTCTGAGGGCCAAAAATGGCCTCCAGACATCCTGCAATTGCCCATCCCTGCACTAGAGCAATATCATTATTAACAATACTTAAACTGTACACAGTGAAGGAAATACAGATTTTTTTTGAGGTTCATAATTCTTGCTTCGAGGAAGAATTATGCTAAAATCCAAATACAATTGTTTTGCACCTAATGGAAAATCTATTAAATATACAAAACAGGAAACAGAAAAACTTATATTACAATTGTCAAATACATGTATGAATTATTCTATTATATTTTTTAGTAAATACATTTACTTCAAGTACAAATACTATTAAGTTTTATAAGGTAAAATTTAGGGATAGAATGTTAGTAGATTAACCAATTCAATCCATCTACTAAATCTTTTGATTGGATAAAAAGTTGCTCCAAATTGGGCAGGAGATTTTAAAAATAATTTTAAAGCAAGTAGTTACAAACCAGTAGGTGGAAGGAGCCTTCTTAGAAAAAGGAATGCCTCCTTTTTGAGATAGTGCCAGTATGTGCATTATCCATTTTTCCTTTAATTGTATTTTATTCATATGCAAATATATGTAGCTATAACAATTACAGTATGATAGTCATGCAATCATCATGTGCAGGAAAACGAGTTGGGCAAGTCCTGATATCATAGAATGGACAGTATTTAAGGATAGCATTTTAAATTTCTTGTCCCCAAATAAGGAAATCTGCAAGAAGAAATGTACTGTATGTTACCTATTTAAAATACCTGTAAGCTGCCTTTCCATTTATAGAATAGACAAGGTAGTATACAGTTAGCTGAGAAAAAAATACACAGTAACACAATCCAGATACTATATCTGGGATCCAATTAAAACTGACAGCAGGACCTAAAAGTGTGATATTTATTAGAAGTTAATATAAAAAGTTCCATTAAAAGACCAGGAAAATAGAATGGTTTTAGTTTAGCTGTCATACATCAACATTCAGCTGGCAGTTACATCTCAGTAGGTGGTTCTCCTAATTCTTAGTCCTGATATTCTTGACTTTGTATTATTACTATTAAGTACAGTACACAGATTAAAAACAAGACAGTATCTGCCGATAGGTTTACAATCTAAAAGACATCACCCAAAAAGAAAAAAGGAATTGGGAGGGAAGAGTAAACCAAACAAATTCAGGCACCAGTTTTTAAAATTCTTCTTTGTGAACTCTGTTCATCACACATATGGGCTCTGCGCCTACCTGGACCTTCGATTTGGGAAACTTCTATAGCTGAGGATTGTTTTGGTGGGAACCCCACCCACCGTCCTACTGTGCATGTCCCTAGCGGGTCCCCATCCAGTTCTTCATATGTGTGAATGTACAGATAACCACTTGAAGAACTACAGTAACAGGTAAGCAACCTGCCTTTGCATAGTTCTTAAAATGGCCAGCTTGAATGGAAACAATTCAGGAAGAGGGGGAATCAAAGGCAACTGGTCATTCAGCCAAGTGGGTCCGTCTCTCCTTCTGTTGTAGCTAGATGGAATGGTTGCTAGTAGATGACAGCTGAAGGAGAGGAGGAGCCAGAACGTTCTGGCTCAGCCCTTTCTGAGCTGCTAATTTTCTTAAGACTTTTAAATGGAGGAACATTAAAAAATGATGTATCTTCTCCACCTGCAGTCTGAAGTGGTATTTTTTATTTATTTATTTATTTATTACATTTCTATACCGCCCAATAGCCGGAGCTCTCTGGGCGGTTCACAAAAATTGACCATTCTTCTACCTCAGAATTTTGTCGCAACAAATCTGTATTTATAGTCCAGGCCAAATATTTCTTTAATGAGTGACAGCCATATCAGTAGTTCGATTTACTATCTAACTGAAACATTAAAATAATTAACCATTAAGCATACCCATTCTGTTTTGCAGACACTATCATGATCTGATCTTGCTGTTTTTCTTAATAGATGGGTTCTGTCTCAGACCAAAAAAGAGGATACAGATGAAGATATTGCTAAATATGATGGTAAGATAATTTCTAGGTGAGTGCCTTGTGTAAATTCTTTTGGGATATCCAATTTCTGCTTTCAGAGCTTTCTGGTGAATTATCTTTAATGCTGTTAGTAAAAAAAATCCTCCTTCCATGTAATAATTCCACTTATAAAGTTTCTCACATTATTCTCTCATTATCAAAAAATCCTCTAACATCTTATCATCTTAGACTATTGGACAAATCAGATGCTGTTCACTATATCCCATTTCATGCCTTCATGTTATCAAAAATATTATGTTTATATTTTGACCAGTACTGTAAATAGAATGTTTGGATTGCTCTAAGCATTCGTAATGAGTGCATTTTGCTTCTGCCATCAGCCAGGGGATCGAGGGCTATTGGGAGGCCTCCCAGAAATAACACCAAGTCAGTGGGGAGACCAACCAGGGCCCTTCCATTGGCCAGAGAAGGAGCTGCTGCAGGGAGCTCGCTTCCACTCTCTCTGCCAGAAAGAACACTCTGCTCCAGTTGCCTGTTGCCCTGGGACTGCAGAAGCTAGAGGAAAGAATACTCTGGTTCCATCCATTGGCTAAAGGAGCAAAGGCCACCAATTGCTATTCAGGCAAGAACTGCAGTAAGGGAAGATCTTACTGGCCTGAACTGGATATAAGTGCCCACTTATAGGTCACCATGTTAGATCAATGTTCTTTTCACCCAAGGACGAGATCCAAACAGCCCTTAAGCACGACTCCACCATTCCAGCGACAGAGGGTTCAAAAGCGCTTTATTGATTAGTAATCAAGGCCTGGTCTCTTCAAAGGGAGCAATCAGACAAAAGACATAGAGAATATGGTACAGTATTAAAGCTTTCAAGGGGCAGGGCCCAGTAGCAGCATTAACCAATCAGAACATAACACTGGGGCATAGCTAATTATGCTAAACAGTCCTGTAAACAATACCTTTGGCCTGACAGTAAGTTACAGAGAGTTAACTTCAACACAGACAGCTGGAGCCAGGACTCTTGTTTATATTAGTAATCAAGGATGCAAGGACGCACACAAGGAGACATTCTCATACAGGGCATTTTGACATTTTGCTTGGAGTGCAATGGAGATTTTACTGTTTCCTGTTAAAAATGGAGGTGGTTCTGCTAACATTTTCCCCCCTTTAAAGCAATTTAAAAATCAAGCTTGCTAACTTCTTTTAGATCATCTGTGGCTAAGGCTTCACAATACAAATACATTTGCTGGTGGATTACAGACTTTGCAAGATTTTTCATAAAAGACAAAATACAGGGAAGGCAAAAAGCAAGGATAAACAAAAATCATTACAATGGAACAAAATACAATGCAAGAAATCTCTCTTTTAACTACTCCATATTGGATAACTAGTGAGCCATCTAAATAGATCATCAGTGGGTGGTTCAACTGCTTAATGAGGAAGGCAAATTGATAACAGACAACAAAGAAAAGGCTGAAGTGCTTAATTCCTATTTTGCCTCGGTCTTCTCCTAAAAGCGGGTCTATGACTCCTTCCTGGAAAAAGTGAAGCAGAAGTTTGAGGAGGCAGGATTGCAGTTTGAGATTGATAAAGAAATGGTCAAAGAACACCTAATTTCCCTGAATGAGTTTAAATCTCCAGGGCCCGATGAACTGTATCTAAGAGTAATGAAGGAGCTAGCAGAAGAACTCTCAGAACTCTTGTCTATTATCTTTGTAAAATCATGGAAGATGGGTGAGGTGCCGGACGACTGGAGGAGGGCTAACGTCTTTATCTTCAAAAAGGGCAAAAAGGAACCTGGGAACCTGGGAACTACAGACCAGTCATCTCTGAGAAAATTCTGGAACAGATTGTAAAGAAGTCAATCTGTAAACACCTTGAAATCAATGCAGTGATTACTAGAAGCCGAAATGGATTTGTCAGGAGGTGTAGGGAACGCTGATCAAATTTGCAGATGACACAAAATTGGGTAGGATAGCTAATACCCTGGAAGACAGAAACAAACTTCAAAGTGATCTTGATAGACTGGAGTGCTGGGCTGAAAACAACAGAATGAAACTTAATAGGAATAAATGCCAAGTTCTACATTTAGGGAATAGAAACTAAATGCACAGTTACAAGATGGGGGACACTTGGCTCAGCAATACTACAAACGAGAATTGTTGTAGATCACAAGCTGAATATGAGCCAATAGCACAATATGGCTGCAAGAAAGGCAAATGCTATTTTGGGCTGCATTAAGAGAAGTATAGCTTCCAAATCACGTGAGGTACTGGTTCTTCTCTATTCAGCCCTGGTTAGGCCTCACCTAGAGTATTGTGTACAGTTCTGGGCTCCATAATTCAAGAAGGACGCAAACAAGCTGGAGCGTGTTCAGAAGAGGGCAACCAGGATGATCAGAGGTCTAGAAACAAAGCCTTATGAAGAGAGACTGAAAGAACTGGGCATGTTTAGCCTGGAGAAGAGAAGATTGAGGGGAGACATGATAGCACTCTTCAAATACTTAAAAGGTTGTCACACAGAGGAGGGCCAGGATCTCTTCTCAGAATGCAAGACACGGAATAACAGGCTCAAGTTAAAAGAAGCCAGATTCCGGCTGGACATCAGGAAAAACTTCCTAACTGTTAGAGCAGTGCGACAGTGGAATCAGTTACCTAGGGAGGTTGTGGGGTCTCCCACACTAGAGGCATTCAAGAGGCAGCTGGACAACTAACTGTCAGGGATGCTTTAGGGTGGATTCCTGCATTGAGCAGGGGGTTGGACTTGATAGTCTTGTAGGCCCCTTCCAACTCTGCTATTCTATGATTCTTTGTTAACTTTCATTTACAACTAATGTAGGGCTCTAAATGTCCTTGGGTAGAATCATAATATGTGTACACAATTCTGATATTTTGGCTTGTGTGGTGATCACAAGCTTTTGCAGGGCAGGAAGATAAGCTTTTGCAAAGAACATTTGGCAGTTGTGGAACGAAGCCAAGTCACTTATGAGTGGTAAAAGGCACAAATCCTTTCTTAAAAACATTTGCTATGACAATTAAAGAAACACTTGGAACCTACTAAAGTAAGAATTATCAAAATTACAACTACACAATCTTCACACACATGTAAGATAACTTTAGTGTCTTTTAAATGTTGGGTTGAGTACCTAGGTTGCTCCGTGCTGGTTTCTTCGCCTATGTTGCTGGTGGCTTCCGGTGCACCAGAAGGCAGATGAACTTTGCTTTGCCTGTGTCCTTCTGGCACAGGGGAGGCTTTATTTTAGAACAATGTGTCCATTTATCTGTCTATAATAATTTCACTTACAACTTACAAGTACAAAGCAGCAAGGGCTTTCTCAATCCTGGGGTCCTACTTTAAGCAGGTAGGCTGGAATAGGCAGGGTTCTTCTAACGACAATCTCTGGAAAGGTGCAGGTAATGATGGAGCTGGAAAAGAGAAAACTGCAGGGCAATTACATATTCTTGGAATAAAACATTTCCCAATTCCTATTTAATTCTTTCTTGTTCCCCCACTAAAAACTGAGAGGAAAAGCCAAACATTAGCTCAAAATGAAACAATTTAAGACCTTTTTCTGATTTTAACAATGCAATTGGAAATACATCCACCCATTTCAAGGAAATTTCTAATTTGCTAGGGTCTCTTTTCAGGGTCCTATTAACTCTATCTGCCTTCCAGACTGGAATCTTCATGAGATGCCAGCCTACTTTTAGGGCAAAAGTGCCATGTTCTACACTACCTAAGAAGTAAAATAGCTTTCTAGATCTGATTCTATGGTTTCAGGCCTGAACAAAACAGTAGGTGTTCAGAAAAAACCTGAACAAAAACAAGTAGGCGTTCAAAAAAACTTTTACATTTCAACAAAGTCAATCTGGATTCTTAAAAAAAGATAACAAGTCCATGTCTGCAGGGGCTTTTCTTTTGATGCATTTACAAATGAAGCCAGTAAAAACAATTCACTGTGCATTTATATTCTTTGGATGATTCAGGGAGGTCATGACAGGGAGGTCATGATGATTCTTGGCACATCAGGGGTAACAAATCCCATCTTTCTGGGTTCTCGAAAACTTAGAGTTATTGTGCTAATTCCAAGTCTTCTTTTTCTTAAGGTGGATTCAAATACTGAGAAATGGGCTAGCTCCAATTATGGCAGCTCGCTTGTAGACAAATTAGCCAATTCTTTTGGCAACATCAGGGCTTTTAACAGATCAACTGTTAATTCTCCATGGGTCACTGCTCCATGGGCAGTCACAAATCTTCTTTCTTTCCAAATCTGTCCATGTGATATTTTGAATCAGTAAATATAGTCCTTTGCCTGAAACAAGCATCAGGGCTTCTGTGCATACTACGAGTTCAGCTGCTTGTTGTACAATTGTAGCTGGATCCATCAGTAAACAACTCGAGGTCATCATATAGGTCTGGGCGAAGTTTGGTGCCAAGTTGCAAGACTTCAAGGCATTCATGCTCTGGAACTTCTTTTCTTTGTAGTTCAGGTATCAACGTGGCAGGATTCAATGAGGCAAGCCTTGGGTCCACGAGGAGGTTGATCTCATATCTGGACTGGCAGGCAGGGTTCAGGTGTTAGCTTCTTCCACTGTACTCCACTGGTCTGTGCCACGTTTTTGGCACAGCACACTTGAGGCTGGTAGGGCAAACACAGTGATGCAAGCTGGAGTTTTTAATTGCTTTAATCATTTCACAAGTCCATTTTTAAAAAGCAATAGTTGTATTCTTCTTCTGGCTTCTAATTTCAAAGGATACTGATGCAAGAACACAGGGGTGCTTTTAGGCTTCAATTGTAGTTGCATTTAGGGCTCAGGCTCAGGGCTCAAAGCATTTCAAAAGTTCTATTAGGCCAAAGTTAGAATATCTCTGCCCCCCCAAAAAAAGAACCACTGGGCAGTTTTCAGAACACAACGTTCAAAACACACACAAAAATATAGCAATTCAGTATTTCCAATCTTCATCAGCAGAGGATGCAAGATTGTCCATTCACTAACTTTTTCAAGGCAGGGCTTCTTCACCCCCCTTTTCTTTCTGGTCAAAAACCATGCCACGTACACTAACCTTCAAACACTTTCCTTTTTCTTCTTTTTCTACATTTCAACTTCTCATCTTCTTCTATTCACATACACTTTCAAATCAACTTCACTTCAAATCAACATCTTTTCAAAACAACCAAAACAACCTTTTTAAAAGTCTTTCAAACTATCTCTTCTGCACAGCCTTCTCTCTCTCTCTCTTTTTTCAGACATTTCTCTTATCCACTTTTAACAACATACTTTTTCTTTCTCTCATCTTGGCAAAACTGTTGGCAACAAGGACTTGAGCTTTTCAACTCAGGCAGTGAATCTTCAAAGCTATGGAAGACATTTCTTCCGTGAAAATGGGGTTCTAATTATCTGAGGTTTGTGAAAGAGAAAATACACAAAGTCTTCAAAATCTAAAACAAAAACTTTTCACTGCTTATCTCTAGCTGCTAAGCATAGGAGGGATGTAACACCAATCTAGCCACAGAAGGAAAACAAAAACTTCAAATTTCTTTCACTTGGGCCGGGTGGAAAACACAAACTGACAATTTTTTCTTTCACTTTAACACAACACCAACTTTTATGTAATTCACATTCCAACACTAAAGGGCGATCCTTTGAGAGGTACATTTACTCAATTACATTTCTATGTTTGCAAATTGATTCCAATGACACAGCTGAAATTAACTTTGGATCAAGTTCAAAAAAATCCACAATCTAACATAAAAAAGACATTCATTCACAGTCACAAACATTTTTAACTCATTGTTACACTGTTACAGTTTCAAAATCTCAATTTCAATGAAAGCTTTCCCAAAGACAACAACCCCAATGGGCTCGGGGACTCTTTTCCAATACTGACTATAAGCTTCCCATTTCTGAGGTCAATTGTAAACACCCACTCCCTCCATTTCCCGTCAGGGTCCATGGGATTAAAGGTTTCACTCACCAAATAGCCGTCTCCCGTCTTCGCCCTTTCTAATCACGTCTGATTGCAAATTGTTGTTGCCTGTTCCCTTCCATCTGTCGGGTGGAGTCGATTTTGTAACCTTGGCTCGAATGGTCCCGTCAATTCGGTCTCCATGTCTGCACAGTGCATGTCAGCCTACTAGAGGCAAGAGAAATCTCTCTTGGCGATCGCTCCTCAATCTAGGCTCCACTGGCAGGCATGAATCCGTCTTGGGGTAGATCCGAGTCAGGCGCCATTTGTTAGATCAATGTTCTTTTCACCCAAGGACGAGATCCAAACAGCCCTTAAGCACGACTCCACCATTCCAGCGACAGAGGGTTCAAAAGCGCTTTATTGATTAGTAATCAAGGCCTGGTCTCTTCAAAGGGAGCAATCAGACAAAAGACATAGAGAATATGGTACAGTATTAAAGCTTTCAAGGGGCAGGGCCCAGTAGCAGCATTAACCAATCAGAACATAACACTGGGGCATAGCTAATTATGCTAAACAGTCCTGTAAACAATACCTTTGGCCTGACAGTAAGTTACAGAGAATTAACTTCAACACAGACAGCTGGAGCCAGGACTCTTGTTTATATTAGTAATCAAGGATGCAAGGACGCACACAAGGAGACATTCTCATACAGGGCATTTTGACATTTTGCTTGGAGTGCAATGGAGATTTTACTGTTTCCTGTTAAAAATGGAGGTGGTTCTGCTAACAACCATGTTATTCTGGCCTTGAAGAACTGATCACCCTCCTCCACATTTTCAATCCACTTGCCTTCAGTTGTGTGTACCTTGTCTTTTTAGATTGTAAGCGTGTTAACAGAACTTGCGTCTCTTTTTTAAATTGATGTGAGCAATGATCACAACTGTCTGGAAAGTGGTATAAAAATTCAAAATATGGTAGAACAGAACTTAGATTGAAAGGGAAAAGTAGCAAGGAAGATTAATCTATATTGCCTTCTCATTTCTAAGCGTAATGTTTTGAAAGCCTACCAAAGAACACTGTGTGTGTTCTCCTATGTGAGAATATCAGTCAGCAGTATGAAAGTCTGTCAGAATTGTGTATCTGTACATGCTCCTAAGTAGGGGAAAGTAATCAGAACTCCTGAAATACCCATCTTCCTCAAAAGCTTTTTTCTTTAGTATCCTTGAGCATGATTCCTGTATATGGGGTATTTCCCACTGTGAACTCCACAGTTTCCATTTATTGAGTTCTGTTCATAGTTTTCTGCAAGCCCCGGCCAAGTCCCTTCCCATGTGCTTGTGCCCCGTTTGCAACACAGTTAGAAGGGTTTCTAAGAAACATCTTGTCTTGAGGGATGAAAGAAGAAGTAAATGCAGCTTGGTGAGCTGTCACCATCTAGCTCCCAGTGGTGGCCCCTTCCGCCCCCAATTGCCACCAGGAGAGTGTCTACGGTAACATCTTGTCCTGAGGGGATGGAAGAAAAGAGGAACAGCCCAGCCCAGAAGGACAACTGATGCAGTGCAAACCTGTCTTCAACTGATATATTCCCATCCATCTGGACAACTGAATCAAGCATCACTATCTTGCTTCCCCCTGCTCCCTCCCAGTCTCTTTCTTTGTGTCTTATGTCTTTTTAGATTGTGAGCCTAAGAGTGGAGACTCTTGATTCTTCTAAGCCACTCTGGAAGTCTTTTGACTGAAGAATGGAATAGAAATGCTATGAATGAATGAATGAATCTGATATCTGATCGGAGATAACTAGGAGATTCTCCTGCATGCTCTCACCCTCCACTGGGAGGGCGATTGGCATGAAGAGGAATGCCTAGTAGTATGGGAAGGCAGTCCCTGACCTGACTGAGGGGGGATCTACACTACTGCTTTTAAAGCGCTTCAAAGCACTTTGAAAACGTTTTGAAAACTGTATATGCAGTGTGTCCTGGGCCCAAACAGTTGTCAAAACTGTTATAAAGCGCTTTAAAGCGCTTTAAAACAGTAGTGTAGATCCCCCCTGAGTCTCTTTCTTCATGTAGAAAGAGGATCTTCATGCCTCCAAGCACAGAAAAAAAAGGGGGGGAAAGGGTGGAGTGGAATAGAGAGGGGCTTGCAGGAAGGCCTGGTCCCCTTAATGTCATGAGGCCCACTGGCTTGGTCTGGGAGGGGCAATACAGCCCCCAGACCAATTAAGCTACCCTCACTTGGAATATAGGAAGTTGCCTTATATTGACCTGGTTCATACAATCAAAGCAAAGCTTTGACAACTTGCTGTGGCCAGACACAATTTGCATAATCACTGTTTAGCCACAGCTTGTCATGTTGTTTGAACCCAGGTGTGGCTGGGCAGTGATTATGCATGTTGCGGCTTGTTTTGGTTGTGCAAACCATCCCATTGACTCATACCATCGGTTCACTTACCATTGGTTCACTTTTCACCCTTGCATCCTCATACCTGTCACTACTGAACAACATTCGCTTCTTCCCCTCAGGCCTCAAGCCCACCTCCTTCCCTCTTCCCTTACGTTTTAAAACTTGGCTTTTCCTAGGGCTGCTTATTTTCCTACTCCACCACCACCACCTCACTGAGCTGTGACCCTTCTCCCCAAATGTCATGGTGCAGTTGGTTGTATGTGTGTAAAGCTTTTAGCTGGAAACTCATATTCCAAAGAACTAAGTTTATCTAATAATGATGTGGACAAAAATGTAGAAATTACTTTTACTGCGTCATTACTCATTTATTTATTTATTTATTACATTTTTATACCGCCCAATAGCCGAAGCTCTCTGGGCGGTTCACAAAATATAATAGTGTTTTTTGCTTGCATAATAGTGTTTTTTGCTTGCATTTCTCTTGTTATATTATCTCTTGTAGGAAGATGGGAAATAGAACCATTAAAGGAAAACATGGTGCCAGATGACAGAGGATTGGTACTGAAATCAGTAGCAAAGCATCATGCAATATCAGCTCTGTTAACACAGCCATTTATTTTTGATAGTAAGCCACTGATTATTCAGTAAGTATATCTTCACACTTGTAATGGTTTTCAAAATAAACTTTTGTATTGGGATTCTGCTTCATGTAAAAGCACTGTAGGAATTGTATGTAGCTTTTAAACTTTCAAAAGAAACTATTCTTTAGGTCAGTTATAGGAACAAATTGGGAGGAGACTACTAAAAATATAATACTGAGTTGCACTCAGTGGCTGAAGTAACTAGAAGCTAGTAGCTAAGAGAATATCTGATTAGCACTTGTCTCCAGAAGAGTTTTCTTGTGTTTCTGTTGTGCAGGTATGAAGTGAATTTTCAAGATGGCATTGATTGTGGTGGTGCATATGTTAAACTTCTTTCCAAAACTGATGACTTGAATCTGGTATGTAGTTATTGGGAGAGGGAGTTGATTAGACATGTTTCAGTGTTGGGAAGGAGAGCTCCCAAAATCCTTGTGTGCTGTTGTTGTTTCAAAAATGCACTATAAACTAAAGTGTGAAAATGCATGTTATGGAGGAATGTACACATTTGAACACAAATGCAAAATTTGGGAAATTGCAAACATTGCCAACAATTGCATTCCTACTCACGTTCGCATTTGGGATTGCAAATGGGACATGTTCACATGATTTGCGAACAGGAACAAAATAATTGTACATCTCTAAATCCTATATTCACTTACCTGAGAGCAAGCCCCATTGAACTCAATGGAACTTATTTATGAGGAAACACATATAGGATTGTGCTGTTAATCTTAAATGTCATGGGTGCTGGAGATAAGAAATCCTGTATATATAGGGATATTTTTAAGACATTTCCTCCGTAGGTAAAAGGGAAAGCATGTAAAATATACATAATGAGACAAAGAGACATAAAGTCCACGTGTAAGTATGAAACTGTAAATAATAATCTATTTAATTGTAAGTTAACATTTTTATTGGTCAGATTTATACCATTGTTCAGGAAATATTTGGAAAAGTTTCAGTGGGAAACTATTGAAATTGTGAATATTGATCCTTTTTTCTTACGGATTTAAATCAATGTGCCCTGGAATTTGGTTAGTGTTTGATAATACCAGAAAGTTTTTAAAACCCATTCATATATTAGGAGAGCAATCCTGTGGCCAGCTTCTAGACAGCAACTGAGGCACATAGGATAGATCAGATTCCTAGATTCGATGTCACAGCCAGCACTCCAACCTTAGGAGACTGAGCTCCCCTCCCACTCACAGCTGGTGCAGAGAGAACTGTGCCGACTGCCTCTCCAAGATCACAAAAGCAACCTTGGAGAGGACAGAATAGGGATGTTCCCTGGGGAGGTGAGAAGACTTGGGAGGCCATCTTACACTGTATCCAGAGGCCTCCTCAGTCTTTTTCTCTCCCCCTCCCCCACAACACTTCAGCTAGATGGGCAAAAATGCTCATCTAGCTAAAATGCAGAGCGGGGAGAACATGGAGGCAAAGATTGCCTCTGCTACTCCTCTCACTCTGCATACGATCCCTGTCAGCCTCTGAGTTTGTAGGCTGATGGGAATCCCGATAGGATTATGCCCTAACAGTAAGTTCCTTCAGTTTTCGTTGATGGCTTGGTTATTTTAATAATCATGGAAATTGAGTCAAGTTTTTGAAGTTTTAAATCTTTTCTAATTGAACAAGAAAAAAATTCAAGAATTTTAAATATAATGTATTAATCTGGCTCCTTGGATTACTAGTTTTAAAACTTTAGGAATAGATCCAGTCATTCCCTTATGCATGCCACTAAGTGCATAAAGCTGTCTTGCAAGCAAAAAGACTGCAGGTGGAGAGAAGAGATTGGCAGCAGGAAACTATTCCACTTGCTACATGTATGTGTGTATACTGCTACATGGCAGTATGTCTGCTGCCATGTAGCAAGTGGAATAGATGGAAAATCAACTGAACTGTGCCTCAGGGGTATCATATCTAATATTAATATTAGAGATTGCATTGTCATTATTTGAATAAAATTTGAATATTTTTATGAATGTACTTTACTTTTTTAAAATGAAAACTGCAATGTTAAGTACATTTGTAGGTTTCAGTGGAAATTGAAGCATATTTTAGGTCAAGTTGATGGAGAATCTGTTTGCTACCAGTTACATTGCGTAGTATCTACTGTAATATGTAAGTAAAGTATAGTTTTCAAGGCAGCTGTAATATGTAAGTAAAGTTTAGTTTTCCTGCCACAGTTTTCTTATCTTTAGATCCATATGTACATGGTTCTAAAAATGAGGATTAAGGTTTAAAGATGAATTACTGAGATCAAACCAGAACATCTAATAATATGAAAATTCTGACCCCTGTGGACCTAACTGATGTAATTTAGGATTAATGTGTGTTACATATAAACGCCTCAACAACCCATTTTTAAAGTGAAAAGCAGCTTTGGAAGAAGGTGCTTTAGCGTGTGTAAAGAGCAGGTGAAGGGTTCTGAAAGCTTTTCCTGCTCAAAATTTCACCCCATAGCTGCTTCCACCTATTATCTTGCTTCCAAAGATTCCAAAGAAGGTATGTTGCCTTTCACTCTAAAACTGAGTTGGAACTCAGTGACAATCATCGATATGTAACATATATGTGCCTTTTAGACAGCTATCTTTCTCTACTTTCACAAATTGTGATTTATTGAGAGAGGAAACTGGAAAAGGACTATAGAAACAAGATTTACTAGTGATGGTGTCTTCATGATGGAGACTTTAAAATCAGTTTAGTATATTTAAAATATTAACCTACTATCTCCTTAGATCTCACCTTGAAACTTATTGGTTTGTCCTTTATGTATCCTTTGCCACATTGTACCCATCATTTTGAGAGCGAGCTGAGGCATAGCTCATAATTGCTGAGAGCAGTAACTCTGTCCCATGTTGTCATTTGTCATAAAGTAGGGAGATAATCAGGCTGCTACCAGTGTCAAAGTAATGGGGAGTAAAGTGGGTTTTTCTATATATAAGCTAAATGCTGTGCTCATTTTCATCCTACAGGAATACTTCTATGACAAAACATCATACACAATTATGTTTGGACCAGATAAATGTGGAGAAGATTACAAACTACATTTTATCTTCAGGCATAAGCATCCTAAAACTGGAGATTATGAGGAAAAACATGCCAAGCGCCCTGATGTAGACCTAAAAAAAATTTACTCTGACAGGAAGACCCATCTGTATACTCTTGGTACTCTTACATTTTTATTCTTTTTTTTAAATTAAATATTTTATTTACGAAATACAAGGTAACAATTTGATAACAACAAAACATCAACACATACAGGCTGTTTTACATTATTCACCACAGATTCTATACATATTTTAAAATCATTGTACACATTTTAAATTCAGTTGCAGCCACAAAATAACTTTTCAGTTATTAGCCTTACTGGTTATTTCACCTTTCCAAAAATAGGACTGTGTACTCAGTGGATGCTGGTCTGCAGACTCTACGTTAATGTATGTAATGAAGGGGAGCCACGTTTCAAGGAACGAGTCTTGCTTGATTATCCCTCTGATCACTTGGTAATGTTGAGTTTGTTTTTCAGCAAGAGCCACCTGCCAGATTTTCAGAAACTATTCACATTTTTGTTTTCCAGTATTGTGCTATAACCATTCTTGCTGCTGCTAGTAATGATAAAATTAGGTCTTTACATATCATTAAAAATAGAGAGAAGAGCCAATAATAAGATGCCGTTAATTGTTTGTTTCATTATTTGAGAAACATAATTGCAAATGGATGTCCAAAATACTTCCATGTGTTCATAAGCCCATATGGAATGATGTACCTTTGACCTGACAACCTCTCCAGCAGTTTGGGGAAAGATTTGTGTTAATAAGATTAGTTTCACAGGTGCCAGGTGCCCCCCTATGTAGTATGCTTTGGGAAACATCATGAATTCTGGAAGTAAAAACAAACAAAACCTTTAAAAACTATGGGGGCAACCTCCACCCCCCACAAAAAAACCAGACCAATGAAGATTGAGAATGCTCAGTAACCAGTGAGGGTACTTCCTAGCACTATCAGAAGTTATTATGCAGCCGTTACCATAATCCCATCTATTCTGGGTTGCAGCTATTAAAATTTAATGCTTTAAATATTTGACTGATTAATTGACAAGTGGTTTTTTTAGTCAAACATCAATCCTAATCTGAAATGCTCTATTGTGACGATGCACAATGTAGGTATGAAGAGGCTTTCAGTCTTTAACTATGAAAATAAACTACCAAATTCACACTTGTATTTTCATTGTGCAGCTTGAATTAATTTGTCAAAACTATTGCAGCTATTGTCTGTTAGCTCAATAGGCCTATGTCATCAAGACCTACAACTTAGTCCTAAACATTTTATTTCTTTAAGCTACTTCTATACCGCTTGATACCCTACGATATCATATAATACATATAATACAATACAATAATCATGAAGTTACTACCGCATTAATCAGCATGGATAGGATATCCCTATCCAGTTGGCATACCATCCAAAGTTGGGTACTCTGGGCCACTAAGGTCATCTGGAATGACAAAGCTGGATCTAGGTGCATTCCCAAACTGCATACCTGCTTCTTCAGATCAAATGTAACCCCATACAAAACAGGCACACACACACACACACACACCCCAACTCCATTGGTGGGGAACCACCCACCTGTAGAGACTTCAGGATTCAACTTCAGTTTATTATAAGTACACCCCACTGGTTTCAGTAGAAAACTTAGTAAATATGCTTAGAATTGAAATATACTATGCATTTTAAGGGACTTGGAAGTTTATTTATTTATTACATTTCTATAACACCCAGTAGCCAGAGCTCTCTGGGTGGTTCCCAACAATTTTTAAAAATAACAACCAGTATAAGATGTATCAGATCTTCTGGAAAACATTCTAGTTCAGCAGTTCTGCTGCTGTTTGACTGAATAGCTTTCAGTGTTTAGGGTGACTGAAATTTCTTTTAAAATGAATTGAAGCTTTTCCTGTGTAATATTTTAACAGTAACTGTAAATCATAATTTTGAATGATAGTCTAGTTATAAAAAATAAAGTGTTATATAGAATCAAAATGTCTGTTGCAAAATGCTGATGACTGTTACAGAAAACTGAGAAGCATTAAAGGATCATGGCTGGTAAGAAAGTACAGGAGCTCTTTGTCTGCAATTCCTAGATAGGACTGCAATCCTAAACACAATTCCTAGGGAGTAAACCCCATTGAACACAGTGGATTTTAACTTCTGAATAAACATGCAAGTGAAAACAGTTTTTAGTGAATAACTGTGTAAATGCTAAAAATAAATAAAAAAAGTTTATATAATTTCCCCTTTATTAAAATATATGAACTTAATATATTTTAGTGCTGAAACCTGATGACACATTTGAAGTGTTAATTGACCAAGCACTTGTCAGCAAGGGAAGTCTCCTGGAGGACATGGTTCCACCTGTGAATCCCCCAAAAGAAATAGAAGATCCCAATGATAAGAAGCCTGAGGACTGGGATGAGAGAGCTAAAATTCCTGACCCTGATGCTGTCAAGCCAGATGACTGGTAAAGAACCCTTATGCTATTTTGCTCCCATCTTATGCCTAATAACATAACAGTTATTATATAGTAAGCAGATTTTCTTCGGTTTGCATTTTGACTGCATGGAATTGACTGTTGAAGAACCCTTCAAGCTATAAAGACTTGTTGCTGATATACTAGAATAGCATTGTTCTCTTGATTTGGGAATTATTTATATAGTAAAACAGGAAGGGGAGCCTTAAAAGCATTTTAGTGATACAAATACGCAGTAGTATATCACCTTACATTTGATTTTCAAAAGCATAAAATACTTAGGACATAATCCTATGCAAGTTTAGACAGAAAAAAGTGCCGAAACTCCCAGCCGTGCTGGGATTGCATGTATAGGATTGCAACCTTAGTGTCTCTGAAAAAATATACCCTTTAATTCATGGTTGTGCTTCATTCAACCTGTTGCATCTTCTGGTAAAAAAATTGTCTATAATTTAAAGGAATGAAGATGAGCCTCCCAAAATAGAAGATGCTGATGCTGTTAAACCTGAAGGTTGGCTTGATAATGAACCAGAATATATTCCAGATCCTAATGCAGAAAAACCAGAGGATTGGTAAGACTGTCTGTCTGTTGTGGAACCCATAGACTCTGATATCTGGCAAATTGGACTAAAGGGTCCAGATATTATTTTATTTATGCTTGTATTGTCTGTCTTATTATGTTCTGTCCTTTGGTTTATTGAGTGGTTTTAATTGTTTTATATATTTGTACTTCTTATAAAAGAAGATATATAAATTGTCTTGAAGACTAACTGGAAAGATGAGATAGACATTTTAAAATAAATATTAAATTTCTTAGAATGTGAACATCAATACATTACAGTAATCCCTAGCCAATAAGTGCTACTTTACTAGATTGTTTACTAATTAGGAACTCAAGGCTTAGATCTCAAAAATATTCTGGCAGCGTTTGGTTTGATTATTTAAAGGCTATATCATAGAATCATAGAATAGTAGAGTTGGAAGGGGCCTAAAAGGCCATTGAGTCCAACCCCCTGCTCAAAACAGGAAACCCCCTGCTCAATGCCTCAATTTGTCTCAATTAGCCTCAATTTGAGAGGCTAATAAATGTGCAGTGAATTTTACTGAAGCAAAGCATAAGAACACAAACATTCCTTTCTTCATTATCTTCTTCAGTTTATAGTATTGTTGGATGTCGCATTGAATGACAGTGCATAGTAGTATGTGAAAAGTTGAAGGTCTTGGCAGATATGAAAGTGGCATCTGGCAGTTATAAGTACATGAAATGATGCAGATCCAGAAGAAAGTGACATGGTTTTTGTTTAATGTACCAACTTTATTTTTGGAACTATCTCAAGATATCTGAACGTGTAAAAAGGGTATTACTTTACTGCCTCGTAGCCACATCTCAAAAACATTTCAAGGTTCTCCTGAAATCTAAGGGATGGTTTGTTTTTGTTGTTTGAGGCTAATGGGAGCAGTTTGGGAATCATTTAAATGTGAATCTACAAATTAACAGAGGAGCTTGAACAGATGTGTTTATCATCTTAACAGGGATGAGGAAATGGATGGTGAATGGGAAGCTCCACAGATTCCTAATCCAAAGTGTGAGACTGCACCTGGTTGTGGAACATGGGTACGGCCCATGATGAGCAATCCAAATTATAAAGGGAAATGGAAGCCACCTTTGATAGAGAATCCTAATTATCAGGTAATAGCAACAGGTTATATATCCTGTTGAGTTCCACTTATGGGCTGCTTTAACAGATAGATTACCTATGGTAGAAACTGAAATTCATTTCTTTTTCTTATTTCCCCCTTCACTGTGTGCGTTGGGGGAAAGCTGAAAGTCATTGGATTGGATTATAATAAATGCTGTCCAGCTCAGAACTTTAGGGGTGAATGAATGGAATATGTGGATATGGGTCATTTATCTAAAGTCTATATTGCTTCTGTACAGTCTTCAGTCAGCTAGTTATCCTCCTGTCTTCATTGGGTTGTCCCTCTAAGGTTTATTTCTAAAGTTTATTATATTTCTGCAAACCTTGGGGCTCTTCTAAGCTTGCTAATATCTTCCACTTCTGTATGAATGGTGTCATTTTAGCTAGTGCTCTAAAACTTGAGCTTGTGATCAAAATTTAGAAGGAAGATAAAGATGCACTATATCATCTGGTATGATAACCTTTTTAAGGAGTCAGCAAAACAATAGGTGGTTAGTAGCCTTAACATGCTCCAAATGATTTCTAAAAACTATGTAATAAGAAAAATAGAAAGGTTAGAGATGTAAAATGTCTGGAAATAATGAAGCCATGGGGGAAATGGTTTTTTTATCTCTGTAATATTCCCAGTGTAGTTAGTTCTTTCATTCCTTATTGAAATTACTGCTATAATTATCTTACTGATAGACATTTAGGGCGCATTCGGAATGACACACTAGCCAACCCTGCCTTTATAGTCCACTCCATGGATGACATTTGGGCGACATGCTAATAAATCACCTGTGGAAAAGACTATAAAGGCAGGGTTGGCTATTGCTCTCTCCCTACCCCCCACCCCGCCCTCTCCACTGAATGGCAGTGCTGGTTTCTGCTTACCTTATTGGGGCACCACCATTCTATGGGGAGGGGGGAAGAGATGATCCCCCACCTCCTTGCTACAGCACAGAGAGAGATGCGCTGCATTGGCCGCCATAGAAACAAGCGGCAGGTGGGTCTCCTCAGCTAATGGGAGGAGATTTGTCCTCCAGGGAAGAAGGCAGTGGCATGGAGCGATCTTCCCTCTGACATAGTATGAGATCATTCCGTACAGCCCCCTCCTTTCCCATTTGTTGCGCGGCCGAGGGCAGAGAGAGATGCTTGGCTCTCTCCACTCTGGCCTTGCAACAAATGGGGAAGGAGGCATTGCAGAGGGATACCATCTCCTTCCCCATTTGTTGCTCGGCCAAGGGCAGAGAAGAATGCTGTCAGGAGTCCTGACAACATCCTTCCCCCTGCCCTTGGCATAGCAACTAGGCATAGTGCCCATAGTTGGCTCAGGAGGCTTCAGTATCAGTATGCTTTTGTATCAGTATGATCTTATTTTTGAATACTGAGTCTTACAACTCTGAGTTGAACAACTGACAACTTATCTCTACTATGTATTGGGAAGACAAAGAAAAACATGTAAATATATAAAATCATTGTTTCTCTTACTATTTTTGCTGGATAAATACAGACCATATATAATCAAACCATTAATAAGACTTAACTAGCTTGAATCAGGCAGACCATCTGCGTGGTAGTACTTTATTGCTCAGTATCATACTTTTCCAGTTTTTCCGCGGGTGCCTGGAAAGCTGGGCACGAGGCCAACTGGGAGTCCATTGGACTCCTCCCCCTCCGAGGCACTCCCCCCAGTTCCTCCCAGCTGCGCCCCCCACACCTGCCTGCTCGCCAACCTTTGGGACTTACCTGAGGCCTGTGCACAGGCCAGTGAGCTGCCCAGTCTCCTCTCTGGGCTCCCTCCTCCCAACAGTGTTTATATAGCTTGCTGCTTCACCACTCAAAGTTCTTCGCATAGCTCGGAGCCTCAGTGCCATGCATTGCCTTAGCATTTTAGAGATTCATGACAGGTTTATTTTTTAGGAATTTTAAGAGAAGTGGTATCTAAAATATCAATTTATTTAATTTTCCTGAAGGATTGACTCAATCTGTCATGCTAGGATATGTCATAAAAGAGTGTCTTTCATGTGGTATTTTTGTTTTTTCTGTTACAGGGGATATGGAGTCCTCAAAGAGTCCCTAATCCTGATTATTTTGAAGATTCTCATCCTTTTCAGATGACTGTTGTTGGTGCTATTGGCTTAGAGCTTTGGTCTATGACATCTGATATCTACTTTGATAACTTCATCATCTGTTCAGAAAAAGAAGTTGCTGATCGATGGGCAGCGGATAGTTGGGGCTTCAAAAAATTGGTTGCAAGTGCTAATGAGGTAAGGATTTACTATCTTTTGTTGTGCCCAAAATATATTCTGTAGTTGCAAGAAATTTTCTGTCTTCAGATTCCTACATTTTCAAAACTCCAATCATAGTTAATATTTAATTATTGCTATCATATCTTAGCACTTCTTCATTCTGAATATTTTGTGTACATCTGATGAAAATTATTGCTTGTTTAATTAAATCATACTGAAACCCACTGTGTGAGAAATATGAAGCCTGAAATTCCTAGGAGAAAACAACAGAACTAAGACAGCAGCCCTAGAACCGTGCTCACATGCTTTGTTTGCTTGTATGTACTTTTTGTGTCACTAGCTCTCTTTTGATCGATGTAACATGTCCATATTTTGGGTTATGTCCTGTCTTCCTTTATAAGGGTTGGCTATGTCATTTGTGGATATAGAAAGTCAGATTTTCATTTGTTGGCAAACCTGCCACTAATATGCATGGAGAATTTTCTTCTGGAAGAAACATTACTATGCAGACAAGACCTGGATTTAGATGTTGGGAAGATACAGTGTGCTGATCACTTCACAGGAATGCGTGTTTAAGGGTGGAAAGTGTTGGATTTTATGGCAACTGTATGACAGGCGGTTTGTCCACTTGCGGGCATAAGGCCCTTCTGAGCAGTGTAGTTACCTAGAACTATTTGTGTTCCTTATTCTTGCAGTTTTTACTGCAGTAGTGCAAACTTGGTGGCGATAAATATTTGGCATTTTGAGTCTTTTTTGTGTGTTTTTGAAGAAAAGGTTGGAAATGTGCAAGTTCTGGCACTTCAAGATTCACAAATTAAAATGTTTTCAGTGGGGTTTCTAGCACTAGAAAGGCAGCACTTCTGTGCCCTGAACAGCTTGTTTTCTTTGCCCTTCTCTATTGCTTTTTTACCATAATGCAGGTTTTTCCTTTCAGTGCTGTTGTCTTCAAGATTTGTTTTCAGCCTACTTTTAAAAAAAAATTGTTTTTACTAAAATTTGGTTGAAGAATGTAGGAAAATGGCAAGAAAGGAATTGTCAGTAGAAGGTATGCTTTTAAATGTATGATTGATTTCAGGACTGCTTCAAAGTTCACAAGAAGTCTGTCTCCAATTATGGTGAATTCTGATTCAAAATACTGTTCCTTAATTTTTTATACAGGATACTTAAATCATTGGGCCTTGCAATAATCTTAAGAGGACAGTCATAATTATTCCTTTTCTTAGTCTCCGTGCACCCCCATATATGGAATTGCACTTGGGCAAACCACAGGCAGAGCCCTCTAGAAAGCCCTAGATGTGAGGAAACTATTATTGTCCTCTTCTTGCCCATATGCTCTGGGCATCCTTTATTGATTTTGTTTAGTGAGATGCAAGGAGGTACAATTAAAAAATGTGACTTCTTCGATATATGGCTGTTCAGGTGTTTGTTACATTGACTCTTTTGCTCAAAACCGTTATACTGTTTAACGTGAGCCTTGCTCTAAACTTTCTCAAAATACTGTGTATAAGCTCTGTAAATGTGTGTTTTCTTTCCCTCTCTTATCTGTTTAGCCTGGCATGTTTAGTCAGTTGGTGACTGCTGCAGAAGAACGCCCATGGCTTTGGATTATTTACGTTTTGACTTTGGCACTACCTGTAGGACTGGGCATATTATTCTGTTGGCCATCCAAGGTACACGAGAACCTCATTTGGTATTCTAATTTACTTTTATGTAGAGCGAGTATACCTATGTACTCTCTGTTCAAAAGTCTTGAATTATAAAATCCACTGAGTGGAAGAGAGGAAGAAGAAAGTTGGCAGGCATGTGTCACTGACATGACTGTTCTTAAATATTTTTATTTTAAAAACTTAAGGCTGAGTATCAGGTTTTTGCATAGTTGTCCTTCTGTTTCAGAAAATAGATGAAGATATGGACTACAAAAAAACTGATTTAGGCAAGCCACTTACAAAAGCAGAACTAGAACAAGAGATGCAAGGAAAGGATGAAGATCTTAAAAAACCAAATGAAAACACTGGTGAAGGTGGTAAGACATGTTTTACATTCAAATACAGTTGCTGCATGTAATTGAATGTGCTCCTCTATATACATGTAGAAACTTTGCACATGTTCTCAAAATACACATTAAGGGACCCTTTAAACTTTGACAGTAGGTTGTTTGGTAGGAAAAACCCAATGACTCTCTCACATACTGGCTTCTTTAAGAACAAGGGAATTTATTAAACTTAAGCAAGAATTTAAAACATACATTAATTTGAGAAATTAACTTGGTAGAGCCTTGATGACAAAACATTAACAATTTTTTAATTATTTATTTGTTGCATTTATATCCCACCTTTTTTCCTCCAAGGAACCCAAGGCAGCGTACATAATCCTCCTCCTCTCCATTTTTATCCTCACAACAACCAATCTGTGAGGTGGGATGGGCTGAGAGTGTGTGACTGGCCCAAAGTCACCCAGTGGGTTTCCATGGCTTAGTGGGGACTAGAACCCGGATCTCCCAACTCCCAGTCCAACACTTTAGCCACTACACCACACTGGCTCTCTTATTTGCATAGGTCCCAAAACTGTTTTCAAAAGAATAAAATACAATGAATAGTACTACATTAGAAATGTATTCAAAGACAGGTCATGGCTGGGGAGAAGCCAAAGTAAAAAAGATACATTTTTAACAAACCGCTGAAACATGCCAGCATTGAGGCCTGGCTTACCACAGAGAGGATGCCATTCCATAAGGCTGTCTTCATGTTGCCAGCAAATGGAAATCCATAGAGGGAAAAGATGATGGGTTGTAGTAATAAGACATCCTAGCAGAAACAATTTAAGAGAACTGCAGTATCTTCAGCCCACAACAAGGGTGTCCAAAGTTTTCTCTCTAAACATTTGCTATAAATTACCAAAAAGCCTTGGTGTTAGCTTTTTAAAACTGTGGTTCCTGTAACTATTTGCTAATTTACGATATTCAGTTAATAGTAAGATAGGTACTTAATCAGAAAATACATTTGTAATTGAAACTCAGTATTTCACCTGGGTAACATTGAGCGAGAGAAATTCTGAAATCCGTGTGAATTCTACCAGGCATCTATTCCAATATCTTTTCAGTTTGGATCAAAGATGGCGCATCTGTGTGGCTCCATTGTTAATAAGCTTCACCCTCACAACTGGTGTTGAGGTTTCTTCTTATCATTAAGGGTTCATCCAGTCAGTTGTTTGTGTGCCCTTGCTGAATTTTAGCCTTCACGCAGCCAAGCCTACTAATTACTGGCTTGTGTCTTAGACTATGAAGGTGGTGAAGATGAAGATTATGAAGAAGAAAATGAAACTGCTGAAGGAAGTCAGGAAGAAGAGGGCAATAAATCCCTCTCAGAAGAGGATGAGGTGAGTTTCCTAGAACCAGATGTTCTATCTACAAAAATGATCAGATAGAAATATGAAGTGTTGCAGCTTTGTCAAACAATATGCATAATGTCAACTTTTCCTCCATGATACTAATAAAAATATACAGTGGAAGACAGAATTGTGCTGGCTTTTGTAGCCATTTTCATGCTGAAATCTGGATATTTTCCTTTAAACCACCCTGAATTGCCTTTATTGTGCAATTGCACTGCAGCTTTCATGGAATTTTATGGGAGGTCAGATGATATCTTCCACTTGTAGCCCTCCTGTGTCTTTTCCCAACTTCTGATTTTTTTTCTTACCATAGAAAATCAGTTAAGAAAGGAAAATGGAACAGTTGCACAATGCCTTCTGATTATTAGTGCTAGGGCTCCTCTGTTCAGTAGCACCTTCAGAGTCTTCCCTTATTATCAGGTTAAGTGAGGGGAGGTTTAAAAACAATACTTTGAGAAGTAAACTTTAACACTTTGGCAGAGAATATGAATCATACTGTATTTTGAAAACTACTTTGCATATTTTCCCCACAGATGAAAGAAGCAGATGAAAGCACAGGGTCTGGTGATGGGCCAGCAAAATCAGTACGCAAAAGAAGAGTACGCAAGGACTAACTTATTTCCAGCTAGTATTGACAGTTCCTGGGTACAGAACACAGGCGTACTATTTTGGCTTGCCTAACAGCATGCAGGTTGTTGAGTCTTGAAAGACTGAACTCAGCTTAGATTCCTTTTACCACTTTTCAGCCTTCTTAATCTTGTCAAGACTTTTCCTTTATTTTGAAGAAACACTCCTACTTGTGAAGTTACCTGTTTCTTTACTTCATAGAATAAAAGAAAATGGTGATATGATTGATTTATTGTAAATATTGTTTGAAGTTATTTAGATAATAAATATTGTTTGGAAATACCTTTGGCTTCAAAATATTACCTTTTAAATGCTCATGTAAATGGGGTTATATATATTTTCCAGCTCTAGCACGAATATATTGTTTTTACAATTTAGAATAAAAGGAAAAAACAGTTCCAACATGAACTCAAAGATGCTTTCATAGAACCAGTTGACAACCAATTCTGCTGAGCTGAATGCAATAACTGTGTTTTACCTATTTATTACAGCAACCATTTTTACTGTAATGTCTACCTATGGGCTGTTTGTCATGTGTTAGTTTGACATTTGCTATGGTTGCTGCTGTTTTTGTTTTACAGGGAACCATATTGTCATAATAGTAGATCAAACAGCATGTTTTTACATTTAAGTGCAAGAACATTAACTATATTCAAGTAAAATGATGTACAGAAGACTTTTTCACAATTTTTATAGTTTCATGTTTCAAGCCAGAATGGCATAACCCGTTTACAAAATATTTGCTAAATGTATATTGCCTCCTAAATAAAAAAAAATATTTAATACATTCTGTTCTGCTTAAATTAAAAGTTGCTAATCCCTGAATTATTGAAAGGAATCCCTCACAGTAAACTAGTCATACTGTAAACATCTAACTTTTTGCAGTACAGCTAATGCAGTTGTGAACCTTCACTGTGCAAAATGAAAGCAAAGTGCTAGAATAGCACAGATCTCTTCATGGCCAGAACAGCACTTTAGCTTCTACAAATCATTGATTTTATGGTGTCCCCAAGATTTTTAAATTCTAGGATTTTTATCTTCAAAATATGTTTTCTATATAACCTCGTGCTGGATGTAGGAGAAAATAAAAGTAGCATGGAACAGTAAACATGAATACCTTATTGGGTTGTATGCTATTGCTCCATGATTGAGAAGTTTCACCGCCATAGTAGTTGACACGGAGGATTCTCATCATGAGTTTATTGAGCCAATCAGCTCTTTGGGAGCTCCTGCAGCATTTTAGTCTTTGGAGATGGTCATGCTGTAATGACATTAACACACCTGCCAATGAACAGGGAATGGATGAGGTGGCAGTATAGCTCTGCTGCCTGAGGAAGATTTGGCTTCAACAGAACTCTGCTGCCATGCTCTTTTCCCTCCACTTTTTTTTTAAAAAAAACTGTGCATTCCAGTATACAAAAGTGAGGAACATTCAGGGTACAAAGGGGGCTCATGTGAGCTGAAGTAGATTACAGGTCAGTGCAAAAAAACTTGTATACTTTACTGCAAAAGCAAGGCCAGCTAACAAGTGTCCCTGTTCGCTATTGGAGGTAGCAGTACTGTTTGAAAATGGGTATAACTCTGATCTCTACTTCCATGTAAGGGCATTTACCTTCAACTCATTTAGCCATGTTGGAAGATGTATACTGCGAGAGTGCTCCATTTTAATAGGCCGCTGTACTTTATAACACTGCCTTAGCTGGGTCCTGAACTTTATGGAGAAGTAGTTCATTCATTCATTTGTTTATAGCAAGGCGCCTAGACCAGCTTACAAAGAGCATCTTATTCCACTCTTTCATAGTACTGTCCTGATTTTCTGACTGACACAAGGCTTATTCTGCTATGTTGTGAGAAGGTAATCATCTACCTACTATGCTTGATGTCAACATTGATATGTATGAGAAGTTACTGACTGGTTTCACACAACCTACCACACTCAAGGTTGACCGGGTTATTGTTGAACCATGGGTTGCTGTGGTGATCCCAGCTGTGTTAACAAACCTTTTTTAGTTAATCATGAACATCTCACATGGGTTCACTTCGTGGATTGTTTGTGGTTAAACCATGATTTGTTAGCGTGGTGGGGTTCACACAATACAACAATCCATGAACAACCCATAATCAAATTTGAAAATGGGTTGTGTTGTGTGAACCCAACTGTTCCGTTTTTCCTCCTCCTCCATCAAAGTAATTTCAAAGAACCATGCTATCACGAAAGCCTGAAACCTGTAATCTTAGCTTGCTGCTAAGAAACTTCCTCCATACTCCATTACTGAGAGCCTACTTGCAAAATGCTAGGATAGCCGTGAGTTGGTGCCTAGCTGAAAATGTAAAATGCAGGCTTTCTGTTCCTGTTCAAATTGGGGCCACTCACCCATGGCATCTTAGCGAGGCTAGTCTGTTCTCTATTAGTCAGAATACTTGTCTGGGCTCAGTGAATGCTTTTAGTATTGGATGTTGCAGTACTGCTGAAAGCAAGCAGTGCTTGGATCAGTTCCCTGAAGAGACCAATGGACAGCTCAAGCTGTAAATATATGTTATAGGATGCTCATCTGAATCCTTTAGGATACTAGCCGTGAAGAGGGTTATTCCTGAGTATCTCAACTATAGTTACCCCACAGGAAGGAGAGATCCATCTTTCTCTTTAAACTTCTATCCATTCTTAAGTGGTACATCAGTTCTGATCAGCATGACTTCTACTTCCATTCCTATAATGTAAGTGTTTGCTTACTTCATATTTTAAGTCACAATGGGGGACATTCCATTGTAACCCCCCAATACACACAGACATATATGAACTGGCTCTATGTATTTTAATGGTAAGTCAAAGTGGTCCATTATGGTGACTAGTATATACAGCAGGTTAAGGAAGTTGAGCTTTTCTCCATCATAAACAAGTACATGCATGAAGAAAGGGCAGGAAGACTCTACTTGATACAAACTACTAATTGCAAAGAAAGAAGGGCAATACTTGCAGTATGTCATTTACTAGTTTAGCAACTTCTTAAACATAATTGTAAAGAAACAGACCAAGTGAGATAAATTTGAAAGCTTTTTATTTTTGTTAAATTTTGAAGTAACAGCACAATTTGTTGAACAAAGTCCACAACAGTGGGATTCTTCACAGTACCAACTATATCTAGGACACCAAAATTCAGTATTACACTAACAATCCACTCAATCATACCTAGATGGCACCTTCCCACGCTGCTGGTTGCACAACTGAAGGCTAGACTGGAAGTGTGGGAAACAAGTCCTATGGAAAGACAGGTTGGTGTTTGCCAAACAGTCTCTTGTGTGTAGCATACAGCTAGCCTCTGCTGATCCCCAGCTGCTACTGGACTTGTCGAAATTAGTGGTGTGCAAAACTCACCCTCTTGTGGAGGATTTGGAGGAAAGCCAAGCTGTTCCTCTTAAAGAACAATTCTCTAACAAGCCATGTGATGGAAGTGTTTTCTTTCCTGACTAGTTCTACCTAAGGCGGCAATGCTCTTATGACTAGTTTTGCTCATTTTCTCAACCACCCTTCCTATGTTTTCCAAGTTGTGGAGAAAGGGGAGGAGGGCAAAAGACGGTTTGGGGTGGTTTCCATGCTTCTGTACTCATTCGGCAGCAAGGGGGCAGGGGAATGCACTTCCCTGAATGCCTGTTCGCAACAGAGGCTCAGAGCATGCTCTGAAGCCTTCACAGCTGAGGGAGGAAACAACTCTAGCTGTATTCCATTCCACTTCTTTGCAACTTGATAAGCATGGGGGAGGGGGGAGAAAGACGAGAAACTGCTAGGTAGGCAGGCTAGTGCAGAGCCACTGCAAACTCAGCTTAAATTGGAAATGGGGGATTTCTACATTGCTAGAGCTTGTTTCCAACTCCATCCTTTAACTCACTTTTCAAGTTTCACTAGCAGGTATTGGAAGTCCCCGAAAGACTAACTCGTGGCACATACCCCCTGAAGAGTTCTCCATGTAAGCAGGACTCTAGAGCAGTGTTTCAGAGTATGTTGCAGCTGAAGGAAAAGCAACTTGGTGCCTTCCAGACACCCATAAGCCCCAGCCAGCATGGCCAATGGACAAGGATTATGAAAGCTGTAGTCCAACACACCTGGGGGGCACTAGGTTGCCTACCCTTGTTCTAATGGATACCGTGGTTCCTCAATTATGAAGAGCAGTAATGCAGACACAATTCATTGAAAGCGTACCCCTCTCTATCAGCACTCTCCTGCAATGCACAACTAGAAGGAGCAGGGTGTTACATGTGGTCTATAGTACACATATTTTTTCCGGAGTGATGATTGACAAAAAGCACCAGTCTGGCTTAGTTTGCCACACCAAGCATTTACCCCCAAACATACTCTATAATCCAAAACACAGTTCCTATCTCGGATGGAGAAAGTCTCTTTGGGAAACAGGTCCATGGGTAAATGGCTCCCTGAAGGAATAAAGCTGGAAAGCCACTTCCCTGGAGAGCTAGTCACACCGGTCTGTTTAAATTAATCTTGCCTTGATGCTGCAATTCATTCATTCATTTTATTAACTATCCTCTGCAATGCCAGACAAGGTTTTAATTTATTTGTTATCTATTAAAATATTGCCAGTAATAGGACTGTTTTAGCTACCATCTTGCATGTCACATGATTGTTTTTCTTCCACCTACAGAGGCAGGTTGGTTCCATTACTTATAATACTGACAGGTGGAACCCCAGGAAATCACTGACATGTTCTACATAAGAGTGAATACTGAAGACTTTAATACTGTTTTGTGGTGATCTCTCTGACCTATTGGGCATGCAATCTCAAAGACAGGTGTACCAACTTGCCCACAAGGTGGAGAGTAACCTGTTGCTTAGGTCAGAAATCAAACAATCCCCCTTAAACCAATGGTAACGATGCAGCTGCAAGAAGATCCCAAACAAAGCCAGAACCAGACTAAACAAGAAATTATTTCATTTTACACAGTCCTGTCTCCTACCTGCTTACCTACTTAAGCTGTAAACGTGAAATGTCTGCCCACATATCTTGTCTACTTCACATAATTTGTATAGTCACAAACATGAAGCTGCAGCTGTACATGCATGTAATTAATTTGCTTGCTCGTCCTTATATACTCACACATCTCGTAAGTCACATTGAGGCTAAACTGGCTGAATGACATCAAATGGGTTGAAAGGCATTTTGGCATCCTCTACAGTAACTGGTAATACTACTCTAGATACATGCCTCATGCTCTGATCCTGAAAGACAAAACATCCGTGGCAGCTAAAGCCTAGTAACAGTTGATGGGAATTATGCAGAATATATATCAAATACATCCATCTTTAGTAAAAAAAAAATATCTTGCAAGATACATACTAACTGTTGTCAAGGTTATTTCTAATAAACCTGTACCATTAACGACCATTACAAATGGCAGAAAAATATTCCCATGCAGCCAACTGCTCTGTAAACTGGAGATGACGCTCAAAAGACAGTTGCACTGTGAAGAGCCAATAACTGCTCTCTTTCTGTGCAATATGCTCTAAAGCAGGCTTCCTTTTGAAAAGTTACAATTTCTCCATTCGAAAGAGTGGTGTGTCAAGTTTTGCAATAGGTTTTCCCCCTTTACAACCTTGCAAGCAATCATGTTATGTTACTAAATCCTTAACTTCCTTTAAAGTATTAAACAAAAAAGCTAAGCTATTTTTCTTTATCTGGAAGAATTTAGAACATCATTGAGAAGGGTGGAGAGGAGACAGGGGATGTGTTCAAACTTTTCTAGAGCCAAGGGGAAGACATGCAAATAATGCATTCCAAACAAGGATTTCACACCACTCTACACAACACTGTGTTATTTTGCTAGTGAATGGTACCACTGTAAAAATTGCAATATTTAAAGTTCTTGGCAGTGTATGAACATTTAAACATAAAAGCAGAGCTGAATTTCAAAAGCACTTGTCTTTAGACTGTGTAATAAATATTTCCTCTACACTACCTTTGCACACTGTTGAAAAACTAACACTACAGACTTGCACTGCCCAGTTGTTCATTAAAAACTTTAAAGTAGTCTAGAAGTGCCATTAAATCTTCAAATATTCAATGATGCTACAAACTAGGGTATTAAAGTCATGTAGCCTTATGCAATTTAAAATTTAAACAAAAGCAGCAGCAATATAATGTTATAGTTTGGTTATCAACACCTTACTTTCGTTTGCCTTTTGTGTCAGTAGTTTGAAAAACACTAGAGGCAGACATTAGATTTTCTATATATTGTCCAAGAACTTGATTTTCTGATTTCAGTTTCAAGTTTTCTTCTTTAACAGCATCTACTCTTGCAGACAGATCTGTAAGAACAAATTAAGGCCTTTAGTATTTAACCTTTAGACACAAACCGCTGCATCTGCTGTACTTGGAGTTTTAATCAAAATGTTTTTTTAAAGTGGGTAATTGGGCACTCAGCACACAACACTGATTTAAACAAGTCACTGTGGCTTAATCAAGCCACAATGGTTTGCTTTGATCGTGCAAACCAGTTCATTATGTATATCTTGGTTTCCTCATAAAATTATTGTTAAAATTAAAAACGCTTAAAAGTAAACTCAGTAAATTTGAAATTATTACCTGAATAAATGATGTGTTTAAATTTATTATACCAAACATGAAAACTTTATGAGCAAGGCAAGTTATACATAATATATTTTAGGTTCCTATTTTATGTCTGAGGGAGCTGGTGGTGGGGGAATGTTTCTCTCCCAAATGTTTCTATTCTTGCTTCACATCTCAAAGCCCTACATATTGTACCCAACCAAAATGGAATACAGAGGGTGAATAGCTGCAACTAGCCTATCTCTGTTCAGAAAAGGCAACAGCCAGCACACTCGTCTTAGCTTCAGGTGACAGACACCACTTGGGCCTCCAAAAATGGGCTGGATCTAATAGTGCCCCCAGGCTAGGAACATGGCGAATCACCATCTGCTACCTACCAAGAGCATTTCCATATTATCAGGAAAGGCCCTCATCCAGCCCATTACTGATCCCAGACACTTATTCAGCAACTCTACAGCTTCATCTAAATTAGCTGAGAAGGAGAAAGAGCCAGGTGGCATGAGCCGACTGATGACACTGCACTCTAAAACCCCAGTTGACCTCACTCAGTGGTATCATGTAGATCAGAACTGGAAAATTGTTTTTTCTGTCTCAAGGGCTGCACTCCCTCATGGGGTAATCTGTTGAAGGCTGCAAGCCAGTGGTGGATGAAGCTGAAATGAGTGGTAGGTAAGGCCAGAGCCAAAAATGAACATGGCCAGTTGTCTTCCTCTCTTTCTGCCACACTCTTCTCTTCCTCTCTCTATCCTTGTCCTACAGGCTGCTAAGGAAGGGATGGATTGATCTGGCCAGAGGAGATTGTTTGCAGACGGTTTATGTAATATGTTTATGTGATGTAAATGTTGAATAGCACGGGTGGGTGGGACAAAATATAGAACCCCAAGTTGCACTAGAATGACTTGCTGCAGAGCAATAGTCCTTCCCCATCAACGTCTGGAAGCAGCCATCAATGCAGGAATAGAACAAGACAACCACAGTGCCCCCAATTGCAACATTAGGCAGTCTCTCTTCAAATACCATGGTTGCTCTTATCAAAAGCTGCTGAGAAATCCAAGAGATGTTATACTTCCTTATCCTGTTCCTGATATGGGTCATCCATCAGGATGGCCAACATTGTCTCAGTGCTAAAACCAGGCCAGAAAATGGACTAAAATTGATGCAGAAAAATCAGTGTCCGGAGCTGCAGTGCAATCACTTGTTTCAGCACCTTTCCCAAGAAGGGTATATTTGAAACCAGCCAATATTTGGAGTATATTATATATATATGGACCGGGGGGGGTGGTGGTCCCAGGGTTTCTTTTGTGGGAGGGTAATAAGTGGACTCATGACTGCCTCTTGCAGGACAACCAACCAGGACCACCCCCTATTGCAAGGAGGCTTTTATTTTTTCCTGGATCCAATCAGTCAATCCTTTCTTGCTATGTTATGAGCCAAGAGGGGCAAGGATTGAGTAGTAGGCTCCAAGTACCTTGCCCATGGTTCACCCCATAATACCAGATTAGATAACACACACCAATGTAGTGTATTGCTCCATGTTCTTTAAAAGCAACAGAATCTGTAGTTAATGCAGTTTCTGGACTGCAACCCACAGCTACAATCCTAAAACCTCTTGCCTACTTCTATATCCTATCAGATTAAAACAGATTTTTTTAAAATCTATAGTCTGCAGTCTGAATTAATAATATTCCTTAAAGTAATTCTGCATGTATATAAGTTACTCTTCTGAGTTAAGAAACTAACCTTCAAGTGTATGCTGCAGTTCCAAAACTTGATTAATAAGTCGTGTTTTTTCTTCCAATTCCACTTGATTTTCAGCCTCAACAGCTGTTAAGAAACGAATAATCTTTAGAACAGCTAAATATTACAATACCCAAGAGTGAAAACAGAAAGTAGTAAAAATGTTCTCTACCATCCATGTCCGCATTCATCATTGTTGAATAGATCCTATCCACTCTTGAATTCTGCACTTCAGAGATGTGTTCTGCTTAAAGATGAGAAAACAGTATTAGTAGTATGCACATAAAAGAACCATCTACAACATAAAAGACTGAATAGCTGCCAAGTCTTGAAAATGTTCCTATAAAAATGGATAATTCCAGTTTTGTAGATTTAGCTATTTTTTTCCAAAAACAAAACGTTATATTCATAAAGTACAAATTAGAAAGAAACCATGCATCCAACTGTCCTCTTTCCAATAGAAGCAAAATCCCACCCCACTTTGCAGAGGACAACAATATCCATTTCCAAATGACCTCTTTCAACATTTTTGGGACACACTTTACAAGGTGAAATATGCTTTGAACATCTTTGTTAACTACCATCAATATTCTTAAACTTCCATTAATTTAAACATTTCCAATCAAATATGGAGGCAGTAAATCCCAAAGCTAATGGCTAGGTGGTTTTTATGTCCCATTTTAAGCTTGTTTCATGTTAATTTCAATAGGTGCCCTGGAATTGCAACATCATACATGTAATATGTTTTTATACATTACACACACACACACACACACACACACACACACTATACATAACATCACTGTAGTAGCGTAACATCTCACACTCACACCTTCAAAATTATTCATGGTTTTAATCTTTTTCTACCCTAAAGGGATGTATTTCCTATTACCTGCCAGGTACAGAGGAGCAGGGAGGGAAATCCTTCCTTGAACATACAAGGGTCCAGAGAAAAAGACCCCCTACAAGAAATGGATGACGGGCATTTATGTCAGGCCGTCTTGAGTCCGCCTAATATGCAAGGCTTTATATCTGCAATCATGTTTGTTCATTTTCATTCCGCCCACAAAGCCGCCTTATGAGGCAAGCGTGTGGCTATCGCTGCTGCTAGTAAGGCGGAGAAGCCATCCCTGCAGCGCCTTCCTTGCGTACCCCAAGAAGAAAGCGCCTCCAACGCCACCCCCAGACCACCCCAATTACAGAGGTACGATTTTACACCCCGAAAATGAGGTCTGGAAGAAGGAAGCTCTTCCGCCAACACGGCCACCGGTCGCCTCCCCTCCCACCCGCGAGCAGCCTCCCCGCTCCCGCGGGAATCCCCCAGCAAGGGAAGCGCGCGCCCGGCCCGGCCCGGCCCGGCCCTTCCTCTCCCCTCCTGCAACCCTGCAGGGCGCGCGAATGCGCGCGTACTCACCACTCCCCACCTGCACAGGTTACCCTCGGACCCCGACCCCAGCCTAGTTCAAAAGCGGCCACTACGCCTGCGCGGCTTTCTCTTTGCCCAGCCGGCAGCGCACGCGCCTTGCTCCATGAAAACAACCCGAGGGGAGGGAGAGCGGGAGGGTTTAGGAAGAGGCGACTCCAAAAGTCTCCAATCGCGGCAATGGCCCTTCGCGAAACAGCCAATCAGCTAAGGGAGACATCAGCCGACACTTCCTTGTCGTCATTCCACTGGTCATGGGCTGGGTTGCCGGCTTGCTCCCTCTGCTGCGGGTGGAGGAGGGCTAGTAACAGAGCGGTCTCTCCCGTCCCTCCGTGCCTGCTTTCAACCAGGAGACCAGGGCCTGATTTCTTTCCCAGAGAGACCCGCCTGGCGCCAGTAGTAGAATCTTGGGGCATCAGCCAAAAACGTTTCTATTTCCCCATAGATGTTCCCCAAATATTTTTTTTGTTTACCTGAAATTCAATTTCCCAGAAATATCCAAAATCTAAATGTTTGCATTGTTTATCTTTGCTGCTTGTTTCCCTTTTAATTTTAAGTTGTGCTGCTGACGGTTTTATTTTTCCTATATACCGCCCAGATAACTTTGAATGTTTGGCAGGTTAAAAATGTAATAAATAAGATGTATATGTTATGTTTGTATTATTGTTGTAAACCGCCCTAGAAGCTCTGCTAATGGGCAGTAGAGACATCTTTAAATAAAATCCATAAGGATACAAGCCCTTGAGTACTTCTCTGGCAGTAAGCCTCATTGAACACAGCAGGACTTACTTTTTAGGGTAAACATGGTAGGATTGAGCTCTAAATAATGTAAGGCCTAAATTTAGAGAATAGATTAGGACTGACTGCAAAACAAAAACCTCAGCCCTATGCTAGCTGCCCCAAGAAGCTTGTGTGAAAATCTATTTTGAGACTGCTTCAGAAGTAACCAGTATAGTTTTATCTCAGTATTTTGTAGATATATGTTTGTGATATAATTACATGAGTCCACAATTTGTACCACACATGGAAAAGGGAAAACAAAAATTTATTTGGGAAACTTCTGGATGCAGTTATGGCTAGGATGAGGACTAATAAACTGTATCTGAATCCTGATCTTAATCACCCAAATGTTTAGTTTTTTAACAGTTTTTAATGCTTTATGTGTGTATGTTCTGTGTTTTAAAATTTTAAATTTTGTATACTTGTTTTTATCTCAATTTTAGAATCTCTGTAAACTGTCCTGAGAGCTCTGGCTATGGGGGCGGTATATAAGTGTAATAAAATAAATAAATAAATAAATAAATAAACCTTATGGATGGATAGTTCCCAGGTCTGGGAATTGGGCTGTTCTGGGTGGGGTTGTATTCCCTCTGAAGGAGGAGGTACACAGTTTGGAAGAGCACCTGGATCCATCTTCATCTCTGGAGGCCCAGGTGACCTCAGTGGCCTGGAGCACCCCTTGCCAACTTTGGTTGGTGCCCTAACTACACCTGTTCTTGGATAAGGAAACCTAGCTATGATGGATCCATGCACTTGTAACCTCACAATTAGACTACTGCTCTTCAGTGTGGTTTGGAAGCTGCAGCTAATTAGGATTTTCACATAAGACCTTGTTGGCCATTATGACTAGAAGGACCCTTAGTTTGACCCAGCATGGCTCTTCCTATGTTCTTAAAAGAACTGCATTGGCTACTTATTAGCTACTGAGCCATGTTCAAGGTTATGTTGTTGACATGCAAAGCCCTAAACAACATAGGACCAGGATATTTGCCTTCCCCTATATGCACCCAGCCAACATTTAAGATCTTTAGAGAAGGTTGTACTGGTTGTTCTGTGACAAATAGAATGTTGCCACGTAATATCTCAAATGTGCCTTCTCGGTGGTGGCACCTACGTTCTCAAAAACCCTCACCCATGCAGTGTGGGAGGCAGAAAATATGATATGTTTCAACCTCCTTCTGAAAATGCACTTGTTTCCCCCATGCTTTCTCTAGCTTGTAAGCAATTGTATTCATTTTATTACATTTCCGTTCTGCCTGATACCCGAAGCTCTCTGGGCAGCTGACAAAACTTAATATTGCTGCTCCATTTTACAGTTTCTTATGTTGTTGTCAATATTCAACCATGCTCCTCTTCCCAAACTCACAATTTAGCAATTATTTTAGTTTTAAAAGCATGCAAGTGAATGTTATTTATTTATATACTGCATAATATTTTATTGTAGTTGGAATTGTTTTAATAATGTATTTTAAATGTAATTTTTATTGTTACTGTAGCTGAAATTATTTTAATAGTGTTTTAATGTAAATTTTAATATTTATATTTGAACTGCTTAGAGATTTTATTCCAACGGGTCTACTCTAAATATGACTAAGACTGAATCCAATCCTAAATCTACACCGTGGACCCAACAAAATATCAACATAATTACCATAAAAAGTTGTCTTTAAGCTAGGGTGATCCAGTTAACTTTGCTCTAAATTACCAAGTGGATGGCATACAAAAACCACATGTCCCTATAGAACACAGTGGAAATTATTTCTGAATAAAAATGCAGGAAAGTTGTGATTCTAAACATCAGCATATCTATCACCTTCTGCATGATAAGGCACAACATGAGGCAGTTGTGAGGTGCAATAGATTATTATTATTATTATTTATTTATATAGCACCATCAATGTACATGGTGCTGTACAGATAACACAGTAAATAGCAAGACCCTGCCGCATAGGCTTACAATCTAATAAAGTTGTAGTAAACTATAAGGAGGGAAAGAGAATGCAAACAGGCACAGGGAAGTGTAAACAGGCACCGGGTAGGGTGAAGCTAACAGTATAGAGTCAGAACAAACTCAATATTTGAAGGCTATAGGGAAAAGAAAAGTTTTTAGCTGAGTTTTAAAAGCTGTGATTGAGTTGGTAGTTCTCAAGTGTTCTGGAAGAGCGTTCCAGGCATGAGGGGCAGCAGAGGAAAAAGGACGAAGCCGAGTAAGGGAAGTGGAGGTCCTTGGGCAGGCGAGAAGCATGGCATCAGAGGAGCGAAGAGCATGAGCGGGGCAATAGTGTGAGATGAGAGAGGAGAGATAGGCAGGAGCTAGACCGTGAAAAGCTTTGAAGGTAAACAGGAGAAGTTTATATTGGATTCTGGAGTAAATTGGAAGCCAATGAAGAGATTTCAGAAGCGGAGTGACATGGTCAGAGCGGCGGGCCAGGAAGATGATCTTAGCGGCAGAGTGGTGGACAGAGACCAGCGGACTGATGTGAGATGAGCTTGTTTTTCCTCCTAAACCTTCTCCTCACCTCTCATTCTCTCTTACTGTCAACGATGTCACGCTTACTCCGGTCAAGGAAGCTCGTAGTCTTGGCTTTATATTTGATTCCTCGCTCTCCTTTATTCCTCATATCGAGGCAGTAGCTAAATCCTGTCGTTTCTTCCTGTATAATATTGCCAGGATTCGACCATTTTTGTCTGTCTCTTCTGCCAAGACTCTCGTTCACGCACTGGTTATCTCTCGGTTGGACTACTGCAACCTCCTTCTCTCTGGCCTCTCCTCATCTCACATCAGTCCGCTGGTCTCTGTCCACCACTCCATCATGCAATATAAGGCACATTCTTACTTTGGAAGCTCCACTTATGCCATAGCTGACAACACAATAGGCAGCCAACCATTTACACAGTAAGGGGGCAATCCTATGTGTGGTTAGACAGGGAAAAGTCCTACAACACTCTAGCATTCCCCAGCCAGCATGTCAACATTCAACCATGTTCCTCTCCCCAAACCCACAATTTAGGAATTATTTTAGTTCGTATTCCAGATACTTGCAAAATATCTGTCAGAGATATTAATGGTTATCAGGATAAATAAATCCCTCTTTATTTGTTTCTTTTAAAGGAGTAGATTGTTGTGCCATAGACATCCTTCATTAAGATACTGGTTGTTGGGTTGGAAGAGATGTTGCAAATATACTGAAGAAGTGTGCAAAAAGGATAGAGTGAGAGAGACCTCTGCTGTCTAGATAGGGGAGGCACAAACGCATTTGCTGGTAAACAATTTCAGTTGTTCATAGTATGTAAAAACACATCTCCTATAATAATTCAAAACCTTACGTCCCAGTCTTAAATTAATTGGCTAGATTTGTTATTGTTTTGTTTTTAAAGGAACATGCTAAATTAGTTCTATATTTCTAGGAGGACTTAACAACTTTTCCCTCTGCCACACAGCAAACCACTTGTGATATGGGATGACAGTCTGTTATTCAAATTGTTAAATCTCTTTTTGAAATCCAGCAACTGCTTGGAACTACATTTGCACTGGTTTTAGTGGGGCATGGTTCCAGATGAATGTGTTTAAGACTGCATCCTTGTACAACTGAACATCTATATCATCCTCTTTATGGGAGTTGTGTGCCCTACTAGAGAATCTAATGCAAGATGTAAATGATGTAACTTTCACCAAGGTTTCCTTTGGAGACCTGCATCTCATCTCATTTATGGTGTTTTGCACTTCCGACTCCACAGCTCTGTGGAGTCGCTAGCAACTTCTTTCTACCCTTTTCTCTAGAAGTTGTAGCTCTAGGAATAGCACTTAAATATCTTGAGAGAACCCTATGATAACATTCAGCTGCCACCAGTATGCTGATGACACTCAACTCTACTTCTCCTTTCCACCCAAATCCAAGGAAGTGTCTCTCAGCAATAATGGACTGGATGAGGGCAAGCAAATTGAAGCTTAATCCAGACAAGACAAAGGTGCTCCTAGTTAGTCATAAGGCAGATAAGGGAATAGGGATTCAGGGTTACACTCCCCCTGAAGACACAGGTTCGCAGTTTGGGTGTATTTCTCTATTCAGCCCTGAGCCAGGAATGCATTTGTACAGTTAAAGCTAGTGCACCAGCTGCCTGTTCCTAGAGACGTCTGCTCTGGCCGTGGTGACACATGCCTTAGTTACATGCTGCTTGGATTACTGTAATACTCTACATGGGACTGCCTTTGAAGAGAGTTTGGAAACTTGAGCTGATTCAAAGAGCTGCAGCCGGAGTGTTGATTGGGGCTGGTTACAGGGAGCACTGGCTTCCACACTATTTCCGGGCACAATTCAAAGTGCTGGTTACACGGCTTGTGTCCAAGTTATCTGAAAGACTGTATCCTCCCTTACAAGCCTGCCGGTGCCCTGAGATTTTCAGGGAAGGCCCTTCTCTTGGTCCCACCACCATCACAGGTATGCCTGGTGGGCTTGCGGGAGACAGCCTTCTCAGTGGCTGCTCTGGGACCCCCATCCCAGGGAGGCTAGACTGGCTCTCTCCCTGCTATACTTCCAGAGGCAGGCAAAAACTTCCTTGTTCCGGCAGGCCTTAGGGAATAGTCCGGCCCTTTGTAAATATGCTGGGTTTTTTTTTCTTTATTTGTCATTTGCTTTTTAATCTTTTAAATGTTTTAAAACTGTAGATGGTTTAATTATATTTTAAGTTTTGTATATTTTTATTTATATGTTTTAACTGTATCTGTTTTAATTTTGTAAAGCTACCTTGGGTCCCGTATTGGGGAAAAAGGTGGGATACAAATAATAATGATGATAATAATATTAATAATCGCCATGGAAGTTAAAGAACTATGGGAACAGGAAAAAGTCACAATTATCCTGTTAGTCACATCAGTCACCGGCATCACATCAAAAAGCTATATAGAAAACCTTCAGAACCTGGGCCTACCAAAATACATCCACACCAACATCCAGAAAGCAGTCATACTTAAAACATGCTCAATTGTCAGGAAATTCCTGAATCAGTAAAAAGCAGCATAACCTGGCAAAGCCCGTCCTGTCTGTCTAGAAAAACCATCATGAGCGAGAAAAGAAACAATGATAATATACTCGGCACACTATGTTAGTTCCACAAATTCACACATCTGCATTATGACTGAACATGAAGAGAGGAGTGTTGTACATCATAGAGAGTGGTCTACATTGGAGTGTATGCAGCATAGATCTAGCTTTCCACAGCAACTGCAATCCTATGCAGATAGCACACCTATGGGTATTGACTTCAGTGGGCTTGGGCATGACTAATTTAATTAATTTTATTTACTATTTATTATTAATACTTCTTTACCAATAAAGTAAAATCTCCAAGCGGTTTACATACAAAATATAAAATTCACAGTTAAAAATGCATATATTACTGCGTTTCAACTTATAAAAAAATGTTAGATCAAAAGAAACAATAAACAGACAGTAAAATAAAGCAACATCATGATCATCAGTTATAAGCCAGATTTTCTGCCTCCTGAACTGAACGGAGGAGGATACTCCAGTGGGTGGGTCCCACTCCTGAAAAAGCCCGCTTTTGAGAGATTACATGGCAACATTCTCTTGGTTATGGAATGGAAAACAAGTCCTCCTCTGAAGATGCTAAGGGTTGGCTGGGTGTATACTTGTGGCATGAAGCAATGACGTGCTTGTGGCATAGAGCAATCTTGAGCCTCAAGCAGCCTGCCGTGTGCATGTCTCAGGCTGGAGGAGTGCTGAGGGCACTGCAATAGTCCTGTCAAATTTTGCACTTAACCACTGCAAAATATATTGTTCACTACATTACACACAAGAAGTATTGCATTGGTGTCGTGGATACCTCTCAAAAGCAATGCCCATGAAAATTTAATTTGGATTTTTTTGTATTACCCTCTATCCAACAGTTTATATAAAATGAACAAGTAACTCAGTATACGAAGGGATTTATAGTTGATCCTCGCCCTTTCTGTCATACAGATAATATAATTAGAGCTGCTGCAAGCTGTTTGCCTTCAGAAAAGGCCCTTTTAAACCTTATAATCCTTTTTAATCCCTGCAAACACGCATCCAGTACTGTAGCTGTGACTTTGGAACTTGCCAGTGGCACTCTCCTATTGGCTAGTAAAATGCTGCTAGCATGAAGGAAAGCCATGCCTCCCCCTACGAAATGGCCTGCTCTCCTGGTTGCAACGCCAGCCTAGCAACCGAGAGGTCATTTTAGGCCTCTGGCATTGCATTGCTTCTGTGATATTGTCAGAGCACACCAGTTCCCTTTTCCAGTTGATTTAATCCAGTGCTCAAGGAAAACACAGCAATTGCATTGCATGTTGCTTCTCAGGATAGTTGATACACAAAAATATGACAAAACCATTGGGTGTGTGTGTGTGTTCCTCCCCTCTTTTCTTTTTGTCTGCTGAGGTGGCCCTCATCAACTGCACTTTCCATGTCCTGCAGTATCCTCCGTTTTGAAAGGAATGGTGTTTAAATTGCTTTGCAGTTCGTAAGTGCCACAATGTAATAATCAGCTGAGTGGTTTCATTTGACTGAACAAGATGTAATATCCTTTAACCCCCTTGAGAATTAGCATGCAGAGCCAAATGGAGGACAGTAGTTTTAAAACTACAAGCAGGGAAATGTACCATCAAAAGCAGCCCACAAGTAGAGTTCTCTTCTTTCGATAAATGCCTCACCTATCAATGCAGTTTAGGTCCAGAGGTTAATAACTATGTTTCCCATCGTCACTGAGAGACCTTCATGGGCGTGTGGAGATTTAAACCCAACACTTTAAGCACTACACACTGACATTCAGTTGAGCTTCTACTTTAAACTTGAGACAAGAGAAATGTGAGATGTCTAACTTTGTTTCCAAAAGGGCTTCTCAGTGATCACTCAGTATTTGATGTCATCAGTCCAGCTTCTACACAACTTCAGAGCTTGAGCACAAGGAGCCACCAGGCTTTCTGTCAAACAGGTCAGTGAAGAACAAGGTTCTAAGGCCAGTTCTCATTGCTCCTCTGACATTTAACTTATATTTTGCATAACGGCACAGGAAACAAAGCTGCCACCTTATACTAGGACCTGATCAGATATAAGAGTGGGCTTTCCAGCCTTCTATAATATTGTCCAAAAATTAAGACCAAAGCATGAGTGAGTATGATGTTAGGAAGGGGGCTTGCCCATCCCAGGAAGCTTCACAGGTGGATTGGGAACCACAGTTAAAAACACTATAGATGTTCCTGATCTGCAGGTACTAACTCTAAAGTTTAGTCAAAATATTGTGGGATTTGGCATAATTTTCTGGTTAGTTTTTTAAAGTGTGTCCTCTGTTGAATATATTTGCCATTTTAGGGTGCTCCACCCTTAGCGGTGGTGATAAGGGTGAGGCACCATCTCATATAGCCTGGGATTGAGATCTTGAGATCTATTGCCCCAGGTGAGAGTTCCCAGTTTGAGAATTTTGAGAATTCCCAGTTTGGATGCTTGATGCTGATGGAACTTGGTAAATTGGCATCTTGATTTATCTACATTTTGTTGTCCTGCTGTAGTTTTCATGCTGGGTTGATTTACATGGTTTTGTTATTTTGAAGATTGATTGATATTTCCCTATTTTTAGTAACTGACACTGAGTATTTGAAATTAATTTGAAATGCTATTACAATTCTGTTGCTTATATTAATGAAATATATTGTTATTCAATTTTATTGTTTATCTGCTTATTGGAATGAAACTTAATTGGATTAGACAGCATTAATTGAAGTTTTGTTAAGCAGCCAGTTACATCCTACAGTTTGTTCTCGGGTTAACATTGGTTTGCATAATCCTTAAGCAACTCAGAGTGGACATCACAATATCAACCTACTGTTGAGGTGATCATAGGTTGTCAGGGGAGAGGCTGTAGCTCAGTCATATAGCCCATGGTCTGCATGCAGAAAGTCCCAAGTTCAACCCCCAGCATGTCCAGGAAGGGCAAGAAAATGTCTGCCTGAAACCATGGAGAACTGTTGCCGGACAGTGTTGACATTATTCGAGAAGATGGACCAATGCTCTGACTCAGTAGAAGACAGTTTTCTATGTTCTATGTTCCTAAAATGAAACCAGAAGTGAGGAGCACACTGGAGGCAGCCTCCTCCAGCTCATGCCTGGTAAATCGTGAATTAATCAAGCCAAAATTTACCGTCACATGCAAACCAGGTCAGTGAGTGTTCTGAGGGGAAGGAGCATGTTTGCAGCTTTCAGTTTGTTAAGGGAACGGCAGGATATAAAATGTAATAAATACATTTTTAAAAATGGCCGATGTGCCATTATACGCCACAAACTGTCATCTAGCAGCGATTAGACTCCATGGACACCAAGAGAGTATTGAAGGTGCTGTAAGTCAGGAGCAAGTGAAAAACAAGCCAAAGGTGGGGGCAGAACCAAGGATATTTTCTTTAAAACATTATTTGTAAAAAAGTTTAATGAAAGTGCCAAGTGCCTACGCGTTTCAGACACAATACGTCCTTCCTCAGGGCTTATTTTTAACAAGGTTTTTGCAGTTGTCTGCTCCGTGAAGTACTAGGCTAGTTAAAGTGCAAGAGCTATACTACAGTGACCAGATTTAAAAGAGGGCAGGGCACCTGCAGCTTTAACTGTTGTGATGAAGAGGGAATTTCACCAGGTTCCCCATATATACAAATGACACCTGCTGAAATTCCCTTTTCAATACAGCTATTAAAGATACAGGAGAGGAGCCCTGTCCTCCTTTTCATATGGTCACCCTAGATAAAAGCCAAATGACACCACTGAGGCCTAATTGTTGAGGTACAAATGCATCTCTCCATCTCTCCCTTCTCCTTGGGAAAAGGCTCTCCTTCCAACATCAAAGTTGCACTGAGGCCCACCAGTTCAGGTCGGGGAGGGGGGTCTTAGAGATATACATTGTTTGTGCAAGGCCAGCATACAAACATTAAATCAAAATATCTTTTTCCGGCAGGACTGCTGTACCTTTAACAGTATCCTAATGCAGAGAGATCAATTAGCAAAAGACTTTCCCACCAGATTTCTCTATACCATTAGAAGCTTCACTTGCTCTGTGTTAGGTTGCGGTTAAAAGTACAGATGCAAGATAGCTAAAAATATGGTAACCTTTGTCATTATGATATTTTTTCATACAGAAAATTCTATCTAATATAGTACTAATTGCATGTGCTGTACATTGAGCGTACTATACTCTGAAGCAGCCCATTCAGAGATTAATACCCAGTCAGTAACGCTTAAAGAAAATTAAGCAAATTCATTGTTTCTGGGATGACTTTAAAATTGCCATCAGTAGTGTTCTACTACTCTTTTGTTGTTGTTGTTCATTAAGACATTATATAATTAGATCATTTATTTCAGCTACATGGATTTTCATATTGCAGTTTACAAAGACAGTGGATTTTAGAGCAAGACAGCAGAGATCCTGAAGTCAAAGCTGACTTTAATGTCACTGAGAACCAGTGCTAATCCATTCATTTTCCTGTTAATTCTTTTCTTACATTCTTTAATCTTTTGTTGTTGTTGCCAGACCAGGTATTCATGGTAACATAACCCTGTATTATCTTCTACCTACAGAAACAGCAGGTTTTCAAAGTACAGCACTAATTATCCACAGTTAAGCATATTTCAAGTTGTAATTAAGATTTCCTAAAACCCAGCTGTCATTGTTTTCAATTGAAATTAATTTATTCATTTGCATGGAATAGACTTTTTCATGTAATACCAGTACACTTACTAGTGTGAGAAGCATCATCAGTATTTGTACAGACTGTCATCTTTACTTGAATACCTGAAATAGTACCATGTTTTGTCAACAGAAGCTGTCCCCTCTCACAACAGGCAAACAGTGATATCTAGTAACCTGCCACTTCTTGAAGCATTTCTACACAAGGCATTTATTGTGCATTCGTGATCCCTTACCCTTGTTGTTTACTGATTCTTTAGACAAAGTTGTTATCCTTCAACTTCACTTCTGTTTTTTCAGAGCACTTTCCTGGGTTTCTTAAAATGGGGAAATGGGGTATCATTTCTGAAAGCGCTGTTTCTACTTATGTATATTTGCATTGTTCCACTATAGCATTGCTCCACCTAGAGGTTATGTATCAGAAAATAGTAAAGAAAACGCTATTTGTGTAGAGCACGGATCTCAATTCTGTGTCAAAACTGAATGTAGATACAACAATTAACAGCCTTGTGAACTTTGGGTTTTTTAATTACAAGCCCATTTAACTGCATTAAGTAGTTTCCCATATGTGCATTCTGACCCAATAACTATTTGCTTTAGGGGATGGAGTTATGGTGCAATCGTAAGAAGTGTCCAAATTAGGGCTGTGCATGGACCCCCTGATCCGCTCTGGATCCCGATCCGCAACTTCTGGATTGGGTCCACTCTGCCCCGCGTCGATCCGCCTATTGTCCACTCCGTTCCACTCCGGGGCTCCGGATCGGAGTTCCATGTTCCCCCCCCATAGACTTGCATTAAAAATGTCAAATACCTATAACATTTTTAGTTTTAAAGTTAGAAATATCAAAATGGGCACCATGAGAGCTTATAAATATATCCAGATTCATGGCCATTTTGAAGGAAATCCAAGTATGCCCTGATTTTTGGGGAATATTAGCAAAATCCCCTCACCATTTTCAGAAATGCAGTTATCTCCATCCTTTTTCCAGATACACACCTGCAACTGCCCACCATGAGAGCTTCCACCAAGATCCTTATTAATGCCCATTTTTTGGCACCAATTAGAATATCAGAAAAAGAGATAAAAAGTTGGCAGAATATGTTAAATAATTATTGTAATGGAGGTAGGAAAGCGAGAATAAATAAAAAGTGGTGGTACTTAGCACAGAAGAAAGGAGGATTGGGAATCCCCAATATAAAGGCATATTATACATCCAATAGGTTAAGACATATAGTAGAAGGCGTTATAGGAGTAGGGGAATTAGGTTGGTTGGAGGATGGAGTAAGAAAAGATAAAGAGTGGCAACTGGAAAATATATATTTTTAGAGAAGATAGTAAAAAGAGCGGGGAAGAAATAGGAAACCCTTTATTGAAAAAGCATTGGGAAATCTGGCGATTATATAAGAAGGAGTTATTTTCGAATATATCTCCATTAACACCTGTGATAATGTTAAGAAACTTTCCAGGGAATTTAAAAGAGAGACTGAGTAAAATTTTAATAGAGAAAAAAATAATGAGGTTAAAAGATTGGTTAAGAGAGACGAATAGTGGGAGGGAAATAGAAGAGGTGTTTAAGGGGGAGAATTTAAACTGGTTAAATTATCAGCAGTTAGAGCAATGGACAAAAAAATGGGTAAGAGATAATGGGGAGTGTAGTAAAATGACGAAATTTGAAGATTTGATTTTTAGGAAAGAAATTGAGATAGGAGAAAATAAAAGGATAAAAGGTTTAACGAGTGAAATATATAGAATATTGGCTGAAAAGGGAGAGATAGGGGAAATGGGGAAGATGGTATGGGAAACTGATCTGAGAGTGCAGATAGGGCAGCAGAGTTGGGAGGGAATATGGAGACAAAGAGTGTTGAGAAATATGTCTGTGAGAATAAAAGAAAATTATTATAAAATTGTTTGGAGGTGGTATCTGATCCCGGTGAGATTAAACAGAATAAATAAGACGAATTCAGCAAATTGTTGGAGAGGTTGTGGAGGGAAAGGAACGTATTTACATATGTAGTGGGAATGCGAATGTGTGCAAAAATTGTGGAAAATGGTGTTTATTGAGATAAAAAAAATTATGGGAATAGAGATGGAAGAGACACCTATAGTAGCATTACTATCACTATATGGCAATTTAAAGTGTAATAAAGAGATTAAAGAATTGATAACCAATTTGTTGACAGCAGCAAGGTTAATTATAGCTAGGAACTGGAAGGTGCAGGGAAATTATTATATAGAAGAGTGGTATAAGGAAATATGGGATATAGCTATTAATGACAAATTGACATGTAATATAAGGTTAAGAAAAGGTATAACAAATGTAAATGAATTTGAGGGAATTTGGAAACAGTTCCTAGAATATGTATTCTCTAAGGGGGGTGGAAAATCACCACCAGAAGAAACAATGAGATTTTGGAAGCAAGAATAGATCCCGAAAAGTGGTGGGGTGCATTTATGATATGTTATGTGATTATGGAAAACTAGATAAGTATAACTTGGAATTATAAGCAATGTATGTTTGTTTATTTCTTTTTTCTTATGTGGTAATTGTATTATGTGATTTTTAAAATAAATAATTAAAAAATTTTTAAAAAAATTAATGCCCATTTTGGAGGAAATCCGAGCATGCCCTGATTTTGGGGGGATTTTGAAAGTTTCAACCCTCAACCCTAATCCCATTTAACAAAAGTGCATACATCTCTGTCACTTTTCAAGTTGGAAACATCAAAATGGCCACCATGAGAGCTTATAAATGTATCCAGATACATGCCCATTTTGAAGGAAATCCAAGCATGCCCTGATTTGGGGGGAATTTTTAAAGATATATCTAAATAAGAATCTTCATCTCAGATTAAACACTTCAAAAATGGACACACGGAACTTCCAGAAATCTTAAACAGGGTGAGCGTAGCAGCAATGCAGCTGCCTTTTCATCATGAAGAAGGACTGATGCCCTGAGTCAAAGCAAGACACACACAAACCGGCCCTGTGAGGTGGGCACAGAGGAGGAGAGGAAGCAGGCGGCTATGCCCTTGTAGCACTGGGAGAAAGCTTGCCATAGGCTTGTGGTGCTGTTGACCCATACAGCCCATCTACATCTCCCAGGCACCAGGAGGGCAGAGGTGCTACACGATGTACGACTATGCCATAGATCTATGGAGAAGTAAGTCCCAGCAGATCCCAATACACCACAGTGACAGCACCCAGGTGGAGGCGGGAAGGCGGGCATGCAGCAGACATTTCTGCAGGCGCAAGTAAGTGAGCCAAGGATTGTTTCCAGGCCACTCAAAGCCAGTAATGCAAACCGGCCCTGTGAGGCGGGAACAGCACAGACAGATGCCTTTTGCATCCCATAACTAATAGGGGGCTAGGAGGATAAGAGTAAAGCTTTGTGTTCCTTCCCTCAGAGTTGATTGACTGCACTGTGATCACAGCCATTATTAAACAATAATAATGTTAATAATAGCAGTACTACTACTAATAATCACAACAACAATAAGAAGTTGAAGCACAATGAAAAGCCTGCCTGACTTCACTGAAGAGGGAAAGCCAGGAGAGCTTTGGCTATGGGGCGGTATAAATTTAATAAATAAATAAAAACCAAAGGATGGGTGGAATTAAAAGCAGCAGTGTTGCTAATAATCACAACAACAAGAATTTTTTTTAAAAAGGCTGTGTCTAACTTTATTACCAGTAAGGGGAAAGTGGACGTGCCCAGTGGGACAGGGGCCTGTGCCACCACTCATTTGGCTGATCCTGTCTAGATACCTGCCTTTGAGAAGCCACGTCACACCTCAACTCGTGCAACTCATTGGCTTTTCCACTGGCTAACCTTTGGAGGGTTCTGATGACCCCCAAGGCAGGGCAGTGTGCACTGAGCATGTCCACATGCCGTATGGACATCATCCCCTTGCACCACTTCTATCCAGTTGTCCACCAAGTTTATGGTGGGTACCTAGCAGTGGTGTGTTGCCTATCTGTTATTTTACTTAGTATATGATTTAAGGTTGTGTGTGTGAGTTTACTGGGGCTACTGTTTCAAAACACTGAAAAAAGTCCGATCCAAAGACAAGAAAGTAAAGTTACTAAGTATCCCATTTTGCTTATCTCTCCCCCCCCCCTCAACGTTGGGACTGGAGGATGCTTCACATCAGGTGATCACTTATCACAATTGGGAGTTGAATTTGTCAATCAAGGGTGAAAAAAAGAGCTTCCCCCCTCCCGTTTTACCCATTCTATAAAAATTAATAGCAAGCAAACCACACGACAAGAAATTCTGAAAATCAACACAAATTTTCCCCAATCATCATTCTCTAAGCACAGTAAGTTTCAGGGATGTAGCTTTAAAAACAAAAAAGTTATACACAATTTTTTCACCCAATGCAATCCTATGGGGGAAAAGTTCCAAAATGGCAGGTGGAGCCTCGCAAGTAAGCGGATCGCTCCGCAAATGGGTGGTCTGCTTTGCAATGCTTCGCTAAGCCCCCGACTCATTTCATATCCATCTTTAACAGAGGCAAATCAGGCCACTCCAATGCCGCTTCTACAACCCGAAACGAAGCGGAGCACAGCCCTAGTCCAAATCATAACTGTGTGTCATTGTACATAGTGCATATTCTTGTGCAAGAGTGCCTTGTTGTTTTGCTAGCCACCTCCTGTTATGCATTGTTATCTAGACTGTAGTGTTTCCATATTCAAAGTGCCCTGAATCTCTAGTCTTTTTATTTTCAGATCTATTAGGTGGCCTCTGAGAGAAGAGTCCCATGCATTCATATCCACAGGGAAGAAGGGTAATATGACTGGTATTCCATAACAAAGTTTTGGCCTTATGGCCTCAGCTATAAAGTTCACAGGATGCCAGCTTGTCTTGTCTTCTCTAAAGGTTTGACCCAGACTGTTTTATTGAATATTAAATTGAATATAAATTGAAATAAAGAAATGAAGGGTGATCTTTTAGAATGCAATCCTAAACACATTGGGAGACTTTCTACATGAGGCATGTATTGTGTGACTGCAACAGTCACAGTAGTTTGTGGGTGCTTTACACAACCTCCTCCTCCTCCTGAGCCTCTCCCATTCTTTGCAACCACTATAGTGTTTTGCTTTTCTAATGAGGAAAGTATGAAAAATCTATAAATGGTGGCATGAAACCCTACTGTAGTTGTGCAATTCTGCTATACCACAGTGCCACCAACCAGTTGTGTAATGGAACATATGAAAAGGCAGAGAAAGAAAAAACCCAGAAAAAAGCGTGTAAAGGAGCTGATCTTAATCCCACAAAGAATCCAGAGGCAGAAGTGTAAAATGGTGGGTTAAAAGCCTCATGTAGAAAAGCTCTTTGTAGTAAGGCCATTTAAGCACAGTGAGACATATTTATGAGTTAACATGCATTGGATTGCTCTGCACATCATTACAGCAAGTCCAATTTGCATCAGACTTATAACAGCTGGAATTAATATATCAATCGTGTACAAGCGCCTTTCCAAACTTAGTGCCCTCCAGATGTGGAGTGGGGCTATAGCTCAGTGGTAGAGCTCATGCTTTGCAGGCAAAAGGTCCCAGGTTCCATCCCTAGTGTCTCCAGACAGGGCTGGAAAAGCTCCTTTCTGAAACCCCAGAGAGCCACGGCCAGTCAGTGCCAGCAGTACTGAGCTAGAATCAGCCTTCCTCAACCTGGGGCGCTCCAGATGTGTTGGACTGCATCTCCCAGAATGCCCCAGCCAGCTGGCTGGGGCATTCTGGGAGATGCAGTCCAACACATCTGGCGCGCTCCAGGTTGAGGAAGGCTGAGCTAGATGGTCCAACATTCTGACTCGGTATAAGGTGGCTTCCTTTGTGTTGGACTTCAGTGCCCATCATCTCCAATTAGTATGACAACAACATGCACCAGTTGCAGTGAAGCATTCCTTATTCCTAAACTTTAAGGAGGTAGGAAAGGCAGAAATTAACGTTACCCTTAACCTTTTCATTAAAATCTATTAAAATATTGAACCCTGTAATTTAACTAGGTCAGTTAATTCTAACTATTGACTAATTTGTGACATTATATCTCAATTATAGTGTTATTCTGTCATCATGGGCCACAGAGGTGGAGTTTTTAATTCAAGACTAGCAACTGAGTTTTTATAAATAGCATAATCACGGTTTTAGTGCACTCCAAATTCAGTTTTGTCATTGTCTCACTACACTACAATCTGTTATAAGGCACTCTAAGGATTTCATAGTTAACGGTATGGTATATATAAATGCCTCAAATAAATAATCATGATGATCCCAAGTCTTTACCTATCAGCAAAGTTTACCCCAAATGTTTTCTAGAAATATCTACTAACGAACAGCAAGAGATCTGTATTTTCATGCACAGTCAAACAACACCATTTTTTAAATAGCAAACAAGCTAGCTTTTCTTCTTACCCAAGTCATCAGCCAAGGAAATGTTAGTAAAGCTGTCGTCCTCCTCTTCCAGGGATTCTTCCATTTTGTTTCAGCAAGTTTTTTTTTTTAAATTTCAGAACTGCATTAAAGAGAAAGCAGCATATCCTATTTGCCTTTTGTTAAATCTTTAATGCTTCCACCCCCACCAAAGGTTACTTGATCCTCCCACTAAAAATGGCACACTTCTTGTTCTCACTAACAACGACACACTTGTTCACAGAACGATCTCTTCAACCTTGAGCTGCCTCCCGGAAATTGTTTTACCACAAAGTTAAATAGTTACAACAGCTTACACCGAGAGGTGCTGAGTAATCACCATTGTTTTAGTTTGGTATGGCATTTTACACAGGTCAGTTGCCATTCAGCTTAGGAAATACACAGTTATCATATACAGAAACTTAACATTAGAAGCGTTGTTCAAAACACACTTTGGAAGTTACGTAATTTTATTTAGTGGCACACCACATCTTCTAATGTGATCCTTGGTATATTCACTTGGAGATAACATTTGAATTATGTGTAGAGACATTTACAGGATTTCTGTTGTGCTGTATTAGAGCAAATTAGTTTATGTAATTTTCACTTTGCCTCTCCTACATGAAAATTATGACTTGAAAACCTGTGGCTGATTTACATATGAATCAGCATCTTTTGATTTCTTATCAGGGCTACGTTTGTGAACTGACACCATTGGAAAGCATTGTGTCTAAAGTGATGTGAGGTGGTGTGCAAATTTTGTAACCTGATTCACAAGTTCATTTTCTGCCATGGTGGCTTAAATAAACCACTGTGGTTTGCAGTATGTGCCAGGCACCCTCAGGGTGGCTCGTTAACCATGCAGTGCGGCTTATTTTTCTTGAACAATCCACCCTGAGAACCCAGGGTTTGTTGTTGGATTGTTCAGGGTGGTTAATAAGCCACACTGCTACCAAGACACCTTTTGGAAAACGCCCTAGGTTCAGACAACACGCTAACGCATGGTTCAACAAACAACCCATGGGTTAGTGCGGGTTAGTGTGTTGTGTGAACAGCCACTCTGAGTGGCATGACAATTATTAGGACATCGCAAGAATATTTTGTGGAAACCTGTGAGCTTTATAGATGAGTGGGAGTTTAAAGCTGGAGCTCCTCCAACATCTAACCACCACACAGGTTCTCCAAGTACACCATAGCAAATAAGGGCAAATCCTTTGCGAAACAAACTCTTATTTTGTTTTTAACACTTTTGTCTGAGGAAGAATAATTTAATAGCTGTCAATGTGCTTGAGCAACAAGTTGGCCTAATAAAATGCAGCACATGCTGCACTTATTCTGCATGCTTCATTCTGCAGGGCCAAGTATAAAATCTTAATATGCATCCTGCTGAAGTTTTTCAATAATCCTATTGAATTTTGTGTGTGTGTGTGTGTGTGTGTGTGTGTGTGTGTGTAGGGGGGCGGCTTTGGTTAAACTGTATGTCTCTGGAACTGCAGGATATGCACACTTTGAACTCTAAAGCTCTTATCTCACATGTTTAATTAATGTTATTTACCAGCATTGTTAGATTTTTATTATTTTGGCCATATGGCCTCCCTCTGGTAGATAATTGACACGGCTCCTTATAAGCAAGATTAATTTAACCCGAGTGAGAACGGTTGCTACTATGACTTCCTTCTTTTATTAGCAATGTGGTAATAAGGAACGTTCTAAAAGAAATAAAATATAAACTTGAATATAACTGTTATGTACTTATTAATGGACATCCGTTCTGGTGTATAATCTTGGATGAGGTTAGGCATCAACACTGAAGTAATGAATCCTCAACACTTCAATATTGGACTCCTCTTTTTATAGTACAGAACATTCTGGCTTTTATATTGGGTAAAACAAGGAGATAAAGTAGCAGTACTCTTGATAGACAGGAATGATGCAACCCCTACTCTTTATCCAGTCCTGCAAGTAGCCTAATTTTGTGATAAAATTCTATTATAGAATTTTATGAAATAAAATAGTGAAAATTCACAGAAAAATAAGGGATTTATACAGCTATGCCATAAATTAATTGTCTCCCAGAAAAGGATAAAATCAGCTTTACTGATAGTCATTGCACTCCATTTTTCTACAATCCTAAATGTATGTAATTGAAATAGTAGCATATTCCTTCCTCATTTACTTCTTCTTCTACTTCCCTCCTCTTTCTCTCTTCTTTCCCCTGTGTTGAATTTTAGATTGTAAGGACCTCAGGGCAGGAGCTTGTCCTCTTTCCCTCTGTAAGGTAGCAGTCCTTCCTGGTCTTCCCAGTCATTCTCTCTTGAAAGACAGAGCTGTGTGTGCCCTCAGCTGCCCTCAGATGTGATGCACGGTGACGGATGATACCCCACTGTCAGTGCCGAAGGAAGCTTCAACTGCTGGTCAAGCTGACTTTTATACATGGAATGGGAAAGTGCCCTGTGTTGGCTGCAACAAACCACGGACCTGTTCAAACGACATGCTAACCCATCATGGATCACTCAAAATCACACTCCACAATGGGTTAGTGTGTCATGGGGTGGGAAATTGCCTTTGCCACAATGGGTGAACTAACCACGCCCACCACCCACCTTCTGCAGGAGGCATCCACCGTGGTTCTGTGTCATCTGGCGGGAACTCTGTGGGGTTTGGCCTCGTTTCAGCAAAACCAAATTGTTTTAAATGGCAGCAGTGATAGAGTCCACCAGCAAGAGCAACTCCACTTCCAGCAATGCTCTTGCCACCGTGGACTTTCTCCATGGTTGGTGGCCAATTCCCCCCCCCCCGCCCCATTTTTCTCAACAGAGGGGCTTCCAGTCACTCATTTGGGGCATGGAGGATGGTGGTATGTGTGGTTAAACAGCTTGGAGGCAAGTGACATAACTATGGAGGGGGGTAGCAGAACCATGGGTTGCAGTGTTGTTCCATGAACGTGTGGTAGGTCCACTTGTCATGGATCTGTTACTCTTCCCCTCCCCATAGTTCCACTATGCACACACCCCCGGTGCGCATCTGGAAAGGCCTAATGAGTGAAGGGACTAATCAAGCAAAGTAATGAAATAGGCACAGGCAAGCAGTCAGATACTTGGGGTCTGGCTAAGGTTGGAGTGGTCAAGATAGCAGGCAGAGGTCAAATCACAGTTAGGCAGTCAGATACAGTTAGGCAGTCAGTTAGGCAGTCCAGGAGCAAAGTCAAGAAGGAATCCAAGCATCAGTAGCACAGAGCATCAATCATAGGGCAAGGTAGAAGACACTGCTCTCTGATCAGAGTCACTTTCTCCCTTATTTATTTATTACATTTATATACCGCCCCGTAGCCGAAGCTCTCCGTGCGGTTTACAAAAGTTAAAACAGTAGACATTAAAAAAGTATACAAAATTTTAAACCATCAAAAACATAAGAACAGTATAAAAACAACAACATCCATTAAAAAACAACAGTTCTGGGGTCCGTCAAAAGACAAACTTAGCATTGTTAAATGCTGTTAACTGCCTGGGAGAAGAGAAAAGTTTTGACCTGGCGCCTAAAAGATAACAGTGTTGGTGCCAGGCGAGCCTCATCAGGGAGATCATTCCACAGTCGAGCGGCCACCACCGAAAAGGCCCTCTCCCTTGTTGCCATCCTCCGAGCTTCCCCTGGAGTAGGCACTCAGAGGAGGACCTTAGATGTTGAGTGCAGTCTACGGGTAGGTTCATGTTGGGAGAGGCATTCCATCAGGTATTGTGGTCCCAAGTCATAGGGCTTTATAGGTTTAAACCAGCACCTTGAATTGGGCTTGGAAATGTATAGGCAGCCAATGCAAGCGGGCCAGAATTGGTGTTACATGTTCAAACCTCCTTGTTCCAGTTATCAAACTGGCTGCTGCATTTTGCACAAGCTGCAGCTTCCAAACCGTCTTCAAAGGCTGCCCCATGTAGAGGGCATTGCAGTAATCTAATTTGGAGGTTACCAGAGTATGAACAATGGAAGCTTGGTTATCCCTGTCCAGATAGGGGCGTAGCTGGGCCACCAACCGGAGTTGGTAGAAAGCACTCTGTGCCACCGAGGCCACCTGAGCCTCAAGTGACAGAGATGGTTCTAGAAGGGCCCCCAAGCTATGAACCTGCTCCTTCAGGGGGAGTGCAACCCCATCCAGAACAGGTTGAACACCCCCCCATTCCGGTCAGAAGAACCACCCACCACCAGCATCTCAGTCTTGTCTGGATTGAGTTTCAGTTTATTAGCCCTCATCCAGTCCATTGTCACAGCCAGGCACCGGTTCAGCACATCCACAGCCTCACCTGATGAAGATGAAAAGGAGAAGTAGAGCTGCGTGTCATCAGCGTACTGATAACAACACACTCCAAAACTCTGGATGACTGCATCCAACGGTTTCATGTACATGTTAAACAGGATGGGGGACAAGACTGACCCCTGCAGAACCCCATACTGGAGAGTCCACGGGGCTGAGCAATGTTCCCCAAGCACCACCTTCTGGAGCTGACCCACCAAGTAGGGACGGAACCACTGCAATGCAGTAACTCCCACTCCCAGCTCAGCCAGTTGGACACTTCTTACAGGAGCCCTGATGATTAGCCTCATAAGGTGACAATGCTCTCTGGGACTGAGGTTGGTGGTTGTGGTTGCTTAGCCTCTATTTCTGAAGTAGAGCTCTCCTCTTTCTATGGGAATGATCCCGTGGTCTTCTCCCCACATCTCCTGCTATAGGTTCAATGGCATCATCTATGGGCATGGCTAGACGAGGGGGGATGAGCTCACGATTTTATGATCACAAGATCATCCCCTTCATCTACACGCACCCCGCAACGTCCCAGGAGGAAGAGAACATCACGGCTGCCATTTTGTTTTTGTTTTTAATTGGAGAGGAGTGCAGGAGTGCTCCTGTGCAAACTGTAAGTGGTTAAAAAACCCACAGCCACGCGCTCCCCACCCCACCCCCGATGGGCACAGAGCTCCTGAGGAGCTCCATACCCCATGCCCAGATCCCGGGTCCTTGCGGTTACTCACGAGGAACGAGGACAAAACCGTGACAGCGGACCACAGGTCCCGTGGTCTCAGGATCATATCCAGACCACAGGAAAAATCAAAACTGAAGGGTAGGGTGATATCCCGGAGAAAAGGAGGGATCGGCCCTCCCTGCTCCTTGCTCCTGTGCATCATGTGGACACGCAGGGACGATCCCTGGGATATCGCCCCGTCTAGACGTGCCCTCTGTCTGGGAGTTTTAGCTTCTCCTCAGAGGAGGAGTCCTCCAGCATGGCATGACATAGGAGGGGGGCACCATCTCTTCTTTTGCTACAGGTAGCAAAATGTCTTGGGCCATTGCAACACAAATAAAAGGTGCTTTATCACTAGCATTATAATACTATAATTAGACTAATAAGACTATAGCTATGATATATGCATTTATGTTAGCCTAGTTGGGATTACTTATTAAAGAGATGCTGCATTCCTAGTTCTTTTTAGAGTCATATAAAAACATTCTGAGCAGAAAAATAGTCCTATGAAACCTTGCAGAATCAAGCCTAAGAGATATGTAGAGTATATATTTGTATGTCTGTTATTCAGTATTTAATTAGTTTAAAGTTTGTGAACCGCCCAGAGAGCTTCGGCAATTGGGCGGTATAAAAATGTAATAAATAAATAAATAAATAAATAAATAAAGCAAGTGATTGAGTATATTTTATTTTTTTTCTACATAACTGAGTGAAGATTTTCTAAATTCTTCAACATATGCGGTATGCAAAGTGCAATATTTTAGAAGAACACGTCTTGTAAAAAAAATGACACCTGCCAGTAGATTTTTCTTGTAATGAACTCTGAAGAGAAGCATTTGTTTAATGCATGCTAATGAGGCAATGGTATTTCAGGTAAATGTGCAGCTCATTCAAAACTACTCCTATGGATGGTGTATGACAATCACCCACTTACAGAATGCAATTTTACAAAGGCTGAGCAAAAGTGCATCAGATCTCTTATTTTTATTTATTTAATCAATGTATATCCTGTCTTTTAGAAAATGTTCTTATAAGGCAGCTTACAAACATATATAAATTAAACAATTTATGAAAATATAAAAAATAGTTGAAATTAAACACCCAATCAAAATAAAATTAAACTCCAGTGTTACTGTTTCAAACAATAAAACTGGGGTATACGAAATATGATCAGTTTCATCCATGGAATAAATCTGATCAGTCACTTCTCATTTTCCATCCCAGAAGAAAGCCTGGTAATAGTGTTTTTCCCCCCACACACACCTTAATGTAGAGACGCTCACTGCTAGCAGCTATTTCCCTTCTGCTCATAGTTCTTTGAATACAACCCTTTGATTTAAAGAAGTCCATATTACAGTAGAGCTCTTCACTCAAGCCCCTCTCTATATGTACATCCAATGCATGGAAGAAGCAGCAGGATGTGCCTCACATCTCTCCTCCAATGTCCAGATGTTTGCTTTAACGTTTGAAAGGGGTTACTGATTGTATGGAGAGCTTATGTGGTTGGTAGGCTCCCGTTTCAAATGCCACGAGGAATGTGTAGATGTTGGAGACAGCAGCAGCGGGAGGCGGCAGTCCAGGGAGGTTTGGTCCCACAGCCTCCTCCACGTATTGGAGATATTTATGGAGAGAACTCGACTGAACAGCCCTATTACGTTAAATTGTCTGCTTTAAACATTGGGCTAATTATCCTTTCACTGACTAAATCCCTAGTGGAATGCAGCCTGAGACATGGTGTTTGCTCAGCCATTTTTGCCTTGCTTTTGCTTGAGCCTTGTGCATTTAGACTTCTCCAGCAGCTGTTCTATCTTTTCTCCAATGCATATGTCTGAAAAAATGGTTGATGAAAGCATCCATGTTTGAAGCTGGTTTGTGCTTAAGAGATAAATTATTCAAAATGACTGATGCTTTTATCTAATGTGATCAATAGCGTTATCATAATACTTACTAGAGGACAAACCATGGCTGAACGAGAAGGTGGAATTAGTTTTAAAAAATGGTTATCAAGGATGTTAAAATAAGCCAAAATTGACATAAAACACAACCTACAAGACTATATTTATGAAACCCAGCACAGCCAAGAAGCATGACTAGCTATTGCCTTCATTTTAATTTATTGTGCTTCATAAAGTGATATTTAGTTTTCTGCTCTTAATTACAAAATCACATGTCTTAAGTGCTGTAGTGACTTGGGGGACAACAGCGTAAAGACCTTCCTTCGTGAGAACTCCAGACTGATCCTTACAGAAAGGGCATTTTGATTGTACTGCCCCCGGAGAGCTTCACAAGGAAACTGCTGCCTTTTTCAATGAAGATTGATGACTACTAATGAAAAGCAGAAGAAGGGGGCACCTTTGTCATTACTGGCCCTGTCAATGTAAGCAAAGCCAACTAATGGAATAGCAGCTCTCACTGTCGTTGTCGAAAGTAGCCCTGGCAGAACACTGCAGAGTATGTCCCAGGCCATATTAATTCCATTTGGCAGTCATTTTGAAAGCCTCTGCTCTGATGCAGATTTCTTGGCTAGAGAAATAATATACCTACATTGACTACTCCCTGACAAACAATTCTCTAAGGTCTTCAAAATATTGAGTGCTGTTAAAACAATAGCGAGAAGTAGAATGAAATGAAGTGTGTGGACTACTCCTTCTTCTAAAAGGATCCTGAAATCCTTTTTATATGATATGATCCCAGAGATGGGATCATATCATATCTCAAGATTTACATCAATGTGACCATGAAGCACACGGACGGACATGTTATTTCACCCTTTATGGCTCATGACCTCTAGCAAAGAAGTCACCAGTACTCCTTTCATTAATCAGGTTCACATGATCAGCAGGTAGCTAAAAAGCCATGGTGGATTGTCAACTATGTTGTGCGTGATGGTCACATACCAGGTGGAGTTGCATAATTACCCTCAGCAACGTGGCTTTTCATGTTGTATGAACCTGGACAGAGTAGCTTGTTGGCATGGGTAACAAGCCACGCAGAACCCATGGGCTGTTGTAGAAGGACCCTAGCTCAGTGGCAGAGCACCTGTTTTGCAGGCAGCAGGTTACAGGTTAAATCCCAGCACATCCAGGTAGGGCAGGAAAAACTCCTGCTTGAACCCCTGGAGAGCCTCTGCCAGTCAGTGTCAACAATACTGGGCTAGATGACGCGATGGTCTGACTCCATATAAGACAGCTTCCTATGTTTGTACCCACGGCAACAAGCCATCCTGGTTTGGTTCGCAGGACACAATAAGCTGTGCTGCAAAAGATAATTATGCAAATCTCCCTGGCATGTGACCGGCACATGCAACATGGCTAACAAGTGCCTGACGATCATGTGAACTGGGCCACTGCCTTTCATTGACTTTCCATTGTCACACTCCTTGGATCTGGCAAAGTGCCGAAACCATTTTACTCCCACTTCATGTTCAACCAAATGTTTAGGTTTAACAAATGCACACACAAAATGTGCCCTATTAATTTTCTTCTTTTACTTTAATTCCTATAAATGCATTTGTCATTTAGAGGAATTTGCTGCGATGTACCTCGCTCACTGAACATGTTCATTCTAGCTCATGCAGGAATAATGTTGTGGGTTTTTAAAGGCAAACTTGTATGGCAGGGCAGTAATAAAGATTAAGGGAACTCTGTTACACTTTCATTATTGTCTGCCACTCCTCTCCCCTAAAAAACCCAACTTTTTCTCATAGTCTTTTTTTATTTTTGTCAAGCCTTAAGGTAATCGTCATTCAGTGTCGTGTTAATAATAGAGGAGAGGAGAGTTACCCAGCTATGATAGGCAGAACTTAACATTCCTGCTGCCTTCTATGAGGCAAAAGGAAAAATGGAGGCAGAAATTGTGTCAACTTTTCAAAGAGGTACCTAAACCTACACTTGCAAAGGCACTTTTACTATATCTAACAGATTTTTCTGGCACATTGTAGAGCCAGACCTATCAGTGTGCCAAATTTCAAGTTTCTAACTCATCTGGAAGTGGTTAAACATTTCCGGACATACATCCCACACACATACTTTCAGCTTTATAGATAGAGAGTCTTTTAAATTCAGTTGTCTTTTATTAAAATTATTGTATTTATTGAATTTTGTAAACTGCTGACCTATTTTATCTCATTATTACAACACTTTATTAGAAAGCGCAATAATAATAATAATAATAATAATAATAATAATAATAATAATAATAATATGCATAGCAACCCACTGAGGTAGGCTAGGCTGAGAAATTATAATTAGCTTGAAGTTATCCACTGAAGCTCAATGACTGACTAGGGATTTAAACGAAGGTCATTCCATTTCACGTTGAGCATTCAAGCTACTATTATTATTATTATTATTATTATTATTATTATTATTATTATTATTTATATAGCACCATCAATGTACATGGTGCTGTACAGAGTAAAACAGTAAATAGCAAGACCCTGCCGCATAGGCTTACATTCTAATAAAATCATAATAAAACAATAAGAAGGGGAAGAGAATGCACCAAACAGGCACAGGGTAGGGTAAAACTAGCAGTATAAAGTCAGAACAAAATCAAGTTTTAAAAGCTTTAGGAAAAAGAAAAGTTTTTAGCTGAGCTTTAAAAGCTGCGATTGAACTTGTAGTTCTCAAATGTTCTGGAAGAGCGTTCCAGGCGTAAGGGGCAGCAGAAGAAAATGGACGAAGCCGAGCAAGGGAAGTAGAGACCCTTGGGCAGGCGAGAAACATGGCATCAGAGGAGCGAAGAGCACGAGCGGGGGAATAGTGTGAGATGAGAGAGGAAAGATAGGAAGGAGCTAGAAAGGAGCTATACCAGGGATGGGGAACTTGTGGCTATGCTGGCTAGGGCTGCTGAGACTTCTAGGCCAAAACATTCCCTGCACTTTTTGAAAGTGGTTGTCATGTTTCTCAAAACCTCCTGCCTTCTTGGGAGACAATAATGAGGCTTGCTAAGTAATCCATAAAGCTTTATTCAAGCAGTAAACATCTCTTCCCACCTGAAGAGAGTCTAATCTCTAGGAACTTTCCCTTAGCAAAACTATGCAAACTAAGCAAGACAATTATCCTTTCAAGAAGATGGAAAGCTTTTTCCCAAGATGCGTTAACTTCAGAGAGACTAGTTCTGGGGCAGCTTCTGACGAGATGCGAGCTGGGCCGACTTCCTCTCACCCATTTTAGTTGGTGGCATACTCTAGGATCGGCTAAACTGTCTGTGCTCTCTCCCCTTTGGAAGAATGTTGGCTTCCCACTGACTGTGTATTTTTTGCCCCTGACGAGTTAAGCTCTGGAGAGAGTTCACTCCCAGCTGGTGAAAAGCCCGTGAGAGCTTTCTCCCCCACTGGTACAGGCTGGCCTGTTTCTGGCGCCGACTCCTCTACTTCAGAGTCTGATTCTGGTTGATCACCTGAAACACCTTCTTCCAACCCAGGGGGAGCAGGGCTAGACCTGACAGTGGTTCTTATTTATTTATTTATTTATTTATTACATTTCTATACCGCCCAATAGCCGGAGCTCTCTGGGCGGTTCACAAAAATTAAAACCATTCAAAGTATAAATTCAATGAACAAAAAACCTACGGTTTATAAAACAACGTTAAGGCCGTACAGTTTCCCACCAAGCACCAAAAAGCGGGGAAATTGGGAGTTAAGGCTCGCCAGCCTTAACGCCACATCCTCCCTAAGGAGGCAGAAAGTACCAGTGAAATTCTCATTCTGCCAAAGCAGATAAACCATGAGGACAGGATGGAGAATAGGATATGCAGAGGTGACTGTGGGGTTGTGGAAAACTGATGACGAACAACTTAGAGCCACCTACTTCTTTTTTTGTTTAGAGCAGCCCTTCCCCAACCTGGTGCCCTCCAAAGGTGTTGGACTGCAACGATCTATCATTGCAAGTCAGTATGTCCCATGGTCAGGAATGCTGGGACAGCAGGATGGGGAACGTAGGGCGGCGCCTCCAGGCAAGCCCCCCCCTACCCCACCCCGCTTACCTGCTCTGTCATCGTTGGGCCCGGGCTTGAACTGAGCGCCCTGGTGCACCTGGGAGCAAGGCCACACTTGCAGCCTTGCTTCTGGGTGGACCCAGGGGCTCAATTCAAGTCAGGGCCAGCCGATGACAGAGCAGGTAAGAACACACACCCCACACACACCTGGCCCCTTACCTGGACCTGCTGCCACCGCTGCACAAAGTGTGGCAGCTCCAGCCAACCCCCCTCCTGCCTGGCCCCTTACCTGGAGCTGCCACTGCACAAACTGTTGCAGTGGCAGCTCCAGGCAAGCCCACCCCAGCCCACCCCACTTACCTTCTCCGTCATGGCCTGACCCGTGCTTGAATCAAGCCCCTGAGTCCAACCAGAAGCAAGGCTGCAGATGCGGACTTGCTTCCGGGTGGACCAGTGCACTCGATTCAAGCTGGGGCCCAGCAACAACGGAGCAGGTAAGTGGGGTGGGCTGGGGTGGGGGCTTGCCTGGAGCCGTTGCTGCAGTTTGCACAGCAGTGGCAGTGGGTCTAGGTAAGGGCCCAGGCAGGAGGGGGGTGCTTACCTGCTCCGTCGTCCCCGGGCCCAGGCTTGAATTGAGTTTCCTGATGGACCAGGGTGCTCAGTTCAAGCCCGGGCCCAGTGACGATGGAACACGTAAGTGGGTTGGGGCTTACCTGGCAGCAGGGCCAGGCAGGATGGGGTGGGGTTTCTTACCTGCTCCATCGTTGCAGTCCAACACCTTTGGAGGGCACCAGGTTGGGGAAGGGCTGCTCTAAACAAAAAAAGAAGTAGGTGGCTCTAAGTTGTTCGTCATCAGTTTTCCACAACCCCACAGTCACCTCTGCATATCCTATTCTCCATCCTGTCCTCATGGTTTATCTGCTTTGGCAGAATGAGAATTTCACTGGTACTTTCTGCCTCCTTAGGGAGGATGTGGCGTTAAGGCTGGCGAGCCTTAACTCCCAATTTCCCCGCTTTTTGGTGCTTGGTGGGAAACTGTACGGCCTTAACGTTGTTTTATAAACCGTAGGTTTTTTGTTCATTGAATTTCATGGCTTTTTGTAAAGGATGACGAAAGCCCTGCCCTCTTTTAAATGCGGTCACTGTAGTATGGCTCCTGCAGTTTTCACTGTTGTGATGAAAAGGAGATTTCACCAGGTTCTCCATATATACAAATGACACCTGGTGAAATTCCCTTTTCATCACAACAGTGCAAGCTGAATGAATCCATGGGTACGTAAATCCTACAATCCTATGCAAGGTTAGACATAAAATCCTACAATCCTATGTATATACCCACGGATTCATAGACCCACCGACATCGGAGTCACCAGCCCCACCTTGTGACCATATGCAAAGGAGTACAGGGCTCCTGCCTCTTTTACAGTTGCATAGAAAACGGAATTTCAGCAGGTGTCACTTGTATTCATACAGCACCAAGTGAAATTCCCTCTTCATCACAGCAGTGAAAGCTGCAGGAGCTGTACTAGAGTGACTCCATTTAAAAGGGGCAAGGCTCCTGCAGCTTTAACTGTTGTGACGAAGAGGGGATTTCACCAGGTTCTCCATATATACAAATGATATCTGCTGAAATTTATATTTATAAATATAACTGTAAAAAAATTATATTTTTTACTTAATTAACATTAAAGAATGCACAATGCACCATTGTGCATTCTTTAATGTTAATTAAGTAAAAAATATTTTTTTCTCCTGCACCTTTAACTGGTGTGATGAAGAGGGAACTTCACCAGGTTCCCCTCTGCTGAAATTCCCTTTTCTATGCAACTGTTAAAGATACAGGAGCCCTGTGCTCCTTTTCATATGGTCACAGGGGCAGGGGGCTGGTGACTCCGATGTCGGTGGGGCTATGAATCTGTGGGTACATAAATCCTACAATCCTATGCAAGGTTAGACATAAAATCCTACAATTCTATGCAAATACCCACAGATTCATAGACCCACTGACATCGGAGTCACCAGCCCCACCTTGTGACCATATGCAAAGGAGTACAGGGCTCCTGTATTTTTAATAGTTGCATAGAAAAGGGAATTTCAGCAGGTGTCATTTGTATGCATGTAGCACCTGGTGAAATTCTCTCTTCATCACAATGTTTAAAGTCACAGGAGCCTTGCCTCTTTTGTATCTGGTCAAGATGGCAGGGTTCCTGCAGCTTTAACTGTTGTGACGAAGAGGGGATTTCACCAGGTTCTCCATATATACAAATGACACCTGCTGAAATCCCCTTTTCTAGGCAACTGTTAAAAATGCAGGAGCCCTGTTTTCCTTTTCATGTGGCTAGGGAGACCATATGCAAAAGAGTACAGGGCTCCTGTATCTTTAATAGTTGCATAGAAAAGGGAATTTCAGCAGCTGTCATTTGTATGCATGTAGCACCTGGTGAAATTCTCTCTTCATCACAACATTTAAAGTCGTAGGAGCCTTGCCTCTTTTGTATCTGGTCAAGATGGCAGGGTTCCCGCAACTTTAACTGTTGTGACGAAGAGGGAATTTCACCAGGTTCTCCATATATACAAATGACACCTGCTGAAATCCCCTTTTCTAGGCAACTGTTAAAAATGCAGGAGCCCTGTTTTCCTTTTCATGTGGCTAGGGAGACCATATGCAAAAGAGTACAGGGCTCCTGTATCTTTAATAGTTGCATAGAAAAGGGAATTTCAGCAGAGGGGAACCTGGTGAAGTTCCCTCTTCATCACACCAGTTAAAGGTGCAGGAGAAAAAAATATTTTTTACTTAATTAACATTAAAGAATGCACAATGGTGCATTGTGCATTCTTTAATGTTAATTAAGTAAAAAATATAAATTTTTTACAGTTATATTTATAAATATAAATTTCAGCAGATATCATTTGTATATATGGAGAACCTGGTGAAATCCCCTCTTCGTCACAACAGTTAAAGCTGCAGGAACCCTGCCATCTTGACCAGATACAAAAGAGGCAAGGCTCCTGCGACTTTAAATGTTGTGATGAAGAGAGAATTTCACCAGGTGCTACATGCATACAAATGACAGCTGCTGAAATTCCCTTTTCTATGCAACTATTAAAGATACAGGAGCCCTGTACTCTTTTGCATATGGTCTCCCTAGCCATATGAAAAGGAAAACAGGGCTCCTGCATTTTTAACAGTTGCCTAGAAAAGGGGATTTCAGCAGCTGTCATTTGTATGCATGTAGCACCTGGTGAAATTCTCTCTTCATCACAACAGTTAAAGCTGCAGGAACCCTGCCATCTTGACCAGATACAAAAGAGGCAAGGCTCCTGTGACTTTAAACATTGTGATGAAGAGAGAATTTCACCAGGTGCTACATGCATACAAATGACACCTGCTGAAATTCCCTTTTCTATGCAACTATTAAAAATACAGGAGCCCTGTACTCCTTTGCATATGGTCACAAGGTGGGGCTGGTGACTCCGATGTCAGTGGGTCTATGAATCTGTGGGTATTTGCATAGAATTGTAGGATTTTATGTCTAACCTTGCATAGGATTGTAGGATTTATGTACCCACAGATTCATAGCCCCACCGACATCGGAGTCACCAGCCCCCTGCCCCTGTGACCATATGAAAAGGAGCACAGGGCTCCTGTATCTTTAACAGTTGCATAGAAAAGGGAATTTCAGCAGAGGGGAACCTGGTGAAGTTCCCTCTTCATCACACCAGTTAAAGGTGCAGGAGAAAAAAATATTTTTTACTTAATTAACATTAAAGAATGCACAATGGTGCATTGTGCATTCTTTAATGTTAATTAAGTAAAAAATATAATTTTTTTACAGTTATATTTATAAATATAAATTTCAGCAGATATCATTTGTATATATGGAGAACCTGGTGAAATCCCCTCTTCGTCACAACAGTTAAAGCTGCAGGAACCCTGCCATCTTGACCAGATACAAAAGAGGCAAGGCTCCTGCGACTTTAAATGTTGTGTTGAAGAGAGAATTTCACCAGGTGCTACATGCATACAAATGACACCTGCTGAAATTCCCTTTTCTATGCAACTATTAAGCATACAGGAGCCCTGTACTCTTTTGCATATGGCCTCCCTAGCCACATGAAAAGGAAGACAGGGCTCCTGCATTTTTAACAGTTGCCTAGAAAAGGGGATTTCAGCAGGTGTCATTTGTATATATGGAGAACCTGGTGAAATTCCCTCTTCGTCACAACAGTTAAAGCTGCAGGAACCCTGCCATCTTGACCAGATACAAAAGAGGCAAGGCTCCTGTGACTTTAAACATTGTGATGAAGAGAGAATTTCACCAGGTGCTACATGCATACAAATGACACCTGCTGAAATTCCCTTTTCTATGCAACTATTAAAAATATAGGAGCCCTGTACTCCTTTGCATATGGTCACAAGGTGGGGCTGGTGACTCCGATGTCAGTGGGTCTATGAATCTGTGGGTATTTGCATAGAATTGTAGGATTTTATGTCTAACCTTGCATAGGATTGTAGGATTTATGTACCCACAGATTCATAGCCCCACCGACATCGGAGTCACCAGCCCCCTGCCCCTGTGACCATATGAAAAGGAGCACAGGGCTCCTGTATCTTTAACAGTTGCATAGAAAAGGGAATTTCAGCAGGTGTCATTTGTATGCATGTAGCACCTGGTGAAATTCTCTCTTCATCACAATGTTTAAAGTCACAGGAGCCTTGCCTCTTTTGTATCTGGTCAAGATGGCAGGGTTCCTGCAGCTTTAACTGTTGTGACGAAGAGGGAATTTCACCAGGTTCTCCATATATACAAATGACACCTGCTGAAATCCCCTTTTCTAGGCAACTGTTAAAAATGCAGGAGCCCTGTCTTCCTTTTCATGTGGCTAGGGAGGCCATATGCAAAAGAGTACAGGGCTCCTGTTTGCTTAATAGTTGCATAGAAAAGGGAATTTCAGCAGGTGTCATTTGTATGCATGTAGCACCTGGTGAAATTCTCTCTTCAACACAACATTTAAAGTCGCAGGAGCCTTGCCTCTTTTGTATCTGGTCAAGATGGCAGGGTTCCTGCAGCTTTAACTGTTGTGACGAAGAGGGGATTTCACCAGGTTCTCCACACCCCCCACCCACACCCACACTCCACCCCCACCCCCACCCCCACCTCCACCCACCCACACATCCACCCCCCCACACCCCACCCCACCCCACACACACCCCACACACACCCACACCCACACCCACACCCACACACCCCACCCCACACACACCCCACACACCCACCCACCCACACCCACACCCACACCCACACCCACACACCCCACCCACACACACACACACACCCCACACACCCCACACACCCACACCCCCCACCCACACACACACTCCACACACACACACACCCCACCCACCCACCCACACACCTCCACCCACACACACCCCACCCCCCCACATCCCCCACCCACACCCACACATCCACCCCCCCACACCCCACCCACACCTCCACCCACACACACACACCCCACACACCTCCCCAACCCCCACCCCCCCCCCACACACCCCCACACCCCCACACCCCACACACCCCCCACACACACACTCCACCCCCCCACACACCCCACACACCCACCCACACACACACAACACCCCCAACACCCCCCCACACACCCCCACACACACTCCACACACACACACACACACACACACACACCCCACCCACACCCCCCCACACCCCCCACCCCCCCACACCTCCACCCACACACACCACACACACCACCCCCCTACATCCCCCACCCACACCCACACATCCACCCCCCCACACCCCACCCCACCCCACACACACCCCCACACCCACACCCCCCCACCCCACACACACACCTCCACCCACACACACACCCCCCCCACACCTCCCCACCCCCCACCCACCCACACACACACACTCCACCCCCCACCCACCCACCCACCCACAACACCCCCCAACACCCCCCCACACACCCCCCACACACTCCACACACACACACACACACACACACCCCACCCACACACACCACACACACCACCACCCCCCACCCCCCACCCACCCACACCCCCCACCCACACACACACTCCACACACACACACACACCACCCCCCCACACACCTCCACCCACACACACCACGCACACCACCACCCCACATCCCCCACCCACACCCACACATCCACCCCCCCACACCCACACATCCCCCCCCACACACACACCCCACACACACACCCACACACACACCCCACCCCCACCCCCACCCCACCCCCACACCCCACACCCCCACCCCCACACCCCACACACCCACACCCACACACCCCACCCACACACACCACACACACCACCCCCACACCCCCCCACCCACACCCCACACCCACACCCACACTCCACCCACACACACACACCACCCCCACACACACACCTCCACCCACACACCCCCCACACCCCCCCACATCCCCCCCACCCCCCACACTCCACCCCCCACACCCACCCCCCACACACAACACCCCCAACACCCCCAACACCCCCCCACCCCCCCCCACACACTCCACACACACACGCGCGCGCGCCGTGGGAGAGGAAGGACTTCCCTTACCTTCCTCTTGCTGCTCTGGTGGGGAAATGGGCTTCCCTGCCGGAAACAGAAGTGCCGTCACTTCCGTTTCCGTCAGGGAAGCCCATTTCCCCACCAGAGCAGCAAGAGGAAGGTAAGGGAAGTCCTTCCTCTTCTTCCCCCTCTCCCCCGCCCAAGTCGGCTGCAAGCCGGCTGTGTGTGTGTGTGTGTGTGTGTGTGTGTGTGAGTGAGTGAGTGAGTGAGTGATTGACTCCCTAGCCTCCGGCCGCTGCCGCGGTTGGCAGCAGCGGAGACCAGGGAATCAATCTCTCTCTCTCTCTCTCTCTCTCTCTCACACACACACACACACCAGCGGCGCGGCTCTTCCCTGCCCTCGCCGCCGCAGTTCGAGCTGCGGCGAGGCTAGGGAAGGTCCCCCCGCACCCCCACCCCAGCGACGCGGGGCCCCCTCTCCTCCCCCCCCTCCGCCCAAGTCGACTGCAGCCCGGGGTTTCAAGTGAGCGCCCGGCTTGCTTTCGGGTGCAGCCGGGCGCTCAATTGAAACCCCGGGCTGCAGCCGACGGACAAGGTGAAACCGGGGGGTGGGGGGCGACTTCCCCCCCCCCGATTTCCCCCCCCCCGCTACGCCTGGGCCCGCCGCTGCACGAATGCAGCAGCGGCTCCAGGCAAGCTCCCCTAACCCCACTTACCTGGCCCGTCGCGCTCTCCCTGCTCTCCGTTTCCCTCTGGGGATTCTGATGCTCACGCGCATGCGTGAGCTTATCAGATTCCCCATTGAGAAACATGGGGATTTTAAAAATTAATTAAAAATTGATGGAACGGTCTTTTGAAAAAAGAAAGGCCATTCCATCAATCGGATGGATAGGGGAATTTAATCCTGTTTTTGGATTCCACCGGGAGGCTTCCCCTTTTGCGCTACGAGTGCGCAAAAAAAAAAGTCGCCACCCCCCGAGAAAAACAAAGCAGATTGTGACGGACAGAGTTTCTCTCCCTTTTTCTCCTTTAAACTCCCACCCAGACCTCAATATTTCAGGAATCTCCCTGAAACGCGCAGGGAATGTAAAGCCAGCATTTCTTTCTGGCAGTACCCGCGTTTCAGAAAGATTCCTGAAATATTTTTCATTTTAGGGTCCTAGGTTCCCCTCCCCCCCCCGCTAAATAAATATAATGGTGGAATGCTCAACTTACTCATCGGCCTTAACAACAGGAATCACTACAGTGATTCCTGTAAACAACAGTATAAAACTGACAATGTTCAGTACAACCCTAAGAATTTCCACTTTTTATGCTTGCTTTTAAAATGTGCAACATGTTTTTCTCCCCATTAACCTATTTGCAGATGTCACTTTAAATATTATTTTCCAAGGTTTTATTTTCCATAGAAAACAGATGTCTGTAATTATCTCTACTTTGACCTCTGAGACTTATCAAAGTCAAATAGGCAATCATCCAATCAGATGAGCTATCATTACCAGAAGAAAAGTAATTATAATCTGAATATGTTTTTGAACATGATTATTATAAGCCTAAACTGTTGTACTTCTGATTGGGATAGAACTGAAGAAATTATCATTTTATAATTCAAATGATATAACTTCATTTGTTTTTGTAATTTTGAAGAGTGGAGTGCAAAATGATTTAATAATGTAATCCTTTAACTAGGAACAAAGCATGCAGCGATATCTCTAAAGCCACAGAAAGATGTCTTAATTAAAGAAAAGAGCTAAAATCGGACAAACCTCAAAATGAGTGAATGAGGTTTCTCGAAACAATGGGGACACAATGTACAGTACAATCTCTTTTATTCAAATTATCCAGGAGTAGCTGTGAAGCAGTGGTCTAGGTAAAGATTGTGATGAACAGGAGCAGTTTTCATACATTTCCATGGGTAGCAAAGATGATCACTGTAGAATCTATATTTATAGACTTGTGTTAGTGTAATCTCACTACTGACATCTGGAAGGTTTCTCCAGGACAGGTAGTTTGTGGGATTACTAAAAAGAATTTAGTCATCATAAGCATCTTGCACCCACCAAGTTTCTCTTGTGTAGGATCTTTTTAATCACTCTGTAATTCTGGCATTGCTTGATTGTGTTTCTAGAGTCTCATCATTTAGGATATTAATGTCACACCCACGCCACCAATTCTCCACCCTCTCATCCAATCTTCTCAACATGGAATGCAATTCAGCCAAATTAAAATAAAGTATTTTAAGTCTTTGGTTTCAGTGGGAGAGTTAAGCATGCCCTGAAATCTTTTCCATTGAATTCATTGTGGCTTAAAAGGGCCTTTCTGTAGCATGCTCACTTCCACTGTCTTACTATCTTATGCAAAGTTGTGTGCTTGCATATTTGCACACTCCAGCCCTCTCCAGAGATAATTTGGATGTGCCTTTTTTCAGTACCATCGTTTAGGATTTTAGCATACATTTTCAAACACTTACCCCAACTCAGTTCTGACTTCCATGCTGAATTCTTATGGTATACACGAGACACTTCTGCATCTCAACTTGTTCAGGGCAGTGAATGAGCCAGTTCATATGATCAAAATAAGCCACAATGGATTGTTTAAATCACAGCCCATTCTGGGTGCAATTTCCATAACCACCTGCCTGGGTGCAGCTTTCTGTGTCATCCAAGCTTAGACAAATGGCTTGTTGAAGGGAGAAGCAACCTTCAATAATCTATAACAGCCGATGGATTATTTTAGGCTTGTTTCTCCTCCAACAAGCCATGCCTCCAACCCTGGCACATGCCACAATTTGAATAAGCTTATTTTGATCGTGTGAATCACGGCAATATCTCATAGTTTTGGGGGAGAATAGAGTAATGAGGGGCACCTTTTCACTGCATGACAGGACACTTAAGGGGTGAAGTTGCCTGCCTCCTCCAGGGCTATTCTAGCTACCCTTTCCAAGGGCTCAGTATGATGTCTGGCTATGTAATGTGAGTTATGGTGCAGGTTGGTATGTATATTTATGGTAATATTGTTTATGTCTTGTGTAGAGTTAATATGATAAGTTAGTGAAGGTAGGAGGAGTGAGAGAGAGTGAATAGAATGTTGGTGTGCTGGCACATGATTGGGGGTTTAAATAGGGGCAAATCAGTTAAAGGACAGTTGGGGTTTAGGGCTAAAGAGTGCAGGAACAATCAGTTTGTTGTTTTGGAATAGATATTGAGGGAGGAGTTAGATTAAGCTAGGAATAATTGCAATGTTAATTTCAGAGCTTTTATGGAACACACAAATAAATCTACCTTTATCATCTTATGTGTAATTAATAAATTATAAGTTCTTTTGGTCACAGCATACGGTGTGGCATCTTATTTATTTATTTATTTATTTATTACATTTCTATACCGCCCAATAGCTGGAGCTCTCTGGGCGGTTCACAAAAATTAAAAACATTCAAAGTATAAAACAACAGTATAAAACCATAATATAAAATACAATATAAAAGCTTTCATTCTAAATAGTCTCTCAGTGTGACCAAAGGTATTTAATAAAGCTTAGATGATGGCAGTAGTATTAAGGGAGTGGTCAAATCTAGTGGGGAAAACAGTTTTCCAGAAACTGGATGTGAGTGTGTATAAAGGGAAGGGTTGAATTATAAGGAGAGACCTCTCTTTTATATAGATCAAACATGCCCATGGCCTCAGGGAAAGGCTCTCAAGGGAAGGGATACAACACTCGGATTTCATGTTTATTTTAAAAAAATAAGAGTTTATTTTTATGTTTTTACTTGTATCAATATAAGGAAAAACAGACAGAATTTTGTTACAGTAACCTGGTTCACGCTACATGTCATGGCTGACCATAGTTTATTTAACCCACGTCGAGCTGCGGTGCCCACAGGCACCATTTTGCATGTTCAATCCCCCACTGGGGTTTGTCATGTCAAGTGAACCCGGCCACTGTGGGTTATGTGAGAGTTCAATGTGAGAGGTCAAAGAATTAGTTGAATAACTCTCCTTCCAAGTTCACAAATTCTTTCCCTTCCAGCATCTTTTTAGAATTTGCTGTGTTAAGAAGTTTGGCTTTATAATCCAATTAACCTTTGCTTATTAAAGGACTCAGTATGGAAATCTTCATGTGGTCTTCGTTGGGTGTTAAAAATAAATTAAAGATTATTAGAGAGGACAAAGTATGGGTGAACTGTGGGTTGTTGTTGAACCATGGATTGTTGTGTTGTCTGAACCGAGCCGTGATAACAAACCATGGCTTGTTAACCACAAATAACCCACAGTTCACAACCTAATAACAAACCATGGGTTTTCTTCTTTGGTTGTTCATGGTTAACAAACCCATGGAGAAGTGCAGTAGGTAACATACAAGAAAATTGACAAGATGAGATTGCATATAGAATATTTTGTGCACAGTGGGAAAGAAAGGAGGGGCCCATTAGCACAATTCAGAAGGACCAAAAAATGGAGTGGAGACCAAAGGAGTAAGTGCACCAAAAGCAGAAGGACAATAACTCCCCTTTAGCAATGTGATACTCTCACTTTTAAATGTTGAACTGACACTTCTCAGTGTTCTCCATCTTTTCAACACTTCCCTGACTCTCCAGCTACTCCAGAAAGGATAGTTACTCCCCACCTTTTCGTGGCTCCTTTTCAGAGCAGTTACTGTGCTTCGAGGGTGGGTGCAAATCTCCCTGACAGTTTTAAAAGAAACCCTGCGAATGTAGCTGCATGGGATGGAATGAATGGGCCCCCAATTGGCACGGACGTGTGGGCATCCCATTTGCTCTGGGCCGTTCTATCAACCTCTACATCTATTTGGCATACCATGGATTGTTCTGCGAACAACCAACCCACGGTGACTTACTCGCAGAGTGGTTTAACCTGACATTCAATCAAAGCACTATGACTACAGCTACATGTTACTTATGTAACATGGAGGCTCTCCAAGTGATTTAGGGACAGATGACACAGGTGACTAACCAGGCTGCCAGACTTGGGGGACACTAGGATCAGGTGTCATAAGCTATCTACTCAACTATCAACTCAACAGCTGAAACAAATAGTATTAACAGTTCATCTTCACTTGTAAAGTTGGCAGCGCAAAGCAGTGTTGCCAGCATTAGGTTAATATTTTATAACCAGTGTTGTTGTCGTTGTCATCATCATCATCATCATCATCATCATCATCATCAGGAAAATCTACAATATCAGTGCCTAGGAACAGTGTGCATGTGGATAATAATGAGTGATTGTAGTCAGATCTATACATGCAAACTTATCATCCTATATTATTATTATTATTATTATTATTATCATCATCATCATCATCATCATTATTTATATACCGCCCCATAGCCGAAGCTCTCTGGGCAGTTTACAAAATTTAAAACCATAAGAAGCATAAAATACAAACAAAAACAGACAATATCAGTTTAAAACAACTATTCTGAGGTCAGTTTAAAAACTCAGGATATGCTGTTAAATGCCTGGGAGGAGACAAGTCTTGACCTGGTGCTAAAAAGATAACAATTTTGGCACCAGGTGAGCCTCGTCGGGGAGATCATTCCATAATTGAGGGGCCACCACTGAAAAGGCCCTCTCCCTTGTTGCCATTCTCCAAGCTTCCCTTGGAGTAGGCACCCGGAGGAGTGGGCAACACGTGCTCCTCCCCACCAATTTGCTGCTGCAGCAGTGGCAGCAGCAGCAAAACAATCAGTGCTTTGTTGCCAAATTTTGGTAGCAAACCACAACAGTGGCCTTTAAAGGCCACATTTGCCAAATGTGGCCTTTTCCAGCAGCCTTTGAAGCCTAAATATGAAATCAAGTGACCTGCTCTTCCCAAAGGATTGCCCTCCTGGGGATTAATCTGGGCAGGATTATGGAATACAAAATAAATCTATTACTGATATGATCAGCATGCCACAATCAAAAGGAACATTTTGAAATAGTTTCTTCCCCCCCCACCCACAGGATTGGAACCTTCCATAAGAAAAGAAGCACAATGCAGTATTTGCAGGAGATCGTTACCTTGTCGTGGTGCTGGAGCTTGAGCACCTCAAGGATGCCATGAGCTAAACCGTGAAGGGACACCCAAGATGGGAAGGTCATGGTAGAGAGGTCAGACTAAATATGATAGAAGGTAATGGCAACCCACCCCAGTATTCTTGCCGTGAAAACTAAATGGATCAGTACAACCAAAAATATGTTGGTATACCATCGGAAGATGGGACTCCCAGGTCGGAAGATGGTCAAAATGCTACTGGGGACGAACAGAGGATAAGTTCAGCTAGCCCCAGAAGTGATGACACAGCTAGCTCAAAGCTGAAAGGACGGCTAGCGGCCGACGGTGCTGGTGGTGAATGACGAATCCGATGTTCTAAAGATCAACACACCATAGGAACCTGGAATGTAAGATTTATGAGCCAGGGCAAATTGGATGTGGTTATTGGTGAGATGTCAAGATTAAATATAGATATTTTGGGTGTCAGTGAACTGAAATGGACTGGAATGGGCCACTTCACATCAGATCACCACCAGATCTACTACTGTGGACAAGAGGGTCACAGAAGAAATGGAGTAGCCTTCATAATTAATAATAAAGTGGCTAAAGCAGTGCTTGGATACAATCCAAAAAATGATAGAATGATCTCAATTCGAATTCAGGGTAAGCCATTTAACATCACAGTGATCCAAATATATGCCCCAACCACAGATGCTGAAGAAGCAGAAGTAGATCAGTTCTATGAGGATCTGCAGCACCTACTGGATAATACACCAAAAAGAGATGTTATTTTCATTACAGGAGACTGGAATGCTAAGGTGGGTAGTCAAATGACATCTGGGGGGATCTACAATACTGCTTTTAAAGCTCTTTAAAGCACTTTGAAAACGTTTTGAAAACTGTATATGCAGTGTGTCCTGGGCCCCAACAGTTGTCAAAACTGTTATAAAGCGCTTTAAAGCGCTTTAAAGCAGTAGTGTAGATCCCCTCCTGGAATTACAGGTAAGCATGGTCTAGGAGAACAAAATGAAGCAGGACATAGGCTGATAGAATTTTGCCAGGACAACTCACTGTGCATAACAAACACTCTCTTCCAATAACCTAAAAGACGGCTTTATACATGGACTTCACCAGATGGTCAACACCGAAATCAGATTGACTACATCCTTTGCAGCCAAAGGTGGCGGACATCTATACAGACGGTAAAAACAAGACCTGGAGCTGATTGTAGTTCAGATCACGAACTTCTTATTGCACAATTTAGAATCAAACTAAAGAGAATAGGGAAGACCCACAGATCAGTTAGATATGAACTCACTAATATTCCTAATGAATATGCAGTGGAGGTGAAGAATAGATTTAAGGGCCTAGATTTAGTAGATAGGGTCCCGGAAGAACTATGGACAGAAGTTCACAACATTGTCCAAGAGGCTGCAACAAAAAATGTCCCAAAGAAAAAGAAAACCAAGAAGGCAAGATGGCTGTCTGCTGAGACACTGGAAGTAGCCCAAGAAAGAAGGAAAGCAAAAGGCAACAGTGATAGGGGGAGATATGCCCAATTAAATGCAAAATTCCAGAGGTTAGCCAGAAGAGATAAGGAATTATTTTTAAACAAGCAATGCACGGAAGTGGAAGAAGACAATAGAATAGGAAGGACAAGAGACCTCTTCCAGAAAATTAGAAACATCAGAGGTAAATTCCAGGCAAAAATGGGTATGATCAAAAACAAAGATGGCAAGGACCTAACAGAAACTGAAGAGATCAAGAAAAGGTGGCAAGAATATACGGAAGAACTGTATAGGAAGGATAATAATATTGGGGATAGGTCAGTGAGTTAGAGCCAGACATCCTGAAGAGTGAGGTTGAATGGGCCTTAAGAAGCATTGCTAATAACAAGGCAGCAGGAGATGACGGTATCCCAGCTGAACTGTTTAAAATCTTGCAAGATGATGCTGTCAAGGTGATGCATGCCATATGCCAGCAAATTTGGAAAACACAAGAATGGCCATCAGACTGGAAAAAATCAACTTATATCCCCATACCGAAAAAGGGAAACACTAAAGAATGTTCAAACTATCGGACAGTGGCACTTATTTCACATGCCAGTAAGGTAATGCTCAAGATCCTGCAAGGTAGACTCCAGCAATTCATGGAGCGAGTATTGCCAGATGTACAAGCTGGGTTTAGAAAAGGCAGAGGAACTAGAGACCAAATTGCCAATATCCTCTGGATAATGGAGAAAGCCAGGGAGTTCCAGAAAAACATCTATTTCTGTTTTATTGACTATTCTAAAGCCTTTGACTGTGTGGATCATAACACTCTGTGACAAGTTCTTGGTGGTATGGGGATACCAAGTCATCTTGTCTTCCTCCTGAGGAATCTGTATAATGACCAAGTAGCAACGGTAAGAACAGACCACGGAACAACGGACTGGTTTAAGATTGGGAAAGGAGTACGGCAGGGTTGTATACTCTCACCTTACCTATTCAACTTGTACGCAGAACACATCATGCTGGGCTTGACGAATCCAAGGCTGGAGTTAAAATTGCAGGAAGAAACATTAACAACCTCAGATATGCAGATGACACCACTTTGATGGCTGAAAGCGAGGAGGAGCTGAGGAGCCTTATGACAAAGGTGAAAGAAGAAAGTGCAAAAGCTGGGTTGCAGTTAAACCTAAAAAAAACCAAGATTATGGCAACCAGCTTGATTGATAACTGGCAAATAGACGGAGAAAACATGGAGGCAGTGACAGACTTTGTATTTCTGGGCGCAAAGATTACTGCAGACGCTGGCTGCAGCCAGGAAATCAGAAGACGTTTACTTCTTGGGAGGAGAGCAATGACAAATCTTGATAAAATAGTTAAGAGCAGAGACACCACACTGACAACAAAGGTCCGCATAGTTAAAGCAATGGTATTCCCCGTAGTAACCTATGGCTGCGAGAGCTAGACCATAAGGAAGGCTGAGCGAAGGAAGATAGATGCTTTTGAACTGTGGTGTTGGAGGAAAATTCTGAGAGTGCCTTGGACTGCAAGAAGATCAAACCAGTCCATACTCCAGGAAATAAAGCCAGACTGTTCACTTGAGGGAATGATACTAAAGGCAAAACTGAAGTACTTTGGCCACATAATGAGAAGACAGGACACCCTGGAGAAAAGGCTGATGCTAGGGAAAGTGGAAGGCAGAAGGAGGAGGAGCCAACCACGGGCAAGATGGATGGATGATATTCTGGAGGTGACAGACTTGACTTTGGGGGAGCTACGGGGTGGGGGGGGGCGATGGCCGACAGAAAGCTCTGGCGTGAGCTGGTCCATGAAGTCACGAAGAGTCGGAAGCAACTGAACGAATAAACAAAAAGTCTGGATTACCTTTGTAAGAAGACAGGATTACCATTGCAGCAACCCCAGGAGCCAGACCTGTTGAGTAGTAGAGTGCCTTTTGCCAGGTGTTTGCCAGGTGTTGTGAGGTGTGAAGGAACAAGCAGTTCCTTCACACCTCACAAACAGAAAATGTCTGTAAGACAGAGGAGAGCTTTCTATCCGCTTCCTCTTGAGACTGTCCAGCAAAGTCTTTATTCTGCTGCACAGAACTAAGCAGAGCAAGTTACTTTCTCCACCAAGATTGTATCAGCCAGTAGCTGAGGACTTAATTTAGTTAGTCCTTACACACTGGAAAGCCACCCCAATACAATTGCTCATAAAGAAGTGCTCAGAGACTTTTATGTTGCTTCCAAACGGAATAGCACTGGGTGTTTTTTTAAAAACAGGCATTATGCAGCTATTCCGTCTCTTCTTTCTTAATGGGTTTCTGCAGTAAGAGAAATGATGGAAGAAGCATTGAAATAACACAGAGATGGTTGCTGTATCGCTCATAAATGAGGCAGGGTGATGGTACTATGAAATTGTCATCTGGAAGCACTCGTAGCCCCCGTCTTTACGGAGGCCATTGATACCACGAGATGCCTTGTAACTTCACTTGCCTTCCTTCTGGGCATCTGCAAGTGCAATTTTTCCAGCCTCTTGAAAAGTAAAACAAAACAAAACCTGGGGGCGGGGGAAAGAATGGGGCCGATCCTCCCCCCTTTTTAATTTATAATCTCTATCTGCGGAGCTCCGCAGATACATATAAGAAAAATAAAAATGGGGGAAGGAACAAGGCAGCAGAGGAGGACACGAGAGAGACTGGAGAACCACGTCTCCTCCTTCTGGCTGCCCTCTGGCTGGTACTATTGAAATGCCCTGATAACTGTTTGGCCACATTCCACATTCTATATATACCACTATTGTAGTGTTATTTCTTGCTTTTGATTCCACAATATTCAGAATACTGCAACAAATGTCGTTGTGTGGCCTACGAAGTATAAATGCACAAGAAGGATACGGGGTTACCATGATGGGATTGTAATGATATGACACAAGGTGTAGGTTTGGGCCAGTGTGTGGATAGAAGTGTTATTTAATTCATTAGAATTAAAAAAAAATCTAATGAATTAAATAACAATTCTTAGGAATGCTTTGAGAGGCAGAACTCTGAAAAAGAAAATCAAGTAGTTTTTGACACACTTTGCAAGTTAATCACTACTACTTTGCACATTTGTTTACTCAGAACTGTAAAGACGTCATTTGTAAACCTTTAAGATGCCTAGAAGAAAGAAAGAAAGAAAGAAAGAAAGAAAGAAAGAAAGAAAGAAAGAAAGAAAGAAAGAAAGAAAGAAAGAAAGAGTGTGTAGTGATAACCCAGGTACCAGCAGGATCCTCGCACCAACCTGACTAGTTCTTGTAGCCTTGCAGAAATCGTGTTTGGCCAGTAGATGGAGCAGCTGCAGCAGGGAGCGGCAAATCTGTAGGGACGACAGGGCGAAAGCATTCAAAGCAACCGAGCCGCCCGTCTCCCTTGACTCCCCCTTTGCTTGTCAGCAGCTGGATGCCTGACAGGGACTGGGGAAAAGAGCAGCATGGGAAGAAGGAAGAGGAATGGCGCTGAGCCAGCGTTCAACACAAAGAACCAGCAGCAGGTTGAAGCTTTTCCAACACAGTGTGTGTTTCCTGCTGATGACAGCTTCAGACCAAGGTGGAGAAAATGGGGACTCTTATCCCTCTTTTCAGGGCACGGCTTCAGGATCCCCAAGCCTATGAGTCAGAAGCGTGTGACAAGGCTGTAAATAGGGGCACACACGAGCAAGGACAATGGAGAATAGCAATTCCAGGGGCTGTCCTCAAATATTCACTTTTGGGATGTCCCCCAAGCCTCAAGGCAAATTTTGTGCCCGGAAGCAGCCAGACTGGAGCTGGTTTTTCACCCCAAGGTTCATGAAGTAATACAAAAACATAAGAATGCTTTTACACACGTGCAGAGTGCCTTTGCTTGCCACCATTTACTTGCCACCTCCATTCTCTCTCAAGTTACGGAGAGTGGCTGTGTTTCTGGGCTGGCTTGAGGCATGTTGCTGCCTGATGAAATGGTGCCTCCCCTCATTCTATCTAGAGGAGCCTACTAGATGGGCGACTGTATTTTCAACACTAAGGCAGCATCCTCCACCACAGCTGGGGGCAGCAGGCGAGCTCAAGGGGCACAGTGCCGGCCATGTGGTACACAAATGTCCTTCAATACTTTACCACTCCACCCACCCCCGGCATTTTCTGCCTGAGGCAACTGCCTCACAGCCTAATGGTAGGGCAGGCCCTGGTGTGGTTTTGTGTGCCTGGATTCCCCATCTTAACTATAGAAATTTCCCTTTCAGAAGTGCCTATAAACTGTGGGCATGTCTAGACCAGGGGAGGGAGGGGGGAGGATCTAGTGATATGCTGATCGTGAGATCCTCCCCCTGGGTTCACATACAGCACGAGACATCCAGGGAGGAAGCAGAATGTTGCGCCCACCATTTACTTTTTTAAAAAAAGACACCTGTGCTCCAGTGAAAAAATAAGTGGGTTGTTTTTTTTAAAGCCCCAGGCCCGCTCCCTCAACCCCCGATGGCCCTGGACTCCCACCAGCCCGGCTCCTTGTATCTGATGACCCCGGCTACTTGTGAGGAAGAGGGAAGAAGCCTAGATGGGTGGCCACACCACCTGCGGTCCTTGGGATCGTCCCAGGACCGCAAAAAAACTGTATGCCGATAGCCTGGGGAAACCCTGTGAGTCATCTGGACCCACAGGGACGATCCCCGGGATAATGCCTGGTCTAGACATGCCCTGTGTCTCCAGCAAACCAACTTCATGCCAATATACTTAGGGTTGCCAACATTATTTCCAGCAAGGGACGGAAATAATGTGTGTGACAGCACTGAGGAGAGCGTCACCTGCAGAAATTCAACTGGTCAAAAGCATAGGACAAACTGACAGCCAGACCCACATACCCCGCATGTAAAAGAAGGAATCCCAAGTTCACTGGCACAAAGTTGCTTTTCAAAATGTGTTAAAAGTGCTGATATTGGAAGATAATTGTCATATGAGTAGCACTAAAGAAACCGAGATCAGAGGTGATTCCAGACAAGGCTTTAATTGTGCAATCACCCTATCTCATTCACAGAATTGTATGTGGTGTTTAGACATTGTTGTCTTCCATTTGTTACTCTCCTGTGTTTTCCTACTGCTTCTCCTGTCTTTTTTTTACCATACAAAATCCATTGAGGAGGAAAAGACGGAATCACTGCACAATGTCTTTTGATTGGTAACACCAGGAGCCTGCTGTCTGGAAGCACAACAATGACACTGTGAGCTAGCATTCTCTTTGTATGGCAAATTTGCCAGTTTTCTTCTGTTCATAGCTGATTTATGCATAGCAGCACACTGCAAATATGGTAAATATTAAAAAAGAATAAACTTGGAAAACTTTCCTTGGTTAAAAAAAAACTCCTATAAGACTTGGGAGGGTGGGGAGAAACAAATACTAACAAATCTAGAACCTTGGAGCTAATGTTCCATCTTGCATTAAACTGAAATTACTTTTTTTAAGTGGATGAACTATTGCATCAGAATAAATGTTACAGCTTGTGAGTCTCTTACGCTCTTGCTACCAGATATACTTCCAAAAAGGAATTATTCAATTTGACCGAATTCTTCATCATGCTACATTTATTATCCCTGGACTCCCAGCATCTTCAACATGGTGCATATTTTACACTTTCCAGTAGGAATCCCACTCTCTGTCCACAGGAATTTCTAAGCACTAGAAAGCCTTTGGCTAAGACTGTTTAGTACTTACTATCTCTCTTATAGAGCTAGTGAGTGAATTCTGTACCTTAGCAGGAAAACTTTAAATATGACAAATTCTCTCTTTATTTCAGTGATTCAGTATTCTGCTGAGGCCACTTGTGCTATAACAACACAGAGAAAAGTAATGTCGATAATGTCTAGTTCAGCCCAAAGTGAACAGCAGCAAAGGTTCTTGAGCCTGGAGCCTTTTCTGTTCCAGTCTTGGAATTATCCTCATGGCCACTACTGATGTGACATGTGTGGGCTTATTTTCTGCTTCTCCTCACATCCAGAGGCTGGGAAGAAGTCACAGGCAACCCTGTACATGGTGAGGTTAATGGATTCCACTGTCAAATTAGCCACTTTTGGCATCAGTTGTAGTCACTTCAAACTCCTGAAATACCTGTAACTGCCAGCTAGCTGTCTGAAGAGACAGCTAGTCAGTTTCCTGGGCAGATAGTAAAGTAGTCCTTGTGCAGACATGCCCTCTGCTCCCATCTTATTTAGGGATTTTTCTGTACGACCTTGAGCAAGTCCTTTGATATAGATAGACACATGATCTGAAAAATTACTAAACAGTGCTGCATTCAGATAACTGGAGCCTGGCAGGGTACAGTCAGCCACAAAAAGTTACATGTAAATAAGTGCCTGACAAAACAGAGATAAGCTTAAAATTTAGTTAAATGCCTTTTCTTCTACCTTCATCAGTTACACAGGGCCCCTTTAAAAGTTACTCTATCTGTATGGGAGGTGCTTTTCTGTGAGCACTCTTTCGTGCCTGGCGTAATACGCAAGGGTCCGATTGCTTAGGACTTTCCCATGATATGCGCACCCACACCAATTCCATGAGGAAGATCACATGGTCCATTCATATGGGCCATTTAAATGCTACTGCAGGCATGAAAGAGCCACTCACGAAAACGCATCTCCCATGTGGTTCTAAGGTCCTGCTCTTGGATTTCAAACCAAGGCTTGTTGCAAACATGCAGTGGGACCCCAGAGGGGAGCATCTTGAAAGAGAGGGGTTTAGCAACAGAAAATGCTAAGTGGTGGAGAAAGAGTGAAACACTCTGCACCCCACGGCTTTTCCAGGCAAAGAAAAGAAAAGAAAAAAGAAACAGAAACAATCGTCCAGGTTTTGTTACACATGTTTGCATTTAATGTATAGCTTGTCCCGAACTCCTACTGACTATGGATATTTGTATTTTTTGTCCCATGAACCAAACGGCAGTTCAGCAGTGGTGGTGGAGATCCAGTTTGGGAAAACTGCAAAGCAGTCAGACATAAATCCATCATTTCACTCCACCTCAAATCAGAGGTCCCCACTCCAACCCCCATGGCTGCATTTAGCTTTTTAAAAAACATGGGATCAAATCTCTCCCTGTCTTGCCTAGTTATGCCCTGAGAAAATGCATTCAACGTGATGGTGTTAATCTGTGAAGCAAATGTTGGCCTAGTATAACTAGGGAAGAGGGAGACTTTGTCCCTTGCACTAAAGATTCCCTATCCAACGCAGGATATAAATGCATCCAGCCTTTTATAGGCCTGCCACATTAAAAACATATGAATTAAGAATTTCCATGCTGAGTCAAGCCTACAGCCCATCTAACTCAGCCTTCTGCCTCCTGATAAGTGTGGCCGGGCAGATCCCACAGGCACACTGACAAGCCGGAAAGCCATCATGGCAATATCTACCACCTGCTGATATTCCCCAGTGTCTGGTAGCATAATGCCAGCATAATGCTTCTGAACAGGAAAGCTGGCAGAAATAGTGCCAGCAGGCGGCATGCTTGTGGGTTTAAGTAGAGTCAACCTGACTTGGCAGCAAATGCCATGGAAGGCGCTTGTGTTGCATTTCTTTAAGCAATCAGGCAAAGCAAGGCAAAGCAAGGCAAAGGTAGATTCTAGGGAGGCCGTAGATCTGTCTTGTCCACTTAACACCTCTGTTGGTACAGCAAACACTGGGAGTCGGTGCTTTTGTTTACCGAAACATTGTGAGAGCTTCCCGCAGCTTATCCACTGTAGCCAAGCTTGGAAGGGGGGGGGGGGTTGGCGGGCGGTGGAGAGGGAAAGGGGGATGGCTTTCCGTCTGGGCATGAAGATGCTGTTTGGATTGCTCTCAGACAACCCTTAACAGCTGGTTATAATTATGGGCTGCAGCTTCAGAGGAAGTTGCTGGCTGTGGGGAGTGTGCAGTGCTTGGCTCCGGATCAGCTGTTCTTAAGGGTACACAACAGAGATATGGAAAACAGAGATATGGAGAATCATCAGGAGCCAGTAGCACTGAACAAAAGGGGAGGGTGAAAGTCTAATTATCGCCCACTTGAACTGCCTCCCTTGTTGAGTTATTACATGTTTGTGAGAGTCCCTCAGCATATGTATACCCAAAGTGAAGTTAGATTAAGGAGACGGCCGTGTTCCGCTGCCAGGAATGCATAGCACCGGGGGGGGGGGGGGCTGAAACTTAAAAAACAAAAGCCTCTGCCTCTTTCTAAGAGCTTTGTTTTATTGCTCCAAGTTTTTTGGGGGTTTTTTTGAAAAAAGTTTTAAATTGATTTAAAGCTTTTGGAAAGAAGGGGGTGGGGAAAGGCCTTGTATTCAGATGATATTGGAATGGTGACTTTTGGCCTTAACATTTCAAATTGCACAGCTATAAACGGAACTCATGAAAATGCAGCTATTTTGATTCTCAGCAGGGCTCCTAGAAATACTGTTTCCTAGACTTAAACTATTTCGTAGGCTTACATCCCTCTCCCTCAGTCCCTATCCCACTCTGTTTTTCACTCTTAATTGTTGCAAATCTAAATCCTTGAAATAAAATGTCAAACGGTTTCACCCACTCGTCCGAGAACACTTTAAAATCATGCATAATTTTGGGCTTTTTAATGAAATTTTGAATGGAGATATATTTTATACTGAATTGGAGGGAAGGTAAGAGTGTTATACAGCTCTGTCTGGTTTCTAAACTTCTGCAAATCAGTCTTTCCAGTGGATCACTTACGTAGTTCCTAGGGTTGATAGTGGTAACATGTTATGGAACTGTTATTAAATTGAATTGTTATTGGGTGGCATATAAATATTATTAAAAAACTATTAATAAAGAAGCTATTTAAAGAGCAAAACTTACTTTGAATGTAATACAGGATCAGCTCCCTACTCTTTCTTAGGGCTTCTTCAAATGAAGCTTATGTAGTGCAATGAACTGCCCAGAGAGCCGGCTATTGGGCGGTATAAAAATGTAATAAATAAATAAATAAATAAATAAATAAATAAATAAATCAGTTACTCACTGAAGTTTGCAGGTCCTTTTCATGACCTTGTCATCCTCCAGTGCCTCTCCCACCATTTTTGAGGTTTGTTCCGCCATGATTTAACTCACCAAAGATGAAGTAACAAATATATACCTCCATCAAAGAGCTGGTGTTTTTAAGGGATAGCTCAATATTCCTGTAATGCTGCATCATCATCAGCTGGCTGTATAACTGGAACATATTGAAGTTCCCTACAAAGGAAACCGCCAAAAAAAGGGAGGAGGAAAGGGGGAGGTACATTTATTATGCCCATTGTAATCCCAGAAAGACTCCACAAAAAGAAAGTCATAGACTTTGTTATATACTGAATATGGAACATGTAGTGACCTCTGTTGGTATATGCTACACCAAAAACATTGGATAGCTGGGGTGCATATTAAGAATTGTACAAGCAGCACCTGGATCTAATCTGTCACTGAGGAAGGCTATACAGGCTGAAAAGTGTTTGGCTTGTTTTTGAGATTGTTGTGCCATTTTCTTCTCTCTTAATTCCATGAGCATTCAGCAAGGAGTGATTTGAACTATTATTCCATCATTTCCACCTTATGGACTATATATTGATCTTCTTCATTCCCACGCAGCCAGTGCTGAGCTCTATGAGAATTTGTCATACATGACTTTGTACTGCACAGAATTGTTTATTTTTATTTCATGTTTTTGTAAATAATTAGGGATTACATCCACAGTTAAAATAAAATTTGTGTTCTATATTTGTAGTTTATTGTATTAGTGACTTTTAAGTTGTAGCAATATTATTAAACCTTTGACTTTTCTTGTTGTTGTACATTGTGTGCCAAGGTATATTTCTTGGTTTATTTTTAAGGCAACAACCCATGCTGTGTGGCTTATTCCGCAGGGTGGGTTGTTGTGACATGCAAACTCAGCCAATATACACACAGTGTACAATCTGACATAAACTACCATTTGTACTACCATTGAAATGAAAAAGACTGAAGTTAGTCATTCATTTTAATGGCTCTACTATAAGTAGGACTCATGCTGGATTTTATCCATAATGTGCAACTTACTCTCTTTACTGATAATTAAGCACATGGGACCCAGATCTAGGTCAGAACCACCACACATAGGTCAGGGAGGTTTTAAGCCTTCCATTCCCAGCTGCTTGTTTTCCTAAATCCACCCACCCACTGAAACTTTTAAAACGCCTCCCAAATTTAGGTTAACAACTGACTGGAAGGAGAAGGTTTAAACTTTCCCTACCAGAATGTACTGATTCTGATTTGGATCAGGGTCCCATGTGATTACTTGTAAGTAAAAAAGAGAGGATAAATTGCATGCTACATATTTAGCATACTGTGTAGTTTAGCCCTTATTCGTGAAAGCCTTTTGTGTCTACTTTTTATTCAGTAGTTATGACTGGTCACTTCGGCTGCCGTTTCATTTTGCAGATTTTATTTTCTTGCTTTCTTATTTTTTGCTTTGAGAAGTTTATATGGAAAAGTGAATTATAAACTTCTTAAGTAAATAACTGCATAAATAAATCTCTTAGCAAAGTAAAGATAATCAGTAGTGTCTGTCTTTTACTAAGGCTTCTTTTCATCTTTTTCTTTTCTATCTGTATTGTTTTCGCTTCACTCTTCCACAGTGTCCGTTGTAACCACGTACACATTCAGTTTTGATTTAATTTGTGGAGTAACTTAGTGAATGCAAAGTGTTCAAACACAAGTTTGCCAGAGGACATGAGAATGTTAATTTCTGCAATTAAAAAACAACAACAATCAGTGATTTCTCATCCGCAGCCTAATTATTCATTTTTCTCCTTTTCAGAAATAATTCTCTTTGCTCATTGGGAAAGTACAGCACAACTAAAATCGCAGCTGGATAAACAGCTAACCCCAAGCATCACATGCTGTCTTTTTAAGTCCACACGTTTTCAAGCAAAGCTGGCTTTTGTCGTGGCATTCTTGCTGGTGTCCTTCAATGCGGTTCTTTCCAGTGTCTCCCAAAGCCCCACTGCTGGGGTATGTGTAGTGGTCAATAAATGCATTGTGGCTCTCTCTGTAAAGGTTTACTCAACAAACAGTAACAGAACTGTTATATTGCACCAACAATTCACATAGAGTTGCTTTGAAGTTGGTTCTAGGTGAAACAGCTGGAAGCATCTTCTAATCTCTAACACAAAAGATTAAAGCAACTTCTAGGGCTATAAACAAGCAGCTCCAGGCCTGTGTTATACTGCTGTTGGGTGTGTGGAATAAACAAGACTAAAGGCACAAAATCAGTTGTGGCTAACACCCATGATCTAGCCTGCACGTCCTTTGCCAGCGCTGAAATAAGAGATTGGAATAATTAACATTTAGTGCTGAGTGCAAAATATTGTGCCTTATAGCTTTCTCTGTAAATGAAGAAGATAACAATTTGGCAGGCTCTGGGACACAATTTATTCCTCACATTTACATCCCGCCCTTTCTCCATGTATCTTAGGGTGGCATACGTGAGGGTCATCTCCTTTGATATTCACAACCGTCCTGTGAGATAGGTTGACCTGGGAGTATGTGATGATCCAAAGTTATCCCATGAGCTTTATGGAAACTGGGGATTTGAACTGAAGTCTCCCCTGTCCTCACCCACCACTTTAACCTCCATATTACTCTGGCTCTCAGACAATGAGCATCATTAGACGAGTGTGTTACTGCCCACTCACGGTTCTTCACGGGTCCTTTTGATGATGCTGTCTGCCTCCCATGTGACTCCCACTCCTTCTGGCCTTCTTTCTGTCACAAAATAAGACCCCGGTAAGTCCGATTTATTTTTATAAGCAAAACTTGCCACGATCTCCTGTTGTGTGCAGAAGAAGCGGTGCAATAAAAACGCCCAATGGATGGGCCATGTGGTCGTTGTTTACTTTCTCTTTGTTCTCCGTGAAGAAAGAGGAAGTATCGTGGGACAAAAGTGTGTGTGTGTGTGTGTGGGAGAAGCAATGGTAGGGAACCATGATTTCCCCCTGTCTGATGATCTTATTTACTTTCAAACTAAGTCCCATTGATTTCAGTGCAGTTCACCACATGACTCCTCAGAGAAACCCTTCTATGAGAACTCCTTTCCACATATGTCCACATGAAAGGAGCAGAATTGCTCCTTTAGTTCAGGGGTGGGCAACTGTGGCCTAATTTCAAAACCCCTCTGCAAGCAATCAGTTCATATCTCTGGCAAGAGTGATCAGTCTTTCCCCTGGCAGTCTGCTAGGCAGGGAGAGAGAGTGAGTGAAAGGAGGGTGTTGGAGAGAAGTGCTGGCCACATCCACTTTTGGCTCTGGCCACGTCCGCTACCAGCATTGTGGCCCTTGAAAGAAAAAAAAAGGTTTGTCATTCCTGCTTTCATTGACTGAAATGCTAATAAAATAAATTAAACTTGAAGCTCACATTTAATTAAAAATTTAAAAGACCACATAGGTATAGTGTTTACATTTTAATGGAATAGGGAAAAATCCTTAGCTAAAAGGATGGGATGAATGTTGTACTTTTGTAATATCTAGAGTTTGATTTTCATGTAAAAGCACAAATATGGTACAGTAGTAAGTTGGAATATGTGCTGATGACAGAAAAGTGGTCTAAATTAGTGGGCTGGTTCACACAATCAAATCAAGGCAAGCCATGGTACATGCAGGGTGCGATTTGCATAATCAGTGCCCGGACACAGCTTATTATGTCATCCAAACCTGGGCAGCATAGCTTGTTGGAGAGTTAAACAACCCTCATATAATCCATGGCCTGTTGTAGGGTTATTTAAGCCTCCAACAAGTCATGCTGCCTGGGTTTGATGACGTGATAAGCTGCAGCCAGGTGGTGATTGTGCAAATCACACCCAGGACACAGCGCAAATCACAATGAGCCACTGGGGCTTGTTTAACCCATGGTGGCTGGTTTTGATCTTGAAAACTGGATCAGTGTCTATCAAAGACATCTGCTGAAATTCTGTAATAGTGATTTAATGGGGAGAAAAGAATAGCAGAAATCTTTAGTTTAAGGTTATGGTCTCTCAACACAGTGTTGTTGAACTTTATTAACTTTGTTCTTCTTTAACTGAATTCTGTCTCACAGCCTTTTTTTGCCCCGTAGTATGTTATATGAAAACAAATGCAACCGGACAAGGAAATGAAGATAATGTTACATATATTACAATTTCCAAAAAACCACTAGTTAAAGTAAAGAATTAAGCACCTATACCCATGCACATTACAACACAGAACTATTGCCTGCCAGTCATTATACCATATTGCACTTGCAGTAATATTTCTATAGAGATTAAGCAACATAACTTGATTTGTTTTCACCCATTTTTCATTTCATTGAATAACTGTTCCAAGACTGGTACCCTGTGAGACAGTTTTAAAAGGGGGGGAAACTGACCTCTTAATCAGTTATTTTTAAAGTTATCATCAAGTCCTTAATCTGATTCAGAGTTATTGTTTTTTTTTAATTAAACCTTCACTTGTAGTGATAGTGTTCATTGTCAATGATTAAGTAGAAATGTTGCTTCCAGAAACAACAGTTTTGCGGCACCTTAAAGACTCAACAGATTAATTATGGTATAATACATTTGTTCACCTTTAAGGTGCCACAAAATTCTTGGTTGTTTTCATGGTTACCCCTTTGACAATTGCTTTTCAGAAATTCACTTAGCAGAATTAAAATTGATTTCACACTTCTGCTACTGATAATATTACAATCAGGGTCAGAATAACACATAAAACTTGACCCTGTAGTTTCTATGTTAGGCATCTGGGTTTATATCACCATGAATTTATATTGAAACCATGCAGTTAGAGACAATTCCCAATGAGCTGAGATACAGTACATGACAGTAGGTGATATGCTCCCTAAAATCTGTGTCATTTGCTAAAATATTGTGCTGTTAGTCCATTGAAGTGATTCTGAGTATCTTGACCACTAAAATAATCACTGGCGACATCAGACATTTGAGATCAGACAGCCAAATTTGCAAGACTGAAAGGATGATTTCAGATTGGTTTAAGCCCCAGGACCTCTCTTTTTAGAAAGTAAGCCATTAGGCTGCAATCCCATACACACAAACCTGGAAGTCAGTAAGTCAGTTGGGGAGGGGGTGTAGTTCAGTGGTAGACCACATGCTTTGCATGCAGACGGTCCCAGGTCCAATCCCAACATCTCCAGGTAGGGCTAGGAAATAATCCTGCCTGAAACCCTGGAGAGCCACTGACAGTCAGTAGCCCTGTTCAGACAACACACTAAGCCAAGATGGTTAAACATTTTGAGGTAACTATGATGGCTTAGCTTGTTGTGTGAACACCATTTTTCCTAACCATGGTGGCTACATAATCACGGTTTAACCAAGCTCGCTAACCACTTACTGCAAAAGGGTTAGAGGCCCCAACCAAGGCTTAGCATGTTGCCTGAACAGGCCCACTGTCAACAATACTGGCCTAGATGGACTGACAGTATGACTCAATGTAAGGCAGCTTCCTATATTCCTGCTTCTGAGTAGCCATGAACATAGCTCTGCACTGTAAATTTGACAATATGTGAAAAATCAGCAAACGGCACTGGGAGAACATTAAATATATAATACCAAACTTCTATGTGTACTATGAAATACTTGTTGTTACCCTATTAGGTGGCCCTGCCAAATAGCTATCTTCTTTCTGTCTTAATCGACTTAAAATATGGAGATTCTGTGCTCCCCTGGTGTTTTGCTACTTCCTGCTAAGGATTTTGAAAGCATAGCTGAAGCTGCAGAGCTCATAGACATTCTAATGGTCTGCTCATTTAATAACAGCATTGTGCACAAGAAGACTCAAGGAAAATAATTAACTCTGACAGTTCAATATTTTTTTGTTATTCAGGGATGATACGCTATCTTTCTCGGCTATTGCTTTGCCTTCTCCTTACTCATAGGGCTTAGATGTATTCATAAGCATGTGCCTACACAGGACTAGCCAGTGACAGGAGCATGCTTCATGATATGATGCCTTTGTGCGAAAATGCTTAAGCTTTTGTGACAAAAAATATCGCTGGAAAATTTAAGGCCCAGCAAGCCCCACTAGGAAAATCTGTTGTAGAAATACTGACTCTAGACATTGGTTCACACATGCACATATCACATAAATCCACTTCATGCAGAAGCATCTGGTCACTAATGGGAAGCAAGAATGCATTCCTGGCCTCACCACCAGCATCAGGCCTGTGTCCACAACCTGCACCTACTGTGGGAACGACTACTTATGGGGTCAAAGGGAGCAGTTAATCCAGCAAAGTTCCAGAGGAGATAGAACACTTTATACACATACTGCCAGCTCCTATTCTTCTTGGCCTTCTGTTGGTTCATTGCTCAGAATTGGGTCTTTTCCCTCCTCCTGAGTAGACCTTTTTTCCTAAGTAGACCGCTGACAATCACTCCTTCAGTGATTCGGAATTTCCCATCAGGCCTGCTGCTGGAGACAAGGGAGATTCAGGGATTGAGGCAGTACTCAGGATAGGGTCAAAGGAGTTATGGGGGCTGATAAGGCCCCCCTGTGACTGAGCTCCTGAGGCTTCCTGTGGTCTGTTGCAGGTTCTTTCAGGTCTTCCGTGGGAGTTCACTATTCTGCAGACTCCCGATCCTCTTCCTCTGGAGAGGTGTCTCCGGAGTCTGGGTTGGATGGGATACAGATATCACACTGCTTGGTCCTGCCTACGACGTTCTTACATTAGTGTGTTCCACGTTGCTGCTTGAACTGGGGTATCCGCACAACCGAGGCAGCCAGTCACACAAGTCACCTGATGTTGTGGAAGCCAAAGGCTTTCTCCCTGCTGTATAGGACTGATGTAGATTCAAATAAGTGTAGATCATCTCTAGGTCATGTACTCCATTCTTTTACTTGAGCTCATATGTACCTATTTTATTATTTTTTAAAAAAGCAAGCAGGTGACTCCCTCCCCTCAGCCTTCAATATGTCTTTACAATAAGGCTGTCCCCCTTCCTCCAGTTGTCTTGTTGACAGGATATTGCACTGGAGGTTTCACTTAGTGCAAAGCTCAGTGGTTTATTTCTTGGCAAGGAGGGGCTGAAGAGAATATATTACATTGATTGTACCTCATCTGCATTGGCTTATGATTTGCCTCTGGGCCCAATTTGAAGTGCGAAATCTTGCTTTTAAATTTCTAAGTGGTCTTAGTCCTGCATCCTTAAAAAACACATGCTGACTAGCACTTTCCTTCCTGCCCTTCTAATTGTGAACTGAGACTTTGCGTTTGAGCTTCTCTAAACACGGGAAAAATACTACACTTTACCGTGGCTTTCTTCCTTATCGTTATCCCACCATCGCGATGCACTCCATCACACACAACCACGTGATTTGTTCCCTTCTTGGAAAGGCCCCATTGTGTTTTAATGAGACAGCGCCCTCTAGTGGCAGATAAATCTTGTGATATCTGGATAATACCACAGTATCTGTGGGTTTTTTTAAAAAAATGTGTGATTTTCAGGGGATAGCATGGGAGACATCCTGGCTGTTGACGATGTCATGTAATGGACCCACAAACCTCCGTGAGTGGCCAATCATAAGCATGCTATAAATCACCTGTTTAGAGAAGCTCTTTGTGTTCCTTCTTTCTGATAAGTTTAATTGGAACATTTATAGCCTTCTCTGCTATAATTCTCCATCCAGGGAAATCCACTGAGCAACCTCCACAGTTTTCTTTTGGGAGTTGGTGAAAATATTTCTGAGGTTTATTTTCTATTTCTTAAATTCAATTCTTTTGTTTTTGAATATAGCAATTTATTTTGATTATTTCAGCTGTTTTAATTGTGTTGTAGGATGTGTGTTTTTGTAAAATAAAAAAGAGACCCAAATGTTTATAAAATAAATAAGGTTCAATCCAGATTACCATGATTTCAGGACAAAGGGGGCCAGTTTGGGGGTTTGCCTGGAAAAGTACTTAATCACAGATGTTTTTTCCAAAACAGGATCAGATCAATATGTATATTTGTGTATATTTTTTCCAGCCACGTCTAAGTAATAATCAGCAGTAGTTCCCAAACTGGGGCAATAGTACCCTTGGGTGTACTGAAGCTCTCATTAGGAGATACTTGAGAAAAATCCAGTAATGGCTGCTATTATTTCTCCCATCCCATCTATAACATGCATACATAGAATTATAGAATATGCACACAGACCTGGCATTGCCTAAAAACAAAGAAGGCCCTGTGCTGTGTAGGTCTTTGTGTATATTTGTCACATGTGGGCTTTATCACCTACACCAACCACGTGATTTCTCAAGGACTCCTCTAATCTGCTCCATGAACTTCTGTGGGGACTAGTCTGTGCTTGGATATCAAGTGGTTGGAATGAGATGCACTGAATCGGTGCATCAAGAAGAAATGGTGCAGCATTGCAAGTGATACCACTTCAATATAGAGGATTGCCTTTAGAAAATAGGGCTGTGAGACTTGAGTTCATATCTTAGCTCAGCCTTGGCTTAATTTCCAAATATAATATTTAGGTGGCAGTCAGCAAGATTACTTCTGATATGTGATTTTTTTGAGCATTCAAAGCATGTTCACATACATTATTTTATTGAACTTCTTTCAACAATCCAGTTCAGTTAGGACACTATCATTATCATCCATGTGTTGTTTCATCTATTGGGCAATATAGAATAACTTTGACTATTGGGAGGTACAGAAATGTAATAAAATAAATAAATAAAATGTGTGGATGAGCATTAGAGAGAGTGACTTCTTGGCTCAGTCTCTCAGCCATTACACTATACTAGTGGGAATAATAATAATAATAATAATAATAATAATAATAATAATACTTTCATTAATTCAAGGGCCCACAATCAGATTACGTGTTTGCATATTAATCAGTTGGGGTCCTAGTCAGTGGAGCTTTGATAATCAGATAAAGGTTTGTAGATTTGCACACACTTGTTTTATTTGGGGAGCTATTTTGGTATATTACTGTAACTAGGAAGAGAAAAATCAAATGTTAGACATAGAATTTTCTCCTTACCAATGAGTTAAATAAATGAGAACATCTTGCAACTTGAACATCTCAATATATAAATATTGAGGTTTGGAGGATATGCAAATATACTAAAGGTAATCAGTTAATTAATTGATTGGTTTAAAGGCAGGTGATAAATCAACCTTTCTTTTTCTTTCTAATCAAGTGACAGAGCCCAGTAACAATAACTATCCACCTTTGTAGAACCTGTATAAATATTATTGCTAATGATGATCAATGGCCTACTTCAGGTCTTTAGCCTTTCAATTCCATGAGTCCTGACTTAAAGGAACGTACATAAAATAGATTTTACTGATTACTGAAACAATCCTTATCAATTCAATTATATAGGCCAGAGGCCAAGGACTGTTACGGGGCAGCCTTTACAGAATATTTCTCAGGCTAGAGCAAAGTGTCTTCTCATTTTCTACCACATGACTTTGGGGCGGGGTGTGTGAGTGTTATGCTGTGAGAGAGTTAACATTGGGTTTCACGTGTCATATTAGGCTTCCAACTACAACAACCCAGACAGTGTCATCCATTGCTGGAGCCATAAGCCAATTAATCACTACAGCCTTCTACCAAAACAAGCACTCTGGAGGTTAATCTGTTATTTAATGTGGACTGAAACTGTCTTAACGAAAGCTATTTGCAACCTGTCTGGCAGCACCTGAATTCCCTGGCATGCAGTAAACTGTGGAGTTTATCCACACAGTGACACACTGTGAATGCTGTGTTGTAACCAAGTGTACTTCCAGAGGGATGGCTTCTGGTGCTAACAATCAAAAGACACTGTACAGCTATTCTGTTTTTTCTTCCTTAAGCAGACTTTTTTGTGTGAAAAGAAAACAGATGCATTAAGTGGTGGGAAAACATGGGGGAGGGTTTACAAATAGAAGATGACAACATCTGGGCACCTCACCTATAAAATTCTGTGAATGAGGCAGAGTGACTGCACAGTCAAAGCCTCCTCTGGAAGCATCCCCAAATGGATAGGCTTTATATTTAAGAGAACAAGAATTTGGCTTAGTCTACATGGAGATTGTTGACTAGCGGAAGAAGGCGGCTCCAACGTCAGTGAGACAGTAAATCCGCTCTGGATTTCAGTCTGAACTCTAAAGGAGCTACCCAAGGTGTGAATGCACCAAACTCCACACAATTTCACCAAGAGGGTTCCATTGATGTTAGTGGGGGTGGGGGTGGGGGTGGGTCTTCCAGATTACATAGTTAGAATCAGAGTAATAATAGATTGACATAAGTATATAATTTGTTACCTTAAAATCCACTATTGATTAAATACACAGATCCAGTTGAAATTGGTCTGACCGGCAATATCTTCATTTCATTTTTCAAGTCATTTATTTAATTTCTGTGCTACCCAATAGGCAGAACTCTCTGGGCAGTTCACAAAAATTGCAAAGCATAATGTATATAAAAAACTTTAACACATAGAATTTAGAAGCAGGTTAAAATAGCTAAAAACAATGGCAATATCTTAATTTTCAAATAACTGAGCCTTGTGTCAGAATGTACCTAGACATACATTCCCCCCCCACAAATTACTTGCAATGTACTGTTTTATTAAGGCACAGAAAGGTTTCTATCTTGATGTTTCAATAATTAATATTTTTAACTTGTCTAATTTAAAAAGAAACCCCAGATACATTGCTGTATGGGAGATTTTTATATTTAGCCCTAACTTCAATTATTTGATATTTAGCCCTAGCTTCAATTATTTGAATTAATGCTTGAACCCAAACATTTATGCAGAGTGCAGTCTTCCCCACATAAAGTTTTATATTAGACTTTCCAGTTCCATAATGCTTCTATTGTTGTTTTGGGAAAAACTAACTAGGGCATCCCCAAATCATTAGGTGCGTTCTGTGCAACGTAAAATCTTCAAGATTTCCATCCTATAATTTTTTCTTGCTTTAACAAAAAACTAAATAACAATGCAATCTTATCCTTGAGGTACATCCACTTGACAAAAATAAGACTGCTAAATCATCTTACTCTAGCAGCACACAAAGATATGTTGGCATAGTGGACTTACACCAGCTTAGCAGTACTATTGAGAGAGTAACTGCTACACTGGTATGTCATCACTGGCACAAGTGGGAGGGGGTTTGAAATGGAAAGAGTTTGGAGCATGGTGGGATGGAAGGTCTGTGTGTCTTTATTCATAATTCTAATCTTGCTGTGATGCCAATCTAACCTTATACATGTAAAAGAGGTTGCATAAGGACCGAATTACAGGTTATTCTTGATGCATAGCCATAGTGTGCAGCTACTTCTCTGTTTTAAGTTTTATTAATTACAGGTATGCAGGGGAAAGATCCTTACTAGAAATGCCAGGGAGGGGAGGCTTATCTTTTCCTTGCCCAGTATAATGGGTATTAAAATCCATGCACACATGGAGTTAAAACATTTAGGGGGGAAATTCTCATTGGTGCCAGTGGTAACTTTCCCCTTAAGTGTTCTAAATGCTTGTTCGTGGGGGTGGGGAGGAGTGATTTTAATGTTGATCACTCTGGTGATGGAAGATATAAGCTTCTCCTCCCCGTGCGCTGCCTTCCTGAAAAGATTCCCCTCCTGAACGGATCTGCACTAAATAAAAGTAAAAGCACATTTAACACTCCTGTTCATGCCAACAGAGTTCCAGATAACTGCACTCACTTCCTCCCAGTCACTCTCCATCCAAAAAGTGACAATGGAGGGTAGGATTCTGACAAACTTTATATCCAGCCACAGGACGCCATGCTTCCAATCGAGTAATTCAGATCATGGTGTATGGCAAAGGGCAACACCATTCTGTCCTTCTGTTCTGAGAACCTAGAGCACATGCAAGAAAATTTTAGTGATGGGAACTCTGGTGACATTTTGCACAGGCAACAATAACCAAGGCGAACAACAGATATGGGAATGGCAGCATGTGTTCTCAGATCTCTTATAGGTATCCTGCCTCAGAAGTCAAGGCACAAACAACCATCAGGAATTCCAGTTTCAATGCTGGAAGGGAAGTAGAACTGTGGGGCTACAAGAACAAGGCAAGACAGGAAAGGAGGAAAGGAGGCAAGCCTCGAAGCAGGAATCCTGCACAAGCTTCATTTCCCCACTCCCCTGCCCTGATGTCAAGGAGAGATATGGGTGTGTCGGACACCCACAGCCAGAAAGTGTCCCCGTTTACTCTCAATTTGTGATTAGGACAATCTTAACAAACCTCCTTTTACTCAATGGGTATTTATTTATAGTATTTCTAGACCACATTTCTAGACCAATCAAGGTGGTTTACAAAAGGTCCAAAACATAGAAACCATAATCACATAAAAATATAGTTAAGACTAGGCCTAAGTGCTGTTTAGACCAATGGAAGAAGTTAGTCATTGCTTTTCCATGTGATTTAGGCTACAACAATCTTATGCATACTTACCCATTGACGTAAGTGAAAGTTACTTCTGACTAGTAAACAATACACATATTAGGACCATCTCTTAGCCATGACAGTTCTCCTCCTCTGCCTTATCCTTATTAGGAATGCTGTTTCAGTTTCAGTTTGTTCTTTTTCCACGTCCATTGGCTCTTACTTTATAAGGAAAGTGATAATTAGTAATGCCACCACATTTCGTAATTATTTGGCTCCTTGGTCAAAACTTGCCTGTTCGTAATTCTCATTTGTTTAACAAGATTGGATTGATGTATTATGAATTCGCTGTTAAGTTCAGGATAGATTGCTGCAAACTTCAGAGCATGCACAGCCTGCGTCTAAACAATGCCATTTCTGCACATGTGCTGAGTTGGTTTAACCCTTGAATGATCCAGTGCGCCCACTGCTGCTTCCCTTGCTGTAGCTGCCACTGCTGTAACTCTGGCTTTGTGAGGAGGGAGAGGCCTCTGCACGTCCATCTTTTCTCCTCCATATACCGGTGAATGGCAAAATTGAGTTAAGCATCACATCACACAGGCAGGCCTTGAAAAAATAAATCAAGAAGGGGCCACATAACGTCATGATGCATGACACCATGCCACTCTACACATTTTCAAGATGCACTTGGATATTATGGGTGTATAAAAACTCATTCATGGAACAAGAGTTCATATTAAAAACAACTCCCATTCAGGCTAAAATGGGTGAATTTGTTACTTTCCGAGGAAATAATGAATTCATCCAGGGTAAATTCGCTCATCACTATACATAATGTGCGTGTGGCCGGCAATTTCAGTAGGTAGAACAGAACGCCTGGCTTTCCTCAACAAAGGTGGGTGACCGTGTTCTTCATTGCCTTGATCACTGCATGGTGGGAACTTACTTGCATTTGTGGATGCATGGACGACATGCCCCCTTACTGTAAACTTAACCTATATCCTTTTTGTGGGAGGGAAGGCACAATGGGATTTACCACAGGTGGGGCTCACATGACTGAACATTCCTCTCTCTAAAAACAACAACACCCAACCCTGCATATAGAAAATGAGCATGTTAGGGAGAAGACTAGAATGCTTTATCCTGATACCTAGTTTTCTATGTGGAAGGGTTTTTGTGTGTGTGTTTTTAATACAAAAGCATTTCGTAATGTCACACACACCCTCCTGTCATCTGAAATGACACCATCTCGCAAAGAACTAGACTTCCATCATGACTAAATTTAATTGGATCAAGGCAATAATGCTTAGTAGTTATAGAGAACAGTACTTAATGGACAGGTTAGAAATTTAATCCATAAATAATACATAAATAAATATAGCACATTTCAAGTGTTTGAAGAACCTCACACAAATATTACTTTTGTAATCCTTACAGCTAACCTGGCAGGCTAGTATTATTATACCCATCCTACAGATGGAGGCTATTTTTGGTACCTTGTCTAAGCCATTCACTGTACAATCCTATACATGTTTACTCATAAGTAAGTCACACTGTGTTCAGTGGGACCTATTCCCAAGTAAGTGCATTTATAGCTGAGAAGATTTGACCAGCTCTCTCAACAATGGGTTTATTGATGTGATTTCAGAATTGGGACCTAACATGATAGCATTTTAAAAAGTACTGTATGGCAGTTAATGAATGTCAGCTTTATGCTATCCTGTATTAGGTATACATTTACTTATTTTATATTTGAATCATTTTACCTTTTCTCACACTGAAAACCTAACAAATTAAATCATATAAAAGTGATTAAATGCTGATTAGTAGTTGTTTTTTCCTCAGTGGCTGTCACTGAAACACACTTAGGTTGCACATGCTGTCATAGCAGCAATGATGCTTTTTGGTGGTCTTATTCTAAATTCCTTTCCCAATTGGGGTCTTGCATATTTCAGCATTAAAACGAAATCTTCTTAATCAGGCAGATTTCTGTCATGACAATCACACTGAGAGCTTATGTGGTTATTTTTACATTATATATCTTTCCACATTGCATGTGTATGCTCTCTAATGTTTCAAAACTGTAACTCACTGAACAGATCCTTGAAAAAGCAATAATCTACCACAACTAGTAATTAGTGCTCTGTCAGCATTAGCACCATTAGTTTTCAAATGCTAACATCAGCATGTCCATCGTATATTACACAAGTAACTGACGTGTGTATTAGTGGCTACACTTAACACATAGTCCAGACAACTTTACCTTTACAAGACCTCCTGTATAAGCAGGTATTTCACATGCATATTTCCTAAGAAAGAACACGTACACACACATATGCACACCTGTGGTGTTACACCCCACAAGTCAGTTCCCTAATGTATGTCTAGGATTTGTAAGTCTATTGTGTTTAGAATGTTGACCTGAGTGGGTGGAGATTGAATAACTTAGGAATGGGGAGGAGGATATATAAGGGAATGACTGAGGTGATAAGGGTGTGTTTTTAAAATACTTTGGTTCGAGGGGAGAATTAGAGGATCAGGGTAAAGAGGGTTGTCTTCTGAGGGTAGTGTGCAGATAGTCAGTTGGTGTATATTAAACAATCCTGATAATAAAGAAAGTTCAAAAGTGAAGGTGTAAGAGAAAGGAAAGCATGTATGAGAAGAGAGAAAGGACTGGATGAGAGGTTTTAATAAGGGTCTGAAAAGTTTTATTATGAAACAAAGTTTGTGAATACTGAAATAAATTTTTACTCAGTTTGTTTTACTACCACAAAAATCCCACGTGTCTCCTTGGCATTTATCATCTGCAGTTATATACATATAACACTCATTCTGACATCAATTCACCATCAGCACATATAATTCACAGCGCATTATTTTATTCCTGAAATTATTCCTGTTTAACCCCTTTCTCCACATAGTTCGTAGAAAGGTGGTGTTTGTCCCTCACCCCAGGCTCATCAAGTGGTGGCGCTTAGCATGAGCAGGGAGTGTCCGCGGACAGGCCTGTTGTAAAGAGCCTCTATTAGGGCAACACCATATCTAGTTTCTGACACTCATCTCCTTTTTACACATCATAGTGTGTCAAGGAAGCAGAAGGCAGTTTAGGATGACCAAGATTATGGCAACCAGCTTGATTGATAACTGGCAAATAAAGGGAGAAAACGTGGAGGCAGTGACAGACTTTGTATTTCTGGGCGCAAAGATTACTGCAGACGCTGACTGCAGCCAAGAAATCAGAAGACGTTTACTTCTTGGGAGGAGAGCAATGACAAATCTTGATAAAATAGTTAAGAGCAGAGACACCACACTGACAACAAAGGTCCGCATAGTTAAAGCAATGGTATTCCCCGTAGTAACCTATCGCTGCGAGAGCTGGACCATAAGGAAAGCTGAGCGAAGGAAGATAGTTGCTTTTGAATTGTGGTGTTGGAGGAAAATTCTGAGAGTGCCTTGGACTGCAAGAAGATCAAACCAGTCCATACTCCAGGAAATAAAGCCAGACTGCTCACTTGAGGGAATGGTATTAAAGGCAAAACTGAAGTACTTTGGCCACATAATGAGAAGACAGGATACCCTGGAGAAGAGGCTGATGCTAGGGAAAATGGAAGGCAAAGGGAAGAGGGGCCAACCAAGGGCAAGATGTATGGATGATATTCTGGAGGTGACAGACTTGACCTTGGGGGAGGTAGGGGTGGCGACAGCCGACAGAAAGCTCTGTCGTGGGCTGGTCCATGAAGTCACGAAGAGTCGGAAGCGACTGAACGAATAAACAACAAATGAAAAGGAGGACAGGGCTCCTGTGTCTTTAACAGTTGTATAGAAAAGGGAATTTCAACAGGTGCCATTTGTATGCATGCAGCACCTAATGAAATTCGTCACAACAGTTAAAGCTGCAGGAGCTATACTACAGTTACCAGATACAAAAGAGGGCAGGGCTCCTGCAGCTTTAACTGTTGTGATGAAGAGGGAATTTTACCAGATGCTGCATGCCTGCAAATGACACCTGCTGAAATTCCCTTTTCTATGCAACATACATAGAAAAGGGAATACAGGAGCCCTGTCCTCTTTTTCATATGGGCACCCTAAGACAGTTTGACTGGGAAGGGAGAAAGATGTGTTGGAGATGCACTGCCTCCCTCCCCAGCCTGGGACCTAGTTTGGGGAGAGGGAAGGTGATGCTTTTCTAAACCCACCATCCTCCATGCTGCTCAGGATGGAGACATTTGGGTGGCAGCGGCAGTGTGTGTGCGGGTGAGAGTGGATAGGGACAGGAAAAGATCAATGGGAAAGGTAAGAGCTGAAGACACTCCCCCATGATATTTGATGCGGAGTTTTAACTAGTTTATCAATAAAATGCTGACCGTGGGCAATAGCCAAAGAGGCATTTGCATGCCCACTTATTTTGTTGCGCAAGCAGCCCCACCACCTCTTGCGCAGTATTATTTTAGCACTTCTGGGGGCAATCTGCAATGAGAGGAGCTTGCATAAGGGAGTTCCACCAACTTATCCTGATCCAGAAACAAGTGTTTCTGCTCATTTCAGTGCTTCCTCTAGAAAGCATTAAATATCTGTTGCGGAAGTGGCATGTCCTGCGCGCGCAATGGAATCAGCAGAGCCCACCACTTATGGATGGAAGGGAATTGGCAAGACAGAGGGGAAACAACATGGGTAATCTTTTGAGGCCCCTTTTCTGGATGCTTCGACTGAATGAGATGGGGCATGCGGCTACTAGAGAGAGGCACCAAGCTGCGGAATGGCCTCCACGGAGAGGCTCACCTGGCATCTCCATTGAGATATTTTCATTGCTGGGAGAAGATCTTTTTATTCTCCAAGACTTATTAGTCCTTCAATTTTAAATTAAAATGTCTTGTTGGTACTTTTTAAGAGCTTTGTATGGCTATTGATCTCTGATGTTGCATTTGCCTTAGATTTAATTTGTGTGTTTTTAAAAAAATAATAATCACATTTTTGTTATATTTCTGTATTTTATAGGATTAAGGTCTAATTTATGAATCACCCAGAGAGCTTCAGCTAATGGGCAGTGTAGAAATTAAATGTAGAAAGGTAAAGTAAGATAAAGTAAAGTAGATAGACCAATGACTGAACTCATTGCCAGCAGCTTCATAGGATTGTTCCATGCCTTTCAGCCAACCTCTCAGACCTTTTAGGAATCATTTTAATGACATAGATCCAAAATCCTCATGTAAGAAATTCAGTCATTACATTTTAAGTAGAATGTGTGTGATTCTCACGTTTCTATTTTTCTGTACAAAGTAATATGGTAATAGATATGCAAACACTGGGCCATAGTCATATCAGACTTGTTGAAGCTAAATGAGAAATGCACTAGCTTAAACTACTTTTGAATTTGGCCTGGAGTACCGTCTAGTAGTAGCATTAGAAGAGGCAAACATCTGATATTTCAAATTTGTACCTGGGTTTTTATTTGAATGTATAAGGAAATAATAATTTCCTGCCTCAAAAATCTGGTATCCTTCCAATGGTATTTGTTTTCTTATTTGAATTATGTGTTATGTTACACACCAGGAAAAAATTGGTATAACACACTGAATAACACACACATACCGAGACAGGGATTTATATATTTATATTAAAGCATCAAACAAGTTTGTTCTGGGTCCCAGAAGGATGCAGTTAATATAATAGAGTGACTAACAAAACAGAAACATTGAAATCTTTAAGCAAAACATTTTGGCTTCCGCCTGCCTCAGCTGCACCGATATGATCATGTGTCCTGTAGCCAAAGTGCCAGTTATAGAATAGAGAGGAGTGTGTGTGTGTGTGTGTGTGTGTGTGTGTGTGTGTGTGTGTGTGTGTGTGTGTGTGTGAGAGAGAGAGAGAGAGAGAGAGAGAGAGAGAGAGAGAGAGAGAGAGAGAGAGTATTTCTCCCCCCCTCCCCAATGTTTCAGGCTTTGTGACACTCTGTGTGTAATCAATATTAATTTCTGTGGCATTTTTCTTTTTTTTTACAAAATGGCTAGTCAGCTCTAGGGGGCACTACAATTGAAGTGCACCAAATACTTGTCAAAGGCTAAGTGAAATCTATTCACACCTGGTCTCCGGCCTACTTAAATGTAATTTTGCTAAAAGTCTTATTAAATTAATGTCATCCAATTAGCTGTGCAATAAAAACATTCACTCTGGGCCTTAACTTCACTCCTGAATGACTTTGCATGTCCCGAAATCAGGAGAATTGCAGAGGGAGGGAATAGAGGAGCATCCACATTAATCTTTTCAGAAACACCCTGGATCATAAACTGTCCAGGCAGGCTCCTGTCTTCATATTACCACAAGCCTGACAAGAGGGGACTGTGAAACTTGGCAAGCAGCAAACAAGAGGCAAACCACAATGGGGCAAAAGTCTTGAATGTGACATGGTATAGAAGATTTATAAATCACCTTGTAGAGATCATATTACAGACTTGCTCACCTTTATAGTCTGCCACTTGTTGTTTATTGCTTTCATATTGTTGCTACATACCATCAGGACTCCCTGGTAACAGATGGACATAAATATATGGTGTTGTTGACTGGTCCTTTTGAAGATCTCCAAGGTACAAAGCATTCGTTTTAATTATTGTATCTTGTTTCAGAAATAACACACAGGAATTGCTGGTCTCAAGAAGAGAATGAAATATAGCTACTGCTCTGATTCCTTAACCCGAGACAAGGAATCCTATATACTAATAGCAAATTCATTATCCACGTGTGGATCCTTATGTAGTAAAAAGGCACCATCCACACACAAGAAAGAGGTATTGGCAAGCTTGGGGGAACCACAAGGTTTGTAGAGATACAAAAAAGCTTTAGAGGGAAAAGAACCAAAGGGTGAATAAAAAATCCCCCAAACAGCCCAAGCTGAGCTCAACAAGCTAGAATGCTGACTGACCCAGGAGATGGGGGCAGAAAACCAGGGGGAGGGGAAATGGAATGGAGTAGCCTGGAAAAAGGGCATGGCTGGCTGCCCAGCTAGATTTCTGAATGGGAACACTCGACACTACAATATAATGGCTGAGGTCGGATGACACTTTAGGCAATGGAGGGAGGGGGGAATAGGCAACTCAGTGTGTTATGTTGCCGGTACTCCCCACATGACATGTTGTCCTGCCCCCTTTGCACGGCTGAAAGTCCTGTCATCCTTCAAGGCGGATGGTGCTCCTCCCTCAGTCCTTCCGGCCCTATCCCATCATGCATTGCAAGTTCTGCTCGCTGCACAGGAGTGACCGGGGCGCTTTCAGCCACCTCTGCTGGAGAACCCCTATGGCCAATGGGAATAATGCACGGTACACGCAACAGAGCCCGCCACACAACATTTTAATCAACAAGTCTCCAGATAAGCAACGGAGCAGTCCGCTGGTTTTCTCCATGGGTTAAATGGAAAAAATAGTGCACCATGAGTTGTATGCCCGTTGTGTGTGCCCCCCAACGACACGATAAGCAACACAACCAACGATTGACTCTTTGCCCCGCCCCCATTGCTTATCGTGTTGTCCGAACCCAGCCAGCTTCTAACCTGGGATCCAAGAAACTGAAAAATCCTATACTGCCCAGATGCTGTCTAGGGGACATAGGATTGTTTCCTTAATAAATAAATAATGATTTGGGATAATTTACAGGAAAAAATGTTTGCACAATTCTGGAGCAATCAAACTAACATGATGCCTACAGTCCAACACAGAGTTAAGTGAATATGCAGCAGGAGTCTAAGGGTAGCATCCAATGTTAGTCCTACATAGAGAAGACCCATTTAAATGAATGTGACTTAAGTTAATCATTACTAATTTAAGTCCCATTCATTTCAATGGGTCTACTCTATGTAGGACTAAAGTGGGATACTACCCAAAGCATGTTTACACATAAGTAAGTCCTACTGAGTTCAGTACTACTGAGTCCACTAGTGTTGGATTGCAGCCTTAACTTCACTGGAACTCTCTGTTGGCTTTTACATATTATCTGAATGCAACATTATCTTGTTGATTTAATGTATTTACCTGTGAAGTGGGCTAAATACCCAGTTCCCCAGTTATTTTCATTCTAGCATTCTTAACAACTCTGGATGGAAAGATCCACTGTTTTCTTGGAAAAAAATGTTCAGCCTCTCATTGTTTTCTTTTTTTAAAAATAGAAAGTTCAGACCTGTTTTGGGATGGTACCCAGCAACCTTTGTTTGAATCATTCTCATTTTGCAGTAACTTAAGTAACCAATAAATATGAGTGCAAAAGGTGAATGAGCTACTTATTTGGTTTTTTGCCTGCTAAAAAGCTGTACAGAAGTATGTATTTCTTCCATTCATAGCAAGTAAAATTAACACTGGTTCAGCTTCTTGATTACTTTCAATTAACTGGTTTCACCAATGAACTGTAGAGTACTATGCAACTTCACACACTATGTATATTCCAGTGATCATTCCTGGGGGTGGGGGGCTAGGGATAATTTAACTTCCTCTTTGGTCTGATTAAATGGTAGATTCCTTGCATCACTGACCTGGTGATTTTTTTTTTTTTTTTACACACGTTACTAAGGTAGAAAAATACATCAGGTAAGTTACTCTCTTTCAGCCTAACCTTCCTCACATGGTTCTTGAGAGAGTAGAAATGGGAGGAGACAGACTTCTGTTTGCCACTTTCAACTCCTTGAAGAAAATGCAGGATAAATAGCAATAAAGTGGCATTAAAGGAATAATAAGAATACAATTTGTGTGTGCCAGTAGGAAATACAATGTCAAGCACCTAAGTTTTAGCTAGAGCCGAGATTGTCTTTAAGTAAACCCGAAAATAAGTTTGGTCAAAAACAAATTGCAATTAACTCCCAAGCGACGGAGTTAAGGACTGCGGTGCACAAGTTATTTCGCAATGGATATTTTGAAACTGGGGAGGGGGAAGCTTGTCAGGGTTAATTTTAAAACCAGCCTCTCCTCCCCCCCCCTTTTTACTTTTCCACGTGGAAAAAGGTTCTCCGGCAAGGCGAGCGCTGCAGCTTGCCTTTCCCCTTTGGTGTGGCCACGCACAGGTTCTACAACATAATACGTAACAATTTAGGCTAACATGATACACAGCTTCAGCTCGCGCTGAAGCTGAATAAGGAAACCGGACACAAACAGCACGCATATTACACACACACACCCACACGCGACCAGGTCAAAAGTTGACTGCCTCGCCAGCTTCCCCTCGGATCTTTCTGATTCCGTCCTGGACGTTCTGATTTTCCGTCCAAGGTAACAAGTACCGTGAGTAGGAGCTGGAGGGGAGGACTTAGGTGGGGAATCGTCGTGTCCGTTCCTGCTGGCTAAAGGTCCGGGCCGGATTTTGCACCTTGTCCCCGGGTCTGCCTCACGGCCTGGAGGAGCTGCTGCTGCTGTTTATTGAGCGCTCTTGTCCTGGTATCACTCCGCTGGCATGGAGGAGGAGGAGGTGGTGGAGGAGGAGAGCACTTGATCATTGTGATGGTGGCAGGAGGAGAAGCAGCAAGCAAAGCAGAGCAGAGCAGAGCACTAGTCTGTCTCTTTCTCTGTGTGTGTTGTGTTAGCAGCAGCTCGGCGTACGTTTTGCAAATACTTCAGCGAGCTACTTTTGCGGATTGTTCACGTGTTGACTTCCCCCAGCTTGAGGATTTGCTTTTAAAGGTTCCTGTTGAAAAATACAACTGAGCAGCCAAAGTACTTTTGAGAACACGGTGCGGCATAAACACCCAAACTTTTTTTCCTCCCCCCCGGAAAGAAAACACAATAAGAAAGCGGCGTTGCCTGTCTTCTGATGGTGTGGAGTGTGAGGTTGGGTGTGTTTGCGTGCGTTGTGTATGCCCGGTGTGTGCCTGCCCTAGGTGTCTTGTGAGTGTGTGAGTGTGGATATAGAAGTGTGTGTGTGTAGAGGTTCCTGTCTATATGCACGCATGTGGGTGCGCGTCTCTCTCCTGCTCTCTTGTGTTAATACATGGGGGATACCAAGAAGGTTTTCGGTCCGGAATCTGTTTTGGAAATGATGGATTTAAAAGAGGGGGACTGATCTGATCTCTCCTCCCTTGGAGTTTGCAACCGAACTGCTACTGATCAGTTTGTTGGGATTCCTTCTGTGTTTGTTGATTGTGTCTAGCGATAACCTTACAGCACCACCTCCTGGGTTTGGGCTTTTTGCTTTTCTTTCGGCATTTTTGTCCCCCCCCCCCTCCCTGCACGCCGGAGAAGATCGACAAGGAGGGGAAGAGAGGGGATTTTTTTTTTTTTTTTTTGCTGTTGATGGTTTTGTTTTGTTTTTTTAAAAAACCGAACAACCCCACACATTTTGTTTGGGATCTGCTGTTTCCCTCTCCATGGTCCGTTAAAGCGCGTCCCAACAGGAGGACCCCGTGTTTGTGCCTGGTGTGACGCCCGCGTGTAAAAGGAAAAAAAAGTTCTTCCAAAATAGTGTGCACGGGGAAGGAGATGGGGGATTTTCCAACCCCCGCTGCTGCCGCGAATGGCAGCAGCATTTGTCTCAACAATAACCTGAGCAGCAGCCTCGGTGGGGCCGGTATCGGCGTGAATAACGCTCCCCACGGCCCTCCTCCCGGTAACAGCACTACTCATAGCGGCGGCGGCACTAACGGGAGCAGCGGCATTCCCAAACACAGCACCGTGGTGGAGAGGCTGAGGCAGCGCATTGAGGGCTGCAGGAGGCACCACGTCAACTGCGAGAGCAGGTACCAGCAAACCCAGGCTGAGCAGCTGGAGCTAGAGCGAAGGGACACGGTGAGCCTTTATCAGAGGACCCTGGAGCAAAGGGCCAAGAAAGCGGGCACCGGCGGCGGCAACAGCAGCAGCAAGCAACAGCATCAGAGCAAACAGCAACAAGATGCCGAGTCTGCCACGGCCGAGCAGAGGAACCACACACTGATCATGGTAAGGGGGCGGGCAAGGGGGGCTGGAGGGCGGCTGCTGCTGCTGAACACTTGTGGGCTGGCGCTCTCTCATTTGGAGTTCTCGCTTCTCGCCTGAACGGATGTAGGAGTTTGGGAGGGGAGCGAGCGAGCGAGAGGGATGCTTGGCTGAAACCGGGGAATGGGCGGAGAGAGGAAACTTTGGTCCTATAACTAATAAGGGAATCCAGGAAGCAAAATGGACTGTTTGAAGGGGAGTTGAAGCCTCTGCACTGGTGGGGGTGGCCAAGGCAGGCTCGTTCGCCCTGCCAACTCCTGACAGGCTTCTGAAGGAGGAGGAGGAGGAGGCTTCTCTCATAAATCGATCACCCGAGTCATGATTCTTCACCTTTCCGGCCCCGTTTTCCTCACTGTCGGCTATACAGACCAATAAATGATAGATAAATAATTTGGGCCTTTGGTGTTTCACACGTTGTAAGAGAGCCGCGTAATAGGGAGCATATCCCGGAGCAGCTCTTCCTAACAAGGTTCCGCAACACTTAGGCATGCTGTGAGATTGCGGAGCAGCGCGGGAAAGGCCGGGGAGAGAACACGCGCGCGTGTGCATCCGCAAGCGTAGGCGCGTGTCTGAAAGGATGCTCGCTGCCTCTTTAAATCCAGCAGAGGGAGAACTCGTGGGCTGGCTTTGCCGAGCGGGAGTGACAGCCCTCAGGAAGAAAAGTTGGGCAGGTTCCTCCTCGACTAAGCAGCCTGCGCGCGCGCGCGATTGTAGTGTGCAACAGCCCAATCAAGTCTCTTTAAACTAGCACCAGCCACTCAGCAGCAGCCTGGGCTGGGCTTCTTCTTTTTTTATTCTAAAGTTTCCTTGGCCTTTTAAGAGGCTTAGAAGAGAACAGCAAAGGGGAGGGAGCTAATCTGCTGGTGGCGTAATGACTACTAGTAGGAAGTGGCGCTTCAGACACACACCCAGGCTGAGCTGATGATTAAAGGATAGAATAGAGTAAAAACCCAATGGGTCGCAGAGCTCGCCTTCAAACAGAATGCATGCCCCATAGGTGAAGTGTCCCTATTCAGGCTTTTCTTGAAAACCTTCAGGGAAGGATAGTCCGCTGCTGAGTCAAATCTATTAGGACACACACACATATCCCATCCCTCTATAGTGTTTAACCCCTGGTCTATTTTCCTGGCTCCCCTTCGACAAGGTCTGCGGGGGAAGCCGCGAAGCGGGGGTCGGCCTGCTTTATAGATCTGTTGTCAGTAATGCTTCTTGCCTGCCTTCTAGGAGGTGTAGCTGAGTAAAAGAGAATAGTTTGTGGGGGAGACTGAAATGTTACGCCTTCAATGCACGGTGATTTGGGGGTTGCCTGCCGGAATCCAGGCTGAACTCGGGGCGGCGGGCGGCCATTCTTTATGTAGTTTGCGGTCGTGCTCTACTATAGCTCGGTATCTGATAAGCATGCGTTAAGTGGGAGCAGCAGGATTGCAATTTTTTAAAAACTTCTACTGCGCCCTAGCAAGCCAAATATTAAAATATAACGCTCTTTTTTTAAAACTAGCCTTTCGATAATGGCTTCCAAGAATGAAATCCTTAATACACTTCTTGGGGGAGTAAGCTCCGTTGAACAGAGTGGAGACTTACTCCTGAGTAAGAGTATGGGTAGGAGCGCGCTGCGAACGTTCGACCAAGGAAGGTTTGACGTTCCTTCCGGAAGACAATCCCTGAGCCTGGGCAGCCGCTTGCGCAACGCGCTGAGGAAAAGCATGTGCCTACATATGATCGGGAGGGTGGGCTGAGTGGTGGGGGTTCGTGGTCCATTTGATTTCCTCCTCCACCTAGGGCTGGGGTGAGAGGCGGGAGCTGCCTTGTTCTTAGCCGGGAGTGCGTTGGAGCAACTCTGCGGCTGCCCACCTTCGGGAAGCCAGACCAGCAGCAGCAGCTGGCGTCTGCCTGACAAAGCCCGTCCCTCCCCTTTGAAAGTGGGTGGGAGGCCTGGAGGGCGCGGACTGACGGCGGGGTTAGCCGCAGTGGCAGCCCAGGAGTTTGGGTGGGTGTTGCGGCGACAAAGAGGCGATGGGGTGGCGGGGGGGGGGGGGAGAGGAGGAGAGAAAGGAACTGTTGACACTCTTCCTGCTCCAGAGCCTGCTGCCGCCTCCCATGTCGGGGACTCTGCCCGTTGCGCTCTCGCTCCCTCCCCGTTCCTTGGTGCCGCCTCAGTCCCTCCCACCGCCGCGCGTAAGGCCGGCTCAGTCGCGACCCGCAGGCGGAGCCCGCTGCCCCTTCCCCCGCCTCCCGCGAGCGCCGCGGCGCTTTGTCTGCCCTATCGACCGCTCAATGGTGGGGGTGGGGATGAGCTTAACACGACCCAAATTGCGCCCCTCCTGTAAGCAAGCGCGATACGGCGCGCGTTCCTCCTTCTCAGGCGTGGAAAGACCGCCTCGCTCTCTTCCCCACCCCCCAAGCTCTCTTTTCTCTCTAGGCACTGGCCGAGAAAACGAAGCGGCTGCCGCGGCTGCTGCTTCGTTTCCAGGGTCGAGAGGGAACGCCCCTGTTGGAGACGGCGGGGCATTTCTCCAGTGCAGCTCGATGGAGGAGGAGGAGGAGGAGGAGGGGATGAGACAGGCAGATAACGCGCTCAGCCCCCCCACCCCGCATCTACCCTTCCCCTCCGACCTGGCGTGCGAGCAGTCTGCGGAGAAAGACACACGAAAAAAGGCTCACAGGGAAGGAGGGAGGGGGAATAGGCAGGAAGAAAGGAGACAGACGGACGAGTCGGAGAAAAGCACAAAGGGAGGCACCTGACTCGCAAACAGGAAGCCGACAAGGCTCCGTATAGATGCCGCCGTTTTCTTGACCCTGCCAGAAAATAGAGGCGCGTCTGAAAGCTTTCGTTCCCTCCTAGGATTGGGGCTGCACATATTCACAGGCTGCTTCACGCTCCTCTCTCCATTATGGGGTGTGTACTTGCAACACAGTGTAGCGCCCTGAGGACTTGGCCAGTGAGTTCATACAAACAAAGCTTTCACATTCCAGCCATTCTCTCGCTTTTTCCTAAGCTGCGGTACTGACTCACTAGCCAGGGAAACAATAGTTTCCTTCTCCATCTTTAGATTGCAGATGAGATTTGGGGCCATACTTGTCTTTGCTGAATCTCCTTATCATGGACAGCAGATGCCTTACCATGGTGGTTTTAACTTGCTTGGCGGGTCAAGTTTCTATCCTGTCCCTCTCAGGAATAGTTAGGTCCACCAGCAATGATAGCGCAGATGTTGTAACATCTGTTTTGATCAAAATGTTTGATCTTCCTTGATATGTTATATTAAATAACATTCTGATATTTCAGTTATATTCTTCACTTGAAATTTAATCATCAGTGCATGGTTTATATTAGGATCCAAAATACTTTTCTTAATGTTTAATTTCTGTTGCAGCTTTGAGCAACACTATCCAGTTACAGGTCATCTCTTTTAATATTTCTGATTATTTAAGGTTGCAATTCTATAATGGCCCTCAAAGGGCTGCTGAGGGTCGGTGGGTCATCCACCCACTAATGCGGTTATGGTTACCTTCCCCAGTGAACTCAGTACACCTTGCTTCTAAGTACTCATGGAAAGGATTCCACTGCACATCTTTAAAAGACGCCGTGGTTTAAAATTAATTGTATTATCCATGAAATTCATAGTTAGGGGCATTTCCATTAAACTTTTTGAATAATTGAAGTACCCTGTATCAATGTTTGTTTTGCTGTTTAATCATTTAAAGTTTTATTTACAGCACTGTAAATAAGGGTGAGAGTTTTACTGATCAGATAGATAATCAAAGAGAGAGAGAGAGAGAATTTCAATGACAACACTGGTCATGATTTGCATGAAGACTGAGAGTAAATTCTAGATCCCCCTAAGGAAGAGCAGAAAGTTGCCAGAGAAGTGAGAGTTCTTTTACAGTATCTTTGAATCTGGTTTGTATGTGACTTCATAAACAGGAAAGGAAGAAGTGTGTCTTCCCTTTTCCTCTTAATCAGTGAAACGTGAGCAGTGGTGAACACACACTTCCCCAATTGTTGTGTTGGTTGACAATGCTGGGAGAAATGGGATAGATTATTGCAGGCCCACATGTCTCTGTTCTCCCCTTTTCCTAACTCTGAATAGAGAGAAGAATAAGTTGACTGTAAGCGCCATCACACCGGGGGTTAACACGGTCCCTACCTTCGCTTCTCTGCCCATGTTTTTATTCCTCAGTTACTTCCTCTTTTCAAAAAGGAAGTACACAATGAGCACGAAGCCCATTGAGTCCGCTGTTCTAATGGCGCTGCTTCTCCTGCACACAGCAGGAGAGAGCAGCAATTCCGTGTTTAAAAATACATCGGACTTAACCAGAGTTTTTTTTTGTCGCAAAAGGAAGGCCAGAAGGGGCGGAAGGCAGAAGATGTCATGTGAGGGACCTGAGCAAACTCCATGAATGCCCAGTAACGAGCATGCAATAAAACACTCGTCGGATGGAACTTTTAGCTGAGCTGTTTTTATTTTGTTTCAGTTACTCTTGGGAAGGCCTAACCTATCCTCCACCCCAAACTTAGGCTGCAGAATATTTTGAGAAACACTATAATGTAGGCTTACTGAATAGCTGATAATATTTTTAACAGCCAGACACTTTCTTTGTGCCAAAGGCGTTCAGCTCAAACTTGCGAGTTAATGTCTGGGGTTCCTGGAATCTTACTATACCCTGCATGAATGGAGCAGGGTGCAGCATGGTATCTCATATAAAAGCAGTACAATCTCCCAGGTCGTACTGCATGCAGCATTTTGTCATGACCATCTCTCTAAATCAGGAATGAGGGAATCTGTGTCCTGCCAGATATTGGACACCAACTCCAATCAGCCACACCTAGCCTGGCCAGTGGTCAGGGCTGTTTGGGACTTGTAGTCCAACAACATCAGGAGGGCACCAATTTCCCCACCCTTGCTCTAAATGGAGGCATCTCTGCTTTTCACTCTCCAACAGTCCACACAGGTTGCTACATATGGCTTTGCTCCTAGTTCTGCTGGGATGGCAAATCTATCTTTTTCTGCCATCAAGGAGGATTTTGGAAAGCTTTTTCAGGATTTCACAGAAGCTGTTCCTCATTTTTTCTGATTAGTTGATGCTCATGTGCACATTTTGCAGCATGAACAGAAAACTTTTTTTTAAAGCTATGCCATTTAAAGTCAATAGGTTCATTTTATATCACCCTTTCCAGAATAAAGTTCATCAAATGTTTATCACTTTTTGTCACCTTTCCTTGTCATTTCCTTAACATATGTTTCTAAGGTGGAGACAGAAAGTGTCTAGACAGCAGAAACTGACTGTTTACATGGAAGCAAGTCCTTGTGAGTTCAGAGGGACTTATTCCCATGTCAGTGTGCTTTGGACTGAATTGAGGACAATGGTCCATCCTACCAAATGACCTTTTACCAGACGTGCACTGTTATTGAAACTTTGAAAAATCAGAAGAAAAAGTGAAATAGCCTGCTTCAGGGAAAGTTTTATTTGCTTAATGCCAGTTAGAAGAGGTTGGTGTAAGTCTGGGGTGGAAAACCTCTGCCCCACCATTTCTTGGATCTTCTATTTAAATATAGCAGAGAAATTGCGAATTTAGGGAACATTATACCCAATTAGGGATGTACAGCAAAAATGTTTTGAAGTATTATTCAGAGTTTGTTTTATTTCTAGCCCAGTCTTAGTGAAAGCCAGTTTTGTTTTTCTGTCACAGTACTGGATGTTCTTTAATGCTGTGTTAATAGTTGTTGTTTTAAATCTACATGGGGGGACACTTGCAACCCATCCAAACTGGTTCTCTGATCATCATCAGGCTACTTCTATGAAACATCAACTCATTATTCCCATTCTTAGCGAGCTAATCTATTTTCTCATTTCCCACTGTGTTGAGCATATAATTCTTGCCACATGCATTCCAGATATTTGGCAAACATGGCTCTGTATTACAAGCCTTGAGAGTTCTCTTCTGTTAAATTAAGCCATCTCTGTTATAATCCATTATGGTTCTGCTTTTCAGTACTGGAGTTGCAATTTGTTGTGCTCTAAAAGGCTTTTCCTGTAACTATGTCTTTGACCCCCTATACTGACAGTCTTATATGTATGTTCACTCAGAAGTAACTCCCACTGAGGGTCAAATGAGATCTGATGGCAGCAGATTCATTTGTTTAAACCCGCATCAGGTGCACTCATGTAGAAACATGAGGTGGTTGGTGGTTCAAACTTAACAAAAGGGTTGTATGTCTCCTCCCAGGTCTGGGGCTTATCTTCCCACATCTGCATCCCCACTCCCTCTCCCAAAATCACTTTTTCTTCATCCAGCTTTCAATATCCATAATGAGACCTTGTCAGAGAAAACTGCCTTGGGAAAAAGCCTGCTGGAGGTAAACTGAGAGTAGGGAGAAGCTTCTGCACTCTTCCACCCTTGCTAGTAAAGTGCACCCTTCACTTCGTTTCTACACATGACTGTGGCAAATATGAATGTTAACTCATGCATCTGCCACTCCTGTATCTAGTTTGACCCTGAGTTCAATAGTTCTTATTCCCAGGTAACTGTTCATATCCTTGCAGCCTTAGAGCCTGATCCTACATGGGTAGTTGAAATAGGTCTTATTTTGCCCACAAGGACTTACAGGAGATGATAGCCTTTGGTCTTCTTCCTGCTTGATCCTGCGGAAGCTATTACACCTGGATTCCTGGTTTGTAGTAGCAAAATTTGCATATAAGAATTTTAAGCGGCCAGAATTTTTAGTGAGCCCTAGAAATATTTCAGTAGTATTTACACCAGTGTTTTTAAGGTACACTGGAAGTACATTTTCCCTGAATCTGGGGAGAGCAAGAAATAGAATGAGAGAATAAAGATGATGGGGGAAAGAAGGGAGAGAGAGAGAAGAAATAGATATAAGGATTAGGCTGGTTAGTGTAAATAAAACAACAGGGATCGAGTGAACAGATTGACAGAGAAGGGTGGCGTTGTTGAGAGGGAGGGAGAGATTATTTTTGCAGAGAAAATCTGAATTGACTAAAGAGGTGAGAGTGAAGAAGGGCCAACAAGGCAGTAATCCAAGATAGAAATAACTAGGGCAGGAGCAGTTTAGCAGTAGGTACAGATTTTGTAAATTTTGATGAGAAATCAACTATCATAGAATAGTAGAGTTGGATGGGGCCTATAAGGCCATCAAGTCCAACCCCCTGCTCAACCCCCTCTTTCTTATAGAAACTCCTTGGCATGTAGTCATGATACATTTAGTGAGCTTATCACTATAAAAACATTTTTTGTTTATTATGTTTTTAAAAACATTAACCCAAAGATCATGACTGGAATCAATGTGTTCTTTTGGTTTTGGATAACAAAGTTTCATAACTATTTGTTCCAATAGATACCCATACAAAGGCCAGGCCTACACCAAGCTGGATATAGCACTATGAAAGCAGTATATAAGCATTAGCCACATCAAGCAGGATATAGCACTATGGTATGTGTCAATGGGCCCAAACAGTTGTGAGTGCACTTTAATACCGCTATAAAGCAGTAGTGTGGCTCTTGCCCCTTATATACTGCTTTCATACCACTTTCATAACGCTATATCCTGCTTGGTGTAGATCTGGCAAAAATAAAAAGAGGGAGTGTTGTGAAACTGACAACAATACAGTAAAACCTTGATAGTTTTCTTCTGAGAAAAAAGTAAACAACCGTAAGTTGAAAATAAAGACATGAAATAGGATGAATGTAGAGCAAAAGATTTCTTAATGGTGATCAACAGAGCCTTGCAGGAAACCTTCCAAGTAGTGATGAGTGGATGTGGGAGAGGATCCAGCAGAGAGGGATATGTGACTTTCTTTCAAGACAGGTGTTGGAAGGTAGATGAATTGTGAGCATATTTCTATTGGGGTTTGTCTCTATTAAAAGGTTTGGAAAACCTACTGAAAATTCCCAGTAGATTTATAGGGGGAAATGGAGACGTCTCTAAAGTTTTGCTTCTATTTTTTTCTGAAAGTAGAATTCTTCATTACATTGAGGAAGAGAAAAACTTCAAGAATTGTGCTTTATATTATATACTGCACCTGCCATTTAGTTGAGGAAATACTTCTGGTAAGAGCAATCTAGGGTTAGGAAGTAGCAGGGGAAGGTTGCACTTAATCTTTTCCTGGCTTGTAGTTTCCTACTCCAGATTGGCCTTCTCCTGCTCAGTGTTTTTTGTTTTTTCTTGCAGTGGGGAGGTTTAAATATATAAAAACATGCATTTGCTACACCATGCTTGGGGGAGTGGTTGTGTTGGAGATGGATCCTGGAAAAGAGCAACGGTGGGCAGGGAAAGAATTAAGCATCCCTTTTCCCACAAGTGCTTCGCTGATAATCACTGCAGGAATGGCTTTTATAAATCAAAGAGATTTTGGGTCTACTGTTATGCAAGTTTTGGCCTAAGAAATAACAAACTGACTATAGACAATCTTCAAGGTTTTCGCTCTGAATTAATCCTATTTCCTTCTCAGGGTCTACAGCAGAGTGTTTGGCTTGTGGCCAAAGCAGCTAATCCAGAAATCGAGGTTGTGCTCATTAGGTCTTGCATGCCTTTGCCTGAACATAACATAGTGTTCCGAGGTTATGTAATAGAAAGCACCAAATCAAACAGCAGTTGGGTGAATAATACTAATCACAGTTTCTGTTAAACTTAATGAAAAAAAACAGTTTGTCCTGACATCTCTGCCAGTATAGCTTTCTACTGAGATCTGCAGCAACATGGTAGACACTTGTTTGATTTGAATGAAAAACAACCTGTTTCTTGCAAACTAGTCTGTAGTTTTCAAATCATGATGATAATTGCTTAACACCTTCAGAGTACTATGAAGAGAAATGTATTGATCATATGGGAGAGTGTTTCACTAGGTGCAGTTAAAAGCCAGGATGCCTGTAATTTTCAGGTGTTCTCATGACTTTGAGCTTCTTTAAAGGAGTGATTTATAGCACACTCGTTACTAGGTACTTGATGATGCAGTCAGCCTCCTGCGCGTCTCCTGCTTCTTTTCTCAGTTTTGGTGTCACAAAATAAACCTCACAAAACCTGAGTCTTTCGAGATTGCGCTATAAAATGCCCACTAGTGGGCACTGCCCCATTGAAATGTACAGGCCACGTGGTTGCTGATCTCTTCTCTGTGCAATTGTGCTCGTTTCAAACGCGGAAGAGAACCAGGAAGAGAGCAACGGTAAGGAAATGTGATTTCCCCCTGTTTGAAGAGACCCATTCTCTCTGCTTTTCATAAAGATAGTGTTAAAGGTTATTGGGATCATAAAGGGGCTCAGTTCTCATTTTGCTTGGGACACCATGGATGATTGGAAACAGCACAAATCTTATACTTCATGAATATGCATGCCATGCTGAGCCACTTTGAGAATAAGCCATGTTGGATGGGTGGCTTGTTCATTACTCCCGCCAGATTATCACCCTCTCGGTGGTTTGCCATGGTGGCTAAACCAGAAAGCTGGGCCCCATTCAGAAGGCACCTTAAACCACGGCTTTAACCATGGTGGTTAAACCAGAAAGTTGGGCCGTGTTCAGAAGACACCTTAAACCGTAGTCAATGTGGTTAAAGCTATGGTTTAAGGTGTCTTCTGAGTCCTGATCACGACTTGTCTTTTTGGTTTAGCCAACATAGTTAAAGCTGTGGTTTAAGGTGTCTTCTGAATGGGGCCTGTGACAAGTCACCATTGTGGCTTGTTGTGTTGTGGAAACCACTTTTGCTGTTGTCATCATTGTCCCATGTGGAAATATTTGTGGAAGTGTACTATGGAAACTGGCATGTGGGAGTACAAACCTGCACTCTGGTTCGTGGATATTTCCTGAAACACCTATGTAAATTGGATATGTACATTTGTATATGTAAATTGTAAATTAAATCTTTCAAATTACAGATGTGTTATCAGTTAACTTTAGTGGAAAAAATCTAACACCTCTAGCATGCAAACAATAATACACTGGGTTGGATCCAGATTTAGTCATACTGTTGATATCAACCTGTTGATATCAGAGGGACTCAAATGAGTCATGACAAACTTAAGTACCATTGATTTCAATGGGTCTACTCTTAAGTATGACTAAAACTAGATCCAACCCAGTGGATTCTTGCTTGCAATGGTTTTACCTGCTTGCTGAATGTTAGCATGTAGGGGAAGTCATACAATATTGTCCGGGGTAAAGGGCAGTATGTGGATCTTGCTACTGATAGGCCCTCTAATATAACACTGTAGCTTAGAAAGTATTTAACAATCGCATACACTTTTAGTCTGTGAGTAGACTTAGTTATTCATGAATGAAACAGCCTGATTCAGGTCATGAGAGGCGAGCTGTATGCATTCCAGATGTAACTGGCTTCAGAGGGACTAACCATTTTTGTGCCTGAAATGAATGTGCAAGTTTGAATCTTTATGCAACTGAACTGCAAATTACAGCCACTCTAGCATAAGTACAACACTGGAGAACGTTGTGAATGGAAGATATAAACTAGGGTGACAAAACAAAGATTCTATATTAATAGGTGGAACCGGTTGCTTGTTAACCCCCTCCTTTCCATTTCTGAGCCTTAAGAACAAAGATTCTACAGTAACACCAAATGGTGATTTCAAGAGTATTTCTTTCCCCATGTCTGACAAACTGAACAAATATAGTACTGTGAAATATGTTGGAAGAGCATTGGAAGTTGTTGTTATTATTATTATTATTATTTATTATTATTATTATTATTATTATTATTATTATTATTATTATTATTATTATTATTATTTATATAGCACCATCAGTGTACATGGTGCTGTACAGAGTAAAACAGTAAATAGCAAGACCCTGCCGCATAGGCTTACAATCTAATAATGTTGTTGGTGTGTGTGGGTGTGTGCGTGTGCGTAATGGGCTTTGTCCTGATTTTGGAGGAGTGTGCGAGCAGGTTCAAACCTGCTTTATTACTATTTTGATGCACATGAACTCATGTTTATGGGTAGTATGGTAGCAAGAGAAACCATTAGGTACCACCACATGTTTCACCATATTGAGTAGCCCTGTTCTTAGAATCAAGAAAGGGCCCATAACTTTAAACAAATTATTTTAACTGACTAGAAAGAATGAAATATATACTTTAGTTAGCAGAAAAGTGTGTGTGTGTAGGTTTTGTGGCAGGTGGGGTGAGGGAGAAGTGCGGATGTAAAATATTTGGTTGCTTTATCCATAAACACAGTGTTCTTTAGCAAGGAAACCTAGCTCTATGATGTAGGTATCTTATGTAAACGGCTTATTGAGAAGTGGTATTGTAAGTGGTGAGGAAATCTGAATTTAGTTTGCAATGTTTTAGAAGTAATAATTGTATTTTTCTTTCTTTTGGGCAGTTATATTTTGATTGTCACTTGGTGTTAAAATGGTCTCTGTTAAGTAATGTTTGACCAGGGAATGTTTTTTGTCTTATGGAATGTGTCTTACTTTATGTTAATTCTTATATGCTTGCTTGCACTGCATTCCATTTTTACTTCATAAACTCAGTGGAAATGTTCCTGGAATTTAGAATAAAGGATATTTCACTTCAGCAGTAAGTGTTCAGTTAATCTTTCCCTCTCTTTTTCTGTGCTATTTAGCAGCAAATTGATTCCTGGCTGATAGGACAGCACAAGTAGTGCTTAAGGAAGAACATAGAGCTTTTGGAGGATATAGTAGCCCTGGCTGAGTTTTCTTGCTTTGTTCTGCAGGGAGACTGCTTTTGGTTTAAAGTTATGAGTCACTGTATCTGAAGTTTGGATATAAACACTATCTCTAAACAGCAGCCAAAGGGCACACACTTCTGCTTTTGCAATTAGTAAAGCCTTTTCCTTACACATTTAAAAAGGAGGAGGGTACAAATTGTCATAACTTTCTAGGTCTCCCCTTACAAAAGTTTTTGGTGAATCCTCAAATGGTTAAGATTCCTGAAATCAAATGCTGTTTTTAAAACAACTGTGTTTCTAAGCCACCACATTAGATATCAGACTAAAACAGATGGGGCATTTTCCCACCCTGTACATATTGAAGCTTCAAGTAGTGCAGTTTTTTGGAATATAATGTATCTTGTCTCAAAAGAGGGTTTTTTTCTTTGCTTTTAAAGAAAACCTCACATACGTCAGTGGTCATTTACACTGCATAATGAATTTGCTACTCTTGTAGATTCAGACTGGTATTAAAAAGCAACAGACTCTATTCCAACACAAGATGTTATTCATATATATTTTTTTAAAAAAAGTTTGTTTGGATTCTTTTGTTGCTGCTTTCAATTTTCTCCGTGAAATTTTGCCTAATTGGTGCAGCAATAACAAATTGCTTACTGTTTTGCTGCATTGTTCTTTAGAGGTAACTCACTGCATAAGGGCACATTTCACCTCTTTCCTAGATTACTCCCAACTCTTTCCCCAGCTCTGTGTGTTTTCTTAGATATATTTTTCTTATGTACTGCTTTATATGCTGCAGTATGTGGATTTTACAAACACTTAAATATGTTCAGACAAAAGACTCTGGAGATAGTTGCACAATGGGTAGCAGAAGTGCTATTTATACAGTGAGAGGTGTAACTAATGGTCATTGTTTCCCTTATTTACTCTTTCCTGTACCTTGTGACCAAGCTCTGTGTTCTGACGTCAGAAGTTAGTGTTACTGCTGCCAGAATTCCTTCTCCGGTTGTGCCTTTCCAGCTGACCTTTAGACAGTTGACTGCGGTGAAAAATCACAACCAATCCTATGCGCGCACCCTGCCTTAACAACGCCCCCTCCAGCCTATTTATTGTTCTAATAGAATACCGAGAGAAAATTATTTTATTAGCAAGCAATTTGAAATGTATGTGTATGGCAGTTTTCCACAGCCTGATGATCTCCAGATAGTTAGGACAACAACTTCCATCATCCTAGACCATGCTGGCTAGGGCTGATGGGAGTTGTGGTCCAAAACATCTAGAGGGCAGCAGGTTGAGAAATGTGGGTGTATAGAATGAGAAAAAGTTGAGAGGGTGAAATATAATACTCCTCTCACTTTAAAGGCCAAACATGCTGATTTTTTCTCTCATATACATGGATGATAATGGCTCAATACACCAACTGATCATCTCAGCGTTCTTTATCCCGAATTATAGTTTTGTGTGTGTAAGAAGAAGTTTTGTTACATGCATTGCTGTACTAATTTTATGGAGTGTGGCATCAACATGTTCTATGATTTTAAACCAGGCAGAAGCTCTTAAATAGAGCAGATCCACTTTCTGCCCTGTTAGTCTATATAGTCTTTATTGGTGACAATTTAGCCCACCTTGTGAAGTGAAATTAAATTAGAACTGTTCCATTTTTTATTTTTATTTTTGTAATTTCATGTCCTCAAGCAAGATAAACGGTGAAACCAAGGTGTGTCTCAGGCCTTAGCTAGACCTAAGGTTTATCCCGGGATCGTCCCAGGGTCATCCCTGCCTGCTCCTGGGATCCCCTGTGTGTCATTTACATGAACAGGGATGACCCCGGGACAATCCCAGGATAAACCTTAGGTCTAGCTAAGGCCTAAGACAATATTTTGGGTGTACATTGTAATAGGTGCATGCAGCAAAAACATGTTTTCAGATGTGTGCTTTATGCGTGAAGGGTCAGGATGGGCTGTTGCATATATACATATACTGCATATACTGTGTAGAGTGGCTTCCATTTCTTTTTCCTCTTGGTTTTTTTTTTTAACTTTATGTTTTTTGCATCCTGAAAAGATATATGGCCTGGAATATACTAGCATTTTAAAACATTTTAGAAGATTAAATTATTACAAATATTAAAATTTCCCAATTACTCTGGGAGTTTATATTTGGGTAAATAGAGTATAGGTTCAGTCTTGCTCTCTTTCTTTACCTTTTGCTTATTTGTGATCCTAAACATCTTCAGCTGCAGTGAAGAGCTGAAAATGGTATGGTACAGCCCTTGGATGACTGTGAGAAGTGTGTTTGTGTCACTTGTTGCAATCGCACCCCTGATTTTTAAAAAATCCCTCCCTGCACAGCTACGTTTAAAGCTTTCTATTCGAGCTGTTAATATTCCAGAGGCCATATGTTTAGGTACGTGTTGTTTAACATGAAAAAATGTTCGGTTCTGCTCCTGCACTTTGAGTAGTACAGTCCTTTGAAAGGTGTACCACGTGATTTTCCTGAATGTGTAGATCAGCCCTGTCCCACTGAAATGAAGGGTTGATGGTGAATATAGATGTACCTTTCTCTGTACTGGATGACCTTCTATAGAAATCAATTTCGCAGATTATTTCACCTGAAAATGACTTTTTATAGTTTTATCAAGTGTGAGCATTCTCTGCCAAGTCAAGGAGTATCTCCTAGGTATATCCCCCAACTCTACCACCTCCTCCGTATTCCATTTCTTGTTCCTTCGCTTCCTTTCGTTCGCAGTCACAATTTTAAAATGTTTATTGCCATGAAGTTGCAACCATTTTGGCAGAGTTCAATGGTGTGCACTCTCATTTTGTTTTTTTTTCTGAATTGCACATTTGTACACTTAAATGCACATATGCTCCATTTCTTTCCCACTGATGCTTGTGTATTTTTTCTAAATTGCTACTATTAAACGTGGAGTAATGTTGAAGCATACTGAGTCCATAGGAATCGTTGGTTATGTTGTCTGCCTTGGGCTTAGAAGCAGGAAGGTGGGTCGTTTGGCCAAAAGAAAAATAACTTTAGAAAACACTGAATGGCTCATGATCTTTCTTATGCTATCTTTGCTGCCCACATAGAATAATTCTGTGTGCAACGAAAAGGCCAGAGAAATAACATTTCTTACATTTCAGTGAATGATGATACACTATTTTGTGTGTACAATCATATATGCATGTTAATTTATTGTCTACCCAAAAACTGTTGGTAGAAAAGAATAGCAGAGGAAAATATGGAGGGTAAACATACTACATACTGATACCTATGTGGATAAATGTGCATCTCACAAGGATGTATAGAGAGAATTGTCCACCTGAAGACTGAAAGGTGGGCCAAGAAGAGCAAGATCCTGTTCTTAAAGACATTCAGGAATTCATTATTCGCAAAATTCGGCTCTTTAGGACTGAAAAAGCATGCTGCTTCAGTGTTCAGTCCACTGGTGTAGATGCTGGAAGAATTCATAATAGGGGTAGGTAGGAAGATCTGCACCAATGTCTCAAAACACGTATAACTGTACGTATGCACCCAAATGGAACATACTTTACTAAAGTTTGTTTAGGACAGAGGTATTGAATTATATGTCCTTTTTATGAATCTCTGTGTTCTAGCCACACCTTGCTCATTTCACCGAGCAGGATATAGCACTATGAAAGCAGTATATAAGAGGCAGGAGCCACACCACTGCTTTATAACGGTACTGAAGTGTACTGACAATGTTGGGGCCCATGGACACATTATTATTTATTTATTTATTTATTTATTTATTTATTTATTTATTTAGCACCATCAGTGTACATGGTGCTGTACATATACCGCTTTCATAGTGCTAAATCCTGCTTGGTGTAGATCTGGCCTTCCTCAAGCAACATTCAGGTGATCATTTCATTCATTTCTATACTGCCCAAGAGCCACAGTTCTCTGGGTGGTTCAGCAAAAAGTACATGCCAAAATATAACATAATAAAAATATAAAACCATTTACATTTTTAAATTTTGCAAAATTTAAAAATGTAAACAATTTAAATAGGGTGGCCATATGAAAAGGAGGACAGGGCTCCTGTATCTTTAACTGTTGCATAGAAAAAGGAATTTCAGCAGGTGTCATTTGTATGCATGTCACACCTGGTGAAATTTCCTCTTCATCACAACAGCTGCAGCTATACTGTGACCAGATTTAAAAGAGGGCAGGGCACCTGCAGCTTTAACTGTTGGATGAAGAGGACATTTCACCAGGTGCGACACGCATACAAATGACACCTTCCGAAATTCCCTTTTCAATACAACTGTTAAAGATACAGGAGCCCTGTCCTCCTTTTCATATGGTCACCCTAATTTAAAACAGCTAAAAACAGTTACAATAAAATACCAGGACACAATAAACCAACTGACATTAAAATCCCCATCATAAGCTGTAAAATGTCCGGGAGCTGTGTGATTGTGTGCTTGTAGTAATTTATGTATTCTCTCTTAATACTGTATGAACAAGGTCGTGTGATTATCTAGATTAGGGGTGGAGAACCTGCTTGCCCGGAAGAGCCACATGTGGCAGTGTGCAGTGGGTTCCGGGCAGCATTCCAGTAGGCGTGGCCAGAACCAGTAGTGGATGGGGCCTTGGCTGGCGGTGTGCATGGCCAGAGCCGGTGTTCCTCTCCTATACACAAACACTCATTCACTCTGTCCTAGGCCTTAGCTAGACCTGAGGTTTATCCTGGGATCGTCCCGGGGTCATCCCTGTTCATGTAAATGACACACAGGATATCCTGGGAGCAGGCAGGGACGATCCCGGGATAAACCTCAGGTCTAGCTAAGGCCTTACTCACTCTCTCCGCCCCATGCACAGTCATATGTGCTTTCTTCCCATCACAATCTCACTCACTCCAGCTTGCTGAACAGCATGGTTGCAGAGCGGAATTCATTGGGGGCATGGGCGTGCATGGTGGACCACACTGAAGGCTTTTGAGGTCTGCTCATTTCCCACATATGATCTAGAGGCTGTTCTATACCTCTAAGCATTTTGGAGTCACCTCTTGATCATGTGAACCTCCAACAGGTCCACTATTTAATTTATGCTCTGCCACATGGCTACTTATCTGCAAGGCTAGTTTTATAACTTTTGCATGAGCAAGTCAATTTCATATAAAATCTCCTGCAAAAGGTTATCAGAATGCAATGTCCTTGTCCAGTTCCAGTTTAGCTCGCTTTGCCTGCTTACCTTCCACTTTCAATTACCTCCGCTGTTCCTTATTCTCTTCTGGATATTTACAGCAGCGCTGACTCAGTGAGGTCTGAATCCCATTGAAGAAGTTTGTTATATCACAAATATTTACAAATTTCATAATTCCAACATGCAATATTCATCATTTTATAATCTATCATATAGGGTTGGTATACAATAAACATTACAGTGTAGAAATAGGACATTTGTAAATAATTTCATATAAACATGTCTTAATGCTTTCATCAGTGATTCCCACTGTGCTTCCTCAGGTTTTATTCTCATTTAGCTTTCAGTTTTGGAAAAGGTACTTGATATTTGTTCCCAGCTTTATCAGTGTATCCCCCTGAGAAAATAAAATGAGACAAAATATTAATAACTCTTAATGCTTTTTATTTTGGTGGTGGTGGGGCAGAGGTCCCTTTATCCTGTAAAATGTTCTCAGAGAAAGATTTCTCATCGCTAGACTCCTTTAGTATCGTATGTAAAGGAGATGTTTTATGGATTCGAGTCACGTATCTGACTGTGGATGAAGGAATTTGGGCATGGGAATTTTGACAGATAAATGATGTTGTGCTGTTTGGCACAGGAGGAGGGAAGGGGGAAGTAATACTGTCAACAGCAGAGCAATCGCTTTTCGCTTATGCTGATGGAGGCCCCGGTGGACCTTTGTCTCTCCTGCATTACAAGACAGGGCCTGAGCCCCACAGCACACCATGTCCTAAATTAACAATTATTCCTGTTTAAAAGGGCAGCTTTGGTGTGGGTGTGCGTGCATGCGCACACGCCTTATTAAAACGTACCTAGGTGTATGATTATTTCAGTTGTACAATTATTTCAGTTTTAGTCTTTATAAACATGTGTGTTGCTTGGAAAGGGTTTGTTACTCTCTAGCAGTGGCAGCTCCCAAGTTTTCTAGGGTCCTTGGGGAAGGCAGCCTCAATGGGCCCCTTTCAGTGGGCTGGTTTGCATGATTGCTAGAGCCCACAATGGCTTCTTTAAGCCACAGTACCAGCGGCCATTGTAAATATTTAAGCTGTGGCAGATGGTCGCTGTGGCATATCATGATGAGCAAGCCCAGCACAGGGTGGTTTTTCCCCCCGTGCTAAACAAACCACCCACAACCCCAAAACAGACCATGGGTTGTGGGTGGTTTATTAATGGCAACAACCCACCCTTGCTGGTTTTGCACGTCACAATAAACTTTGGCAACCACCCGTCACAGCTTGATTATTCACAATGGCTAGCAGCGTGCGCTGCACCCACCATGGCTTAAATAAGCCATGGTGTGCCACAGCAACCAGGCACACCACGCCAATGAGTCTGCCTTCCCTCTGCCATTGTCATCAGCTGCTATTGTTCCTCATTCTCATCATTGCTACTACTTGCTTGCTTGACAGGCAGAGAACCAGTGCGCAGGTAGGCAGTGGCATCTACTGCTCCTCCTTCTCACCACCACCATAGGCTGGGCCCAAATGAGAGGCAGGTGAACAAGCAGGTTGTAATGGTGCAGAGGAGGAGGAAGTCCAGGAGGCTCTTGTCAGTGAGTCCCTCCTTGGGATGTAGACCCTTGACAGATGCTCTACTGTGCTCACCTTTGACGCCAGCCCTACTCTCCAAGCAAAAAGTCAGTTAAGCTGTTCCTCTGTCCCACTTGCCCATTCTATCTTTTAAGATATGCTTTCTATCTGGGCTGTGAATGACAATTGCAAATGGAATTTGACCAAACTCCTCCACCAACCTGTGGACTTTGCATTTCCCCCAGATCTTCTGTCCTTGCTGGATGTTTAGGTTACTGGTAGTTTAGAGCATTTGTTTCTCTTTATAAACCTTTACCAGCAAAATAGTTCACTGCTCCAACTAGAGAGGTTTCTGTCATTATTATAGGTGGGTGAGGATGGGAGTTAGAATGTCCATGTATCGCAGAGACCACAGATACAGAAATGCATTACATCCTCTGCAAAGTGTCTAGCAGTGGAGGCCTGGACCCCAAGACCAGAGTTTTGCCCACACTACATTGGAGTCCAGAGGTGCATATTTTTCTCCATAGAAGTGAATGGCAGCTGTTCACTTTTAGGGAAGAAAGTAAACCAATACTATCAAAGATAACCATTAGGATAGTGACTGAGCCTGCCTACCCCTAATACTGGTGACCTAGGCCTAATGACTTGCAGAGAGTATCCAAAGTTGCATTGTGTACATACATACACAAACACACCCTGCAATAAATTTCCCCTTCCTGTGACAAATAATTTTATAGCCAATCAAGTTTGGGGTAGGCATCTTTGCCTGGAGTTTTGCTTTCCTCCAGTCTTGATGATTGGTGTCTATAATTTTGTCTCAGTGGAAACTTTTAACTCGTATAAGTAAGAAGGTTGTAGTTAGTGTCATTGTGATGGAATGGGAAAGACCCTCCCCTGTAGCCATGATTTTGTTAATCCCAGCATTTGGGGCAAGTTTCCCCTCCCTCATGTCAACTGATGTAGAGTGTTTACTATATTTATCAGGAGGAATTGAATACTGAGGCAAGTTTTATATGCCTAGCTCCACCCCTTTATCTGCACAGCCATACCCTCAATTCTGTTTTTTTTATATATAATTCTAGAACATGTTACAGAGACAGAAAATAGGGTGTGGTCCTGTGTGCAGGTCTGAGTCTATAATTAGTTTTATATCCTAGCCAGGCTGTAACTTGTTCAGGTTACAATTTATCCTTTTCTAATGCTATCTTCCTAGCAGCCCTGTGAGGTGCTTTGGCTGAGAGACAGACCCTGTTCAGACGACACAATGGTTAAGCTTTTTGAGCTAAACATTATGGCTTAGCGCGTCATGCGAACCATTCCTAATCATGGTGTCTACATAACAACAGTTTAAACACTCTCACTAAGCATTTGCTGCAAAAGGATCAATGGCCTAACTATGGCTTAGCGTGTTGTCTGAACAGGCCCACAGTGGGCTGATTCAGATATAATTCCAAACTGTTGTTTGGTGCTGTGTGATCAAGCTTTAAAGGAACCTCTGTCTCCCTCACTCCTTCCTCTCCTCTATCTTCGCCTCATAAAGCACAATTCCTTCTGTCTCTTCCATTCTAGTTTAAGGCAAACTAAGATTGGCAATGAGGAGCAAATCATGGTTTCCAATCTTAGTTCTCAGGGAAGCACAAACCATAGTTTTTTGGTTCAGAGAAAATGACCAACTGTGGTTTATCTCTAAGAACTGGCTGTGGAGTAATGTTACATGGCAAAAGTGTTGACATCGCTTCCTTTGAAAAAGTCGAAGTAAATCCCAACTTTTTCAAATCACAGCATTGTGGGGAAGCCTTGCAGTGGCTGTGAACCTGTGCCTGTGTCATCTAACTGATGGGGTGCAGATCCACACAGCTACTGCGGGGCTTTCCCAATGTGTGGACAACCCCATGGTTACATCTAGGGACGGGTGAAAAATTTGTTGGGTTTGCATTTTAATGTGAATATTTACCAAATTTTACTTCCCAAACCTAAATATGAAGCAGAACACAGTTATACATCTGTATTCACAGTTTTCAGAATGTTGTGATCAGTTTGCAAATCAAAAAATTAACACAAAAATTGTATAATAGGAAAAAGTGCACACAAAATGTGTATATATTAGGGGAATGTGTATACCAAAATACAGGTATATGGGGAGGAAGTGCCCAAAAATGCTTAGTGGAAAAAGCTATGGAGAAATTCCTTGAGAAAAATGTGAATACTGTATTTGGAAGCCTGCAAAGTCTGTAGATTGGGCAAAGTCCATAATTTTGAGAAATTCACACAAAAATATGTAGAAATTTTCATTCGGACATTTTAGGAGCAGGGTGGGGGAGGGAATTGGAAACTGATGTAGAAACAGAACAGAAAGAACTTAAATGTTGGAAAAATGAGAAATTGAACAGAATTGATCTTGACCAATTTGTCAATCTGTTGTTACATTGGAATCAGCCAGTGACTTGTCCAAAGCTACCCAATGAATGTTATGGCTGAGTGGAAATTTCAACTTGGGTCTTCCATATTCAAAAGCTATTCATTACAGCATGCTGCAGCAGTCTTAGAAACGAATAATCCTACAGCATGAGATTTCATGGCTCACAGCAGATTTATGGGCATTCAGATTTTTAGACCTCCTGCTAATGATGTCATAGTATTTTGACTGACCAGTGTGTTTACTCACTGTTGCTATGCCTTCTGGGATTGTAGCTGCTCAATTTGTAATTGTAAGAAGTTATCCAGGAATGGGAGAGGAAAGGAGGCCATTGAGAAGAATCTTTTTCCTTATGAAATCAAAAGACCACCAAGGAATTATGTATTAATAAGTGTGGGTGGTTTGGTGAAGATGTGATTTATCCTTTTTAGCAGCTAGAACTTCCTTCTGTTTTTGCTCCGTTCTTTACAATGGTAAAGGGATTGTTTGCTCGTATTCTGCTTCAATTTATACCTGTCACTCTCCCTTTTCTTCCTCCTCCTCCATCCTTTACCACTCCCACTGAAGATTTCTTTAAGGGGTTTTTTTTTTTGGTGTGTGTAAAGCAGTTATGTGAGAGGAATAAAATAATTTTGAAGAGAATTATATGGCGAGAATTTTGACAATGAGTGGAAGATTGTAATTACTCTCTTCCATTAGACTCAGTGGCTTTGGACAGATAAGCTGTATTGAAACGTGTGACCAGGGCATGGGATCATGGATTGTCTTTCACTGTTGTCATGGCGACAGTGATGCAGGTGGCCCATAACTGCCTGGCTGTCAGATCTTATACATCAAACTGGTGCTAAGTGAAAATATGTTAGAGGCATTGGGGAGAAAAAAATTGCCAGCAGTGTTTGTAGGATCAGGTGGAGGGAATCTAGCTTCTCTTAAGAAGAGCTTTTTTTTGGTGAAAGCTTTAGGTGGCTTAGAAATGGTTTATATATATATAGAGAGAGAGAGAGAGGCAGAAATAGACTTTTTTAAAAGGGGGAAAAACCCTGTCAAATAAATGCATTGTGTATGTGTTATAATTATTAGACACTTTCCAAAAGTTGAGATGATACTATTATATGGAGGGTGGCAGGAGGAATATACGTTCCAGCTGCCAAGCTGTGTCAGCTTACAAAACCTCAAAGATTCATAGCAGTTTTTTTCCTGCAGTTCTGACTAGCATGATCTGGTTGCTAGTAGAGTGCACAAAGACTTTGTTAAAACATAAACGGGGAGGAGGGGCAGGGGGGAAATAGGAAGAATATAGATGATTAAAAGAACATTTCAAAGGTGCATATGAAAAGCATCTCCTTAGTTAAGATTTAAGATTGCTTAAAGCAATAATAGTCATTAGTATTAATCTTTTAAGCCTACAAAGTGCTTTACAATAATTATCACATTTCTCTTCACAAGCGCCCTGAGGTGGTTATTATTCCCATTTTACAGATGGGAGACTTGCGTATGTGAAACAGGCACATACCCCAGTCTAAGTACAATATTCTTCCACTGTTCCATATTGCTTAGGACACCCAGTAGTTTTGTTATTAAACAGTTACCTTGAGGGTTTGTTCTTCTGAGGCTAGATTTCACAGCTATGCTCATATGTAAAACTCTCAACCATCATGCCAGTTGTTTGAATCAGCTCACACAACGCAGTGATCGTGAATTGAACTTTCTTATAAAATAATGCAGTACTTGTCAGCTGAGGCATTCTTATCACTTCAGAAATATCTCTGCAACCATAGTCTATGATTCTCAAATACTGAGGTGGGTTTATCGAAGGAGGCTCAACTCATGGCAGTGTGTCCTCTTTCTTGCACCCTACTTTCTCCCTGTTTGTAGATGGTATGGGGGCAATGCAGATGCTCCTTAGCCTGTTTCTTAAGAGTGGATTCTTTCCCAATGTACTTTTATGGCAATAAATACATCCAGTCCGTTCTCTTTCTTTAATCTGCCTGTGCTTAGACCAAGGACATGAGTGAAACTGCCACTTGGACTGTACATTCTGTTTCATGCCGTTCTTGTGCCCACCCCCTGATTCTTACAATAGTTGACATAGATATAACCCACAAGCATGCACTGAAAGATAGGGCAAAATCCACCCAAATAGCACTTTTTTAAACACTTCAAAGTGGTGGTTGTGGATCACTAACATTTTTTTATTGACTCATTATGACAAAAGCTCAATATGTCAAAATCTCAGAAGCAGTAGTTTTCATAAATTTTGAGTTTCCTTTCCATCTCCATTCTGCACCACTTTCCTGGTTTCCTGGGTGTTAATTAACTAATTTGACCTCTTTAACTTTATTAAAATTGAGAGTTGTTGGCAAATTAGTTCCACACTTACACTTTGTAAGATATGACAATTAAGAAAAATAATGATAAAGGTAGAAAGTCCATTACCATAGCCTTGCCTTGTGTAGGAAAGATAATGTATGGTTGGGCTTTTTTCCACTCTCCCTTAGTGGGTGAATCCTTGGCTTGCTAGGTTGTCTAATAGGTTCCAAAATGGAGGAAAGGGTTCCTCTGTTTAACCATTAAAGCTAAAATAAGCATTTCCTCAGCCAAGATGAACTGTTGTGGTATAGGAAGACAATTTGTTCTCAACATGCTTTGCATCTTAGGGACCAGAGACAGTTGTGCATATTTCCCCCTCAACTCACTGAGAAGTGGTAATCAAAGTAGTGCACATGTGTGCTCTCTGGTAATATTAATAGCACAAGATAAGAATACTCCACAGGCAGAAAGATAGCACACACATTTCACAGCGTTCTTTATGTTCCTTGGTTCTGTGTCAGTTTTTTTCCCTTGGAACATTTTGTGACTTCATAGGGGACCAGCCAATGTGCCTGCCTGTTCTCCCATTGACCTCTTTCCCTGAACCCCGTCTTTCTTCAGCACCCTGCTTTCACTCAGTCCAGCTTCTTCTTAATTCCTTGCTTTTAAACAAGCTTCTTCTTCTGTCTCTCTTCCACATTTTCTTCACATGTGTGTTTCATTTTTTTGTTTAAATGATCCCTTTGCGATATGCTTTTTGCAATTCATAGTCAGCTGTAGCCTGTGATTTCCATGCTTGTGTGTCAATGCATATGTATGTGCTTTTTTTATATTTGAAAATAGGGGTGGCTTGTTGCATTGCGGTGCAGCAGTCTACATGCACAACTTTTAAGCCGTTAAAAAATAGTGCAGATATTCTATAGCTTCTGGAATAATTTTCTTGCCAACAGGATAGTTTAGCTGGCGGAGGCAAATTCTGTTTCTCCTTTGTGGCAGATCGATGCCCTTTGGATGTTAATGGCAGTAGGAACCAGAGGGGCTGTAGCTTAAGCAAACTTATTACCTCATTATCCGTGGCACCGGGTTAGCTCTAAGGTTTGACCATCTGTGCTCATGCAGAGAGGGTGGGGGAGGAGGAGGAGGAGGAGGAGATGGACAATACTAATAACATCTTTCAAAGTGATATGTCTTCCCAGCCGAGTTTGCAGTTCACAGCATAATCACAGACCTCCCTAGCTTTGTGTATTTGCCTTGGAAGGGTCGGCCCAGACTGCCGACCTCTACCGTTGCAGATCATGGTTCCCGAGTAGCCTTTTGTTAGTTTTCTCATGTAGTGCTTTGTCAGATAAGAGCTATTTTGCAATTGTAAGTTGCCAGGAAAACTACAAGGAGGGCTCAGTCTCCTAAACATTTTACTCATGAAAACAAAAGGGCTACAAAGAATTAAAAGAAAAGAAGCTAAAATTTGCACAATCATCTGATTATTATTTTTTAACACAATGTTGGCTTGTGAGTACTAATTAATTAGTAAGCATTCAGTTAAACACTGATGGTAGTAAAAGGCTATTGTAATGACAGCTGCAATTGTAACACAATTGTTAGCAAACCATTTAAAAGTAAGACATCAATATTTAAATTAATTTTGTTTAAAAGCCATATCTTAAGCTAAACAAAAAGTCATATGCTTTTGTTATTTTGGGTATCATATTTTGGGTATGATCTTGGTTCTTTTCCATAATTTGAATGAAAATATTTGTAGTTGCTAGAGGTTGAGGAGTCCTCCCTTTTTCTCATTTCAACAATTGTACATGTTGTGTTCCTGTAATTGGCAGCCTGTAGCTCCTTGCAGGAGAGCAAAAGTTGCTGTTAGTGTCAGTCCTGGACAATCCAATAGTGCATAATGGAAAGGAGGAGGCTTCCTGTTGTTACAATAAAGTCAGCTACCATCAGGATCTGATGGTAGCTGACTTTATGTCTGCCTTGGAAGAGTTGTCTGGATTTCATGTGTGTAGTTTCCTGCCTTATTGCAAATTTAAAATTAAATACTGGTCGCCATTGTCCCTTTCTAGCTTCTTTCCTAATAATTGATTTCAGGGTTTATCATCATCGAATTGTTTACCCTTAAAAGTGGCCTCAAAATAATTTTAAATAAATAGTTATTCTTTATTTCTAGGGATGATGAATGATGATGATGATGAACATGGCATCAGGTACATCACATTGTGCAGGAATAAGATGTTTGTAGAAAGTGTATAATAGGCTAAAAAATTATTTCTGTCCTTACCCAATGGCTTTGTTGATATGTTACAGAATGTTCACAAATATTCTAATTACTGAAAGGAAAGGATCAGCAATAGAATGGTGACAATCAACGTGAGGCAAGCAGAAGGGTTTTTCCCCCCTGCGAGGACAGGAAAAATGAATTATGGGCTGCTGGCAGGAGTGCATGCAAAAGGGTTAGATTGAGTGGGGAAAGGGCCCACAAGCCAGTAGGGAAGCTGAGAAGAGAGGGTGCATTGGAACAGGATGGGTTGAAGAGGGACAGATTAGGCAGCAGGCTGAGAAACAAGGATTTGAGGAGGAGGGATGGTGAAGGCAGGGTGAAAAAACCTCAGGGAGACCTAAAGATGAGAAAAAGAAAGATACACAGGGGGCTGGAGACAGGGGTGGGGGCCTGGAAGATTTTGGGCCATTGGGCTAAGTTTCTTAAAGGATGGTTAGGATGGTAACATGTTGAATTTCCAAAAAACCCCACAAACCTACAATTTTTGGCTGCAGGTCTTTAGTCCCAACACAGATATTTGCTGAAATAATAAGGGACAGAATTTGTTACCAAATTGGCAACTGTACCATTTCATTAATTGATTTGTGAATTGAGATCGTTCTGTTTTCAGACTGCAAAAAGACTTGGTCACAAGAACATATCAGTAATCTCATCGTAGCCTGGATGGGAGAATTCCTAACCTGATACCCTTGACATATGTTCAACTGCAATTGCCATAATGCTGCTGCACTCCAACAAATCTAGAAGATTTGATTTTATGTGATTTTTTATTTTTGAAATGGTCGGAAGACTTATTCAATAAAGCTTCATTCATAGAAGGCACCAGGTTGAGAAAGGTTGGCCTGTGTTTTAAAACTGCAGAGGGAGAGGATGTGCAAATCAGGCCCATGAGTATGCCTATGATCTGTTATAGGGGTGTGCAAAGTGGGTCTTCTCTGCCTCGAAATCTGATATGGAGTTCCTTAGAGGTGAGTCTCTGCCTCCTCCCCTCTCTCAGCCTCTTCAAATTACCCTCAAAGAACCGTTCAGTATTTGGGTAACTGGCATTAACAGAAATGCTTACTGCTCCCTCATTTTTAAAAATAAAGAGATAAAACTTGGCACAGTGATAGCTCCTAAACAGTGCTTTAGCCCCACCAAGTTCCAATCAAATTAGTTCATGCTTTGATTTTTTAGGAATTTTTAAATGGATATTAACAAAATGCTTACTTCTGCGTAATTTTTATAGATAAAAAGATTAAACATGGCAAGGTGATATGGCAAGGAGGGCTTTAGCTTCACCAAGTTTGAATTAGATTGGTTTATGCTTTGATTAGGATTTTTTTAAAAAAGTTCCCCACTCCAGCCTTCTCCAACCTGGTGCCCTCCAGTTCTATTGGATGGAGCCCCCCCACCCTGCACCCAGGCACTGAAATAAAGAGCCTGCCTGTGGTTTACTCAAGTGTAGAAGCTTTCTCACTCACCAGCCATCCCAGCAGCCCTTTCACACTGGAAATGTGGATGATTGCCTTCTATGAGTCCAAGCAGAAACGTACTCCCTTTCAGTAGCCACCAGTTAGTGTTTCCCACTTCACTGAACACTGCGATTGGAGGAGAACACTGCTATGGCCATTCCTATTGGTTAGCCACAGAAGTCAATATGAAAGCTACCCCTCACCCCACTCAGCGTCTCCCAAATATAGAGATACACACACACACACTCACACAGAGCATGCTAATTCTGGAGACCGTAGAAGCTCCAATTGGGCACATCTCTGCTCTGAGAGTATTCTATGGGTTTGGAAGCGGACACTCTCTGCTCTGGAAGATCGAATGCTCTGCGGATTTTCGTGGTTACCAGATAATTCCGGGCCAGAGTGCACACCCCTAATCTGTTATATACATTTAAATAGAAGTGAAGTTGGTTTGTTGTTCTTCGTGGAGTCTCCAAACTACTTGGGGCTTCTTTAGATTAAAGGGAAATCACGTTTGCTTACCTGTACTTTGCTTTCTGCTTCTCTTCAGCAATTGTAGCGAGCTGAATTACACGGGAGGAGAGGGGTGACCACATGGTCTATAATTGAAAACTTCCCTGCTCATATACTTGAATGGGACAGGACCCTCTAGTGGGTGTTTTGTAGCGCAATTTTGACTGGCAGGAAATGCGAAGATATTTTAGAAGAATCGGGACATCCAAGTGTTTTTTTTTAAAAAAAACAGAATAACTAAGGGAAGGAGCAGGAGACGTGCAGGAGGCTCATGACTTCGTCAAAATGACCTGCAAACTTCTGTGAGTGGCCAGTCACGAGCGCGCTATAAATTCCTTGCTTAAAGAAGCCCTTGATGTGTTCTGGGAAAAGAATAGCAGCGTGACCAGCTTGGACTGAGGCATATTAAACAAAAGCCACATGATTGCTTGGAGTATTCTCAAGGCTGCCTGTGCTGTTTTTGGCTACAACCCATGTTATGTCACTCTTGTTACTGTCATAACCTCTGAAGGTCAGCAAATTCACCTAGCATGATCCCTTCATTATTATTGTTTTACCTCTTCCTTTCAGGTCCTTGTTCAAGCCGCTTAGGTCTCCCCCCACCTTTTTACCACAGACCTTTCCCTGCACTTACTAGGTCAAATTTCTGCCTCAGCTAGCTCTCCATTTTGGTGTAGCTAAGGACAGGTTAGAAGTGCAATGGGGAATTTTTTTTCCAGGTTTTTGGTGTTGTGGGTCTTTTTTAACAATCAGCAAGTCTGGTTACACAGACTTTGTATTCTGTTTTGAAGCATTAGTATTAGTAATTATGAATATTATGGAAGCAGCCATAGCTAACAATTGCTGGGTGTTCCCATGCCCCTTGGTCCTACGATATGCTGAAACCTAACAGTGGGAATGGCCAGGGCAACTTGATAAAGAAGACCAATGGTCTTGGAGCCATTTCTAAAGTAAAGAGGCCATAATAGTCTACTTTTGAAAATACTAGGCCTACAAGCAATTAATAATTTTCTGGTGTTTATGTTGCATTTGTATGTAGAAAAGAGATGCACTCTCCTCTTTCACACTCCAACACAAACATTCTACACACGTAGGCTGAGTTCGGACGACACACTAATCAATGGTTATTTCCCATTCTGATCCTATTAACCCCCCAGTTGGTTAGTGTGTCATCCGAACTCAGCCATAGAGAAAAGCAAGCAAACACATGCATAGGTGTACAAGCAACCTCACTGATTGTTACACCTCAGCAGCATACATTTCTCTTTTCTACTTTCTTCAGGCAGGGCAGACGATGACTGTGCATTGCATTGTTAGATTCCGGGCTTGGGAAGCATCTGCTTTCCTGGTCTCAGGTTTTGGTTGCTGTTGCATTGGAGGCAGCAGCAACTGGGAACCAGTAGTGCTTTTTTCCTGGGGTTATTATGCCAGCTATGTTTGCTTCTAGAGAAGGTTGAACTAGCCATAGTTACACATGCCTTACGTTACATCAAGTCTGGATTACTGGAATACATGCACATGTATTGAAAAGCACACGGAAACTTTGTCTGGTTCAAAATGCAGTCGCAAGATTTTTGACCAGAGCCATTTTGGGGAAACCTGTCACTCGGCTCTTGTATTAGTTTATTGGGTTGCTGATTAATTTCTGGGTGCAATCCAATACACTGGCTTTCACTTTTTTAAAGTCCTTATTGGTTTAAACAGAAGCATACCTTAGGACTGACTTCCTATATGGTCCCAACTATTCCCTGCATCAGCTAGGGAAGTCTTTCTGTGCGTCCACTATTGTCTGAACAAATCGATAGTGACCAGAGGACATGGGGGCTGTCTTCACGGCATCAAGTTGGCGCCACTCCACTTCCCAACCCCATCCTATCCCTGGCGCGCAGTTGCAACAAGTTGCCTGAATGAGGGAAGGGAGCACGGGCTTTCCATTGGCCATTAGGCTCGTCGGGCCCACCCCCTCCCCTGGCTTTGGGCGACCAATAGGAGGTCGCCTTCCACCCAGGAGTGTCTCCGAGCGAGGACAGACAGGAAGTGCTGGGCTGGCCTCACTCTGGCTGGAAAAGTTGAGGTACGTCCCCGACTTTTCAGCCGTGCATCTTCACCTCTTTGCCCCGAGGTGGCATCGAATCTGCAGCTGTGTCATCTAACCAACACAGTGAGGATTTGGGAGTGGAAAGGCTGGTGTAAAATCTAATAAATTAATAAAACTTCCCCTTAGAAAACCTAGCTCCTATCCTTCCCCCCCCCTTTTTTTAAAAAAAGTAATAATCATGGAAATCAATCACTTTTGCAACAGGCAACCATTCAGAAACTGTAATTAGCTGCTATGATTATGAAGCCATGAGAGATTTTGCATGAGATAAATGGCAGCAGATCAGAGGCTCTGATTGGTACAATTTACAGCCAATTGGATACAAGAATATTTGGCAGCAAGGTGGTCACATTTGTCAAGGTCACAAAATTATTCAGGGTGGTAAAAACAAAAAAGGATTGTGAAAAGCTCCCAAAGGATCTCTCCAAAGCAGTTGAATGGGAAGTAAAATGGCAAATGCAGTTTAGTGTAAGCAAGCATAAAGTGAGGCATACTAGGGCAAAAAATATCCCAACTGACAGATACACTGATGGGGTTTGAGCTACTAATGGTTTACCAGGACAGGGATCTTAATGGTGGCTGGGTCGTGTTGGTTAGTTCACTGAAAAAGAATTCCATGTTAGAGATCGGAAATAAAATCACCAATATTGTAATGCCTTTATGAGTTTTGACCACACTTTGAATATTTTCTACAGTTCTGATTGCTGTATCTCCAAAAGGATATTGTAGAACTGGAAAAGGTGCGAAAAGGGGGAACCAAAATTATCAAAGGACTGGAACTACTCCTCTGTGAGAAAGGGTTACTATGTTATCTAATTTAGAAAAATGGTGAATAAGGGAAGACATAATGTTGGGTGCTGGACATGATAGAGGCATCCAAATTATGCATGCCATGGAGAAAATAGAGATGGTTTTGTTTTTGCCCTTCACTTATAATACTAGAACCTGAGATCATCAATCAAGCAGAATGGTGGGAGATTCAAGATAGATAAAGAGAAGTACTTCAAACAACACATACTATGGAATTCACTACTGTGATGGGCAACAAATTGATGACTTTAATTTTTATTTATTTATTTATTTTATTTATTACATTTTTATACCGCCCAATAGCCAAAGCTCTCTGGGCGGTTCACAAAAATTAAAACCACAAAAAACATCCAACAGGTTAAAAACACAATTACGAAATGCAGTATAAAAAGCGCAACCAGGATAAAACCACACAGCAAAGTTGATTATAAGATTAAAATACAGAATTAAAACAGTAAAATTTAAATTTAAGTTAAAATTAAGTGTTAAAATACTGAGTGAATAAAAAGGTAAATCCATGAAAATAATGCTATCAATGGCTTCTTGTCATGATGGTTATATGCTTCCTCTAGAATCAGGGGCAGCATGCTTCTAAATGCCAGTTTCTGGGATATAAAAGCAGGAGACAAATATTGTTCCCATGTGCTGTTGTGGTCCTCCCATAGGCATGTGGTTGGCCACTAGGGGAAACAAAATGCTGGATTAGATAGGTCCTTGGTCTGATCCAGCGGAGGTCTTCATATGTTCTTGTCCTTAAAAAAGAAAGAAAGAGAAGCATAGGGCATTTGTTTCTGCTTGAATGGGGACTCAGCATGCCCATCAGGCATGTTTTTGGGGGGCTGGAACTTAGAGCCACACATTCATGGATCCTATACTTAAAAACTAAGTTTGGACACAATGTTTTCCTTGTTAGCCTTTGGCACTCTTTAAGACAGAGTTGGGGAATGTGAGGCACTCCAGATGTTGGTGGACTGCAACTTCCTTCAACCCTAGCCAGCATAGCCAATGGTGATGAGAATTGTAGTCCAACATCTGGAGGCCCACACATTCCCCATCCCTGCTGTAAGAAGTAGGACTAAAATTGGAACCAGGTTGTCTTAAGAGAAGTGTGTGATTGAATCCACCTGTGAGGAATCTTGAGTTTTACCTGTGTTTTGATGACTGCAAAACTCAACACAGCCTTCCCCAGCTTGGTGCCTCCAGATGTTAAGGACTATAGCTCCCATCAGCCCAGCTAGCATGGTCAATCAGCAGCTATGCTACGAGTTGTTGTCCAAAACAAGTCGATAGTGACCAGGAGAGCACCAGATGTTTTGGACTACATTGGAGAAGGCTAGAGAAAGGGAACACAGTTGCTTTGCTCTTCATCAGTAGTTTTCAAACGCTCCACTTGACATTCCTGAATCTCCTAATAAATTGGCCTTCTCATTCATGGATAGACCCAAAGAAATGGATCTGGTGAAATTGAATTGGATTATTTTGTATGCTGCCTTGTCTATGTTGGCTCCCGAAACGGGATATCTATGTTTATATTTTTTTAGTAACAGCAAAGGGTACATTGAAGTAGGTATCTTCCATCCCTTTAGTTTGCTGCTGCTAGACCACATCCTGATGGAATATCATTGTGAGCTTGCTGATAGATGCAGGCAGAGATTAATGTTCCTTCTGTTAACTGGGTAAAAGAGGAATCTGGTCCCTAAACACTAAATACTGTGAATCATCTGGGCTGTTTACAGAGATGTCTGGAATTTGGCAGTAAATTTTTAACTGTGTGCTACCTTGTGAATGCAGAAACTTTAAGAGCTGTGCTTCAAGGATATGTTTTTGCAGCAGACTAGCATGAAATTCAGCTTGAGCATTTAAAAGAACAAAGCAAAGAAAATATACTTAAATCACTGGAATAAACAGAGAAACGGGCTTACACTCCTCAAAAAACAAGCTGCTGATACTATGCCCATCCACGGTGGGATGAGCCACATTGAATGTAGACTAAAAATACACACAGAGAAAGATTGTATAATGGTGTTTCATTGTAAATTGTTCTCCAAATAAGTATGAGCCAATGTGGTGTAGAGGCTAGCGCATTGGACTAGGATAGGGAAGACCCAGGTGCAAATCCCCACTTCATTGTGACATTCACGTGATGAATCTCATCTCCCCCACCCCTGCTACAGCAACTTCTGCCTGAGATGGCTGCTTGACTCTACCTAATGGTAGGGCTGGCTCTGGGTCTCAGCAAGGGAGCTGCCTGATAAGTTCATTTGCCAGCCTAGATGCAAGTAGTGGAAGTGAAGCAGGTGACTACTGGGGTGGGGGTGGGGGTGGGGACTTTTCAGTAATGGCATCCTGTTTGTGGAACATGTTTCCTAGGGAAACTTGCCTACAGCCTACATTGTGGTCTTTTTGGTGTCAAGTGAAAGGCCTTTTTAGTCTCCCAGGCCTTTTAGCTCTTCGGTATTTGCACTGTTTTAGATCTTTGCACTGCTGCTGGTTTTTACTTTGTTTTATTCTGTTATTTTAAACTTTTTAGGCATTTATATTATGTTTTGTATTTCATGGTTTTAAGTTTTGTTTTGTGAATCACCCAGAGTGCTTTGGCTATTGGTTGGTCTAGAAATATAATCCATAAATAAATGAAAAATCAATCTTCTCCTACTTCACAGGGAGGTTGGCAGACAACCTTCTGCCTCCCCCAAACAGACACCCTCCAGATGGGTTGGACCACAACTCCCATAATTCCCAGCAAGAGCTCTTCGGAGGAAGGGGTGTGATTAAAAAAACACCAATTCATTGTAAATATGCAGCTCATTGTTTCCTTTTCTTTGTAAACAGCTTCAAAAAAGCTCCCCTGTTTCATTTTGTATATTTGTCAGTCTTGCAGGGCAGTCATAGAATCATAGAATAGCAGAGTTGAAAGGGGCCTACAAGGCCATTGAGTCCAACCCCCTGCTCAATGCAGTCCTATGCATGTTTTCTTGGAAGTAAATCCCATTGAGTTCAGAATAGGAAGGACAAGAGATCTCTTCCAGAAAATTAGAAACATCGGAGGTAAATTCCAGGCAAAAATGGGTATGATCAAAAACAAAGATGGCAAGGACCTAACAGAAACAGAACAGATCAAGAAAAGGTGGCAAGAATATACGGAAGATCTGTATAGGAAGGATAATAATATTGGGGATAGGTCAGACGGTGTCAGACATCCTGAAGAGTGAGGTTCAATGGGCCTTAAGAAGCATTGCTAATAACAAGGCAGCAGGAGACGACGGTATCCCAGCTGAACTGTTTAAAATCTTGCAAGATGATGCTGTCAAGGTGATGCATGCCATATGCCAGCAAATTTGGAAAACACAAGAATGGCCATCAGACTGGAAAAAATCAACTTATGTCCCCATACCAAAAAAAGGAAACACTAAAGAATGTTCAAACTATCGGACAGTGGCACTTATTTCACATTCCAGTAAGGTAATGCTCAAGATCCTGCAAGGTAGACACCAACAATTCATGGAGCAAGAATTGCCAGATGTACAAGCTGGGTTTAGAAAAGGCAGAGGAACTGGAGACCAAATTGCCAATATCCGCTGGATAATGGAGAAAGCCAGGGAGTTCCAGAAAAACATCTATTTCTGTTTTATTGACTATTCTAAAGCCTTTGACTGTGTGGATCATAACAAACTGTGGCAAGTTCTTGGTGGTATGGGGATACCAAGTCATCTTGTCTGCCTCATGAGGAATCTGTATAACAAACAAGTAGCAACGGTAAGAACAGACCACGGAACAACGGACTGGTTTAAGATTGGGAAAGGAGTACGGCAGGGTTGTATACTCTCCCCTTACCTATTCAACTTGTATGCAGAACACATCATGCGACGTGCTGGGCTTGACGAATCCAAGGCTGGAGTTAAAATCGCAGGAAGAAACATTAACAATCTCAGATATGCAGATGACACCACTTTGATGGCTGAAGTGAGGAGGACCTGAGGAGCCTTATGACGAAGGTGAAAGAAGAAAGTGCAAAAGCTGGGTTGCAGTTAAACCTCAAAAAACCAAGATTATGGCAACCAGCTTGATTGATAACTGGCAAATAGAGGGAGAAAACGTGGAGGCAGTGACAGACTTTGTATTTCTGGGCGCAAAGATTACTGCAGACGCTGACTGCAGCCAGGAAATCAGAAGATGTTTACTTCTTGGGAGGAGAGCAATGACAAATCTTGATAAAATAGTTAAGAGCAGAGGCACCACACTGACAACAAAGGTATGCATAGTTAAAGCAATGGTATTCCCCGTAGTAACCTATGGCTGTGAGAGCTGGACCATAAGGAAATCTGAGTGAAGGAAGATAGATGCTTTTGAACTGTGATGTTGGAGGAAAATTCTGAGAGTGCCGTGGACTGCAAGAAGATCAAACCAGTCCATACTCCAGGAAATAAAGCCAGACTGCTCACTTGAGGGAATGGTATTAAAGGCAAAACTGAAGTACTTTGGCCACATAATGAGAAGACAGGACACCCTGGAGAAGAGGCTTATGCTAGGGAAAGTGGAAGGCAAAAGGAAGAGGGGCTGACCAAGGGCAAGATGGATGGATGATATTCTGGAGGTGACAGACTTGACCTTGGGGGAGCTGGGGGTGGCAATGGACAGAAAGCTCTGGCGTGGGCTGGATCATGAAGTCACGAAGAGTCGGAAGTGACTGAACGAATAAACAACAACAAAGTGTGTGTAGGATTTGCAGCCTTCTCACTAGGGTTTGCAACTTAAGTTCAGGATTGCTTCATTCAGCCATACATACACTTGACTGGAGTTGTGTTTGCCGACCCAGAGACTGCCTGAAAGCCCAGTAGAGGCACAGCCACTGTTAATTCATTTCCAGAGAGCAACCCTCTGCCCCCCATCATGAAATGTTGTCTGAATTGAACCCAAATAACCAGTTGCTGTGTTCCCATTTCCTGTTCTGCTGTTGCCTCTGCCCTGGCTCCTGATGGTACGCATTGAAATGCAAATGACAACAGTAATAGGCTGAGAGATAAACCACAATGAGTGACTGAGCCATGCAGCAGGGAGTTAAGTGGCTAAGTGACAATTATTGCGCTGCATCCTCCAGGATCATGTAGCAGCACTGTTTGTTCTCAGATTTAAAGGAACTGTAACACTGTAATTGTAGGGCTTTTATTTTTGGTTAACATGCCTTGCACAGTTTCTTTTCTGATTCGACTTTAGTAGAGATAGGGAGAAGGTTTTCTTCATTTTTTTTAAAAAAATCCTAAATTGTATTGTTGTTCGTCAGATTGATTGATTGATTGATTCTAGTTTGTATGTGAAATTGTTTGGAAGTTTGGATGAAGGCAGGTTGGGAAAACTCGGTACTCATGTAAAAACAAAATTTTACATTTGTGATGACTTTATTGTTCATTTGAAGAAACATGGATGGAAGCAAGTTAAAATCTTGCTGTGCATTTTGTGGGTTTCTATATATGTTAATGTTTGTTTGATTTTACTTTGTAGGATTATTATTTTTTACTTTGAGTCTGAAGACTGATATGTTAAGGTACAATTTGTTGATGTGTATTCAAAGTATCTGTACTCTGATTGTTTAAAATATATCTTTATTTATTTTTAAACACGCAGAGCCGGCTTTTGTGTTCAAAATAGACATCCAAAGTGCCTAACAAAGAACAGGAATTGAAATACACACGCAATTAAGTAAACAATAGATATTTACCATCATTTAAGGAAAACACAATCCAACAACAAAGAGAAATTAGAACTAAACCAGCAGAATTACAGAAACCACGACAGTTAATGCTTCTCGCACTTCTTTGCATGGTGAGAAGTTGCAGGGACATAGTAACCGGGTTCACCTGTTAAGACAGTTCACCATGGGTTAAATTACCCAGAGGGGCTGTTGCATTATGCCAGATGCCCACGTGTGCCATTTTTGCTTGCCGTCCAGCTTGCCATGGTTTGTCATGTCATGCAAACCCAGTCAGAAGGAGTTGCTTGGGATTTAGAGTCACTTGAAGGTTGCCTAATCCTCATACAACCTGTTGCCTCAGTTTGCACAACATGACAGTCCACAACAATCCAGGTGCCCATGGGCACCATGCAGAAATAGCACCAGTCTCAGCAGGTAAAATTAACCCCCGATGGCTGTTGTGGATCAGGTCACAGTGTTTATTCAGGATTGGTTCCCTTTGGTCTCTGGGGGCTTATTGTGTAACACTTGTGTTTATTTACAAATATATCGATTAACCATAGGTTGCAGCAGAGTTTAAATACAAACAGATAGCTGAAGTTCATTACTCCAACATCAGGTATCTAAAGACAACCAGCACTCTAAGAAGCTGAGGTTCTCTGTGTCTTTCTTAGTCACATTCATTCTGCCCAAACTCCAACTGTGGTTCTTATTCAGAAGCAAAGACTGATAAGAACGTAAGAAGAGCCGTGCTGGATCAGACCGAAGGCCTATCTAGTCCATCATTCTGTTCCCACAGTGGCCAACCAGAGGTCTATTAAAGTCCACAAGCAGAACATCAGTAGAATAGCACTTCTCATAATCATGTTCTCCAGCAGCTAGTATTCAGAACCATACTGCATTTTATACTGCACTATTAGCCATCGATAGGTTTATCCTCCATGAATTGTTCTAATCCCTTTTGAAAGCCATCCAAGTTAGTGGCCATCACAACAACTTGTGGTAACACATTCCATAGTTTAAGTATGTACTGTATGAGGATGTATTTCCTTTTATGTGTCCTGAATCTCCTTCCAATCAGCTTCATTGAATGACCTCTGGTTCTAGTATTATGTGAAAGGGAGAAAAATGTCTCTCTATCCACTTTTTCCTCACTGTACATAATCTTATACCCCTCTATCATGACCCCCCCCCAAACTTACCATCTTTCCATCCTTCTTAGCTGTGGGGTGGGGAGTTCTGATGCCTTCTTGAATGGTTCTTTCTATTTGGAACATTCCCCAAATATCAAGAAGCCATTCACTAGGTATTGTGTTCCTATGGCAACATATCAGCTGTATTTGATGAGCAGAGCGATGTGGCAGCACAGACCTGTCCAGCACCTCTGCCCAGTTTTAAGCAATTTTTCTGGCTCATTAACTCTGTCCTGCCCAGCTCTCAGTCCTATAATAGTGCCCAATCCTACATGCCCACTCACCTATGTTTTGAAAATGGAGGGATATAGAAGAGGATGTCTTGGAAGGCTGGAGAGCAGGTAGACTCCTGTGGGAAGTGGTGGTCCTTCAGATATCCTAATCCTAGGCCATTTAGGCCTTTAAAGGTTAATACTAACAGTTTGAATAGGGTCTGGATGAAAAGAGGAAGCCAATAAAGTTGGCATAACATTGGAGCTATGTGCTACCTGTGGTAAGATTCTGGGTAAAACTCTTATCTAAGTTTTTTTTTGTATCAATAGCCTTTTATACTGACTGAAGCTTGTGAAACCCACATGCAGTAGAGTAATCTAAACTGGATATTGTCAAGGCATGTATGATTGTAACCAGGACAAACCTTGCCAAGGAAGGTTGCAGCAGGCAAACCAGTCTAAGGATAATAGGGAAGTGTTCACTGGGGACCTACAGCATAGCGAAGTGGATGCCTGCCTGGCAAATACACCTGGGGAAGGTATTCCATAATCTCCAAACCTGCAGATTATTTTTCAGGGTTACCTGCAAACCCTTTGAAGTTTGGATTTTATTCCTGACTAGTTTAGACTCAGTTTGCAAGTTGTGTTGCAGCATAATCTCATTTGTGACTGAAGCTGACGTTTCAGGCCAAAATGTTGCACATTTTAAACTCTGTAACATGTTCTGTTTTTAAGATATATATTTTTATATACTTATAAAATGGAGGCGCGATAGCTGGTCATTTATTGTGACTTGGAATGATGTGTCATGTGCATCTCATTGCCTTTATTCAAAGCCTAGTATTTAAAAATGGTCTGCCAAGTTATGGATTGAAACAAAAAAGAAATGGAACCAGTCAGTATAATAAACTTGGAAGAAGGTGTAGAGTAATTTGGACTTCTACTATCTTGAACTTACATGATTGATACTGTTTGTACTGTGTAGGTCACATAAATTCTTTCAAAATTAGTGGAGAACTTTATTTGTATAGTTTTATTTCAGGTTCTGTAAATATAGAGAGTAGCCAAATAAATATAGTAGAAAAATAAGGAACTAGCCTTAGCTGGATCAGAAGCCTTAGCAAGATGGAGAATAATTAGAAGGAATTACAGGTCAATACAACCTACCCATGGAGTGATAAGTAGGGAAATCCATGTAATGAAATACAAGTGTGGAGGGTATCACATTGAAATGTGTTATATGAAACACAATGTGACATTCATCAACAATAAGACTGCCTCTTTGAACAAATCTTTCTACCCCATATCTCTCCTGTCCACTCAGTTCTCCATTTCTGCCTGCCTGCCTGATATATCCACTTGGATGCTGCATAGGTGTCTCGAATATGTCCAAGACTAAACTACTCATCTTTGCTCCCAAACACTCTTCTGCTTCACTCCATTTCCATTGATGACAACATCATCCACCCGGTTGACCAATCTGTGACATTGTCTCTGAATTCCTCACTGTCTTCTTCTCTCTGCATTTAGCTTAGTGCAAAAATTGCATTAAGTGGTCACAGAGCCTAAATACTACTTTGCAGAACAAAATCTCTCTCTCTTTTTTAACCCTCTTTCCCTCCTAGTTCTTCCCAGTGACCTGAATAGGGTCTTTTCAAGTTCAGCTTGCCACATATGAATTCCGGTGCTGTTTATATGTTTCCCCAATGCTCACTGGATCTAAATTAGCCTTCCTACTAATGTTTTGAACTACAATTCCCACCACCCTTGACACTGGCCATACATCTGGTGTGTTTCTTATTGTGATTCACATGATTTGACAGTGGATAAATGGCAGGGGGGGAAATCTTCACAGTTGACAAAAATAAATAACTTTTTGCCTAGCAAAAAAATAAATCTAATTCTGCAAGCAAAAACAGGGAAGCAAGCTTCTGCACCAACAAAAACACCAAAATAACGTTAAGTGAAGATGACAGCATCACCTCCATATCACCCTCATGGCATGAGGAATCAGATGTGTTGTTCTGTTACACACACGGCATGCTGCGAAGAATGGGCACAACTACTAAAACAGTGAATTCATGAGAGATTCTGGTAGGCTTCATTCTGAGTTGTTATTAACATTAAAGTTGTTTTAATAAAACCCTACTCTGCTTGGACCTTTTGTCTGCATTTCTCTAGGTACCTGGGAAATATCTAATAGTTTCTGGCACTGCTAAATCACTGTTTACGACTGATGGAGATGTTGCCAAGTTTTGTTCTGATAAGCTGAGTCAGCTTATCAGAACAAAGATACTACAGGAAACTACATTGATAATTTAGAAAGGGGTGTAACAACTGCTTCAGAATGCAATGGAAGATTTCATGTTGGGAGAAGCAGAGCTTATTACGCACAGAGAATATTTTACATCAGGGAGGATTCAAACTTGGGAGGAGGTCTGTGTGTCTATTTTTTCCCTGACTCCATAAATCAGCCCTTTGGGGTCATAGATGCTCATTCAGATTGTGGAATTACGGCCCACTACATTATTAAACTCCGGCCTTTTGGAAGGAAACATAGATCCAAGATTCTGGCTGGGCATTTAACAACACTATAGCTTTGAGCTTCAAGAAGAAGAAAAATCCTTTTAGGAATCAAAAAGATTAGAAGTCCAGAATTGCTGTGAGGAACGGAGCAGTCAGAAAATTGATTGGAAGCAGCATGAAACAAAATGTTAGGGTGTGATAATTCATAGCAGTTGCACAAAGGCAAGAAGTTGTTCCGGTAACTTGAATGGGAAAACACTTATTTATGTCCCTTGAGGAGAGGGGCTGCTTCATCTGTGGGATTCATTGCTGCAGTACTTTCGTTATTTTAGTCAAACAGACAGAAGAACATTTTACAGAATTTGACCAAAATTAGATATTAAGAAAAAAATATTGCATAGTGAGTTTTGATGTGTGTGTTTTCTGTTAGGAGAAGGAGGTGACAATGAAGCCATACATTTGGCCATGCTAAAACCGAGGTCTTCAGAATCTGTTAATTCTCTGCAAAAATAATTTTCAGAATAATTTTCAACCTGTAAACTTTTCTCAATCAGTTTGGGTCTCTTCAAATAGGATAGAATGTTTTAAAAATCTGTTTTTATGGCCTTGCACTTAAAAGTTTTCAGATTTTCTCCAGTTGAACTCTTCATTGTGTAGGTACCACATGTCCTTTGTGTTCCCTCATGTCCCACCTATGTCTACCATTTAGAAATGGGTAGTACTATCTTAGACCCCAGTTGGAAGATTAACTTGGAAATCATTCCAGTCTTGCATTTAGCTACATATTTTGGGTAAGTAACAACTCCTGGGCAAATAGCTCATCAGACCCACCATTTATAGGTGAGTTGGCTGAAAATTGGCAACACTTTTGTTTGGATGGGCTGCTTAATTCTTTCTTTTTACTTATTTGCAGTGATGGGCTTCTTACTAGGACAGGGTTGGGCAACAGGGTCAGCCAGGGGGAGTTTTGCACTGTCCGTGTGCTTTGATCCCCAGCGAATCACTGGGAACGCAACTGCACGGCCACTTCCTGTTGCCTTCGTTCATTTTGTAGCCAGAGGTATCTGGCCAGTTTACAAAGATTAAAATCCTAAAAATACAGTATAAATAACAGTGTAAAAGCAATGTCCAAAAATAGAACAGTTTAAAAATAATCAACAATATATCACAGGACCCATTAAAAACATTAACATGCTGTCAAGTGCCTGGGATCAGAGGATAGTCTTAACCAGATGCTGAAAAGAAGACAGTGTTAGTGTCAGGTGGTCCTCACTGCGTTCCACCAAAAAGGCCCTCTCTCTCGTTGCCATCCTCCAAGCCTCCCTTGGCATGGCCGCTTCCAGCTGTGGTGGGGGAAGAATGTGTCCAACGCAGCTCCCCCAACCCCCTGAATTTGCTCACTCCATGTTAACATATGGCTAAACACGTGATGTTGCCTTAACCCGAGTCAGGACATTGGTCCACTTACCCCAGTATTGTCTATTCTGAAAAGCAGCTGCTATCCAAGGTGTCCGGCAGAAGCCTTTCTGTGTTCCCTGAGATCTTTGCAACTGTGGGTGCCTGGGATGGAATCTGCTTCTCTTGTTGTGCTCTCTCGTGGACATTCATTCATTCATATTTATGCAATATGCCTTATTGCTCAGAAGTGGAGACTTTTAACCTTAAAATAATTCCATTGCAGGTGAACACCCCCCTCCCTCGTTAATTTCGAGACCTAATATTCTGAGTATTCAAAGATGAAGCCATTAGTTGGCCTTTCATTGTTCCCATTGATCTTATTTGGGACATTTAACGGTGCTGTTGATTTCAGAAAACGTTTCAAGTGGAATGTTCACTTTTGCAGACGGAGCCCTGACTAGGTGTGGGAAATGGAAATAGCCATAGCTTGGCTCCATTACAGAAGAACATTCAGTTGAAGATACACTTCAGTTACCAAGTTGGGGGGGGGGGGAGGAGTAGTTTGGAGATTCCTCCTGTGTCTGCTAGTCTAATGACCAGCTTCTGTACTTCAGTGTTCTGGTCTTATGAAGCGGCGCCTTGACTTGGAGTTTGCAAAATAAATAAATAAATCCAGAATGAAATCAGATGAACCAGTGTTTGGTGTTTACTTATGCCATTTCCAGACAGAATAATTATTGACTTACTCTCTCTTCCCCATCTCCCTCTCCTTCCAATGTTTTATCAGGCTGCCTTTAAATGCAGTTGATTCCTTTTCACCTTGCACAGAAGTAGGAGCAAGGAAGCATTGTACTGCGTGCATTGTTTTTCCAAAGGTGCAATTTTGCTTTTGCCCTAAGGAGCTCCTGGATTGAATCACAATATTATTAGGTCAATGTTTTGCTCTGTGAGTTCATTTTATTATCTGTGATCAGTTATTTCTTTCACCTCAGAGAATCTGAGTCTTCCTTCCTATTAGCTACAGTTCTTGCATGTAGCATACACAAGCACACACATTTCCCAGTATGTGGGGGCGGAAAGTATTCTGAATAGTACTGAAACCAGACATGGGTTTAGGCTGTAGACCTAAGGATACTTCCCCAAACTAGTATTTTACTAAAATCGACTGTACTTCCTTCCATGTAATATGTCTGGGATTTGAAGTTTTAGGCAAGTTGATAAATTAACCTCAAGGTACACCTGTGTGTAGGAAACAGAAAGCTCAAGGAGATTATGGGGGAAATATGCATTGTCAGCTATTTCAGCCTTTGACTTGGAGATATAGCAAGGAAAATTTAACTGAAAGTCTAGAATCAATTGTATTGCATAGTGCTAGCAAACAACCTTATTGGGAAAATGTATTTAAACCCTTTAGATTGTGCTTCCATAATGATGTTACCTGTGATTCCACAATGATGTTACTTTCGGTATGATGGTTTCATATGTTGAGGTACAATGTGGGTAATGTTTGTTGAAGGGAAGAAATGGGCATAAGGACTCTTCATCTGAGGAAAGCAGTCCTGTCTTTTCGGGCACTATTTTGCGTGTTTAAATTTAAATTGACTTCCTGCATTTCCAGGCACTGTTTTAGAGTTATGCCAACAAATTTGAAAACAGGGCTTTCTTTGAAAGCTTTCTGTCAATGGAAGTTCGCTTGCAGCCATGGTGCCTCATACAACTTGAGTTGGCAAGGTATAGATGAATGTTACGTTTGCTGCCCCACAAACACTTACCTTCAGTCAGCTGGACTTGGGTGATAAGGATGCTTTCGGGAGACAGCACCTTAAGTGTTAAAAGGAGTGTGCAGTGCCAGCGTATAATAGATAGTTGCAAGTCACTTATAAAAAAATTAGGTATTGATTGAATGTAAAGTGATAGGCTTTAAAACACAGCACATTGTCATTAGAAGTATGTGTACTGTATTTAAATTGGTAGAGTTTAGCTCTTAAACTCATTAGTTGGGAACATACATAGAGCAGCTGAAGGGAAGTAGCGATAGTTTTGACATGGGCAGGGTTTTGCTGAACTCTGTAGGAATTCGATTGTTCACCTGCTCTGTATTCAGAACAGTGTGTGTGTGTGTGTGTGTGTGTGTGAAATGCTCAACCGCAAATCAAGGAGGACCAGGGTCTGTTCCTCCTGAGAGTGCCAGATGTGGATAGTTTTGTGGCCATTGTATACTCTGGTATATTCTGAAACAACTCAGGATTTCAATCCTCTTTTATTGGAAGTGTTAGTATATTAGTTGTTATGGAAAGTCAATTTTGCTGTTGCTGATTTTTTTAAACATAAAAGAACAAAGAAATGATAACTTCTACAGACTGCTCTTTTCCCCTATTGAGATAGGAGAACATCCACGAGATCCATTCCTAGTCCACTGCCTTTAGTCTTCCATGGAGGAGGGATTGAATAAGGAAAAGAGGTGCAACTATTTCTTTCTCCCCTTCTCTCTTTTGAATGGTGTATATTGGTGTCCACACGATATAGTTGGTTAAACAGAACAATCCATAGTTTATTGCAACTCATATAAATATATTAAAAAATAACCTTAGATTTTAAATTACTGACTTGAAAATGTGTAATGGGATAACTTGACCCACAGAAGCTATACCTTGACATTCTACGGAAGGGGGACATAATGCTACCAGTGTACGCATTATGTCCCCCTTCTGTTTCATTGGTTGCTTCCTGTCCTTTGTTCCAGGTTTTATTATCTCTGACATATTTGTTTGAAGTCCCACCTCTTCTGGGTGTAGAGGGGATTGTCTGACCTGCCCACATATACAGGCTTTATTCAGATGTCTCTCTAGATCATGGTTTGGAGGATTAGAAGCATACCATGGGCTTGTATCCTCCTCTCTCAAATGCTGATTTTCTCTTCCGGTTCCAGCTTTCCTATGACCATAGTTTGCGGCATAGCAGACACCTCCAAATCATGGGCTGCAAACCCATTGAAAGTGATGGAGGGAGGGAGTGTAGGGTGATGACTATGAATGGGGACTGTATTGATGTTTGGTTATGTGCGGAGCGATGTGGATGAATGCAATGTATTTGTTGCTTTGGCCCCACCCACGTTTGGCTTTGGCCCTGACCACCACTGATATGTGGCCCCCAGAAAGTTTCCCATGAGGGAATATGGAGCTCAGGGTGAAAAAGGTTCCCCACTAGTGCTAACCTAAGAGCTTTATCACACCAGCGTTATACTGTGCAATCACTGCGAATTGCGTGCGGAGGACTCTGAAGTTTTCCAGCTTATAATCTGCTTTTATTGTGAAGTACTCTGAAGTTTTCCAGTTTATAACCTGCTTTGACTGTGAAGTGCTCCCATGCATCCTGCTTTAATTGTGCTATAAAGGGGAAAGAATCGAGGTATTTAGCTACTAGTTTTCAAGCGAATCATTTGTTTTCTGAGCGGCCACTGGGGGTGCAGGATCATGTTTAAAGAAAAATTAAACAAATGCTTACATCTGCATACGTTTTAAAGATAAAGACATCAAAATTGGCACAGTAATAGATATTAAGGAGCGCTTTAAGCATACCAAATTTGAATTGGAGTGGGTCATCCGTTGATTTTTAAAATGATTTTCTACATTTCCCTCCTTAAACCCATTTCCTGGTATGCAAAGCATCTTAGGAGCGCTGCTGCCTGGGGTGTGATTTAGCTAGCAACAGCAGCAACAACAATGGCGACAGCTGAGCACTGTAGGGGATAATTCGAGGGAAATAGGTACGTGGGACGAAACTAATAGTGTGCCCAGTTCTGACATCACAACAAACTGGAAAATTGGAGTAAAGGATTGAGGTGGAAGAGGAGGTGTATGCGTTGGTGAGAGGGTTCCAATGCATTGGAAAATGACGTCTGAACTGGGACACAAGTCACTCTAGTGCTGCTACAATTTCCACCGCCATGCTATTGTGCTTGAGTTGGAGAAGGAGTGGGTTGTATTTGTAGGCTGATGAGATCATTGGAGATAGTGTCTTCTATCCTTGGTCATAAATTCCATTGGAGATTTTGAGATTACTTGAATTACTTCTGGGGGCTTATAGTCATGTTGTTATTTAAAGCAGAGGTGCGCAATCTGGTGCCCTTTATATGTTTTGGACTACAGTTCCTATCAGTCTCAGCTGGTCAGGGATTGTGGAAGTTCTAAAACATCCAGAGTTGCATATCCTTGGTTTAAAGGTGCTGCAAGGTCTTTATTAGGAATATGGAGATTCAGCCATCTATAGCTGCAGTAGTTAATGACAGTTATGCTTCAGGTTGTAGCTTGATCCTGCATCCGTGTCAGCTTCTTCTGGTCATGCCATATATTTGCCTAGTGTTACTATACTGTGTGAGCAGGAATGCACAATCCTTTGATGCATCTGCTAAGAAACTAAAAATATTGCTTGCAGTTGTGGTTTCCTCAGTTCCCTCTGCCTTTCTTTTTCCTGTCGTCAACTCCTCCACACCGTGCCCTTTGCTGCACAGAGTCAAAGCAAAGGACGGCTGCTGTTGCTTGAATTCCTCGCTGCAACGCTCTTGCTCCCCACCCCTCCACAAGCTGCAACACTGCCCAGAACTTGTTCTATCCAGTTTCCTCACACAGTGCTTGTCTTCCGAGAGATACATTCCTTTGGCTCCCTGGAACTTTAAAGGGCGGGGGTGGGGGGTGGGGTGGGGTGGAGGAAACCATTCACAAGCTTGAGTTTTCTAATTTTGCAGCTCTTAGCAGGAAAAGATGATCCACCCTTTGTGAGCGATGTCTTCTTCTCTTAACATTATGTTGCTCCCTGTGCATGCCTCCCCGCTAGGGCCTGGTTTAAGCTGTGCAGGCTAGGGGTTTCTTATATTTAGTTTCACAAAGTTGTTGTAAGCTAACAAAACTGCACACTAAATACTGAACTGCCCTGGGCAATCTTTTTGATTTCTTTGTTCTGTCTTGTACTAACTGGATCTATGACCTCAAAGTTAAGTGCATGTGGGTTTTTTTAGTGGGGTTATGCACAGTGTGTATGTAATCTTTTTACTGAAATTTAGGTTCTTGACAGGGGGGACCTACTGCTTCTTAACTAGTGTTTTATTGTTGTGCACGGTAGTAACTTTAATGTAGCTGCCATACATAAATGAACCATCTTTGTTTACACATAACAGCTATTTTTTTTTACATCTTTGCATGGATCCATATTGTATGCAACAAATGTGGTGGCAGCAACAGCACAATAGGAGTGAGGGACTGCCGTCTTAGCTGAGTACCCCTCAGGACTCTGTATCAGCTCTGTATCAGCTTTGAGAGCAAGCATGAAGATTTGAGATACAATACTGCGTACATCACTCTAGTATGATAAATAGCACATCGGGGAATATGTAACAGCACAGTCCAGAGTTCACTGCATAAGTAAAATCCTTCATAATTAAAACAAACCTGAGGATCTACTCATCATTGTTTTACATTGTTTCAATTAGGATGGAGTCCAAATTTGTACCATCCTTATTAATGCTGCTTATCCCACAGAATGGGAAATACTAAATTAAGATTTTTAACAGAGAACTTTAGATATCAACCATTACAACAGATCTCCAAAAAGGACCATCCAGCATGAAGTGTCATTGTTGCTATCCAGTGTTAGTGAAAGTTGCCTTTCCAGTATCAAATCAGCTTAAACCTTCCCATCATAGAATCGCAGAGCTGGAAGGGGCCTACAAGGCCATCGAGTCCAACCCCCTGCTCAATGCAGGAATCCACCCTAAATCATCCCTGACAGATGGTTGTCCAGCTGCCTCTTGAATGCTTCTAGTGTGGGAGAGCCCACAACCTCCCTAGGTAACTGATTCCATTGTCATACTGCTCTAACAGTCAGGAAGTTTTTCTTGATGTCCAGCTGGAATCTGGCTTCCTTTAACTTTAATCAAGGAGTGCAGATTGCTTCTGCCTTTTTACTAGATGTGCACTATATTTGCAGGACAATCAATAAATTAACATGTCTTTCCTGAGACTGTTACACCAGTCCTTGAATTTAGTCGACTAAAGTGGTTTTCTTCATATTGTACTTAAACAAATATATTGCCTCCTTGTAAACTCATTTCAAAGTGTTGGTTATAGTTTTTAAAGCCCTGCATGGCTTTGGACTCAAATATCTACTGGACCACCTCCTCCTGTCCAGTGACATTGTCTCCTCAGTTCTTCGACTCCCGCTATCGGAAGTGCAGTGAGTGGTGACTGGAGAGAAAACCTTTTCAATGGTGCCTCCGAGCCTTTGGATTGCCGTCCCCAGGGAGAGCCGCCTGGCACCCTTGTAGTATCATTTAGGTGCTAGGCAGAAACATTTCTGTTTTCCCAAACTTTTAAGTGTAGATAATTTTGGTGTTTTTCAGTTAGAAAATCAAAACCTCTATTCGAATTACCTGTCGCTGTGTCATTTGATGTTTTTATTTGTATGTCTTATATTTCATTTTCTATTTTTATTGCCCTTTTCTTGTGTTGTTAGCTGCCCTGAGAACATAAATTTATGTTGAAGGTACGGGGTATACATTTTGTAAACAAACAAATGGACATCTTCGCCAGCTTTTGCTTCCTGGGATATAATAATCTAGGGACGTAGAGTAACACATTGCACTCCATATGTGGGCTTTGATCAGTTTGCTTGATTAGCGCTCCACTTTTGTTCGAGGAAAGTTAGTGTATCATTAAAAAGGCACTAATGTTGCAATATTACATGCCTGGCGTAATGAGGACCATGTCTCCTGCAAACAGGCCGCTTAAAATGGGCAGTTGGGGTGCTGTCTTATGAATAGGGCTGCTCACTGGAGGGTGTTTCACCTGCCACTTGAAATGGCACCCACATATGAATGGACCTTCTTGCAAGTAAATGCCCCAGCTGTTGCTTCGAGTGGCAGGCTAGTGTTCCTATGTGCAGGTATGTTTGGGAATCTCTCTGTGGTTGGGTTGCAAATGTGCAAAATGCAGCATAATTTATTGGAACAACAAAGTATGACACAAAAAGAAACAAGGCAAGAGTGTAGGTAAGGACACAACCGCCTCCCCCAATCTGGTGCCCTCCTGAAGTATTGGACTACGAGGAAGTATGACCTGTGAGTGCTTTTTCCTGTTGATGGCAGGAGGCAGCAAGCAGGAGGCAGAATGCAAAGGACGTTAACCACTGGCCATCATAAAAAAGTGCCTACGGAGCAGAAAGCATTCTTCATTTAGAAGGAGGAGAATACTAGAGAAACAGGATTTTTATTACATAATTATGCCTCCTCCATAAAACTCTGAATAAATGATAGAGCTGCGGATCATCCAACCACCACCTGACACGCTGCTATGCTCACAGAGTTGTGTACATGTTAAGGGCTGTATAATGTGGGCTTGCTGTTCATGCCCTCACAGCATCCGGAAATTTCAACTCCCCCTCCCAAGTGCGAGGGAGATGTCCTGATCAGAATGTGCAGTGTAGTCTTTGTCCTGGAACCTAAGATACACATTCGGGGGTGGAACTGCAGACGTCCACAACTTTTTGTTTTTGCTTCCCAAAAGATTTAATTAAAAGATTGAAAGGAAGGGAAATGAAAATGCATTTTCTGGCTTAAATAAATAAAATACTGCATCATGTATACTCCATCACTATCAAGTGGATAGAGCCAAGGAATCCTGAGAAGGCCGTGTATGAGAATAAAAGACTGTTTTATATTGATCCTAGTACTTATTCCTAGGATTGCTTTGGTAGGCATCCCAGTAAGAGGAAATCTGTTATTTCTTACCTATTGACATGGTAAAGGTGTGTCAACACAAACAATTAAGGAGATACTTTTCTGTTTGTTCATTGCAGAGAGTGATCTGAGTAGTTATGCTTGTAATTCATAGAGATATTGCAGATCTAGAATCTTTCAGCAGTTTTCCGAGTTAAACCCTAATCCTAAATGTATCCGCTGGCATCTAGAACTCCATTTGAATTCTGTTCTCATGCGAAGGTGCTATGCTTGTAGGCTGCCTCAGTATTTCCCTGGAAGAGGCAGCTTTGGGCATGTCTACACCATGTATTTTTCCCTGGGTCGTCCCTGGGTCATCCCTGAGTGGCAGTAAGGCCAAAACTTTTTTTTCCAAATGTGGCCCAGTTCTCACTGAGGCTTCATCTTGATAAGCAAGGGAGGAAATCGCATTGCTCTTATTCTACGCTGTATAATAAAATTTGCTCTGCTCAGTCAGTGTTATACGGCAGAACTAGCTGTTCCTAAAACCTGGATTTTCAGTGCCGGGAAAAACATACTTCATGGGGGCGCATGCGGGTGTAATAGCTCCTCCTATCCCCCCATTATGCCCACTGTTCTGAGAAGAAGCAAACATCCCAAGTTATCCAGGGCAGGATCTGAAGGGAGGATCTGTGCATTTGTGGAGGGAGCTCTTCTCCTTTACTTAGCTGATGCACAGCTGTGCATCTCCAGTTTATAAAAATAGAGAACTGCTGCGTTCCCTGACAGTTTGCTGGAATGGGTTGAAATGTGTGTGCGTGTGTGTGTGCGCGCGCTCTGCCTTTGAGAACACCCCTGCTCTCTTAGAGTAAGCTGTCAGGGAATGCAGAGGTTCTGTATTTGTATAAACTGGAGATGCGCAGCTGTAAAAGATAAAAGTAAAGGATAAAAGCTCCCTCCACAAATGTGCAGTTTCAGATATAAATTGGGGTGAATTAAAACAGCATCAGAGGAGTTAATTAACACAACTCTGCCCAGTTTCCGGCAACCAATCAGGGGTCGCCATCCACCCCGGCTCCATCCTAGAGCAAAGTCACATGGCAGAAGGGCCGTGGTGACCGCGCTTTGAAGAAAAAAGTTGGGGTAAGCCGCTGACTTGCAGCCACCGCGGGGCATTTCCTTGAAGTTGTGCAGTAAAAAAGTCAGGCACTGACTTTTTTACTGCACAACTTCAAGGAAATGCCCCGCGGTTGATGCAAGTCAGCGGCTGCGTTGTGTAACTGACCTGGTGCCACTGTAGGGCTTAGAAGACATATAGTCAGCCCCGACAGAGACAGAGCAGGGGACTATACAACTCCTCCTCCTCATGGGCATTCCGCTAGCCAAGAATAATAAACAGCTCCCAAATATGAGATCTCTCAAGTCTACTGACACTATTTACCAAATTAATCTTTTCTATTTAGCCCTGATGATCAAACTGGATTTACAGAGGGAAGGGGCCTCCTGGGAAGGTACCTTACCTTGCAGATGTTTTATTGCCACAAAACAAGCAAGCAGGGCCAGAGTTAAGGATACGCATGACTGGGTACCTGGCTATTGAGGACCAGAGCCCGTTGGACTTATTTCTCTTCTGTTTCATCCTTGCAGCCTGCTTGTTCTCCTGCCGATTGCTCTGGCCCAGACAGCAGTTGTGGTGAGAAGGAGAAGCAGTAGATGTTACTGCCTCCTGGCTTAGTGGCTCTACCTGTACAGCAAGCAAATGGTAGCAATGATTACAGAAGATGAGGAGCAATAGCAGCTTGTGACAACGGTGATGAGAAGGGAGAGGGCCCATTGAGGGTGTCTTGCCAAAAGCCTCTCAAAAAGCTGGAGCCAGCACTGCCAGCAAGACTAGCCATGGAGGGAGAACTGATTTTAAACTGCACCTCTAACAATTTATTTATTAATGACATTTATTGTCCACATTTCCTTATTAAACAACCCCAAAGCAGGGTACAACTAATAAAACACAATGAAATCATACACCATTGACCAACTCCCACCCCCAGCCCGCAAACAGGGTATAACAGTAACACAGACAAGTTACAGTTTACACAGTCAAAAGCCTGGATGAATAAATAGGCCTTCAGATGCTGCCAGAAGCTTGTTGCTGGCCACATAAGGGAGAAGGTGCTCCATCAGGCTTCCTGGAGCCTTGCATCTGAGCATTCAGCAGATAGTCACAGGTGGATGGAGAACTGGTAACTTTTGTTGGCTTATTTACAATGCTGACTTACTCGGTGGCTGTACACCATTCTTCTGTATATCGTCGTGGGTTGAATGAAATGAAGATTTTAAAGCAATTAGCACATTAAAAGTGCTATATGAATGATGTTTTTTTTGTTTTTGTTTTTTAAATCTTCTTAATTAGAAGAATTAGGAAGCTATTGTCAACTTGATGTACATAAGGGTACTCAGGTGTTTCATTCAAAGGACCTGATGAAAATATTTCATTGTGGATTTTAGTTTTGCCTGACATCCACTTGTTTGACTTCTGGTTGTTCTACACCTGGTGCCTTCAGCACTGAAAACTTTCTTGAGTGAGGACAAGAAAAGCTGAGTGATTACAGATTCTTCTGCGTTGCTTTAAACCTCATCGTAAACTTGTTCACCAAGGTCAAAGAATCAACATCTGTTTCAACTAGCACTGCTTTAAAATGACTGCTTTATTTGTAGATGCTGAGTTTTCCTTTACCCTCTCCAGAACATTGCATTGACTTGATTCTGGAATACTTCCCTGAAAGTCTCTACACCCAGACCGGTACAGTGAGCGGCAGCTTGGATAAGTGATCTCATTGAAAGAATGTAAGTGGTAGGTGTGGACACAGGAAGGCCGGTGTTAAGTGCTTTGATGACAATCCACTTGTAAACATCAGAAGTTTTTAAAATGTGAAGTTCAAGTGCTGGTTCTACTCTTTTCGTGCCACAGTTAAGGAACATTTTTGAAAACCTGTGCATGTTGTTTCATTGCCTAAATAAGGCTTGAAAAAAGTGTGTGTGTGTGTGTGTGTGTGTGTGTGTGTACACACAGACAGACAGACAGACAACTGCTTTGAAAGAAACTGCAGCATACTACTACTTGTGCTTTGTGCTACCACAAATCATAAAATTATGGACACATTCTCACAGGTTTGAATACTGGATGAGATTTTTCAAACATAGATTACATGGTCTGCATGCCTAAAATACTAAATTTAATTGCTCACCTCTACAGTTAAAGGATCATGGTAGCATGGCTATGAAGGGCATCTGTCTGGAACCTTGGAGAGATAGTGATGGAGTAGACTAGATGGTACTTGGGCTAGAATGGACCAGTGGTCGGATATAAGGTTGCATGTTGTATACCAGTATTTTACTCCTTGAAATAATGGGTAAGGCTTCATGAAGCCAATATATATGCATCTTATTGTCTATCCCTATAATCTTCATATGCAAGTTAATAAAGAACCCTGTTGGATCAGGCCAAACGTCTATCTAGTCCAGTATTCTATTCCTACAAGGGCCTACTTAATGCCTATGGGAGCTCACAAGCAGGACACGAGTGTGATAGCACCTTTCTGCTTTTGTTCCCCAAAAACTAGTATTCTGAGGCATGCTGCCTCTTGATTCTGGAAATAACCCCATCTTATGCTGGAGGTTGCTCCTTATCTTGTGCTGGTTCCCTGCCTAGCTCTCTTGTGAAGACGCTGAAAAGAAACCAAAGAAAGTGCAGAAGTTATGAAATATGTGAAAGTTTACATTGCCTTAGTTCAGACTCTTAGCCCCAATTCCAGCATTCTTATTGTTACATGAATTGGAGGTTTGTGGGGAGAGTGGGACCCACAGATAAAATTAAGTCATTTGAAATCCTATGGCAGGGTCAGCTATGTCATGAAATGTTAGCATATAGAAATGCTCGCTAAGGATGGTATGCATCATTAAGAGTGTCATTTTTCCTTGCATTAGCCAAGCTGTTTTAGACAATCTTAATGCTAATATATACCATGAGCAGCATTCTGTTGTGAGTGGAAACACTAGTTTCTGGAATGGTGCAGGTCAGCGGAATTTGCGGAAGACAGCTCTGCTGACCTGTCCTGATCCAGAAACGGCTGTGTCCACTCATTTCCGGGTTTACTTTTAGACCTGCTAAATCCCCATTGCACAAGTGGTCATTCCTGCTGGCGCAACACAATAAGTGGGACTGCAGCAATCCAGTTGGATATTGCCCCATGTCTAAGAGCTAGATCCTATGTTTGGTTGTGCAATGGCACCAGTGCACAAGTGCAGGGATCCTGCACAACAATGCATTTCGTTCCCTTACTACAGTTCTGTCTGGTAGCTGCCTCATCTCCCCGCTTTCCTACCAATGCAGGAGTAATCCCCAAAATTCTGTCATTTTGTCCAGGGAAAGCAGAGGCTTGTACCATAATAGCTAACATTCCGGTTAGTATTGGACAGCCTGTGCGTTAGCTAGCTCTTGGAGAAAAAGGCTTACTTGGCAAAGCATTGCATGCCAACACAGGGCAATCGTTCCACGTCATCATGCCGTTTGTGTTAACTAAAGTGTCTCGTTCAGCTTATGTTTAAAAATGACACCCTGAGAGAGTGCAATCCATCCGTTAAGCATCATTGCTGTGCAACAGCCATCCATTCCAATGTGGATTGTGTGCAGCGCCGGTGCGAGGCCTACTGAACTGAAAGCAGGTTGCACTGACTTTAGCAGAGCTTGGTGGAGTGTGCCTTTGATCAGGCTAACTCCCTGAACTGTGGGACGTTCTCAGTAGTCTTGGAAGCTGGTAACACTCTGACAATGTCAAAATAGCTTTGGATTTAAGAACCAGACACCTTGTCACCAAATTGGCCTAACTGGCAGGTCAGGCAGATTTTTCTAACAGAAATGTGGCCAGCTTTGCTGTACTAAGCAAAAGATCTCACTAAAGCCAGGGTTTGGAATATGAGAGTGGCTGCATGTTTTCTACAACGTTAGCTGAGTTTTCAAAATAGTGCCCTTACTGCAGTTTAATACTTTTCTGGAGAAATGCAGGTGCAACTGTGGGCTTCTTAGCTGTTTGAGGAATTGAGATGTATTCTATTCTTTTTGTTTCATTCCATTTCCTTCTTTTAAAGGAAACAGATGCATTCTTGTAACCGAGATCTGAGACTGACTTTTCTCCAATGAGGAGACAAAAGAAGTATATATAAAGACGAACATGCCAAATGCTACTTACTCTTGGTGACAGATTAACATACAACTGTAGCATGGTTATTTATCACTTTGAACATGCTGCTCTCTTGCTTTATGGTCATCGATCCTCAAAACAGCAACCCTCTGTGATGGCAGGGCACTGTTGTACCCATTATATGAATAGGGCACTGAGGAGGACAGACCATGACTTGACTCTCTAAAAAGTATCATTTGAAACCAAGTTCCTTGGTCAAAGTCTAGCTTGGTGTTCTCCGTATTATACTGGCTTTGAATGGGGTTTTAGTAAATACAATTACCTTTCCCAGCCTGGTGCACTCTAGATATTTTGGACTTCAACTCCCATTAGCCCCTATCAGCATGACCAGCGGTCAGAAATGCTGGGAATTGTCACCCAAAATTTCTGCAGGCTACCATGTTTGGGAAGGCGTGTTTACATTCTGTAAGCAAGTTCCTGGCTGCTTAATGTTAACACATGAGAAGAAGGTAGCCCAGCTCATGAGTGCTTTGCTCAGCAGTAACGTTGTGGAGGAGTGGAACAAGGCTCCAAGCCTCCACTGCACAGACGCCCAGCTAGGGCAAACCGGGCCCTCTGCTTCAAAGTGCACTGAAGCCTGGCTCATGTGCTTTTTGCCCCTAAAAAAAAAACAGCGGAGGGGCAGGATTCCCACTATAGGATCAGAGTAAGCAACTGGTGCCCTCCAGATGGAGGGTTCCACCCTTCAAGGCAACCTAGAAATAATTTTAAGTAAATTTAAATAAAAATGTTTGGGACTACAGCCTTCATAATCCCTTGCCATTGGCCATGCTGGCTGGGGCTTGTGGGAGTTGCAGTCCCAAATATCTGGAAGGCACCAAGTTGCCTACCCTTGCTGAAGCCCGTCTGCATGGTGGAGGGAAGAGATTGTGCTTCTTGTTCACCATGTTATTGCAGCACCACACATTTTTTTGCAAGCCACCTTAGAAATATTTATTCAGTGACAAGCTAAGTTTTAATAAATAATAATGATGAGAACTCTGATGTGGGGCCTTCAATGCGCGATGTTTCTCTGTGCTGTTGTTATGCAAACTCCAGATATTTTCCCTAGAGATAGCATTCTGGTTGTGAGAAGCCCATGTTTCCCTAGAACTTCATCAGCAATATTTTACTGGAGGAGCAACATGGCTCCTGGCCAGCCTCTCAAGGTTGACTCTCTGTTGTTGAATTCACCTCACATTCTCAGCCAGGCCCAAGATCCACATATCTTTTGTTTTCCCCCCTCCCTTGCCCAAGTCAAGGACACAGAAAACAGAGATGGTTTTTCCGTTTGCATTTTGCAAACCTTTCTGAATTCTTTCAAGACCTCTTGGTTCTTAATTAGGCCCATTAAGAGTCACCAGTTATTCCAGTTTTAAAATTTTCCCAAGCTAAATATTGAGTTCTAAAGTATGCCATTTGGTGCTGTTTAACAAATTTCTTAAAAGTTTTAGCATGCAGCTAGATCTACGGGGAACCTCTATTGCACAAGTTGCATTGCAATAAGCAAGCATTGAGTCCCCAAAGAACTGGACCCCTGTTTTGTTTTGTTTTGTTTTTAAACAAGTTGTTTTAACATCTTCCCAGAGAGCAATGTGTTTCCATTAGACAGCATGCAGGGCAGGAATGGATTCACTCAGAGATGCACGTTCAAAGTGCTAGTGGTGGCCTTTAAAACCCTGTGTGGTTTAGGACTGGGATATCTAAAGGACCGCCTTCTCCTGTACTTGCCAACATATGAAGTAATCTTTGGAGGCTCTCCTGTAAGTCCAAACCTCTCCACAAGTACGCCATTTTGGGACCACGCTGAGGGTTATTTTGGTGGCTGCACCTAAGCTTTGGGACTCCCTCCCAAGAGAAGCTTTGCCTCTTCTGTAATGGCTTTTTTGGAAGGCATTTTGGCTGCCGATTGGTGTTCTTTGAAATTGGTTTGAACCGTTTCTGGATTTTTGAATAACTTTTATTTGCTGCTATTTTAGTGTGTTATTCCAAGGTATGTTTTAAATTGTTAATTTGTGGCTTTCTTTTTGTTGTTAGCTGCCTTGAGTTCTTCTGAAGAAAGGCGGGATTTTAAATGTTTTAAGTAAATAATGTGTGTGTGTCCCCCTCAAAATAGTTTGCTTGTATCAAGCCCCTGTGTTGAACCTTTGGCTACTGTAACACAAAATATGCAAAAGAATGAAGAATTTGTTGGGAGTCCAACCCTTGTTCTCCGAGATCCGTATGAGTATCATGGTAGCCAAACAAAGCTTGAGAACACAGTGTGGCCAGATAAGACCGGGCTGTGCTAGCAATTCAAACAAAAGGCATCTGGAATGCCGGAGGGCTCAAAGTTCACGATCTTCACAATAAGAGGAGCTCACAGTTTCTGTGTGTGTCGTTCATCTCTGGCTTGGCAAAGGCTGTTTACAGTTCTCTGATTGCATTCCCAGTGCAGTAGCTATATAAACAGATAAATCGTCTTTATAAATGCATGCATATGAAGGCATGTTTGTATATAATTGTCAAGTGGCAAGGCACTTATAAATGCTTAACTGTACATCTGTCTGTGGATGCACATATCCAAGGTCTGATTCCCCGCTGTGTGCTCTTCCCAGTTTTACGTTGGGGCACCTTTGTGAAGTCACTACAGATTGTGAATCTTAGTGCAGCATAATGCAGCAAGCAAAAATATTTACGCTTGCCTTTAAATTTACATTATGATGCCCATTTATTGGTTAGGACAAATTAGTCCTTAAGCTTCGAATCTTAACTTAGGTGCCATAATATTCTTTATTTCCTACCTTTTAAAAAACAACTATATTTCTGCCTATATTTCTAAATATTTCCCTGATCGTGATCTTTGCTCCTCCAATTTGTATCATTCTCAGCTCCTAAAGGTTTCCTGCTCCCTTCAAGGAGCCGAGGAATGTTCTCTTGTTGTTCCTAATGAATTGAATGTCACTCCTGAGGGATCTTTAGGTACTTCTTCATGGTCTTTGTGCATCACACATATGGCCTCTGCTTCTGCGCAGAGCTTGCTTCAGGAAACTTCTACAGGAATTTTTGGTGAGAACCTGCTATGCCCCTGCACATTCTCCAATGGGTTCCTGCCTATTTCCTCAGTTCTTCCTCAAGCGCCATTGTGGCAGCTTGCACAACCGGACTTCTTGGTCATTTTTGGATGTGCTGAGGAGTTTAATCCTATCTTTTTCTAGTCTGTTATTAGGATACCTCTCTCCTTCCTTAGAATCATAGAATCATAGAATAGCAGAGTTGGAAGGGGCCTACAAGGCCATCGAGTCCAACCCCCTGCTCAATGCAGGAATCCAACCTAAAGCATACCTGACAGATGCTTGTCCAGCTGCCTCTTGAAGGCCTCTAGTGTGGGAGAGCCCACAACCTCCCTAGGTTCCATCCTTCCTTCCTTCCTTCCTTCCTCCCTTCAGATCCTTCTTCTAAATATGCCTTTACCATTAGGCCTTTAGTCTTTGACTGGGTTCGGATGATACAATAACCAGTGGTGGGTTAAATAGTCAACAGTGGGTTATTGTGTCATCTTTAGGACTTTTTCACACCATATTTTGGCTATTTCACAGCCAAAATAACCAACGCAAATAACCAATGCTGTGCAGAGTTGATTATTTGAACAACTGTTGGTTATCGTGTTGCATGACGGGCACCGTTGACTATTTTGTCGCACACAATTAGTTATTTTCAGCCACCACAGAGTCCCCTGACAAGAGCGGCTAAAGCCAACCCAATGCTGGTCTTAATCCATCCCATGGTTGATTATTGTGTGGGGAGTTGACTATTAACCCACCATTGACTATTGTGTTGTCTGAACGCAGCCTTTGATTTGCAAATGAAATGAAGCCTAAACATTAGGTTATTAGTCACCCACTCTCAGCTGCATAATCAGCAGAAATCAACGGGTAACATTTCCCCCAGCATATAATTTGGCCTGTTTGCCTGTTCGTTTTCTCCTGGGTCAGATCTATACCAAGAAGGATATAATACTTTGAAAACGGTATATATAATGTGTCCTGGTCCCAAACCGTTGTCAAAACCATTTCAAACCATTATAAAGGGGTAGTGTAGATCCTGCCCTGTTATGCAGTTGTTAAAGCTGTCTTCTCTAACCTGGTGCCTTCCAGAGGTTTTGGAATGTAACTCCTATCAAACCTGATAGTTGGTCAAGCTAGTTGGGGCTGATATGAGTTGTAGTCCAAAACAACTGGAGGATGTCAGGCTGGGGAAGGCTGCATTAAAGACATGTAGCATCTGTCCTTAACAGGAAGCATAAAACCATTTTCTTGATATCCATCAATTTTAATCGCTATCTTAAAAGAAAAGATTGTACTTTTTTGTTAATACTTCCTCCAGTAATTTTATAGGGTTTTCTTGTTGCTATGCTTATTGACCCTACCTGATGGTGAGCACAAAATGATGAATGATTATTATTATTATTTATTTATATAGCACCATTAATGTACATGGTGCTGTACAGAGTAAAACAATAAATAGCAAGACCCTGCCGCATAGGCTTACATTCTAATAAAATCATAATAAAGCAATAAGGAGGGTAAGAGAATGCACCAAACAGACAGTATAAAAGTCAGAACAATTCAAGTTTTAAAAGCTTTAGGAAAAAGAAAAGTTTTTAGCTGAGCTTTAAAAGCTGCGATTGAACTTGTAGTTCTCAAATGTTCTGGAAGAGCGTTCCAGGCGTAAGGGGCAGCCGAAGAAAATGGACGAAGCCGAGCAAGGGAAGTGGAGGCCCTTGGGCAGGTGAGAAACATGACATCAGAGGAGCGAAGAGCACGAGCGGGGCAATAGTGTGAGATGAGAGAGGAAAGATAGGAAGGAGCTAGACAGTGAAAAGCTTTGTAGGTCAACAGGAGAAGTTTATATTGGATTCTGAAGTGAATTGGAAGCCAATGAAGAGATTTCAGAAGTGGAGTAACATGGTCAGAGCATGGGGATGGTTCTATTTTGTTTTTAAAGAAAGTTTCAGACTGATAAGCCAACTGGCATCTGACCCCTTTCCTTTCCGACTCCATCGGTGAGTTAGCCATTTTTATTATTTATTTATTTATTTATTTATTTATTTATTTATTTATTTATTTATTATTGCATGACTTTTCATTAGCCAGCCTGGTTAAGCCACCACATGTCTCTTCATCTTTGGTCATCCATTCTGCACCTTAGCAGAAGGAGAGGGAGAGAGCATAAGGGCTGCTTCTTTGGCCAGTCTGGCTCAGCTACCACCCATCTTGTTCCCTATTGGACTCCATCAACAGCTGGCCATTCTTTAAGAGAGGGTGGAGTCTTCTCTATTTTCTTGGTCTTCCTGCCCCCCCCCCCACTAGCTTGTCTCATTTCATTTTTCATTTCGTTTCTTATTTTTATCCCACTTTTCTACAAAACGTATCCAAAGCAGCTTACAAAAAAGATAAAATAGATTGCAAAAATCTAAACAAGATTAACACAAGTTCAATAAAATACAAATACACGAGGCAGTAAAGGCAGACCAATCTAAGCAGACTGTAATAAAAGCAGAACAGTGATAAAAGCAGAACAGAGGAAGAGAGAGGAACACCCCTTCTCTTGGCCTACTCTGGCTCATTTCTTTTAAATATGCGTTTGGTTAACTGCCTTGAGGGTTTTGTTGTTGTTAACAAATAAACACGGGACATAAATAAACAGACAGGGTAAAAAAGAAATTGTTTTTTGCATAGCTGTGCCCATGGAAGTGATCAAATGAATAAATGCCCTTACAACAAACTATTTATTATTTCAAACTATGTATATTTATGATGCTTTTTTAATGGTTAGGTTTGCATTTCTTAATTGGATGGATTCTCCTTGGAAGGAAAATTTGCAGAGAACTCTGACTTTAGACAGGGAATTGGCAGGCCTATCCAGATGAATTTTTAACCTAAGCATTTTAATACGTTGTGGTTGTTATTTTAATATTGTATTGGTTTTATATGCTCTTTTAACTAATTTTATGAATGATATTGTATTTAATGTTGTTCCCTGCCTTGATCCAGAGGGAGAGGAGGGTAAGAAATAATATAATGATGATGATGATGATGATGATGATAATGCATTGAAAACTTAGCAATACACTTGATTCAAAAAGAAGCATTTGGGATCCCGTCTGATTTTCTTTGGGATCACATTTCAGTTAACTTTTCAAGAGGTATTTAAAATGTATTATTATACACATTGGGCGTTGCTGGTTTCTCTCACTTCTTTACTATTTGCTGTATTTTGAACATAGCCAGAGATTCTGCAATGTTCTTTAGGCTTGGCTCCTGCGGGACCGAGATGGCCACCCAGAAACCCGCGCTCCCTCCTCTGACACCACCCCAGGGGAGGCTTGAGAAGGGAGGCGGAGCCAACCCAGCACCATGAAGACAGCCCCCTAGAGAAACTTGGCAGAAGTGACTATATCAACCTTCCCCAAACTGGTGTGCTGTACTACAACTCCCATTATCGTCTAGCCAGCAGATGTCTTATGTAGGATTCTGGCTAAGAATTAGGGTTTTACAGAGCAACCATACACATATTTATTCAGAAGTGGGTCCCACTAGGTTCAGTGATATTTGATTCCATGTAAATGTGCAAAGGATTATAGCAATAGTAAATGCAAGTCTATAAGGAACAAAAGATTGAACTCTGAATTACAAAAATAAAATAAAATATGGGTATCACAGCTAATCCCATGGCTGTCATCAATGATTTTATGATTTCATTTCATGTTCTTAAAACAAAAATACATTTTATTGCCCTCCCATTAAAGTTTACTCTGTCAGGAATGTAACAAGACCAAGTATCAGGGCAAACAATCAATAGGGTTTAATTGAGGGAATGGGTTTTTCCATATGAAAATGATTCTCCCCCCACCCCCAACTTTGGGTTAATGTGTAAAAGCGTGTAGACGTTGCAGCCGCCGGGCGGCTTGCTTGGGTGCAACCTTCCACTTGTCCTGGTGCGCCGCTTGGCTCCCATTGTTTATTTTACTTTTATTCTTCCTTTAACCATGCTTCTCTGCTGGCCCGGGGAGGCACGTAGGTGGTGCAGCAGCCGGGCAGCTTGCTCGGTGGCCCCCTTGCCGAGCTCGTCTCAGATTTTTTTTTTTTTACTTTTGTTCAATTGTACTGTCCTGCAGAGGCGTGTAGCTGGCCCAGCAGCCATTTGGCTCGCTGCACTGCCCTCTTCCTCTGTCGCTGCCGATGGCCACCCAATCAGGGTTCATCAGTGGCCAGGGACAAGACTCCAGCGCAAAGCCGTAGGAGGGAGATAGACCGAAGAGGTGTGTCTGCCCCTCAGGGTAAGCGCACAACTTTTTTAAACTGGAGCTTCAAGGTTTTGCCCCTGGATGGTTCCAGGATGGCAGCAGCGTCATATAGATGACCTGCCGTCACTCCGGATCCACCCCAGGGCAAACCCCTCATCAAGACAAGTCCAAGGAGTGTGGGCCCTCTGTGCATGCTCAACCATGCCTATCCTTGATGCTGGCCCTGAGGCTGAGGATTTCCAACTACCCAGCAAGAAGACAAGTTGCTCGCATAGCAGAAATCTCGATCATCTAAATAATGTAGGAAATCAACATGTACAACACATTTTTGTGTTCTCTTACATGGAGAGAGTCATGCTGTAGTTTCAGGGATGTAGGCTTGATTATTATGGCAAATGGAAAATCTTGAGCCTAGTGCAGAACAGCAGCTTACTTAGAGCATGATGTATTTCCATCAGCAATCTGCCATTTTAATAATGCCAGTGACTCCTGATTTGATCACCTCTTCAAAAACAAGTTATTTAAAATATACATTTGTAAAAAAACATTTTTTTAACAAAAAGGTGAGAAAAGATCGCATTCTAGAGAAGGAAACATTTTTTAAATTAAATAATATAGTAAAAAAAATCTAGTATCAATATATTCAATAACAAATATTAGATGCTCTATGAAGCACAATCACAGGCAGAGCAGGTCAAAGAGGATATAACCTAGAAGCAAGCAGGGCACAACATGCTTGCACTGAAAGAACTTTAACAACCAGACAGGTCTTAACTAAAGTGTTACAGGTGGTGGTGTTTGGGCAGATTTGCACATCCTTTGAATAAGCCAGTGAGTTGCTTGTTTGCAGAACAACCCACGGTACACTCAACAGATGATTGGGCTTGCCATGGCTTGTTCTCCCCCTCCGTCCTCCAGCTGGCCCTGGCACATATCCCAGAGCTCTTTGTCACAGAACCCATCTTGTCTCCTCATCCTGCCCCCCTCCCCATTCCGATTGCTACCCCTTTTCATTCCCTGCTTCCCCCCTGCCCCGGTGCTTTGGGAGTAGGCAAATGGCGTCATTTTTTAAAAAAATTCCGTGTTCCTTCACAAGTGCATGGGAGTGCACTTTCACCTGTCCGATATGGCCTTGCCTTGTCAACTTCCCTGTATGTTTAGATGCACCAAAAGTAAGGTGGAGGAGGGACAATATCTCCCACTTGGCAATGAGATCCTCTCACTTTTAAGTGTTAACTGACACTTGTCAGTGTCCTCCATCTTTTCACACTTCCCCAAATCTCCAGCAAGTCAAGAAAGGGGAGATATTGGCTCCCCCTGCCTTTTTGTGGCTCCTTTTCAGAGTAGTTACTTACTGCAACAGTAAAAACAAGAGGATGGCATTGCAAAGTGGGAGATAACTCCTGCTGACAGCTGAAACGTACAAGGAAATTGACATGGCAGAGCTACACATACCATAGGCAAAAGTGAGCTCCTGAACACTTGCAAAGGGACGGGGAAATAAACAACAACAACAACAATGTTTAAAAGGCCCCATTTGCCTGCTCCCGAAGCCCCCCCCCCAAAAAAAACAGGTGATGGTCCTTCCAGAGTATCAGTGGAGGGGCAGGTACTGGCGAGGGAGTCAACAAAAAGTCCCAATGATTTAATTGGATTTTGGACAATCCGCTAAATTAGACCTTACAGCCATGTGTTATTCACTGAAGGCAAAAGCAAGAGTTTTGATTTAAAATTAATCTTCTGGTACTGTGAAAAATAAAGAAATGTACACAAAATTCAGGTGGTTTCTATAACTTTTTTCTTTTTAAACGAGCCCTATTGTCAAATCCTTATGCATTTTAAAATGTTTTTGCTTTTAGCTCAAGTTCAATTTCTAGGGAAACTGTTTGATGTGATATTGTAGTGATCAAGTTGCTAATAAAGTCTTGCATATTCAAGACTTGGTTGACCCTGGATTACAGCCTACTGTTATATAGATACAGAAGAAATTTTTGAAAACTAGTCCCTCAATTTATATATCTATATCTATATCTATATCTATATATCTTTATTGCATATTAGCCACCTGGGCCATTCGCAAACAGGTAAAACAATAACATACCCACCGCGAGCTTGCCACAAGCCAGCGGAAGTGCTACAAATAAGAGTAACTAGGATAACAATCATCCAGGTTATATTTACAATGTTAACCAACATATAATATTGGATATTAAAATTAATCGTTTGAGACAATCAGTGCCACTTTTAAAAGCCAATTTGCCACTTTTAAAAGCCAAATATATGAAAGAGGTGTAATTTCCACCAATTCATCATGCCCATTTTGAAACTAGACAGGACTTGCTTTTGTACTAGGGTGACCATATGGAAAGGAGGACAGGGCTCATGTATCTTTGACGGTTGTATGGGGGGGGGAGTTTCGGCAGGTGTCATTTGTGTGCGTGCGGCGCCTGGTGGGGTTCCCTCTTTATCACAGCAGTTGAAGTTACACTAGCTATACTAGAGTGACCAGATAAAAAGGAGGGCAGGGCTCCTGCAGCTTTGGCTGTTGGGGGATTTTCGCCGGGTGCTGCGTGCATGCGGGTGACGCCTGCTGAAGTTCCCTTTTCTGTACAGCTGTTAAAGATACAGGATGGTCACCCTAGCTTTTGTACTCATTTTGCTTCATTGCATTATATAGATACAGATTTCATCATCTTTATAACAGTAACATTGATGTTATGTGTTTAGTGATTTCCGTGGATCACTCTGTTTCTTTGATCCAATAAAATCACATTTTACTAGGCGTCATTTATTAATTTGGATTATCTGTGCTAATTTAATCTGTTTCAATACAGTAAGATTATTAAATACTTCTTGGAGAGCCTGTGGTTTCTATTGGTGTTCAGATGATAGCGTCATGCACTGTTACTAAGTAATGCAAGATGTATTTTGTGTGTGAATATCAAAGCTGAAGTATAAAGATATCATAAAAAGCAGTCCTAAGTCAGCAAAGCTTCAACCGTGGAATCGCACTGGCTTGCTCTAGCTCAGGGTGTAACCCAAGGCATGTCTCCGCTCACTGTGAAATCCACAATTCTTTGCTGGCCCAGAGGCAGTGATTTATAATAACCAGAGCATGCTTTCCCTGATGTCCAAGCTGCCCATAAATTTTGACTTTCTAGGTACGACAGTAACACTTCAGTTATTTCTCTCTGTTCCTTAAATTGTTCCATTTGGCACACAGTGCGCCATAATTCTCTAGAACACATTACGATTTCTTGCGACACCATCAATCTTGTTTTAATTTTGGTCATTTATTGCCCTCTTGCTCTTGGTTCAAATTTTCGGCCCAATTCTCACTTTTTTCTTCCTTCCCTCATCCCAGATTTGTGGTTGAGCTGTCTTTGTTTCTTGACCTTAGTGATTAGTGCATTCAGATAGGTATCTCTAATGATTCACTTACATGCCGTTGAAGGGATCTGTTACATGGGGAAGGTTTCATACGTCACTCTTTAAAAGCTGGATTGTTCAGTGGCTCTGCTTTCACTCACATGAAATTATCCCCCCTACCTTAACTCTTGCATGGTTTTCTTATTGACTTCCTTATACCCAAGTTATTATAAAGAGCGGTGTCCTTTATGTCAACTCCTTGACTCAAGTGGGTTTTCATAGCTAGTCAGGTTGGATAAATAATGTCAAGCTACAAGGCTTCTGGGCTCTTCCATGCAGCAATCACACTGCAAGTTTATTCTTTCTACATCTTGCCAAGTCTCCGTGCCTTATCCTGATTTTAAGTGAAGTGTAAAGGACCAAGGAAAAACATTCCTTGGGACATGTCTGGTTTGGCAGCTACAGAGCTTGTCAGGAGCATTCAGTCTGCCTGAATCATGTATTAACATAAAAATTGCTTTTTCCACACATTATCATTAGATAAATGGCACAGGGCAAAAATAGACTGCCAGCAATGGCTGCAGGAAAAAATAATAATTTGAATCTTCCTCAGCTTGGAGACTATTTAATGGCTGCCTGAAACATTAACAATGGTTAGACTTATTTGAGTATCTTATGTAGGTGCCTGCTCCATAATGCTTCTAAGTGCTTTAGCATTTTAGTTCCCTGGCCATTTAAAGTAGTCAGTCATCCCAGTTGAAAACACATTGGCCTTTGGCCACGCACTAGATAATGCTTATAATGCTACATGCCTGGGTCCCCGTTGCAAACACCAGCCATTCCCTAACATTGGAGGGAAAGGGAAGGGCCACATTTGGGTTTTGGAAAATCCCAGGTGTATGCTAGACCTGACTCCGGGCAGAGGCATTGTGCTTTTAACAGATCAGTGGCAGACAGAAATTCAATAGATGACAGCTTTCCCAAAGTGTGGACTTTTCATGCTGGAGAAAGCTGTACTTGTTGAATGTTTGCCTTTCACTCAGCTGCCAACACTGGAGAGCTTTCACCAGGAGTAAAACACACGCTCATATGCGAAAATAGGGGTTTGGACATTAGTTATCTGGAACTAGCCTTGCTGATTTCAGCAGAACAACATGCTTCTACATAATGAATTTAAGTTAATATCAAGGTGCTAGAATTTGAGAAACTTGAGCAATAATTCTTCTACACTTTTGGTCTTTGAGACTTTTAGCAGATATTAGAACTATATGTTGTCTCCTAAATTCACCGTTACTACATTAGATAAAGTTTTTATTTGGGGATGTGCTCAGTGTTATTGGGCAAACATATTTGTGTAAAATAGGCATTTGGGACCCCAAATGTTCCCTGAAAGACCCCCAGAAGCTTACCTGTGTTTCTCCAGTGTTCACTGCATCCTTCAGCCAGTTTCTTTTTTTTTCTCTCCTGGGCTTCTTCCTCACAGTATAAACCCAGCCAATTAGGGATCATGTTGTGTACATGACGACATCACAGCAAGAAACAACCACTCCGATTTGGCATTGTGACAATGAAGGCAAATTAAGCCAATTCAGAATGAGGACAATGTTTCCTGTGTTATTGTCTTCATTTCTAGATGATTGCGATTAACAGGGCATTGCTTGAAACAATGCAAGCACTTCCCTTTCTGCAGTGCCCTATTTCTGGTAAGATTGGCCACTGTTTGTACTCCCTATGAATAACATGGTATTGTTTTGTAGTCTACAAAGACGGCTGAGAAATTGGGGGGAAGGGGTCTGTTTTGGCTCATCCTTATACACAGGACACAGGAGTGTTTGCATTATATGATACTTATTTATCAAAGTTGTATTTCATGCTTGTTCCAAGAAGCTCAGTGTGGTCTAGTACCTCGAGTGTTGGACTGGGAGTCAGGAGATTCAGGTTTTAGTCCCCACTCGGCCATGGAAGCTTTGGGCCAGTCACAGACTCTCAACCGAACCTACCTTACAGGGTTGTTGTTGTGAGGATAAAATGGAGAGGATGATGATTATGGGTTCTTTGGAGGAAAAAAGGCAGGATATAAATGTAATAAATAAAAACAATGTATAGCCTCACAACACCTCTGTGAAGTAAGTTAGGCGGGGAACAGTGACTTGCTTAAACAACTTGCACCTGTTTATTCCACATCCAGACCCCATTTTCAAGCCACTAACATCACATCGGCTCTGTTGTATGTGTGCTGACATGCACGCACACACTTATATATACATGCATTCCTGTGTATACTTATGTACCGATTGTAAGTTACATGCCAATACTTTTGTTTACAGGGGAAGATGAGATGACAGATGCTATCAGAACTCGCTCACAGGGGTTTCCAAACTTTGTCGTCCTGAGCTGCCTGAAAATATTGTTTCGGAGTCCTGAAATGCATCTAAGCAAAATGAAACAGATGGTCCAACTGGCAATGTTTGTTCCTGTCCTAGGTCCAAGGCCAAGCAGTTTAGTGTAAAGCAGGGCCATGTCAGTTTGCAGTCTTCAGAGTCCACAAGGAAGCCAAAGCCGAGACCATGAGAGGCAACGGCTTCCAACATTTTCACTGAACAGGTTCTCCAAGTAAGGGACAAAGGGATTTTAGTGCATAATTCTTGGTTCCTCAACCGTCTTCTCTGTTATTTAATCGGTTTTTGTGCTCCAGCTCCACACAAGCAAATACAAGATGATATTAAGCAAAAGCCACAAGGGTATTCTTTTCTGAACAGCTGAAGTCTTGGTGTTCTTCATTGAGTGGTGCATGAGCTGTAAACTCTTCGTGCTGATTTATAAAGCTTTGCATGGCATTCCACAATTGCATGGATTTGATTTGATAAACTTCCAAGTGGTGCTGTCTAATGGGTCTGCCCGTAGGACCGGATTTCGTTCTGCCAGTCCCAGGGGCATTTTGCTGTTCCTCCTCTACCTTGTGGGATTCTATTGCCAAGGTGATCAACATGATCATGCTGTTGAAGCTTTAAAAAAGAAACTGAAGCATTTGGGTTCTCTGTGTTTTTCCTCCGCTTGACACTAGCAGTCACGCTTTCTCAGCTTCTGTTCTGTTGGTGTGACATGAAACAGCTATTACACCAAATGCTTCCTCACAGCTTTTAATAGATTGTAATAGTGATTCTTACAGTACAAGCCTATACATGCTTACTCTGCAGTAAGTCCCACTGTGTCCAATGGGGCTTTTTTCTAGGTAAGTGCACATAGGACTGCAGCCTTATGATCTTTCCAGATTCTAGGCAAACCTTTTGCATGTTATACTGAGCAATACACTTGCACTATTCTCCAATTCATTGTCATTAGCCTGATATCCAGTCTGCTTTCTCTTGCACATAGGAAGAAATGTCTCATCTTAGATGGGCTTGCCATCTACTATTCCTCTAAGTATTTGTACTAAAAAAAAAAAAAACTTTAAAAAAATATCTGTTGACAGATTAATTGGAGATGTCTTTGTTGTCGACCAGAAGGTTTTGAACCAGTAGATTAAATGTTGTAACCTAGTCCTTCCTACCTTTTGCTCTGCAACTGATAGTTTTTTAGCCCTGGGCAAATCTCGTCTCGACTTCATTTTTTGCAGAAAAAATGAGTACTCATCTGCTGTCCCTTTCCCGAAAAGGAGTGTAGCAAGCTATTTATTCTGAACAATTCGTAAAACGACAAAGTTACAGTATGGCGCTTTGTTTACAAATATGAGCCGGAGAACAGAGAAATACTTTCTGGTAGTTTGAGGGCCGGATCCCCAAAATGTAGGCAAAACACACACCAGCTTATACACATGATACATAGCAATGCTCTATATATACTTCGAAGCAAAGGCAGTTGCTTAGATCTCTGATAATTTATGATGGGAGGGTCTATTTAACTCTCTTTTTTTTCCTTTGGAGCTTCTGAACAAGGGTGTGAAATTGTGTGCTGCAGAAAAAAGAGATAGCCTGGGGCGGGCGGGCTTGTTGAGCTCATGCAGATGGGAGTGTCATATTACTAACATTGCAGGGGCATGTAGTGAGCTGTCATTTGCAAAGAGCTGCACACAAAAAAGGGAGAAACTTATCTTGTTTTTAGCATAGCATCCTGTTGCTCCACATCTTGCCCGGTTATTGTTCTCCAGTGAAAACCAAAGATACATAGCTTCGGGGATGGGAGAGAATCAAGGCGAAATATGTGTCTTTTTCTTTCTTTCGTTTAAAGCTGGCAGCTTTTGCCTTCTTGATTTCTTCATGCTCCCCGAGTGCAGTATCACCTCATTTGGGAAACGATGAGGTTTGTTTTGTTCTGTCTGTACCTGTCAAGCAGTGTCACCAGTAAAAAGGTTACGTTTTTGTTTTCTCCTGGATTCACGTCGTTTTAGCTAATGCAAGAAAATGTCCCAGGATAATTTCTGATGCAACACGTCATGTTCATGTTGCTTTGCCTTTTTTTTTTAAGTAAAAGATGGAAAATATTGTTTGCTGGTACTACTTGATGACAATGGGTATGTGACAGGCGGGAGGATGGTGGGAGGAGGAACTCCACTACAGGAGAGACCCTTGCTATGCTCAGGCAGGTGGAAAGCTGCTGGCTGGCAGAAACACCCCCAAGACAGCCCATTCTATGGGCATGAAGGATCTAATCATTTTCTTAGACAAGCCCAGTCATAGCTGGGTATCTATCAGGGTGCCCATGATAGTCAGAAGCTGTCCCTTTGAGCCACAGCTGGTTCTCCAGGCCAGTAGAGGACACAGTTCCTTCTGAAGGGAGACCGAAGCATGAAGCCTGTGCATTGGATCTCATAGGCTCCTCTGCTAGATGCTTGCCTACCTCCCTTCCAGGAATTGACAGGCTGCATCCCTCCCCACTCTCAGAAGAAGTAGGGGGGCTCCCTCTCGCAGGTTCCCAAAGCATCTAAGCTTGGGAAGCTAATTGCCTTTCTAGTGCCTGGTTAGGAGTGAAAACCTCCCAACTCACCTTGAGATAAGACTCTATGAGAAAACGGTGACATAACTATGAGAGGCCCATCAAGGGAATGAGGCCTACTCACTAACAAACTCACTATAGACTATGGCCTTAGCTAGACCTAAGGTTTATCCTGGGATCGTCCCTGTTCATGTAAATGACACACAGGGGATCCCGGGAGCAGGCAGAGACGACCCTGGGACGATCCCAGGATAAACCTTAGGTCTAGCTAAGGCCTTTATGGGATGAGATTCTTGATGCAAAGCAAAACTGGGAACATTGAGGGCCTCTTCTTGGGGGCCTGTTGCTCAAACCAAAGGGTTATTGCCTGCTTGTGTCACATCGTATAAATGATCACAAACCACCTATTTCCTTCTTGGGCTCCCACAAATCACAGAGCGCATGGATTGGACTCCACAGAGGCATTGCCTCCTAAAGGGGGTGAATACATGAAGAAAACCCTCGTAGCTCTTATATATCGAACATTGTACCTATTGTAAAAGCCATTGCTGAGCCAGAAGAAAAGAGCTTTAGCCAGCATTGCATCTCTCTGTCTTTAGGAAATTACAGGGTTTACTTTTCCTACTGAATATAGAATTGTATATGATTAATCTGAGGAAGTACTGTTTCCTCTCCTTCATAGTATGTCTATTGTGTTTTTTGAATGTGAGGAAAATCCAACAAAATACTTTCACAAGGAGGGTTAAAAGGATAAAATAACATACTGTTGGTGGATTTTGACTGGGGTGGGGTGGGGGAAGGAGGACTTACAGGTTGCTTATAGCCAAGCAGATTCCTTTCTCAGATTAGCTGACATGTTGAAAATGGTGGAAACTTGCATAGTGTGATGACATCATCAATATAATTAATTGTGGTCAAATGGCAGCTAATAAGGACTCACTGCCTACATGAACAAATATATATAGTATATACTAGCTGCACCAGTGGGGAAAAGGACACAATAATCCTGTGTTGATTGTCAGTTCACATCTGGAGGGACAGGGCACCTGAAGGATCCTTCCACCATCTCATATCCTCCACCATTTCACAGATGAAAAGAGGGACGTCTTTGTATATGTATCACCCCTAATCTCACATGAAGGATCACTACATGAGCCCCTGAATATCCCTGCATACATAAATGTGGATAGCATGGAAGCCTTAGTTTCTAGTGACATAGGGTGAGGTGACTGTAACCTGAAGAACTCTAGTGTCTGCACACATAGGCTTCTATGGTTTTTAGAAAGCATCCCAGCATCTCCCCAAAAGGCAAAACAGGAGCAAGATATGAACAGTGTTTTATCAGGAGAAAGAATTAGAAAACAAAAACTGTCCCTGGTGAATGGGGACAGTTGGAGCATATGTCAAATGATCTTCAAGATCTGCTTCATAAGCACTTCTCTGGGTGCCCCAGCTGTCAAAAATTAGGCAGCTGGTAACCAAGGGGAGGGCTGGGGTTTTTTTCTGGGATGGTACTGTAGGTGGAATGCCTTCCCCAGACATTTTTGCCAAAGCAAAACCAGACCACACAATAAAAGCCTTAGAGAATTAAAGGAGCTTAACCTTTCATCTAAAGCAGCCTTCCCTAATCTTGAGATGTTTTGGACTTCAGTTCCCATCAGCCCCAGCCAGCATGCATTAATAGTCAGGAATTTAGGGAGTTATCATGTAAAACTTCTAGAGGGCACCAGCTTGGGGAAGGCAAATTCAAAGCAGCAGTAGGTAGAAGGTCCAGTTGTTTTGGACATCAACTCCCAGCAAATTTGACCCTTAACCATACCGGCAAGAGCTTATGGAGTTGGAAGTCCAAAATATATGGACTCCCAGAATTTCTGACTATTAAGCCATACTGGCTGGGGCTGATGGGAACTGAAGTCCAAAACATCTTGAGGTTGGGAAAGTCTGCTTTAAATGAAAGGTTAAACTTCTTTTAATTTCTAAGGCTTTAATTGTGTGGTCTGGTTATGCTGCATATATCGAATTGATTTTACTAGATTTTTAAACGACTCTGCTGACACTAGCTGCAGCTGTTTTGCTGATTTTATTTGTTTGGATATAGTCAGCACACAGACATAGAAGAAAACTGATGACCGTTTTTATCAAGATAGATTAAATCAAGGCAGCTTAAATCACTAAGAGTAAAAGACTGATTTTAATCATTGATATGCAGTGCAGTCCTATCCATGTTTACTCAGAAGTAAATCCCATTGAATTCAATGGGTCTTACTTCCTAGTAAACATGCATAAGAATGCAACCTTAATTGAATCATGTTTCCCATTTTGTAAATTATGCATTTCTTGAACAAGAGCCCACAGTACTTCATAGCTCTAACAATTATAACATTTTGGTTTGCAACTACAAACTGATTCAAATAAAGATCCAATTCATATTTTAAAATCCAATTTTTAACATATACTCCTCACTGATTTTGCCCGCTCTGATTTTTATTTCTCAAAACATGGCATCTGCTTGTGGCAGGAAACATAGAGGCAGGAGTGTAGGAAATGTCACCAAAGAAAATGAGGTAGGTTTTCCTCTTAACACAGCCTTCCCCGATGTGGATCCTTCCAGATGTTCTGGTGTGCATGGCCAGTGTTCAGGGATGATTAGAGTTCATAGAATCATAGAATAGTAGAGTTGGAAAGGGTCTATAAGGCCATCGAGTCCAACATCCCACTCAGTGCAGGAATCCACCTTAAAGTATACCTGACAGATGGCGGTCCAGCTGCCTCTTGAAGGCCTCTAGTGTGGGAGAGCCCACAACCTCCCTAGGTAATTTGTTCCATTGTTGTACTGCCCTAACAGACAGGAAGTTTTTCCTGATGTCCAGCCGGAATCTGGCTTCTTGTAACTTGAGCCCATTATTCCATGTCCTGCACTCTGGGATGATCGAGAAGAGATCCTGGCCCTCCTCTGTGTGACAACCTTTCAAGTATTTGAAGAGTACTATCATGTCTCCCTTCCATCTTCTCTTCTCCAGGCTAAACATGCCCAGTTCTGTCAGTCTCTCCTCATAGGGCTTTGTTTCCAGACCCCTTATCATCCTTGTTGCCCTCATTTGGACACCTTACAGCTTGTCTGCATCTTTCTTGAAGTGTGGTGCCCAGAACTGGACACAGTACTCAAGATGAGGCCTAACCAGTGCCAAATAGAAGGGAACCAGTATCTCACATGGTTTGGAAGTTATACTTCTATTAATGCAGCCTCAAATAGCATTATTTTGTAGGTCAAAACATCTGAAAGGACCCAGGTTGGAGAAGACTATTCTAGGAAGGGAAACACTCACTGAGACTGCACAGTCCAAATTGGTCTCTGCCATCAGCTGATAGGAACCAGTGTAGGTTAGGCTCTGGATATGATTGTACCAGTTGGTCTATTGCAGTTGTGGGTTGTTGTTTTTTGCTTGTTCACCCTCTGCTTCTTTTTCCAATAATTGTTGTCCATTTATTATCTCTTCTCCTAAAATGCTTCCTGTCAAGTAAATTTACTCAAGAATCCCTTTCAGTTATGGGGCATATCCTGTACAGGCAGCACAGCACAAGGGGTAATGTGGGAAAGTCGGTGCTTCTTTAACAAGGGTCGGATCAGAATAAGATGTGTGCAGGTACAACTGATGGAAATACATTTAATTTTACCTCATGTATGGACTGTGGGGATAACCGTTAAATTAGCGCCATCTGGGCCAGTCTTTTTGGAAGCTCACAAGCGTCTGATTAGGTATGATAATATAGGGTATAGGGGAGGGTGATAGCGTTTGTGATGGGGGTTGTTTTTCCCTATGCTATTTCAGAGTTCTCTGATGTGAGAAAATGCAGAAAACAAGGGTTTAAAATATGCATGCAATAATGGATACTGTAAATTGAGATATTATTGTTATTACTGAGAAAATGTATTTGTTGAATTTCTATATTGCTGCCTGGAGAAAAGGGTGCTTTGGTCAAGAAACATGGAAATCAACTGCTAGTGGATATTTATGTAAATCATAGCTATAGTTCCATCCATATTTTTCTTTGCTACTACATCCTCCTTTTCTCTTTTTAGGCCAAGAGATCATGCTTTGCAGCCCATGTTAAAATGTGCCCTACCAAGTGACTTTCTGTTGTCATTGTGCTCTGATTAAGCCCTCCTATTAATAGTGCTGGGTGGAGGCTACTTTTCCCTGGGCATGATAACTCAAGGTGCTGGACACCACATTCTTCATTGACGCCCCTGGAGATGGGTGAACATTTCTCAGAACTGAGTTGTTTCTGTGCAGCCGGAGAGCAAATCTTTTAAACCACTCAGACGCTCGCTGAACCAGGTGGTGCGGCTGTCTACTTCTTCTGCTTGCTGTTGCTAAGTGAACAGCTCCATATCGCACACAAAGCTGAACCAATAGCATCCTGACCTCCAAAAGCTGTTAAAAGCTGAAGAAAGAGGAGCTGTCTCTTCCACCCCCCACCCCCCTCCAGCCTTTCTGAAGGAGGTTGGTTAGGAAGAGGAGAGGAAAGAGAGAGAAAATGGGTGCGGCAGCTCCTAATGGCCATTGATTATTTGGGAATAGATGGCCGGTGTTTTTCATGTGAAGAGGGGAGAATTTATTCCTGCTTTGCATATACAGAAAAGGGAGAGAAGTGCATTGCTTTTTCCCATGTGTCCTAAATTCCATATTCTTAATTTAAAAACCCCTGTAGCATTTTTGCTTTGCTCAGTCTAACACTCAATCCCTTATGGAGCTCTGTTTTTTGTGAGATGGGTTTAGTGCCTTTTCCCCTAGCTACTTCCTAGGATAAGGATTTCATATGTTCCATGCATTTCCAGGCTAACTGGCAGAAGCCAATGCAGGCGGTATCTTCCATCCCTTCTGTCTGAGAGATGTAGGGCTGGTGGATTCTATGGGGGAGAGTGCCTATATTATTATTATTATTATTATTATTATTATTATTATTATTATTTATTACAACTTGTCATTGTGACAGGTGAATGCAAACCCCACAATGTGTGGATAACAAGAACTTGCATAACATGTTTGGTTTTCTATATGTAAGAATTAGATATCTTACTACTGCAACATGCCTTGAAACAGTCTGGTTATGATGCAGTTAAATAGGGCTTGGTAACCTTTTCATGACAGTGCCTAATGCAGAAATCAAATGCTACTTTATGATGTGTGGTAGTGATATTCCGTAAAAATCTGCTCATGTGTGAGCTATATTGGAATTCTTTGGCGGGCATTGCAAACTTCATAGTCCTATAAAAGTTCTTATAATACCACAGAGAGATTAATAAATAGAACCATGGAGCGAAAATAAGTCAATGAAGGCCTTTAAAGTTAAGTCTTTCTTTGAAAAAAATGGAAAACTTACCTTCCAAAATCTAGCACCTTGTCATGTTCTGTCTCCCTTGACAGTTTCCACATCAGCAAAATGAAGTAGACAGTTCCATCCACTTTATTCCTATCAGTAGGCATCATGTACACTAAGTCACGGAAAGTAGGCCTCACATACACAAAGTCATACAAATGTATTATATTTCGCTTTATGGAGATGCCAAGAAAATATACTTGGTGATCATGTAAGTCGAACATATAGCTGAGCTTTAAACAGAGGAACTGGAAAAAATGTGTCCTTTCAAATGCAAAAACTGATTTCCCTGCCCAAATTTTTGTTGCTAAAAGCCTGAATGCAAATTACCTCTTTAACTCAACACTAGGCAACCTGTTACTCCAGATGTTTTGGACTACAACTACCATCAGCCCCAGCTAGCATGGCTGATGGTCACAGGTTATGCAGCTCGCAGTCAAAATCATCTGAAGGAGGCCAGGTTGCCCGTCCCTGCTGAAAATATTGGCAAATTCACTCTGCTTTCCCATGCTCAACTAGAGAAGGAAACATGGCGATTGAGATGAGGAGGTGTAGGACAAAGAATAGGAGACTGTGATTGGCTGACTCTTAGAGGAAGAAACCACTATCTGTGGGGCTTCAGTGGTAGCTTGCAGGTGTATGGGACAGATTGTAGGAGGATAGCTAGATCTGAAATTTGAGCTGGCTATTACAATGGCAATTAACACTCCACTTCCCTTTTCTGAAATGATCCATCAGATGAGGAACAGATTTAATTAGGTGTGCCCCCTCTCATGATCATACCTGGGAGGGAGAACTGTTGGAGGTCCTCATTTGTAGTAGTTATAAGCATCTTGCAGAGGAGTGTAGATAGGGAAGAGAGCAGTGGCAAGTATCACCAGTGGAGCAAGCTCTGTAGGTAGGTAGCCCAATGTTAACTATGTTTTACTCCAAAGTAAGTTATTCCCTTCCACAGAGGCAGCTATCGGATCATTCCTCCTTTACCTTGAATGATTGCTGAGCGGGAGTCCTCATTTACCCAAGTTCTGAAACTCTGGAATCTCCAATCATAGCCAGCCAGCATGGCCAATGAAGGGCACATTGTTGGCAGAGGCTGTGATGCAGTGTGATATGTGGAGCACCACATTTGCAGGATGACAACACCCCACCCCCGATAATAATCTCATTCCTTATCTCCCTTTCTCCATTTTTTCCCACTGTTTATGCGGATATGGTTTAAAATTTTAGATTAAATGATCTGGAATATATGCCCAATGTGGGAGGAAGGATTCTCAAGTGCAGCAGCAATTGATAGAATATGAAAACTAAGGATGGATTGTTTTGGATTAATGTATAAAGCATATGGTTGTAATTTTGGATCTATCTTGTTATATAATCTATAGTGTGATGCTGGCGTTGCATACTCAAGAAAACCTATCCTGCATTAATTTATTCCTAAACACATTCACCACTTTTTCATACATATAATTAAGTAGTTGCAGAATGGTAAAATGGTAGATCTATAGTTTGTGAAATTCTAGTCTATCATTTCTTAGAATCTAATCTAGTTTTAGACCCATGTGTGAAACAATTGCATGTCTCTTCTCTGCTCCTAGATCTAGCCTAGCTAGCAAATAAAAAGATGCCTTGAAATCATATAAAGTATTTTCTAAATGTATTCAGCAGTAAACATTCTGTACTGTACAACTACTTGTGTTTCAATGTTTACTATAGCAAAATTTGGTATTTGGGGGATATAACTGATATATCCCAAAGTACATGCAGTGTGTGTGTGTGTGTGTGTGTGTGTGTGTGTGTGTGAGAGAGAGAGAGAGAGAGAGAGAGAGAGAGAGAGAGATAATAGGATGCTTTATCCCACAATTTATAAAGATAACGAAGATAAGATCTTTTTTTTTAGATCAACTTTTAGGCGTAGCAGTTGGCAGTCTTCAGCGTCTTGCAGCCTTTACTGTGCTTTTGTCTTCATCATCAAAAGTCCTGCAAGACTGAGATCTGGGATGAGCTGAAATTAGAGGAATATGGGGTATAGCTTCACACAGGCTGTCTGCTCAGAATCATTGAGGGCGCAACATATGCATGTTTAGGCAGAAAAAGTCCTATCACTCCCAGCATGGCTGGGGCATGCTGGGAGTTGTAGGGCTTTGCATAGGATTGTACCCATAATGTGGAATAGTTACCACACAACACTCTGTCATTTGCCATGTAAAACTCACTTGTCAGAGGGATTAATGACTCAAGTGCTTGCACGAGAGGTCCCTTTCCCTTTCCTTCCTTTCTTCTATCTCTTATGCCAGGAGTGGGCAAACACACAGCTTTAGCGGTATGTTGTGCCAGTGGCGGCTTTAGTGCTACTAAGATGTAAAAGGATCAAATTTAGGTTGTGCTGAAGCTAAATTTGACCCTTGTAGCACACTGTAGTAGTTTGCCACTGAATTTCAGTGGCAAAACAGCAACATGAATTAGTGTGCGTCCCACAGAATGTGGCCTGTGAGGCAGAGGGTCCAGGGACAAATAAAACAGCCCCCAGCCCCCCCCCCAAGTTACCCACCCCATTGTATGGCCTCTGTGTTTATGGGCACTGACCTGACAGGCTACACTCTGGCCTAACATTGTCCACCAGCCACACCCCTTGTCCCACCCAGATACTCCTGTACAGAAGTGCCCCTACACTAGTTTTAATCTATGGAATGATGTAGGGATGACAGTGTAGTCCGGAGTGGTAAAACTTAACTTTGTAAGAAGTGAAGCACAAATCAAAAGTTCTAAACCATGGGTTATGTTGCTAATTATGAGTTGCCTTTCTTGCATCCAGAACTGCTTATGCACTCTTTCATATTCCATAAGGCTCTCTTCCCACAGAAAAAGAGGTGTGAATGACTGTCTGATTTCCCAAAGGGTAGGGATGTTAGTCCGTCACAGCAAAAACAACAAAATATTTTGTGGCAGCTTAAGACTAGTGCATTTATTATGGTACAAGCTTTCGTGGCCTAGAGTCACTTGACATTAAAGGAGCCATTCTTGAACAAAGGGACTTCAATGGGTGATTCCAGTGCTGAATTACAACTGATGATGAAGTTTAATTCTACTACTTGTAGCCTGAATCAAGATAACAAGTTTCCATCCCACTACAGGTGTTAAACTGATGCCAAGATTGTCAGTGTTACTGTCAACACTGCTTTGTGAATGGTCACTGTACTTGTTTTACATTTAAGTTTTAAAATAATTGTCATGTTTACATGTATTTAAGCTTTAATGGAATTGTTACAATCTTTCGTTTTTGCATTTCATTTCTGATTTCATTGCTTATATCCCCTCCGTCCCTTCAATCTTGTGTATAATACCTGCCAATTTAGGATTACACTTCATGCATTCAATGAAGTGGGCTCTAGCCCACAAAAGCTTATACCATAATAAAATTGTTAGCCTTTTGAGGTGACACAAGCCTCTTTGTTATTTCTTTCCACATTCCACTCCATGACTTCTTGAGTTCATATTTCCCACTATAGGTGAGATTCATGTCTCCCATATTACAGAGAAGTGGTAAAAGTGTGTTATTTGCACATATTCTTTCCCAAATTAAATGTATAATTGCTAGATACAAAATGTGAGGTATATCATGCATTGTAATTTGTACATCGGTGTGCAGGTTTGATTTATATGGGAGGAAATATATTGTTGTCATGGATGAGGCCAAGCTGCTTGAGATTTCTGAGGACTCAGATTCTGAATCACAGTTGGAACAACTAGATCGGAGCGCGGGGAGGAACTTTCCCCAGATCTGCAAGGTAATGGGATTCTTCCCAAGAACTTGATGAACAGGCTGAGTTGCCGCCTTCTGCCTCCACCATGAGAACTCAGATTTCTTAGAAGGAGGAAGAAGAGGGGTGCGACTTGAGAGACACCAGACCACATTGCAAGTCAAAGCAGGCAGAGTTAGAGATGGGGGCTAAGACGTTCTGTCAGATAGCCACTCTTAGAAGTCAACATAGAAGGGAGGGATGTCACTGTGAGGTAGGTTTGACTGTGGGTGTTCACGGGCAAACTGTCAGCAACTTCACTACCTTATGGATTGTCTTCCCTAATAGAGATCTTAGATTAGTTGTTCAGAGCCCAGGGCAGTCTGAGACCCTCCTTGAATCTGCATTGTGGACAGGCTTGCCTTTAGCGTAATGAAGCCGTAATAGCTGGAAACTATTCGTCTTCATGTAGTTGATTGTGAAGGGGAGGACGACTAACTGTGACAACCGTATGGAGTGGCCCTGCAATATAAAATGCATATTTTGTTGTGGATCCATTTCTATGATCAAGAAACTGCAATATGCTTGCATATACTTTATAACAAGCAGATGTTGATGCCATATGAGATATTACACAGCCATTTTAGATTTGTGTTCTTTACGGGGTGCATACTCTTTGGAATGATTAATCCACGATTTCACCATGGAGAATGGTTTTGCCTTTTGTTCATGTGTATGTGTGATTTCATGTCCACTAAGCTAGTGGCAAATATATTTTCTTCTGCACTGCCACGGGATTCTTTTCTCTTATAATCTGGGAACCAGGGGATATGCACCGGTTTGCAATACCTCCCCCCTCTCTTGGCTTTTCTCTGTATTCAGCAGCAAACTAGGTTCAGCGAAAAAAACAGGCCTACAGAGAGTCAGGGGAGCACAACAGCAAGCCAACCTTTATTTCCCCACTCACTTGCACTTGAACAGTGCTCATTTATGATGTAGTGGGAGAAAAACAACCACCAAGCTACTACTTTCTGGCCTTACAAAGACAAAAGGAAAGAGGTGGACTTCAGTACTGAACTCTGAAATTTGAGCAGCTGGTCAGCATGACATGACTTCACCAAAGGTCATTATCCCTTAATAAATGTTTCCCTGGACCTCGGCTGATTCACTCTGCTGTTTGGGCACCATGCGAGTTTTTCATGTCATTTTGTCTCCGTGTTTCACAGCTGCTGCGGTGTCACTAAAAAGGAACATGACACAAGCCTTTTCAAGCAAGCTGGCCTTCTGCTGGTAACCAGCAGCAAATGTGCTTAGTGTGTTTCAAAATTACCACTGTGTTTCCTCTTAATGTCACACACAGTTATAAGAGAATCAAGCTAGGAAACCTTGTGCCTTGCAGCAAAGATGAATTTTAAAACGTAACATTTAATAGTCAGCTGGTGGCTTCAATGTGTTGTGGTGCTGCAAGTCCGTCCACCCATCCCACCAAGCCACTCCTTGTCTGGTCAAGAGGTGGACATCACAGAAATTGTTAGTCTTAGCCTGACAGAAGGGGTGGGGCCAGGAGGGGAAGCTGCTGGGCTCAGATGGGGACCCCCTTCAGGCCTTATCAGGCCCACAGGCTGGAGTTTCCCCATACCTGATCTACAGGATTCCTGCCAACAAGCAATACCATTTGTTCATGATGTCAGACCACCACAAGGCAGACTACAACTGTGTCCCAGTCAGGAAGGAAGAAATAGCCTACACACAGAGCAGTTATTTCAAGGAAGTTGAGGACGACAAAATCTGTCTCCAATACAAAGAGTGTTGCTTGTGTGTGAGACTGAATGCGGTAAGGAATACAGCTTGTATGGTTATTCCTCCTGAACTCTGGTGTTATGGAGAAGGGTTGTAGCTCAGTGGTAGAGCACATGCTTTGCATACAATAGGCCCAAAATTCATTTCCTTGCATCTCTAGGCAGGACTGGAAAAGTCTGTCTGAAACCCTGGAGAATTGCTGTAGTCAAAGGCCTTGTTTTCACGCAATGTTAAACTATAGTTGAATGTTCGACTAGAGTGACCAGATACAAAAGAGGGCAGTTTTAAGTGTTGTGATAAAGAGGGAATGCTGCATGCATACAAATGACACCTACTGAAATTCCCTTTTCTATACAACTGTTAAAGATACAGGAACCCTGGTCTCCTTTCCATATAGTCACCCTGGGCAGGGAGAGTTTTTTAGTTGTTGCTGGGGTTAGACAACTGGTAGACAGAAACTCTTCTGGATTTACTGCAAATTGCCAAGGGATCTATCAATAGATCCCTATCTACCTTTGCCCACCCCTATTGTAGAAGCATTCATTCCACCATCACTTCCTATCCAAACAAAGCTGTCCTAACCTGGTCTCACTAAATGTTGCTACCCTGTCAACAATAACATGTCTGCCTCAAATATTAGTATCAGGAGGTGAGCAGTCAAAGAGGAAAAACACACACACACACCCTATTTGCTTCAAAAGACTATGAACTTGCCCCTTTGCATTAAATAATGTGATTTTTTTTCCTTTTATGTTAGAATTTTTGATCCATGGTGCCTCTCTTTACATGTGGGGTGACAGGAAAAGCCTGGCCAGAGATGTTAAGTTGAAGTCACTGGCAAGAGCTTCCGTTGATCTCTCTGGAACCAATGTTTTTAGCTGAATGCCTTAGTATATTGCAAAGTGCACCTATAAATGGATTTTTTTCTTTTACCTTTTACCTTTATTTTAATATCTTTCATGTGGAATTCACTGTGTGCTTAAATCTGTCTATCTCATATCCTCTATTCTATGGTATTTATAATGTGCCTATCACCATGGTATCTAAGCGCTTTTTAATACATTCCATCTGAAATTCATTGCGTGTTTCAAATATAAGAGGGGCTGAATGTGAGAGGTGGGCTGAAGAAATGGAATAATATTTTTAGAGGACAGTTAGAGAAGAAAAATTGGTTTTAATCATCTGATTGGTGGCATTCCTACATTCCCATCTTAGTGAAGGGTTTATGCCAGTGAATGTTTAGTATTCAGATTAAGGCTGAATTTTGTCAGATCACTTCACCCTCTGAACCAGGACCTATTGATTATGCTGCCACCTCCCATCATCACTCCGCTCACTAATCCCTTCTGCCTCGTCTTTCTCCTCCAGCACAGATCACTCAGAGCCTGTCTCTATTAAGAAAATTGAACTGTATGTAATTAAATTAAGGTATCCTAAGATGTCACAAAGTTGTAATGCAGAGAAACCATGTGAATTCCAAAAGAGAGCAAAAACGTGTTCGTCTGAAATTTGGGTAAAGCCCCCCTTTTGCACTATGGCAGCCTATTTCAGGAAGATTCCATAATTCAACAAGCACTGATATATCAAAAGAGACTTAATTGATACAGCCGGGGCCTTGTGTATCTCAAGGATCAAACTAGGGACGATGGCAGCAGCCATGTTTGTTTATTCATCTCTTCGCCCTGTTCACAGTTTACAGTGCACCGGGGTGGTGGTGGTGGTGGGATTGGCCAGATGTTTACTTCAAAAGGGGCATGTGGGATAAGGCTGGTGAGCCCTCCCCTTCTCCACCCTAGCTCTCTAAGTTCTGTTGCTACAGGCAGTTTCCCCTGAAATCCAGTTTGCTTCTGGTATTATTTCATACATGAGCAACTCTGTCTCTGCCCTATTCACTCAAGCTAAGATTAGCCAGTGAACTTTGTTAAGATTTGTATCCTGTTCTCCCATTTAATTTCCAAAAAAACCAGAGAACAGCATACATAAGGAATGCTGAAAGTCTTCATTCAAGAATTGGCCCGGAAGGATCAAAATTTTCAGCACAGCACTAAGCAAATCCCCTTTCTTGCCTCAGGCACATAGAGTGGCCACTTGCACATTACCAAAAAGGAGGAAACGCATCACAAAAAAGAGGACCCATATTTGCATAAATGTTGCACATGATAATTTATACATATAGATGGAAATTTAGAAATAATAATAATAATAATTTAAATAGAAACACAGTCCATCTCACCATAGTTTGGAAATCTGCAACCAGGTGACCTGTAGGCCTTCTTCAGTGTGTTGTCCATGTGCTGTTGATGGACAACTTCAAATTCCAGCTATTCCTTCTGATGGTCCTTTATTTTTATACCGGACTTACACTGGACAGTCCTTCAAATAGGACACCTTCAAAATAGAGGACAGCCCTCTGGTAGCCCAGCAAATAGAACACTCTACTCTGTAAAAGAGGACACATGGCCACCTACAACCACACAAGAACTGGAGAAAATAAGAGATTACAATTCCAGGCTGAGTTGTCTGTTTTACCTTACCTAATGGAGCCCTGCTGGATGCAATTAAAAACAGGGCTAATCTGGTGTTCAAGCCATAGCTTGCCCTCCCTACATCACTGAGCTAGACTCCTTACCTCTTTTACATGGTCACTTGTAAATAGGGGTGAGGGAATCGGAAGCTGCTTTTTCCCACTTACCCTTCCCAGAGACTCAGCCTTCCCCTCTTGCCCTCCTTCTGAATTTGAAAGTGTGTTTCTCCCCCATTGTAATTTCTAATCACAAATTCAGAAAAATGGCTTTTAAAAACAACACTCAGATTTGTAAAATAATTTAACATGTGAACTTCTAGTCCCACTGTGTCCAGTGGCGTTACTGGGATCTAAATTAGCAGTGCCTACTCATGAGTAAATGTGGATTTAAGGCAAGAGCAAAGTCGCACAGCTTTGGTTCACTTTATATGTACAAATAGTGATATGGGCATCTGTTGAAACACATTGGTATGGAGCAACAGTGGTATGGAGCCCACCAAAGTTGGTAGCCTGCAAATAAAATGAGAATTATTATTATTATTATTATTATTATTATTATTATTATTATTATTATTATTATTTAAAAAACTAGCCTGCTAAGTGGCGAGGAGCTGCTTTTCCACGATGACTGTGATGGAAACATAGGGTACTTTTCTCTTAGCAGGGAGATTGGTGAAGGAGGGACACAGCAGTCTGTCCTCTTGTCCACCAGTCCACCGTGTTCCCATACTGGTTATGAAAGAGGAGGCTTTACTTTCTCTGCAGCTAGCTTTGAAACCCAACAGGCCATCAGAGGTGGAATGGAGTGATCTGTCCTGACCCTTGTGCTCACCTGCATGGAATTCCTAATTGCCAAAGCAAGCTTTTTTTGCATGTGAACTGATTCCCGTCATGATTTTCTTCACATCAGTATTTCTGCCCCCAAACACATTTATCTCCCCTTTTAATATATTACTGGGTGAAAAATTGCAGAGCGACCTACGTCACAGAACTGGCTTGGCATGTGGAGCTGTCTCCGTGCAGTGACATTCAAACAGCAACCATAGCTCTGTTTTTGTGTTCTGGATCGGGCTTCCTCGAGCTTTTCCTTTTGGGGAAAATCCTATAATTACTAACAATGAAAGAGGAAATAACCTGATATTATGCAGCTCCTCTGATCTAGCCAAATTCTAAAGTGCTTTGAATGCTTTTGGTACAAAGAATACTAACCTCTAGACACAGGAATAAGCAGAGATGAACAGAAGATCATCCATGGCTTTTAAAATATTTAAGTGCGTGTGAAGTGGATCATTTCTCTTAGATTTTTTTATATAGCAGCATAGAATTCCTGTAGAATCATATGATCGCTATTAATCACACAGATAGAACTGTCATCTTTGTGGGCTGTACTAGAATTGCTAAGGTGCCCTCTGCTGAAGATATTGTGGCTAATGTTCTCATTACCAACTAATTGGCTAAAGAGACTTCTCTCACATTGCATTTAGCCTGATTGATAGTTTTCTATCACCTGATGGGTGGAATGGACAGCCAAACCAATTATTACAGCAAAGTGTGCTATATACCCGAAGACTGCAGGCAGAGACAAAGGGCTCTTATCAAATTATATCTAGTGACAGTGCCAGCTGAGATTTTGTTAAACTTCTCAAGAATGGTCTGAAAAACTTAATCTGGCCCCAAACTGGTGCAGACCCTAAATATGCTGCCCACCTGATGAAGACTTTTCACAGGAGGCACTCTTAAGGTTACGTTCATAACCATTTTTCTTTCATGGGCTCTACCCTGTGTTTAGTTTACATGCAGGGCCGGCACTACCATTAGGCTAACTAGGCAGCTGCCTAGGGCGCAGACCTCAGAGGGGCTCAGTACTGCCCTTTAAGGGTCACAGTTTTATACAAATTAGCTGTTTTAAGAAAAAACATAAAAGAAAAATATAATAGTTCAGAAACTCTTCTTGAACTGCTGAATCGAAGTTGGCAATTTGGGTTGGGGGGTTGGGTGGGGTGCACGTAGCTCGCCTTGCCTAAGGCACAAAATAGTCTGATACCGGCCCTGTTTATATATGCAGTAATCTAATCAGGAGGGAATTATTTAGTACCCAATGTGTGTTTGAAAAGTAAAGATCATATTTAGGAAGGACATGAAATACCCTGTAAAACAGGTGGGCAGAAGATAGCTCTGGATCTAGAGATTGATATCTGGGTGATTCACAGTAGATTACTGTGTAATCTGTACAGCACCATGTACATTGATGGTGCTATATAAATAAATAAATAATAATAATAATAATAATAATAATAATAATAATCAGCAAGGTAGATTCACAGATTCACAGAAGTTCACAGTAGATCAGCAGGAAACAGTATTCTGTTTCCTGACTTGGAGCTGAGCAGAAGCAGGGAAGAGCAACTGGCCCAGTAGAAGCTAGAAAAGTAAGCCAGTTCCCAGAGAGAGAGTGAAAAGAGAGCAAGCTAACAGGAAGAGCAAACAGGACTTTGACAGGGGGAGTGTAGGGGAAGAGGAGACCAAGGTAAGGGGGAGAAGAGAAGCCTCAAGGAAATCCAGGAGGCTGCCAATTCAAAGAGGCTGTGAGCTTGCCATGTGCTCCTGAGTGCTGAGTGAAGAAGGAAAGAGGTGGGTGTGGAGAGTTGCTGCAGGGCTTGAAGGGTGTGTGGCCTGATTGCTGATTGTTCTCAGCAATCAGTGGCCTGATTGCTGTTGGCCTCCCAGTGACCTCATTCTATTTCCTGACTTGGAGCTGAGCAGAAGCAGGGAAGAGCAGCTGGCCCAGCTGAAGTAGAAGCTAGAAAAGTAAGCCAGTTCCCAGAGAGAGAGCGAACAGGAGTTTGACATGGGGAGTTTGACAGGGGAGGTCAAGGGGGAAGCCTCTAAGAAAAAAAAAGAGGGGGAAAAAACAAAGAAAAACATAAAGAGAACCCCCTCCCCAAACACACACACACCACAAAAGAAAACCCAACCAAAAAATCTTATTTTCTCTTAAGACATACTCATATAGTTGTACCTTCAGAGAGGACATGACAAAGCAAAGGCAATTCCACTATAATCAGAAAGGAAAAAACAAAGCAGAAATAGACAATATGGATGGAAAGGAGTCCCTAGAGGTGGTGACCTGAAAAGGGTGTGCAATGTTTGTGTTTCTGCCTGAGCTCAACATGGCGTACACCTACAACAAGTTCAAGCTGGTGGCACTTTTGGAAGAAAAAGTGAGAGGACTTGAGCGGCAAGTTTCCATCCTCCAAGGAATAAGAGAAGACGAGAAGTTCTTAGACCGAACGGTGGAACTGCAACAAGAAGCACATGAGATTGATGAACATCAGCCAGCTGAAGCAGAAGTGGAGTATGCTGAGGGGAGGAAAGCCAATGAAGAGGAAACACTCTGGAAAAGAGTGACAGTTAGGAGCAGAAGAACTAGAAGGCATTCTGCACCGGTGGAACCATTAGAGTTAAGCAACTGCTCTCAGCTACTGGAGGATGAGACTGAAGGACAGTTTGCAGAGGAAGAAGTACAGGAGACACCGTGCAACAGTGAACAAGAGGCAGAAGGTAGGTCAACCAAGAAGAAGAGAAGAGTAGTCATTGTGGGAGACTCCCTGCTGCGTGGGATTGAAACCCAAGTATGTTGTGAAGACCCATGGACTTGCCAGGTGTGCTGTCTCCCTGGAGCACAGATTAGAGATGTGACTGAAGGGTTACCAAAGCTCATAAAGCCCACGGACACATACCCCTTTCTTCTCATCCATGTGGGAACAAATGATGTCGCCAAGCAGAGCTACGAAGAAATCATTTCAGACTTTGAAGCTCTGGGAAGGAAACTGAAGAACTTTGGGGCCCAGGTAGTTTTCTCATCCATCCTCCCGGTTCTTGGAAGAGGATTAGAAAGGGAAAGAAAAATACTCCGGATGAACAACTGGCTACGAAGGTGGTGCCAACGTGAGAGTTTTGGATTCTGGGTCCACGGGCTATGCTACTTGGAACATGGACTTCTGGCAATGGATGGGTTGCACCTCACAAGGGCTGGAAAGAATGTGTTCGGCCACAGCATGAAGAACGTGATCAGGAGGGCTTTAAACTGAATCTTACGGGGGCGGGAGACGTAAACTTCGAGGCAACAATGGATGAAGGCCAATGCACCACAGTACAGAGAACAGCTCCAATAGTGCCCCAAAATAGTGTCCGCAATGTAGGAACAAAGCCAGACTATAAAACACATGGTCTTCGATGTCTATATACTAATGCCCAGAGCATGGGAAACAAACTGAATGAATTTGAACTCTTACTACATGAAGGCAAATACGACTTGATAGATATAACTGAAACTTGGTGAGATGATTCCCATGACTAGAATATAGCAATTGAAGGATATAACTTGTTCAAAAAGAACAGAAGAAATAGAAAGGGAGGTGGAGTTGAACTATATGTTAAAAAATACCTATCCCTGCACAGAAATATAGGCGGATGAGACTGAGAGCCCCATCGAGAGCATCTGGATTAAAATAAATGGGGCAAGGAATAAAAAGAACATGATAATCGGAGTCTACTACGTCCTCAAGGAGAGGATGAGGACGAAACTTTTGAGAAACAAATTGCCAGTGTTTCAAGGAAGTGTGATGTAGTAGTGATGGGGGACTTCAGTTACCCTGATATCTGTTGGGAGACAAATTCTGCCAAAAGCGTCCCTTCCAAGAAATTCCTGACATGTATGAGTGATAACTTTTTCCTACAGAAAGTGGAGGAAGGAACTAGAGGATCGGCAATCCTTGACTTGATATTGACCAATAGGGGATGACTTAGTGGATAAAGTGGCAGTTATGGGAACTCTGGGGGAAAGTGACCACGTCATACTTGAATTCTTGATTATGAAGGAGACAAAAGTTGAGTGTAGCCATACACGTACTCTGGATTTTAGGAAAGCTGATTTTAATAAACTCAGAACTATGATAAGTAAGGTCCCGTGGCAGGGGAGCCTAATGAGAAAAGGAGTGCAGGATGGGTGGGTATTTAAAAAAGGAAATTTTAAAGGCACAGTTACAAACAATTCCAATAAGGAGAAATGATAGAAGACAACAGAGGAAACCAATGTGGCTCCACAAAAAGCTTTGAGATGACCTGAAAACAAAAAAGGATACATATAGGAAGTGGAAGGAAGGCCAGACTACAAAAGAAGAGTACAGACAGGTGGCGCAGAAGTGCCGAAATGGCGTCAGGAAGGCTAAAGCTGTGAATGAGCTAAGATTAGCAAGGGATGCTAAAAGCAATAAAAAGGCTTTCTTCAGATACGTGAGTAGTAAAAGACAGAGGAAAGAAAAGGTGGTTCAACTGAGGATGGGAAATTGATAACAGATGACAAAGAAAAGGCTGAAGTGCTCAATTCCTACTTTGCCTCAATCTTCTCCCAAAAGCTGATCTATGACCCCCCTGGAAAAAGTGAAGCAGAAGTTGAGGGGGCAGGATTGCAGTTTGAGATTGATAAACAAATGGTCAAAGAACACCTAATTTCCTTGAATGCGTTCAAATCTCCAGGGCCCGATGAACTGCATCCTAGAGTAATGAAGGAGCTAGCGGAAGAACTCTCAGAACCTTTGTCTATTATCTTTGCAAAATCATGGAAGACAGGTGAGGTGCCGGATGACTGGAGGAGGGCTAATGTTGTCCCTATCTTCAAAAAGGGCAAAAAGGAGGAACCTGGGAACTACAGACCAGTCAGTCTGACATCTATTCCTGGAAAAATTCTGGAGCAGATTATAAAGAAGTCAATCTGTAAACACCTTGAAATCAATGCAGTGATCACTAGAAGCCAACATGGATTTGTCAGGAACAAATCCTGTCAGACTAATTTGATCTCATTTTTTGATAGGGTAACCTCCCTTGTGGACTGTGGGAATGCTGTGGATGTCATATATCTTGACTTCAGCAAAGCTTTTGACAAAGTGCCCCATGATATTCTGATTAACAAACTAGCTAAAAGTGGGCTAGATGGAACAACTATTAGGTGGATTCACAGTTGGCTACAGAATCGGACTCAAAGAGTACTTATCAATGGAACCTTTTCAAACTGGGGAGAGACAACGAGTGGGGTACCGCAGAGCTCAGTCCTGGGCCCAGTGCTCTCCAACATTTTTATTAATGATTTGGATGAGGAGGTGCAGGGAACGCTTATCAAATTTGCAGATGACACAAAATTGGGTGGGATAGCTAATACCCTGGAAGACAGAAACAAACTTCAAAGTGATCTTGATAGGCTGGATGCTGGGCTGAAAACAACAGAATGAAATTAAATAGGGATAAATGCCAAGTTCTACATTTAGGAAATAGAAATCAAATGCACAGTTACAAGTTGGGGAATACTTGGCTCAGCAATACTACAAATGAGAAGGATCTTGGAATTGTTGTAGATCACAAGCTGAATATGAGCCAACAGTGCGATATGGCTGCAAGAAAGGCAACTGCTATTTGGGGCTGCATTAATAGAAGTATAGCTTCCAAATCACGTGAGGTACTGGTTCCTCTCTATTCGGCCCTGGTTAGGCCTCATCTAGAGTATTGCATCCAGTTCTGGGCTCCACAATTCAAGAAGGACGCAGACAAGCTGGAGCTTGTTCAGAGGAAGGCAACCAGGATGATCAGGGGTCTGGAAACAAAGCCCTATGAGGAGAGACTGAAAGAACTGGGCATGTTCAGCCTAGAGAAGAGAAGATTGAGGGGAGACATGATAGCACTCTTCAAATACTTAAAAGGTTGTCACACAGAGGAGGGCCAGGATCTCTTCTTGATCCTCCCAGAGTGCAGGACACGGAATAACGGGCTCAAGTTAAAGGAAGCCAGATTCCAGCTGGATGTCAGGAAAAACTTCCTGATTGTTAGAGCAGTACGACAATGGAATCAGTTACCTAGGGAGGTTGTGGGCTCTCCCACACTAGAGGCCTTCAAGAGGCAGCTGGACAACCATCTGTCAGGGATGCTTTAGGGTGGATTTAGGGTGCATTGAGCAGGGGGTTGGACTCGATGGCCTTGTAGGCCCCTTCCAACTCTACTGTTCAATGATTCTGTGATTCTATGAAGGATTTCTCACTCCCAATTGTTTAACAAATATCCACACTCCCCTAATTATACTGCTGAAATGAAGAAAGACTGGGGAAACCAGGAGTGTTTTGTGTGTGAAAGGACTGAGTTCCATTCAGTTCTAGTACTCCCAAAAATTCCTGGACTCATCTTTTAATTCTGAAGGCCAAACTAAACATTTGGGTAGCTTTTCTTACTCTCCTGTAAGAGCACCTGGTCCCCATTTGGATCAGGACATCATCTAAATTGGGGCCACACATGCATAGTAGGAAAAGCAGCACTTACTTGAATGTTTATTTAGGCCTTCAGTGTACATCTTTTGCGCCACAGACTCCAAGTGGTGGATCTTGGAAAACCATTGCTGGAAAACCAACACATACATACCTATTTCAGGAACCTTGGGAATATTTCTTTCTTATTGTTTCTCCAAAAGTAGAAACAGCTTTTAAAATGGTACATGCCTTCTGAGCGTTGCTGTGGCTCTCAATAATCTGCTGAATTGTGCCAAAGAATAAGTAGTACAATCTGTATGGTACAAATTAGTTAAGCCTGGCGCTCTCCTTCCTCTTCTCTCTCTCTCTCTCTCTCTCTCTCTCCTGGCTGACTATCCAGGAACCTTGTGCCTGTCACAACATTGGTGTATTACAAAATCTGTACATTGCCAGAGGTTTTAGTTAGTGTGCACTCATAAAATGGTAACTAAAATAAATGGAACAGACTTTGATTCCGGCTGTCTGCATGCAGCCCTAGGGAGGCACAGGATATCAGCAGGGGGTAGAGGCAGGCAATTTTGAATGTCTTATTGGTGGTGTTAATAGACCTATAAACAGACAAGGCTCAGAGATTCTCAGTGTATGAGTTGCGACCTTGTTGTGAATACTGATAGAAAGACGTGGTGTCACTCAACACCCTGACTGCAAGACGCCCAGGAACTAAGACAGCATCTCCTCCTTGCTGTTGCTTCCTCTTCACCTGCGCTGACTGAGAAAGTGAAGAGGGGCAGGGGTAAGAAGGAGCAGGAGGAGCAGGAACCTCATCTACTTTTCTTCCTCTGGCTGATGTTGCAGGTAAGGCTGAGATGGAGAGGGCAAGTGAATGGACTGCAAGGAAGAGGCACGTCGCCCAAGAGCACCTCAAAACCTGGGGCATGTCTACACAAAGGGTTTGCCCTGGGGTGGATTCACAGTAGAGGCAGGTCATCTACTTGACGCAGCCACCATTACGAAGCCATCCGGGGGCAAACCCCAGAAACTCCGCTCCAAAAACGTCGGGCACTTACCCTGACTTTTTTGGCAGTGAAGGCTTGTCACATGGCATCCCCTGAGTGGTCACCATGGGCTGGACAGGGAAGGGGATGGACTTCCAGGAGCTCAGGAGAGCCCTGTGCCCCATGGTAAATAATAATGAAAAAAAATTGGGGGTGGAGAGGAATGGGCCCTGCGCCTCTTTAAAAATAAAAAATAAAAGAACGTTGGGGAGGAGAGGAACGGTGCCCATTCCTCCCCCTTTTTAAATTGTATTATCTATATCTGCGCAGATACAGATAATAAAAATAAAAAGGAGGGAAAAGAACGGGCAGCCAGAGGAAGGTCAGAAGGAGGAGAGGTGGTTTGGGCTCCCGGCGTCCCTCTCCTTGTTTTTCTCTGGCTGCCTCATTCCTGCCCCATCACCCCCGGTGCTCAGCTCCATGGGGAAAGTTCGCACTTGTGTTCCTTCCCGTGCAGATGCCGGGAAGGAACACAAGTGCCGGAGTCAGGTGCCCCGCGGCACCAAAGTGCCATCAAGACGGGCCTGGTGATGTATCTTGCAAAGATCAGCTGTGCTGTTTCTGGGCATCTGGTTCTTTTTTCTCCCATGGGGTCCTTAACACATTAACCCTATAGACTACTGCCCCTAAACACACATATATTCAATAGAAGAGATACATGTACCTGCACCATTGGAAAACAAAAATATTTTCTCTTCCCATCCTCCCCAATATTAATTTGTTCCCTCCCTTTCCCGTACGGTGGCACATACAGTGCAGCTTTTATAGGGTTATTTTCCTTTGGAGGATAGAACAAATGTTTTATTTCATTTATTCATTATATATTTTTTTAGCCTGTCCTTCTTTTAAGGAGCTCATGGTGGCTCCTTAGAACCATACATGTTTCTCCTCCTCCACATCCATTTTATCCAGACAACAACCCAACGAGGTAGGTAGGATGGGCTGAAAGATAGTGATTGGCTGAAGGTCACCTGGTGAGCTTTCTGGCTGAGAAGGGATTATAACCTGGGTATTCCTGTTCTTAGTCTGGTTCCCTAGGAGCTACACCATACTGTCTCTGAAGAGGCTAAGAATGCTGAAACATTTGTTGTCTTTGTCGTTCTCTCTCTCCATAATAAAGTATATATATCTCAGCTTGATATACAGATTGAGAAGGTATGTAAAGACTAGATGCAAGCACTCAGGTAGGCAAACTCAGCATTCTAGGCTCTGCACTGCAGTGGTTCAAAGTTAATGTGTAATCTAAGTTCTAGAGCAGGGTGGGCAACTGCAGGACATCGGGGGTCAATAGCTTGTTTGTAAATGGAAGGGTCAAATTGAGCTTGCAAACAAGTTTATTTTGACTAGTTTTGTGCTCTGTAGTCACCATAGACAAGCTTTTTTAAAAAATCAAACATATTTTCCACCCGATTTCAGGGGCCACATGTTGTCCACTCCTTTTCCAGAGCTTTGTTGTTGTGTCCAAGCACAAAGGAGATCAAAGTCATAAATGAAGTTATTATATTTGCACATGACTCAGAGAAAACTAGTCCCTTAATTTTTTATGTTGTTCATCCATCTGCACAATCAGGCTTTGTTTCATGTTTCAGAGTTCAATTCAGTTCATTCTCAAGTAATTACAGTGTTCCTTGGAGGTTGTTGTGAAAGGAGCTGGACCAAAGCTTTGCCTTTCTACTTCAGTGGTAAAATGTGAGGTGTTAAAACTTTACAGTTCCATTATCATTTTAATGAAAACATTTTCCTTGCATTCCCAGTCATGGCCTGTCTTTTACAAAGGGCATTTTATTAAAAGATATTATCTGTAGTACCATATTTTTGCTGGGAAGGGGAAGTGAGGGTGCAAAGCAAAAAATTCATCCTATAAATGTCCCCCCCCTTAATAAAAATCACACAAGACTCTCAACAGGTTATGCTTGATATGGGAGAGAGAAACAAGGATTTCTATGCTACATGGACATTAGTTTCCATTTATTACACACATGGCAAAAATATCCATCTACTTTAATGCTACTTTAGTTACCTCACCTGCTTTCCAGCTTCTTCCAAAGTGTTGTCAAGGTTCTCTTCTAAAAATGGTGCCTATGGCTTTATATGCTTGAAAGCCCTGAGTATGTCAGCAACCACTGCGCCTCTCAACATATAATGCCCCCAGTTGTCTTGCTGACCCTCTGGCCCAGGGGAGGACAGTAATCCGGGAACTGGTATAAAAGGTGGCAGTACAGTGATGGTTATAGTCTTATCCACTGGCTGCATTCATATATTACAATAAAGCATAATTTATTGTAATGGAAACAAGACTTGTCTCCCCATGAGCTCATATGTTCCTGTATACCCTCCGGCATGATTGTGGGCCTGTTCAGACAACACACTAAGCGATGGTTAGGCCGCTAGCCCCTTTGTAGCAAATGGTTAGTGAGCATGTTTAAACTGTGGCTATGTAGACACTATGGTTAGCAGTGGTTCACACAACACACTAAGGGCTTTGCTAGACCTGCCGGGATAAGCCGGCAGGGAGGTGGGGCGGCAGCGCGCTGATGTTAGCGTGCACTGCCCGGGCTTCCAGACGCAGGACACGCAGGGACGTCGGATCCCTGCAGCGTCTGCCATTTTTTTTTTAAGTTTAAAGGGGCCATGTGCGGCCCGAAGACTGCGGAGAAGGTAAGGTTTTTTTTTAGTTAACCCCCCCCATCCGCTCCTGTGTCGTCTCCCCTTCTCCCTGCGTGTGTGTGTGTCTGTCCTGTGTCGTCTCCCCTTCTCCCTGTGTGTGTGTGTGTGTCTGTCCTGTGTCGTCTCCCCTTCTCCCTGCGTGTGTGTGTGTCTGTCCTGTGTTGTCTCCCCTTCTCCCTATGTGTGTGTGTGTGTCTGTCCTGTGTCGTCTCCCCTTCTCCCTGCATGTGTGTGTGTCTGTCCTGTGTCGTCTCCCCTTCTCCCTGTGTGTGTGTGTGTGTGTGTCTGTCCTGTGTCGTCTCCCCTTCTCCCTGTGTGTGTGTGTGTGTGTGTCTGTCCTGTGTCGTCTCCCCTTCTCCCTGCGTGTGTGTGTGTCTGTCCTGTGTCGTCTCCCCTTCTCCCTGCGTGTGTGTGTGTCTGTCCTGTGTCGTCTCCCCTTCTCCCTGCGTGTGTGTGTGTCTGTCCTGTGTCGTCTCCCCTTCTCCCTGTGTGTGTGTGTCTGTCCTGTGTCGTCTCCCCTTCTCCCTGCGTGTGTGTGTGTCTGTCCTGTGTCGTCTCCCCTTCTCCCTGTGTGTGTGTGTGTGTCTGTCCTGTGTCGTCTCCCCTTCTCCCTGCGTGTGTGTGTCTGTCCTGTGTCGTCTCCCCTTCTCCCTGCGTGTGTGTGTGTCTGTCCTGTGTCGTCTCCCCTTCTCCCTACCGGGATCTCCCCCGGCCGATGGGCACAGCACTCAGCGCTGTGGCCAGTCCGTGGCTTTTTGCGGCTACTCGCTTACGCGAGTAGCCGCAAAAAGCCACGGAAGTAGCTAGACGTTCCCCAGCCCCCGCCTCAGGCCGGGGCTGGGGAAAAGGCGCGCCATAAGCGACTTCGCTTATGGCGCGTTAGAGGAGGCTTCAGTGCGGCCTGGAGCCGGATTCCCCTGTGCGTCATGTGGAAGCACAGCAGGGAAACCGGCTCTCAAGGCGCGCTCAGGCCTCGTCTAGGAACGCTCTAAGTCATGGTTCACATGACAAGCTAAGCCATAATGCTTAGCTCAAAATGCTTAACCACCGGGGCTTAGTGTGTCATCTGGACAGCGTCTGTGAGATGTTTAGATGGTTTCACTTCCATTTTTGATTAACCATTGCTTGTCAAGCCGACAAGCTTAGCTGCTGTAATTTATGAAGCTGGCTTGCTTCAAAAAATAAGATTAAGTCCTCTTTAGGTTTTGGACAACACGCCAAACTACAGTTAATAAAAAATGGAAGCAAAAGCTTCCAATCTCTTCCTCGCCAAAGGAGAAGAAGGGGGAACAGATGAGCCTGGGGGGTGGCTATGTTTGTTCCTGTCATGATAAGTCATGGTTTAATGAGATATCTGAATGCAGCCATTGCTTTAGGGCAGCCTAGTCCAACCTGGTGCCCTCTATATTGTTGGGACTACAATTCCCATCATCAGTGACTGTTGGCCATGCTGGCTAGGGCTGATGGGAGTTACAATTTAAAAATCTGGAGGGCACCAGGCTGGGGTATCTAAAAGTGTTGATGCTGTCTCCAGAGAAGAGCTGGTTAACCTTCTCTTCAGCCTGATCTTTGTAATGATTAATTGGAGGCCAGTCCCATTGGTTTCAAAGTAAATCTGGTTAGGATGACACCTTAGATACCTTGCCTAGGTAGTATGGTTTCAGCATTTCCTTGCAAAGGAGACAACGCATGTTCTGTAATGGTACCCATATTGTGGAATACCTTTGCTGGATCCACTGGAGTCTTTCCCTTCTGGTGTTTAGCAAGCGCTTGATCCATCTGTTTAAATAGGCAAAGGCATTTTGATGGCTGCTGCACTGGATCTTTTAACGTGTTCATTGGTGCTTTCGAATGCGTTATTGTGCTAATTTCCCCCATGTTTTAATTGTATGGCCCTTTCTACACCAAAGCTGTGTAGAGGGAGGGAGGGGGAGGAGAATCTCACGATATTCTGATCACGAGATCCTCCCTTTAGTCCACATGCGGGTGAGACACCCCAGGAGGAAGGAGGGTGTCATGCCTGGCATTTTTATTTATTTATTTTTAAGGAGATGAGCGCATGTGCGCTACAACTAAAACGTAAGGGTTTTTTTTTTAAAAAAAAAAGCCCCGCTCCCGCTCCCCCCATCCCCAATTCCTCCAGGCCCGGTTCCTTCCCTCTACTGATCCCTGCTACTCTCTGGGAAAACCCATTCTCATCCCTACTTCCTCCAGGGAGTCCCTGTGCATCATTTGGACGCACAGGGACTCAGCCATAACCAGCTTGGATTTTCTGGCTGGTGTAGAAACGGCCTAAGTTTGTTTGAAATGACTATGCTTTTACGACGTTGTTTTTAACCACTTTGAATATAAACAATAGAAAATGATGGTATCAAAATAAACAAATGAAAGGGACCAGGCTTTGAAATTTCAGCTACATTTTCCTTCTCCTAGCCTAGCTGGCTGAGAAGATTTTAGTCAATATAGATATTGCGAGTGAGTAGGCAGAAATTAATTCAGAGCCTTGTATCATTCCCTGTTATCAAAAGAAACAGAGCTTCTGGGTTAAAATCCAATTGGTGACAAAAGAAGTAGTTAGATTGATTAATCTGTCTGCAATTTACAGAAAATAATAAATTGCTGGCTTGCTTATTGCATTTCACAAAGCGAAATGTACACAATTGCTTGCCTAATGTAAAAATAGCATTTCAGTCATAATTATGGGTATCTTGCTTCAGTCTTGTTTACAAACATAATTGAAATGATAGATAGATGTAGTGTTTATAAGTGGTTTTAGGTTGACTAATCTAATAACAGGTGGCTTTTTCTCTCCCTCTCATTTTACAGTTGCTTTATGTTCACTTTTTAATTTCTGTTTGATAAAAACAAACAAAAATCCTTAAGGATCTGCTGTGGTACTGCACAACATTACCATGTTTGTGATTTATGCTTGCTGTTCCAACATGGGCATTGTAAACCTTGCAACTGCTGCCATGAACAAGAAGCAGGGATATTAAGCTAGCAGACTTATTTAGATGTAGGTGCTGTGGAGCACTCACGGGCCCTCGTTTTTCAGTCATGAAAGTGTCACCTCACAGAAGGGAAAGCGCAGTGCCCCAGAGTTCTGCAACCTTTGCAGTGAACCACATGCAGCCTTTCCTCCCTCTCCATCCTCTTCCTGGCCATGCTCAAAGAAGCGTTTTATGTAGCACCGCTGCACCAGGCATCATGGGCTTTTTCATAGCACTGTCAAAGTAGTGCTGTCCGTTGCTGCTGCTGCTGCTGCTGCTACTTACTTGCTCTTGTTTCTGAGCTTTTAACATTTCGCTGCCATAATATTTTCCAATTCATCTCAGCAACCACAAAGGTTAGAAACATTTTTTAAAAATGCAATGAACTTGGGTTTGCAGTATTCAAGCAAGAATTTGCAGCCTGCAGAAAGGATGCATGGGGAGTGTATGTAGTCAGAAAGCCTTATGTGGTCTGTTTTGAAAAAACGAGAATTCTAGTTTTTCACTGGGAAAATACTGGGTCCCATCCAATGTCGCATGAGTAGACTTCCACTCACACAGTGGCTGCGTTTGGACAACACAATAGTCAATGGTGGATTAATAGTAGGGCTGTGCACCAGCCCCCCAAACTGCTTCGAAGCCCAATCCGAAACTTCTGGATTGGGCCCAAACTGCTTCTGGTTGAACTGACCCTCACCTGTCTTGCTCTGGATCCAGAGCAAGATCCGAAGGGTCAGATCGAGATTCGCCCTCCATTTTGCCCCCCTTCCCCACTTACTTACCTCCGTGGCGGGCGGCAGAAGCAGGTAAGTGGGGAAGGGGGGACAAAATGGGGGGTGAATAAGTTCCCCTCTCCCCTTACCTGGCTTCGCTGTCCGCCGCCGCATGGACCACAGTGGAGCCAGATAAGCCCCCTCCCCACACACAGTTACCTGTGTCCGTCATGGTCTGGTGGCAGCTTCAACTGAGGCCCAGGTCTCAAAGCGGAAACAGGCCGTGGCCTGCTTCCGGCTTGAGGCCTGGGCCTCAGTTGAAGCTGCCACTCAGACTGTGACGGAGGCAGGTAAGCCCCCCTCCCCCCTGTCCCCTTACCTGGCTATGCCGCCATCACTGCACGGATTGCAGCGGCACCAGGTAAGCCCCTCTCCCCCCCGCTTACTTACGAGCGGAGCGCCGGATCGAGGCAGAGCACTTCACTTTGCCTCGATCCGCAACTCCCCCGAACCGATTCAGATCTGCCCTTAGCGGAGGCGGATCGGGTCACTCCGCTCCCAATTCAGGGATCTGAATCGGAGCGGAGCACAGCCCTAATTAATAGTCAACTCAATGATTGATTATCGAGGGGGTACTCCCCACACTACATTATTATAATCAACCATTGTGTGGATTAAGGCCAGCATCGACTATTAGTCAATTGTGTGTTTGATTGACACATTCCCTACCCTCTCTCCCCATCTCAATCTTCCTGCTGGTATCCCATCAGCCATTGCCAGTTCTTTTGGCTGGACTAGAGATGCAGCTGCTGCTTTGGTCTCTCTTGCCAGGGGACTCTGTAGTCACTGAAAATAACCAACTGTGTGCTTCAAAATAGTCAATGGTGCCTGACACATGACACGATAACCAACAGTTGTTCAAATAATCAACTCTGCACAGTGTTGATTATTTCCGCTGGTTATTTTGTCCGAATAACCAACTGCGGTGTGAAAAAGTCGTGACAGACAACACAATAACCCACTGTTGACTATTTAACCCACTGTTGGTTATTGTGTCGCCTGAACTCAGTCAGTGGGACTTCCTCTTGCAGCTCCTGCCTGTACACCACCCAAATCTTCTCCAGAGGGCTCCCCAATCCTTCAGAGCTGATTTGGAGCATGTGTAGGGCTGCTGCAGCAGGAAGGAGTAAGGGGAGTCAGTTCCATTAGCAGTTCTGACAGACAGACAGGAGTGGATACCACCCACTGGCTGAAAGGTTCCAAACCCAGCATTTCTAATTATATAAGTTACATAAAATGTCACCAATGTGGTGGCATGGTTTTATTTGGTTCTGTTTTAGAGCTCTCATGTGATTCAAGAAATCATACTCAATTAATCATATAAGTCTTTATCAATCCTTTGGTTAAAGAATATATTTGCATAAACTTGCATATGGGAAAAAACCATAGTTCTAAAGCATGCTTTTCTCATTTTTAGGAGATTCATGTATATGTCTTCTCAGGCATTGTTTTAGAAGAGGCAACCATGCAGGAAAGAGTACCTCTTCTAAGCTGGCACTTGCTGTTTGGAATTCTTACTACAAGTACTTTTATGAGTGTGTGTGTGTGTGTGTGTGTGTGTGTGTGTGTGTGTGTGTGTGTGTGTGTATGTGTATAATCTGTTGCCTGATCAATTGGCGGCACCTTTAGTCAATTACATTTTTAATCATTTAAGGCTGCAATGCTATACACACTTACATAGGAATAAGTCTCATTGAAGTCAATGGAACTTACTTCTGAGTAGGCATACATAGGATTGTACTGTAAAACAAATATAACAAATAAAAATTATATTTTGAATTAGGACAAATAAGTACATTTTCTTAAAGCAAAAATGTGCAAATGCTCTTTTCCTCAGTATTATCCTCAAATATGTTGCTATTAGTATCTTTGACTGTTCCTTCAAATATGCAGTTGCTCTTGTTTTCAATCACCTGGTTTAAGAGCAAGCCTTTCTCAAACATAATGACAAAGATGCCTTCTGTGTCATGTTATACTTTCTCATTCTGTTGGAATAGCTGGTAATTGCTTTACTGGACACTGAAATTGAATTCCCAAAAGCAGTTAAAACAAAACTCATTACTGTGTGTATAAGATATGGTATGTTTAAAACCCTGGCAATGCACTCTAATAAACTTTCGGCAGCTTTCTCTCCCTATATCTAGAGATAACAAAATTTACATTTCTGTGCTATATAAGAAACTGGAGGCAAAACACACACACGCAGGAGAATGGATTTTGAAAAGAGGATTGGTTCCTTTGTCTATCAAAAAGGGTTTATTTATGAGAAATTGGTTGATCACTTGCATAAAAGAAATTACCTTTGCATATACTTTACACAGACATCTTGTGATGGCAACTAAGACTAATTTTTTAATGGATATACAGTAATATTTTATTTCAAAATATGGTCTTTTTTAAAAAAATTGGAATATCTTTTTTTTTAAGAGCCACACTTGTTTTAAACTTTTTCAAATATATATAATGTTAGCATAAACAATGATTCTTAAAGACTAACAAATGTATTAGGGCTTGCAGACTGGAGTGCACTTAATCAGATACTGAAGTGTTAGCCTGAGTTGCAGGTATATATATACACTCAGGATATCACTGAAGTATCTGATGATGTGGATTTATGCAATGAACGCTTATGCCATAACACATTTGTTAAGGGCAGTATCTACCTCCGCTGACTCTGTTGTGCTCATGGGAGTGACCTCTTGTGCAATGGGGCTTTCATGCTTCTAAAAATAACCCCAGAAACACTTGTTTCCAGATTGAGACAGGTCAGTGGAGCTCCCTTCTGTGAGCTGTGCGGATCTATCCCATTATGGAAACTAGCAGTTCTGCTTGTTTCTGGTAATTTTAGAACCACGAAAGCCCATTTGCAAAGTGGTTACTCCCATGAGTGCATGAGCGCAATAGAATATTATCCTTTGTATTTAAGGTTCCACAAGACTCGTTGTTTTTGCTGCAACAGACTGATATAGCTACCCCTCTGGAAACTGTTAACACATGACCACTCATGTATATGCTGCTTGCAAGATGAAATACTAGTGTGAATGAGGGCCCTGGGCATGCTTAACAATACTGAATAAACAAGGCAAACCATGGCCGGATCTGCACTACTGCTTTAAAGCGCTTTATAACAGTTTTATAGCACTTTAAAGCAGTTAAAGCGCTTTATAACTGTTATAAAGCGCTTTAAAGCAGTAGTGTAGATCCTGCCCATGACTGGATTCGGACATGATAACCAATGGTGGCTTAAATAGTCAACGGTGGCTTAAATAGTCAGTGTTTGGTTATTGTGTCATCTGTCTGGACTTTTTCACATCATAGTTGCTTATTTGGCCAAATAACCAGCGCAAACAACCAACACTGTGCAGAGTTGATTAATTGAACAACCATTGATTATCGTGTCGTGTGTCAGGCACCATTGACTACTTAGTTGCACACAGTTGGTTATTTTCAGTGACTACAGAATCCCCTGGCAAGAGTGTCCAAAGCAGCAGCTGCTTCTGTAGTCCAGCCAGCAGAACTTACAATGGCTGATGGGATACCAGCGGGAAGATTGAGATGCGGAGAGAGTGTAGGGTTATGTGTCAATCAAACACACCGTTGACTAATAGTCAACTCAACACTGGCCTTAATCCACACCCGCTTGATTATAATCATATCGTGTGGGGAGTATCCACTAAGTAATCAACCACTGAGTTGACTATTAATCCACGAGTGAGTATTGTGTTGTCTGAACACAGCCCATGTCTGTTGACCACAGGCAGACCTACATCCAAATGATCTGATGTGAGGAAGTTTTCTCAAACCTGTTGCCCACCAGATATGTTGAATCCCAATCCCCATCATCCCCAGTCTGACCATAGTGGCTGCAGATGATGGGAGCTGTAGTTAGGGATGCATAAATAATGTTTCAGTTCGGTTTTGATTAGGATTTTCCCAGTTCATGCCTTCCAAACCAAACAAGGACTAGGAAGAAATCTGTGTTTGAAGTGCATACATTTCCAAGCTTCCAATGTGATTCGAGCACCCCACCTCCAAATGCATTCAACAGCATGCATGCATGCATTTGAAAAATTAGTATAAAATACATAGTTTTGTAATACGCTTTAATCAGTGGAAGAAGAATGCATACATTTCAGAGATGCACATAGCTGATGCATATGTTTGGGGTGGAAATGCACACAAAAATATGCATGTTTTTTTCAGGCGAAAGGAAAACATCAAAGTTTGCATTCCAATAAGGACTTGAGCTGAAACAAGCTTCGAGATGAGATTTGGAGAACTTGGTTTGTGCTGATTCACACATCCGTAATTGCAGTCCGACGTATTTGGTGGGCGCTAGTTTGGGGAAGGCTGAATTAAGCTGATCAAAGGCAGATGAAAAAGCCCTTCTTACATGCATAGACAGAAATCTTTTGAAGCATGAGGTGGAACTACAGGGAGCTTGGGTAGCTCTTTGAGGGTACTTCTTTGTGAATAAGGCTAATGCTACTGAAATATGTAGGGGTAACCTGCTCATGCAGTCTGAGTCCTACCATAAATGGATTTTGTCTTGGGGTTTCTAGTGAAGTACATATAAAATTGCTTAGACCATTGGTCCTCCTTGCTTAGTGGCAGTAGTTGTCCAAGATCTCAGGCAAAGGTCTTTCTATGTGAGATCATGTTACTTGGAGATACCAGTGATGGGCCATGGACCTTCCTGCATGCAAATCTTGTGCTCCTTTTGACTAAAGCGCTAAAATCTCTTTCCAAAAGTGATGGCTGTGGAATGAAATGACGTTATAATTTGGTTGACTTTAAATCAACCTGCAATAACATTCGGGTTGATTTGAGTTTGATTTAAGTTTGCTTTCACGCCCCCCACCCCCACTCCAGCGCCACTGTCTCATGTTTCAAATTTTATTATAAAACAAAATGTTCTGTTTCTCATGCTGTTTGCTTTTCTTCTGATTTTTAAAATATCAATTGATGGAATGATGCCTGTCAGAATCTTCAGACGATTCCAAACTGTAGCTATGACAAAGAACTGAAGTTTTTTCTGGAGGAATGTGATGTACGGATTCTGAACTTCAATGATGATGATGGCAGTGTCAATACTGATAATGACGGGTAAAATCCTGACCCCTTGCAGAAGTCAACATTCTATTTGTTGTACTATATTTCAAAGAAGCATAATGAGGGTGCGCTCTGTGCATATTTAGATTTGGGGGGGGGGGAACTCCTTCAACTCTCAGCATTCCCCAGCCAGCATGGGTAGCTGAGGAATACTGGGAGATGTAAGACTCTTTTCTGTATAAAAATGATTAAAAATATACACAAAATATACATTAAAATTATATAAAACATACCTTTCCATAAAATAGAAGTAGATACATATAAATATACACTTATAAGTATACATATTAGAAATGTACATCAAATGTACATAAAATATGTATAAGAATAAAAACAGTGAATTATTTCCACAGTTGGTGCCAATGGTCGAACGTTCCCACCGCCTCCTTGTCATCCCTCTCATGCACTATGTAGGTCAATTCAGCCATCAGTCATATTATAGCTAAGAAACATCTAACAACATCTATGGAATCTCAGCTCTGACATTTGAACGTCATGACAGCCTAGTTAAGAATGGTGACAGTCACAGAAACCGGTTCCGGTTATGAAGCCGAACATTTCCTAAGTAAGGGGAAGGTTGGGTTTTGAAAGACGTTGGGTTTTAGCATATCGTTGAGTGAACTTGGATGCAGGAGTGAGTGGAGGAAGCCTGCGGAAAGTATAGTGGCTACAACTTTAGTGCTAAGCATATTGGCTGCTGGAGTCAGAAGTGTCGTTTTGTCACCTGGCATGTTCTGCTGCCTTGTGAACTGCAGTGTTTCTAACAAATGGCCACATGAGGTTACTCAAAGGGGGGTCTTATAAAAAATGGGGATGAGGGGTTAGGGCATGGTGACACTGCCGTTTAAATTCATTGAATCCCTTTAGTTCAATGACACTGCTTGCCTATGATGACCTTAGGCCGACTATGCACTCTTAAGAAACAGTACAAAGAAATGCAGTTGATCCTCCTCCTCTTCCTTTCTAGTTGCTATGTGCTTTTGGTGTTCAGTACACTGGGCAAGCAGGAGATTGATGGGGGAGAGCCTACAGGGCTCTGGATCAATGGAGATGAGAAGAGGACCTTTGCTTTCATGCTTCCCTTTGACACTAGGAACCTGGCCCACTAGGCTCACAAGATAAGAGTGAAAAGAGGTGTTTCATCTCTTTTTTTCTTCCAGCACACACATGTGTAAGAGTGACAAGAAGGCACCACCACCAGTAAAAGCAGCTGTGATGAGTTTTATGCATGCCACTATTTGTATTCACATAAGCATGTTAAGATGAGCGAGTTTTTGTGTGTCAGATTCTGAAAAACCTTAAGAACATAAGAAGTGCCCTGCTGGATCAGACCAAAGGTCCATCTAGTCCAGCACTCTGTTCACACAGTGGCCAACCAGCTGTTGACCAGGGACCAACAAAGCAGGGCATGGTGCAACAGCAACCTCCCACCCATGTTCCCCAGCACTGGTGCACACAGGCTTACTGCCTTGGATACTGGAGGCAGCACACACCCATTAAGCCTAGTAGCCATTGATAGCCTTCTCCTCCAGAAATTTATCCAACCCCCTTTTAATGCCATCAAAATTGGTGGCTAACACAACATCTTGTGGTAGTGAATTCCATAATTTACTGCTGTGTGAAAAGTACTTCCTTTTATTTGTCCTGAATCTCCCACCAATTAATTTCATGGGATGAGCCTGGGTTCTATTATGATGGGAGAGGGAGAAAAATATCTCCCTATCCACACTCTCCACACCATGCATAATTTTGTACACCTCTATCATCTCCCATTAGCCTCCCCTTTTCCAAGCTAAACAATCCCAGCTGTTGTAACTTTCCCTCTTGGGGAGATGCTCCAGCCCATTAATCGTTTTAGTTGCCCTTTTCTGCACTTCTTCCAGCTCTATAATATATATATATATATTTTGTGATGCCCAGAACCTGCTATAGCATTTGAATGTTTTCTATGTGTTGTTGTTTTTCCCTATAACCTAGCAACAAAATAATTGCTCTGTTTTCCTTGCTTCCTTTTTATCTTCCTTGCCCTAAGGTGAGGCAAGAGCTCTCACGAGGGCTGTAATTTTACACATTATTTAAACTTTCAATTAAGAAGGGGGAAAGATTCATACTCCAACTAGTAATTCAGATGCTGTTTGTTTGTTTGTTTGTTTGTTTGTTACATTGATTAGATTTGTTAAAATTTATGGAATGGAGCTGTAGGCCTTGTGAAATAACATTCCAGTTATATTTCCATAGCTCTTGAAAGGCACATAGCACTTGCATCTCAGTATAAAGAAAATCTGCCTCTTGCATACCGTAGTTATCTCTCCACTGTATGTGTATGTTCAGTGCCAGGAAATGTCTGTCAGTCTCTGTTTCAGACGTCAGGAGCCGGTCTGAATACATAGGCCATGTTTGCATGTCGCACTAAATCATGGCTTAGCACAATGTAAGTGAGCTACACTAAGCCTCAGCCACACATGCTCCCCGCCTCATCTCTCTGCCTCCTTTGTACCTGAAAGTTGGAATTCAGAAGTGTCTGCTTCTACTTTTAGTTAAACATAGATTGCCTTCTCAGCTCAATTCAAAATTGTGTGTAACACTAGCTAGGACTAGTTTCAAGAAGCCCTGTTCATAACCCATGGTTTGAAGTTGGGTTGTTTGGAATTAGGCATAGTTAGCATTAGCCATAGTTTGTTGTTGCAGACAACACAACAAGCCATGGCTAACCAAAAAGGAAAGCAAAAGCTTCCAAATTCCTCTCCCAGACTTTCAGAGGAGGTGAGTGAAGAAGCGTGATCATGCGAACTGGGTCACTGTCTTGTCACAAGGCAGGGCAAACCCAAAATTTATGCAAGGAATGGCACTACTTGGAACTTTTAGCGGGGCGAGACACTTCTCTGATTATTGTGTTTATGGTTGTATTTGAAGGGGAAGGAGCTCTCAACATTATTATTATTATTATTATTATTTATTTATATAGCACCATCAGTGTACATGGTGCTGTACAGAGTAAAACAGTAAATAGCAAGACTCTGCCGCATAGGCTTACAATCTAAGGCTCAGGCTGGTTTAGCTCTCAAGCCAAAAACATTCTCCCGTACCAAACACTTTTCAGGCTGCATGCAACGTAAAATCAGTAAAACAAGATCGCCCAAGGCCTGCAGACTTACAACGCACAAGGGGGAAAGGACGAGGAGGGGAGTTGGGGGATGCTGGTGGGGGCAGATCAGAAGGCCACTCAAACCCCGAGTTTCGGGCAAGGGAAGCTTCCACTGCCGTCGGGGGGGGTCTACTTCCACCCACCCACCCACTCGTTTCATCGACCCTGGAAGCGCCCCGGGTGCCCGGCCTGAGGAGCTAGAGGCCCACGGGGCAGCCGGGGCAGAGGCTTGACTCACGGGGCGCGTGCCCAGGTGGTAGGTGTTGCCCAGGAACAGGCGGCATCCGAGCGCGTCCAGCTGCGCGGCAGTGAGGCCCTTCATGGTGCCCTGCGTCCCAACCAGCATGAAGACCGGGCAAGCCACGGTGCCGTGCGGCAGCCGCAGCTCGCAAGCGCGGGCTTTGCTTCGCCCGCATTCGGCCACCACGCGCAGCGACAAGGCCGCTGCTGCCGCCGCCATAGCAACCACGGCCCCTGGCGCATTAGCGTATGTTCATGGGGAATTGAAGTCAAGCACTAAAACATAGGTGCTTCTAATGATGAGTACAGACCCCTTCACGTATGATGTTTTTCAAAATAAACAATACAGCTGGGGGGGTGGGCAGCTGCAAAGCACTGCCATTTACCGCCAGTCACTGCCAATGTTTTGCCAGCACATTTTAAGCAATCTGAATTGGTGGGTGCCTTGCAGCCACCCCCAGCAGATTTCAGCACTGCTATTGTACCCAGCTTGCGGGCCGGGTTTCGATATCAGGGGGACCCCCAAATGCCATGTGTGTTTGACAGCAGTTTTCTGCTGCCAAGCTTGCACTTGACAGCCAACCTAGGTTTGCTCTGTATAAAGTATGAAATGGAGCTAACTTTGGTGGGTCTTGGAAACTTCTGAGCACTCATGACCATAGCATTGATAAAGCACATTTGCCATTTGAATCTGTCTTGCTTCTTCATGTTTTCTCCTAAGACTGTTCTCTTGCACTTTTAAATTTTGCTGGCTATGGAATTTTGTTCATTAATCACAGTCAGTAAAGAACCACCTGGGAACTGCTACTTTTTATTTTTTACAGGGATCCAGTAAAATAATAATAGAAGAACTAGAAACTTAAGAGAAAAGCTGGTAACTCCCCATCAGCTTTCCCCATTGCAGAGATGAAAATTTATTGAATAGAACAAATTCTTCTTTTGTCTTGTGGCCAGCATTTGCTTTGTTTGTTCAACAGCTATGCACAGGGAGATTGTAGCTAGGAGTATGCCAGTGTTTATTTGCTGGTTGGTTGGATATTTATGTCATGCTGCCAGGCAAATGCACATTCTGCCTGCTGTAAGCAAAGTCTTGGGGGGGAGTGGGTTAAGTGTCTTGAAAACATGTAGCAATATAGGAAGGAATTAGCGGAAAGCTATATCTGGAAATTGGAAGCCTTGCTTTTATTATCATGTTGAACTGAGGTGGGGTTATGGGAAAAGAAAAGAAAGCACATTATATGTTTGCATCGGGAAGTGCAGGTTTGTACCTTTGCACATGCCACAGGAAGTTACCTTGTACCAGTTTGGACAGTCTGCCCATCTAGCCCAGTACTTACTGGTAGCGGCTCTCCAAGTTTTGGGTAGAAAGATTTTTTCACATCACCTGCTTGCTCTTTCTAACTGGAGGTGCCAGGGACTGAACCTGGAATACACATGCATTCTAACTGGGAATGCTATTCCCCCCAAATCATATAGCCACCTTTCCCCCATGTAGGCAGGGCTTGTCTGGGATTTGAATTTGGGACCTCTCAAGAATCATACTCCTAGAGAATCATCCCTACATCATGGGTAAGCGCAGACATCACCCTTAGTGCAGGATCTACTTTGTGTTAACTAGAACCCAAAAATCCACCAAAGTGTAAATTAGTGTCTCAGGCAGGTGGACATATGCTAAGAATTAAGGAACAGAGTATCTCTGAGCACATGCTCAGCCTAGGAATTTGAGATCAGCGCCAGAACCAAGCTCATAAGTCCTTTCACACAGAAATCCACTTCTTGTTTTTCCCCATGTTCTTTTTCAACAATCTAATTGGGGTGGGACGTTTAAGTGTTTCAATTTATTTATTGCATTTTTATACCGCCCAATAGCCAAAGCTCCCTGGGCAGTTCACAAAGATTAAAACCATTCAAAGTATAAAACAAACAGTATAAAAAAATTGATATAAAATACAATATAAAAGCACAGCCAGGATAAAATCAGCAGCAATGCATAAATAGTTGCTGCTAGTATTAGATAGTTAGTAGTCAGGTGCCCTTGCCCATGTACTAAAAATCTCCCAGTGATCTATGAATAGATCCTGATCTATCTTCTGCCCACCTTCGCCCTTGAGCGACAAGTATGGCCACATAACAGGGAGGACGTTGTGACCATCTTGGCCCACCCTGCAGAATCCAGAAGGTCTCTTGCTGCCAATCAATGTTTTATTGTTTTGTTAAGATTCAGTCTGCTATTATTGATTGTACACCACCCTGAAATCAAAGGTGGTACAACAATATTTAAATCAAGTCAATAAGCAAAGCAGTCCAACACCTTCCAAGCCCCTCTTCAAAGCCTCAGGCGTTTGGACAGCAGCTTCACAACATCCAGCAACTCTTGTCGACTCTTGGGGTCTAACTTTTGGCTAAACATTGAATCTCAGAAAACAAGTGTATGTATGTACTTGTGCCCCAGTACCCAAGGGGGCACAATGAAAGCTACAGTTTACAGTCTCTCATGCATTTTTTATATGTAAAAAAGAAGTGGCAACTCTAGTTTGAAGTATTGGACAAAGAAAGTCATCCCTATCATCTCTCTCTTCAGATTCCCTGCATATAAAAAGTTTATTTTAGAGGACTGCACTGATTTATTTATTTTTAAACTGGCCCTGCTTCAGTGCCTTTTAACATCCATCTGACATGCAGATATTAACCAGGTGAAGCTTTCCCCATCATTTTGTCTCAACCTTGCCATCCAATTAAAGAAATCTTACATGTTTCCGAGCGCAAACCTTGGAGGCTTCCAGGTATCCAGTCCCCTGCCAGGCTGCTGCCCGCAGGGTGGGAGGAGCAATGGAAGGGATTTTCGTCTCTCCATCCTTCTTTTAGTTCCCCCCCTCCCCACTAGACTGGCCTTTGAGCCCCTCTAAAGAGGGCATACTGGCAGGGGCTGGGGTGGGGCTGGAGACACCATAGGATTTCTTGTATCCTGGCCTTTTACATTCACGTCCACCAGAAGCCCCTTTTCCTTCCCTCTGAGGTTGCATTTGTGATCTTGGAAGGCAGCCAGCATGGTTCTTTCTGCGGCAGCTGCATGGGGCGAGGGAAGGGGATTGGAACTTGGAATCCCGCTCCCATGGTTGTAGCAGTCTCTACGTCCTTGTGGGGAGGACTCCAAACAATCAAGTATAGAACTGACTTTTAATAGTGAGGTCACTCAGAAGTTTCTTTTAAAAGTCTAAAACAGCAAATTGGAAAGAAGTGCTCTGTAAGCCAATGCTTACTTTTGGGGTCTTACTTCTGTTTACTCAGAAGTAAGTCTCTCTCTGTTCCACGGGGTTTACTCATAGGTAAGCATGCATTGGATTTTAGTATGACTTAGATGTAAATGCAGTTGAAATCAATGAGATTTACTCTTGAGTAAGGGAATCAAGCCCAGGAAATAAAAGAGCTCCATTGAACACACCCACCCACCCCTCTGATTCTGCTTTAATCCACCCCTGTTCAGAATTGGAGAGGTATCTCTGTGTTAATGGAAAGGAATGACTTGAGGGGGGAATTAAAAATTCCTAAAAAATCAAGGAATGAACCAATACCATTCAAACTTGGCATGCCTAAAGCTCTACTTAAGAGCTCTCATGGTCCCAAGTTTCATCTCTCTATCTTTAAAAGTGAGGGAGCTGTAAGCATTTTGATTAATTCCTATAGGAGCTCCAATGAAAGAGGGGGGGTAGGGTGCCACTTGATCACAGTGTCAATCAATGACAAGAACCAATGAACTTGAGGAAGAAGGAGATGGGGTGGGCACAATAGCAGCGGGAGAGCAAACAAGTGAAAAGAGAGTTCACCTGTACAGCAACACTCACGAAAGGGAGGAGCGCTTGCCGCGCTTATGAAATGGAGGTAAAAAACGCGGAGGCAAACCGGGGGGGGGGGGGGGAAATAGATGTAACGGAGCTCTAAGGCTGGATCCAAACCATTGTGTGGGGAGGGCACTGTAGATCAGTTCCAGAGCGTGTATTTTGCATACAGAAGACCCCGAGTTCAATCCTTGGCATTTCTAATTAAAAGGATCAGGTAACAGGTGATGTAAAAGGCTACTCCTGGGAAAGCCCGTTGGGGCATTAGCACTCCCCAAGGTCTGCAGGGACGAAGACATCTCTATGGTAGGTAGGCATTTAAATCAAAGGTATCATACATAGGAATTGGAACTGGAGATAAGTCTCAGAGTAGGAACCAAGAGATTTTTGGCCTCTCTTCTCTAGCTTTGTTATATCCCTGATTTCTGACAATTAATTGCATTCTAAATTGGCTGATCTGCACAAAAGTACATTAAAAAAAGCAGGCAGGAACTAGACTGTCTTCCATTGCTTGGCCTGCTTATTAAAGCAAAGACCATATTTCTCATAGACCTTTCTTAGGTCTGCTTTGGGAAATAGGGAACCTGTTGGATGCCTCGGAACTTTGGGGCTTGTATTCCTTAATGAACTGTGCTAAAGAGATTTTTCATACAATCTATAGGTAGGGAATAAAGTGGTCTCTTTCTCTGGAACATGCAAATACCGGGGATTTCACTATCAGAAAGGTACAGACTTCCTGTGGCACCAATTAAATTATCATTGTCAGAAAAGCTGTTGAATTTCTTGGAGTGGAATATACATTTTTGGAGGTCTTGGTTTTGTACACCCATTAGGGAAGCCGTAGGAATCCTTTAATAATATGTGCTTGTGATTTGCTTATCACTAGCATTGTTCTGCAGCAGCCTCCCCCAACTTGCCACCCTCCAGGTGTTTTTGACCACATCTCCCATCATCCCTTAGTGGCTGGGAGCTGATGGGAGTTAGAGTCTATGATGCCAGGTGGTGAAGGATATTCAATGGCAATATCATACATGTATGAAAGTAAGGTTCCAGATCACAAATTAGGGCAGCTTTCTGTAGCCTGTGGCCAATATCAAGGGTTGCTCTTCTTGATCAGCTGCTGAAGTCCCAGTGTGTCGGCGGGTCCATCACTGACCTGCCATATTGAGGAGCAGCAGCTGCTCGTGATGAGGATTATGACCCCACTTGTTTCCTCACTGCCCAGAGGAAGAAGGCAGGCTGCTGCTGCAGCTGCTGCTTTTCATTTCTGCTGCTGATTGCATCTTGCGATGGTGTCAACAGATAGCAGTGGCAGCTGCTGCCTGAGCAGTGTATAAAGAAGAGGGCCCCATGTTTGCTGCTGTGCAGAGGAGAAAGGGTAAGAGAATAAGCTGTAGCAGCTGCTCCATGTTTCTCTTGTTGCTTGCCTTCTGGAGTGAGTGGGCGAATCACTCACCTGCTGCTCACTCACCTGCCCTTTCTCTATAGGTCAGGGGTGAGCGACTTGTGGCCCTCCAAATATTTTTGACTAAAACTCTAATACATCCTAGCCACCATAGCCAATGGTAAGGGAGCATGAGAGTTGTAGGCCAAAACATCTGGAGGGCCCCCTGTTGCCTACTCCTGTGCTAGGTGGTGGCTGGCCCCAATCTTCAGGACTTCCCAATGGGACAGAGTAGGTAGAGGCTGGGACTGTGGTGCTCTGCTGCAATTGAATCTTGGGCAGGCTGGTGAGTAACAAGCGATGGCAGCAAGGAGGCTGCACCATTGCCACCTGCCCTCTGCAAATGGGCAGCAGTTGGGTTGAAAGAGGAGGAGGAACCATCACAGGCAGCGGTGGGAGCAAAGATGGAGGAGTCCTGTCAACTGGACCTGCCCATAGTGCAGCCCCACAATTGTAAAGGAAATTGCTACTATGGGTGCTACAATTAGTCCTGATTCCCTCACCCCCAACATTTTTGACTGTGCTGAAAAAGGGCTCCCTTTTAGGATGATTATGGGCACTTGTTAAAATGTTTCCCTTTTTATTTACTCTGTGAAAATGTCTGTGTACTGTGCCATTCTCAGTTGTCCTTGGTGATGCAAGCACATGGCCCAGGGTGGTGGTGGTGATTTATTCAGTTTATACCCCACCTATCTACAAAATATCCTAGGTGGCACACAAAGTTACAACAATTTAAACAAGATAAAAACCATCAATAAAATGCCATGAGTAGCATTAAAACAGCTTTGTGCCATCATCCTGTTTACTATATAATCTATGATTGGATGACATCATCAAAATAACTAATCCAGAAAACATTATCCTCACTTTCAGTTGTCTTGATTTGTCCCTCTTGACATCATCAGCAAAATATGATTGGCTATGTAGTAGGCTATATATCCAGCCAATTAGGCCTCAAATAGTAACATCATCTCATTCACTATTGGCTGGAATGCCTATGTGACTAATCCAGGAGGGAGAAAGAAGCCATCATATTGGGGGGTGGGGTGTCATTGGGACAGTCAGTGTTCATGGGGGGAAATGTTACTAAATAAATTTTTTTAAAGGTGAATATTTTTCTTTTTAAAAAAATGAAAATAAAATTCCCACTTCTCTCTCTCTTTTAACCAAAAGTGATTGACCAGAGGGTAAACATGAATGAATGGGCTAGTAGACTCTGGACGCAGGCTTTTTTTCAGAGATATTTTATAGATATGGTACGCAGTATATACATCTATTACATATTGGATCAACAACTGCGGTTCTAGTTCTTCCATATTTCAGCTCTAGTTATTAAAAGTAGTGGCAACATTTCTTAATCCCTTTAGTTTTTCTAAATGAGTTGTATCTATTTTCCCTTTTTTCTCCCAACTGGTGAGAAACGATCTTACATTTCCCCCTTCCAATAATTAGAATCCTGGCCTAAGTGTGTGTGTGTGTAAAAGCTAGGCAGAGCCCATGATTGTTGTCAGGTTCAGAGCACTATCATATTTTGCATATGTTACTAAGCACTTGTTTTTCTCTTCAGATTGAAGTGGAGGAAATCACATCTTTAAATTCTCCCCTGTCTATAAACACACACACACACACACACACACACACACACACACACACACACTGCTCATAGAAAGTTACTATATAAGAAAGAAGACTAGGCTAAACCCCTTGATTTTGACATGCTAGTTTTCTGTGTGCATGAGCTATACCATCTCTTCTTCTAGTCATGTATTTCAGTTCACTGTGAAAGTTCGAAGAGTAATGAACGTCAATTTTTTTTGGCTCCTCCTAGAAATAATAAAGCCTCATTTTTTCAGATATATAGCAGGGGATGTGATATCAGTCAACAATCATAGCATCGTATTGCAAATATATAATCCTGTTTCCCAGCTTCTCCAGAGGCATGTTGGTGCAATGCATTTTGTTGATTGCCAACATACCCCAGTATGTCAGGGAAAATAAAGAAAGCACTATAGGGTTTGAGGGGCATTCATAGGATGAACTTGAGATTGTCAACGTTGGCTGCAATCTCCAGCATTCTATTTTGGTGTGTGTCAATAATCACTGACCCAGGCCTGGTACTGGAAAATACAACATTTGCAAAGTGTTAGAAAATGTTTACATCCACCAGTGCTTGTGTATTTTCACAGTAACATGCATGTCTTTAATATAATAGATCAAAAGGGATATAATTTGTTCCCCCAAATTCTGTTTTTAAACGTAAGCAGATAAACAGTTCACCTACTCCATCTTTATATTTGTCCCATATCCTGGTCTTCAAAAGGAATCCCACTTCCTCATGCTAACACTGTCCACGTAAAGGAAGTGGTTGATACTCTTGAGTATTTGCCATTTCTTCTGCCACGTGCTATTTGTCTAGAGATCAATCAAGACATTTCCTGACTGGGATAGAGTGCCTGCCATTCTCCTTCCATTATACTCCCAAAGGCCATGTATAGTGAGGGTCCATTGGCTGGAAACCGTCTCTTTACATGAAATGATGACGTTTACAACCAAAAGATTTTTTTTCTTGCAGGACAGAAGGACTGAAGTATCTGTATGTCCTGTGTACCTATTATTATTATGTCTTAAGGCTTTAATATTATGCATAGCTCCTTGAGAATAAATTCCCATTGAATTCAGTGAAACTTCCTTCCAAGAAAACATGAATATAATTGTGCTGCACCTGCAGCAAATCATGGTTGTACTCGTAATTAATCTTTCCTTTCCCTTGACCTCATTTGGTATGGAGGTGGTATTTTTGGGGGACAAGTGATCTGAAAGGGTGTTTTTTTTTTTTTTTGTATTTGAAACTAACAGTATGTAGATCTTGCAGGCTAGATGTATAGCAGATCAGAGGTATTTTAGGGAAATGTAAATGGTGCAATCCAGACTGGGAATTACAGATGTGTAAAATTGTATTCCTGTGGTACTGGCTTTTGTCATGTATTATTTGCCCATTTGAATTCAGTTATGGGAAGTTCTTAAGGAGACATCTCATAAGGAACCAAAGAACATAGAAGCTGCCTTATCCCAAGACCTTGATACTTGAGGGAGCGCCCCTCTCTTTATATGCCTGCCCAAGATTTGAGATCTGTTGGAGGAGCCCTCCTCTGCATCCCACTAATGCAAGACATACATTATAGTGGGACATGAGAAGTAGATTGTTGAAAAGTTCTTGATGGCAATTCACTAGTTCACATGGACTGAGTCTGCTTTTTGACCATTCAGTAGCTACTTATACCAATTTCTTGGAATATTTCTATTAAAACTGGGGACCGTTTGGGCAAATGTCACATGGATTCAGTGGCACGTGCCAATATTGGATTTCTGAAATGGGAAGTACTAGGACACAGGTCTGCCTGAAAGACATAACTTGTACTTCCCCTAAAGCCAGATGTGTGGTGGCTGCTTGTGGTTATTCATTGGCAAACAGAAGGTGGCTCTGCACTTGACTGGAGATCATTTTCTTTGAAGGCTTAAAGGTACGCTGGACAGTTTATTTCCATGTTCAGGAGCTGACACAGAGTACACTCAGAGGCCAGAAACTGTTCTTTAAATTAAGCTCTGAACTTGTGCAGGGGATGGTCCTATTGGATTATGCCCACCTTCAGTTTGTTATCCAGTTAAATATGTAAAGGCAATGTGTAATCCTTCATTTTGTATTTCTTTGCTGTGCATTTTCTGTCATTGTCTCTCAAAGATCCATGCCAACAAAAGAGGAAAGTGAATGAAATAAATTGCTTCCTACGCTCTTTCAATTATACTAATATTTAATGCTAGTTGTGACTAAAGCACTGGACAAAATACTTCAAAAAAGTGAAACTAAATGCATGCGTTTTCTTTATTTGAATCATGATTTAAAAAACAAACTGGGTTGGATTTCTTTGAGAAGACAAAACAGCAGTGCCAGAGGTATGATTAAGTGGTAGCTGAAAGAAATAAGTAGGAAAGTCAGATCGCATTATAAATATATAAACAGGGATCTTTAAATGCCATGCCAGACTCACAACTACAGATCCAATCCTACTAAATTCCCTGAACCAAACAAACAAAAGTCAAAGGCATTTCCTTTGTCAAAATTTGGTGTTGACAGAAATAATTTCCCATGGAATATCAGGAAACTGCAAAGACAGGCTAGGCAGGACTAGCTAAAAATATTACGGCAACTGTATCAATGTGATATTCAGAGCTTTTAGACAATGCAGATTATGTTTGATGGATTCCACGAACTACGTCCTTTGTCATCTCTAAATTGGTATCTTTGCATCTCAGGTAGGTGAACACTTTATTCTAATTAGCGAAACAGAGCTTAGAAAAGAATCAATGTAAAGAAATAGCTAATAAGTATGAAATAAGTAGCAGCCTATTTCGGCACAAGTAAAATGTATCTCTATTGCTAGCCGAAAACTTTAGCGAAGTCTTTAGTAATCAGTTACTGAGGCTTTGCATGCCGTCGTGAATTAAACTTGTATTGTTTCTAAAAGTAAATCTGCAACTCTGAGTTTGAGTTTCTATTTGTTTATAATAGGGCTATAGAGAAACAATGATAGACCAACAATTTCTGAAATTTATCCAGTAATTTGAGAAGAAATGGTTCTGAAGTTGCCTCCCCCTACTTTGTTTCAACTTGGTTTCGCTAAATCATATCACAGATTCACAAGCAATTTACTTGGGATTAAGTCCCATTTGTTTCAGTGGGGCTTCTTTCTGAGTAGTCTTACATTGGATTGCACAGTTAATCTCAGATTCTACCCCCACCCCACTCCCCCAAAACCAAGATGGGAAGGGCACCTTTGAAACCTTTCGGCTGCTTTCTAATAGAGTATTTTGGGTTTTTGCAAGGCATTCTTACTTTAAAAAGAAAGAAAAGAATCCAAATGTAAACAAAAGTTTTTCCTATTTCAGGTTTTAAAATAGGTTACTTAGAATGGAGCATTGTAAGTGCTTTATAAATTAAACAAGCTTTTATTACTCCCCCCTTTTTTTGGAAGAGGTATTTCTACTGAATAAAACAAGCTGTTTTAGGAACTATCTTCCCACTTGGTAAAAGTGTGTGTTTTTATGTAGATATTCAATTGCTGGCCAGTATATTGGGTAGACCCCAGTGTGTGGCAAACAACACAGCCATTTATTATGGTTGCCGCCATTTTGAATTTTCCCAAATTCACCTCAGAAGTTAGAAAGCGATTTCTAACAAAATGTCTTTCCCCCAAAAAATTTCACCTCCCTCTTAAATGATTAAGGTAGTCAAAACACCCCATTTCAAGGTTGTGAACTGGTGCTTGCCAATTCAGTATAGCTTTTAATTTATTGTAGGTGATCAGATTTCTGGATTTGTCTGTTGTTTGGTTGATGGATAATATATAGGAGAAAAAGGAACAGCTGCAATGAAAGTAATGGCTGCATTGCATTTTATTTAAGATTTACAGCATTAACTAAAATGATAACTCACCATGACTGTCCTTAATTGCCTTAGACTCAGGATGGAGCAGCTTGGAAAAACAAGAGCAATTGTAAAGTGGTAGCAGTAGCAAGTTTCTCTGGAAGCAAGCGGCATTTTCTAGAGCTGGTCCTCTAAATACCTGGCTAACATATGGGGAAGAGCTCCTTTGGGAAGCACAGCAATGTGTTCAGCACATTTGCTATCACTTTTTTTTTAATAAAAGAGAAGAAGCTTGGAGTGCGTCTAAGTGCAGGCTAATTGTTTCCTTTGGAAAAAAAAATATTTTTATAAAGGTTTGACTTCTTCAAGATATCAAAGTGCTGACCAAAATGATATTCTACTCTCTGAACATTTTAGTCATACCTCAATTCTGTATCAGAAGGTCTTGATTTCCACACAATAGGCCCTAAAATTCAATCATTCTCCTGTCCAAATTAAGAGTCTCTCCTCAAGCATGCAGTGCAACCACCTATTCGCCTAATAGGTGTCCTGCGTATTAGCTAGTGGACCATGTTCAAGATTTTGTTATTGGTTTGTTGTTGTTTATTGGTTCAGTCGTTTCCGACTCTTCGTGACTTCATGGACCAGCCCACACCAGAGCTTTCTGTCGGCTGTCGCCACCCCCAGCTCCCCCAAGGTCAAGTCTGTCACCTCCAGAATATCATCCATCCATCTTGCCCTTGGTCGGCCCCTCTTCCTTTTGCCTTCCACTTTCCCTAGCATCAGCCTCTTCTTGACATCTCACCAATAACCACATCCAATTTGCCCTGGCTCATAGATCTTACATTCCAGGTTCCTGTGGTGTGTACAACTCAAGCCCAGGATGCCTGACTGTCTTCCCCTATACACATCCTTATTCCATGATCAATAGAGTGTCGCCAAGTATGTAAGTGGGCCTTCTCGGTAGCAGCACCCACCCTCTGGAACACCCTCGCATGCATTGTTCAAGAGGAAGAAGATGTGCCAAACTTTAAATGCCTCTAAAAGACATATTTGTTTACGTAGGCTTTCCTTGACTTGTAGTGGATTATTTCATTGCACTGTTTTCTAATTGTATTGTTGTAATATTTTTATGTACTTAGTGTTTTTCTTGTTTTTTCACTGTTTGTATATTGGTTTTATACTATATTTTATATGTGGTGCATTGTGAACTGGTTAGAGATTTTAGGATATTAAGTGATATAATGGTAGTGTAAATCAATCAATCCCCATATAGTGTGATGGGGTAGAGTGTTCAGGTTTTGTTGTAGGATATGTAGTTGGTTCAAACACCTGTTAAGGCATGGTAATGTCCTGGGCTGCTTTGGGCAATATACTCTCCCTAATCTATTTTACAGGGTTATTGCAAGGATGAAGTAGATAAGGATAGCTTCTGTAACATAGCATTGTTTATTATCTTAATGGTCTGGATTCTTTATCCCTATTTCATTTCCACTCCCAATCCCATTTGGAGAAATGAGGGCACTGTTTCATGTTGAAGACACCTGAAATCAAGTAATCACTCCATAAGCCAATTTGTTCAACACAACTGAGGATTAATTCATCATGTTGTCTTGTGGTATAAGGTATAACCATATAAGACTTGCGTCTAGCATATCACAGCCTTGTCCAACATGGTGCCCTCCAACTCCCAGCATTCCTGACCCATTGGCTATGTTGGTTGGAGCTGATGGGAGGCAAATTCCAAAATATCTGGATGGCATCAGGTTGGGAAAGTTTGACCTCTAGGAACCCCATCCAATAGTTGCTCATAAAAATGTATGACAGAAACACTTCTATTTGACTCAGAGATGAAAATAGTAAGTGTAAGGAGCCAGGCCTTCTCAATCATGATCCCACAGCTGCAGAACTCCCTCCTAAAAAAAAGAGGAAATTCTCCCCCTTTCTCCACTTCTCCATGCTTCCCCACCTGATCCAGTTAAGGATAACAAGTCCACAAAGCAAAATTCCACATATATTCTGCTTGCTGGAGCAAAATGAACCAAACTGGATAGTTATCCACAGTTATTTATCTGTTTATTACATTAATAAACTGGCTTTTCGCCATGAAGTTCTACAGGGTCTCCATCTATTTAGCACTGCAGCCTTGCACCTAATAAAAGTCACTAAAGGGGATGATTCAGACCCAGTTTATGTTGCTGCTGAACTAATCTGCAGAAGTCACCACAGGGCAAACAGGCTTCAAGGCCTGTTGTCCTTCTGATGCATGTTGAAAAACTCTGGCAGAAATGTTAAATGCATTTGGTCAGTATCATTACAAGTCATTGATTATTGTACATAGCAAAGTATTTAGAGTGAGCCCAGAGAAAATGGCACACAGTTTAGCAAGGCTGCATATCCTTCTTCGGTTTATCTGTCAGCTGCATGGCATCTAATTCCACTAGGGCAGATCACAAATGGCTACTTTGTGTTGAGAGACAAGAGTTTGGCCAGTCTGTCATGTGATCGCTATAGGAACAATCTGTTCTGGATGAATGAAAGAGAAGACCTCTTTGGGGGCAACTCTAGGCCATTTCAGGAGTTCATTCGTTTAGCTTTTCAAGGAGAGTCTGGGGTATCTGTTTTTCTTTCTTTTCTTTAAGTAACTGTGCTCCAAGGTTTTGATCATGTTGGTATTAATTACAATATTTAAGGTGGGTTGATTAGAATAAAGCATCGCTGAGATGTTTGTAATTCAGATTTTTGTGATGCGACTAATGAATAACTCACATGGCTAATCAGTTTTTGAAAAATAATGGTGATGAACGGAAAGGGGAAAACAACCATAGGGCTTTGCTAATCCATTTTCTAAGCATCTCGATAAATAGTAGTCAGGCTGTGTTTCAACCAAACCGAATATATGCATGCAGACAAATTATGTTTCAAAGTCATTTGTAAAGAGGACATTACCAGTGGCCAGATGCCACTTGTGTTTTTTTAAACTTTGGAAGGTGCCCTTATTGTTGTTTGGGTCTCATTTTGGCCTGCCCCTCATGATTAGAATATCCTGGATATATTGTCCAAGCTTGTTAATTTTCATCAGCCAGCATTAAATAGAAATTGGCAACAAGTTTCTGTTTTTTCTCCTCCTCTTCCTCCTTCTCCCTTTCTGGTCATCAGTATACTATTTTGCTATTGTGAGCTGGTATGCTAGCAACTTTTCTTGCCTCATTTGCTGCCCACCTATTCTATTCTATTCTGTTCATGGTTTTGCGTCCATTCTCAGATACAGGAGCATAACTTTCTCCTGATTTGTAGCATTGCTCCCCCTTGTGAAGACCTACCACTGGCCTCACTCGCACTGACCACTTTAATATTAATTTAAAATACTTTTGTACCTCACCTTTGCACCATATATGCTCATGGTGGCTTAAAATATGAAAGTTTAAGATAAAATTATTATAAAGCAATAATATGCCATTGGGGTAGATCCAAAGGTTCAACAAATTGATTTCAATGGATCTTGATTTCTATGTAGTTCTTCAAATTATAACTAAATCTGGATCCAATTTAGTAAAAACTGGCAAAGCAAAATAAAAAAATATTATTTTGGAAAATGTATAAAAAATGCAGTCTGCAAAGTGCTGGGAAAATAAAATAGTCTTGATTTGACATGTAGGGGCCAAGTTGATATATCTGAAGTGGGTGTTCCAAAGATGGAGCACCACCTCTGAAAACGATCACCTCTGGTCACCACCCAACTGAACTCCAAAGACAAAGGCAGCCAGAGCAAGGCCTTGGATAATGAGCTGAGTTAACTGGTGGGTTTGTATGGGAGCAGGTGGTCATTCAGATTGGAATAGGCCTGGTTATGAACTAGTTTTGCCTGAAGTTCTACCCCCACCCTCCAGGTGTCCTAGCCTTGGTGCCTCTCTCTTTTGTCCCTCCCTTCCCTATGCCTAAGTGGATGAAGGGCATTGCAGAGGTGAAAGAACCATATTCTTAGGAAGTGAGGCTTCCTAAGGCCTTTTGGAGGTGTGGTACTTCAAATCAGCCTTTTGGACAGGTTAGCAGCAGAAGACAAGCAACCTCAGGTATTTGATGACTGGTCCTAACCTCTAAAACATGGTGGGGCTCTGTCTGGGCTGACAGGAAAAACTTGCTTTTCCCAGCTTCATATGTACAGAGAGAGAATGCATCTCAGATGCTGGGAAATATAACTTTATTTTCAATAAATCCCATTGCATTTTGGCCCTAATATTTTTAGGGGCCTTCTTCAGGGGTAGCTTTGAAATTGCCTTTTGAGACCTCAGAATGATATATCTTTTCAACACAATAACTGGCAGGCCCAAAACATATTGGGCTTTATTGAAAATAAAGTTCTATTTTCCAGCATCTTGAGACATGTTTTGTCTCTGTAGATCTGTGGTGGATGCTTTCGGTTTGTCTACACTCATCTTTTCCCAGCTTTAACCTACCCACACCCCTCCTGTCTGAACCCTCCTGTAAATAGTGTATCCACGTGCTTCAGATATCAGTGAGAACGTATGCACACACTGACTACTGAAGGTTTTGACAATACATTAGAAACGTTGGAGCTTCTCTCTGCCATCCCTTTTTCCTGACCTGCATAATTCTCATCCCCATCCATGTTGGATGTTACTCATGTTTCTTTTTGGCCTCCTTAGCAATGGAAAGAGCAATCCTTTGGTCATTAGGAGATTGTTTGGAATACCTCCCCTGAGGCTGTAGACACTGCTATGACTTTGAGAGGGGTACTCTTGAATTCCAATCCCCACTCCCCCAGACCTCACAGCATCCATAGAAAGAACCATGCATACTACTTTCCATGGTCTCAAATGTGACCTCAGAAGGAAGGAAAAGGGGGCATTCTGGTGGACAGGGAGGGGAGTACAGGGGAGAGGCTAGGATACAAGAAATCCTATTTCCTCTCCAGCCCCAAACCAGCCCCCGCCAGTGCGCCATCTCTAGATGGGCTCAAAGGCCCAACTAGAAGAAAAAACTGTTTAGAGGATAAAGACGGGAATATCACCTCCATTGTTCCTCCTGTCCTGCTGGTTGCAGCTCAGCAGGGCAATGGATACTTGGAAGCTGCCAAGAACCGAGGCTTCCTTCAATAGGATTGAGCTCTAAGGAGCTCTGGATGTGGCCTGGCAGCATGTACTTTTCCTGTTTGCAAGCAGATAGACCAAGGTGACATAAGAACATAAGAACTGCCATGCTGGATCAGACCAAGGGTCCATCTAGTCCAGCACTCTGTTCACACAGTGGCCAACCAGCCATCGGTCAGGGATGAACAAGCAGGACATGGTGCAACAGCACCCTCCCTCCCATGTTCCCCAGCAACTGGTGCACACAGGCTTATTGCCTCAAATACTGGAGATAGCACACAACTATCAAGGCTAGTAGCCATTGATATCCTTTGCCTCCAGGCATACAGGATATTTAAATTAAAACTCATTAAACCATTTTGTTGTTGTTGTTCAAATCCCACATTAATGTTTTATTGTCAATTTATTATGTTTGTGTTCACTAGGTTGGATTCAGACTGCATACGTAAAGTGGGACTTAAATTAACAATGACTAACTTAAGTTCCATTGATTTCAATGGGTTCCAACCCATTATGAATAACTTCTGTTTTGTTCATTGATGTACAGCTATCATGTATTTGAAAAGAAAAGGGTGGATGTGGTTTCCTATACCAGAAGTGCATGGCCAGAGACTTTAGTGATGTTCAGTAGAACTGGAAGCCTTTCTTATTCACCTTGCTAACTTTGTACTTCAGGATGTACTTAACTACAGATTCTAGCATTTTCATTTTCATTTTGTAATGTCACCTTGGAGGGTGAAGGCATCATAGATATCTTGACTGCGTCAAGTATTTCAGAACATCTGGTGCATCATTTGTCACAGAGTTGCATCAGTGGTCTACATAAATTTTGGACTGAAAATAATAGTATGGGAAAGAGCTTGGTACACAAGTGTTCCCAACTGGATATCTTTCTCTGGTGAGCAATGTGGCTTCTAAAAATGGTTCATGAGGGAAGTGATGCATGCTTGAATGCCAGGACACAGAGTGCACTAAGAGATCAAACAGTTTAACTGTAATATATATCTTATGGAAACACAGAGAATGTCACAGAAAAGTATGGCCTTTCTATAACTTCTATTTAGGAATTAAATAAAACTTAATAATAAAATATCTCTATAGATTTTTAAGGCTTCAGTATGAAATTAGCTATGAATTTCTCTTTGCAGCTTCACACTTTACGTAACAGACACAATTCCTGTGGGTACATCAGTATTTGCCACAACAAACATGATGTGAAGTGTGGACAACATGTAGTTAAAACACGTTTGGGAATTTTAATTAGAACAGGACTCCCTGAAGCACGTACACTGGTGCTTTAAAGGAATGGATATTATGTGAATGCCACATAAAAGTGGAGCTTTGCTTTGCTAGAAGTGCTTGCCCATGTCACAGTAGTGCGTCTCATGCCTCACATATTCTGTACAAGGCTCAAAAGCCATTGTTGTAACCCATGCAGTGCATTTATGAACAAGGCGCGAGGCCCAGTAAAATTCTTTCCTGGCAGCTACATAAGACACAAAAAATAACTTCTGAGTCTGAAGGGATTTGTACTGAGTTTTACAGAGTTCTAGAAAAATTTGTATGAGTTTGAAAAATCCTCTCTTCTTAATATTAAGGCTGATGATGACCAGTTACCAGCCCCGAGTTTATACAGGAAACAGAAGGAATCATTAGATAGTTTGATCTCGGAGCAGACTGTGAAAAGGGTAATTAAAAACTTAACAAATAATAAGTTGCCAGGAATTGATGGCCTTTATAAAACAACAACAACCAGGAACCAGTTAATTCCTTATTATAGGGCCACCCTATGTAAAGGGTGAATTGGTGGACTTGCATTTGGTCATTATAATCAGAAAATGGGCCCTCAGTAGGTTCTATGGCTTATATAAGAAATAGCTGAAACTTGGCACTATGGGAGAAGGTTTGAGGATGGTTTGAGGGGCTGCCTAGAAGGTCAGAAAGGCTTGTGGTGAATGTGAGTTCCTTGGAGGAAATAAGGCGGGATATAAATACAATAAATAAATAAATGTCATGTGTTTTCTGTCTACCCAAACAGGCACTGATGCAAGGTCTAATGTTGAGGGAGATTGGCATTTATTTGAAGCTCAAACCTTATAATTGGTGAATATTACTATTGCTGGTTATTAGTTTACAATAATACATATGGAGGGGGTCATAACTTAGTGGTAGAGCACATGCCTTGCGTGTTTAGGATCACAGTTCAATCCTCAGCAGCTTCAGGTAGGACTGAGAAAGAATCTGCCTGAAATCCTGGACAATCACTGCTAGTCAATATCAACAGATCATTACTGGGCTAGATGGACCAAGGCAGTATGAGGCAGCTTCAGATGTTCCCATGTGGCAAGAAATGTAGAGGGTATGTGTATGTTTATAATTTCTAAATAAACACAACAGCTGCTTTGAAACAGAGGCAGAGCATATAAATACAAATGAATACAAAGTAATCTATACATGTATAAAATAAAATAAAATAAAATAGACCAAAGTAAGAAGGAACATTAATGCAATTATCTTGTAGTCTGCAGAACTATAAAAAAAATATTACCTCGGGGAAAAAACAGACATCACTTTAAATGTGTTATCTAGAAAATTTGTATTTTTATATTTTTCTCTAGGCAGGTGCTGGGATGTGAGTGTGGGGCGATTCAAATCTTAAAACTCCCTCTACCACATACCCGATATTAGGGTCCTAGGTGGGTGTGTCTTGGGCCTACTCTACACACATTTAAATTAATGTCTATTTAGGCCCTCATTGTTATTGCTTGCCCATCTTGGCAGAATCCTCACGTCACCAAAAGGACCAGCTAGCCAAATGGGGCCTGTGTGAGTGTGCTTCTCTTGGGCCAGCACATGAGTGAATGCTAGAGGGAGCGGGTTTATTCCTGAGGGGGAAAAGAATGCCCTTAAACAAGCGGCTCTTTGCTCATCGTGATGGTGGCGTGGATGCGTAAAACAGCCTTGAGCTGGAGACCAAAGCCAGCATTGTCTTGAATCAACCAGAGGTGGGGGGGGGGAGGCATTGCAGATCATTACTCATTTATTCGCACAGCAAGCTCCTTCCTCTGCCCATTCAGGCAGCTATTACTAGCTAGTGAAAAGTCACAAAGCCCTGTCATTAGCGGAATCAATCACGCCAGGGCCCAGGGAGAACCCTCCCGCAGCCTCTCATTTACTCAGCTAAAGAGCTCAGAGCCTATGTCTGTGGCTGACTCAGCTCCTGGGTCTCCAGCTCAGCCTCTTTTCAGCAGTTCTGCGGCCTCGCCTTCTTCCCTCCTCTTCTTTGTACTGTTTATTGAGAAATGCACTTTGTGGATTCTGCGCCAGAAAGGGGCTTTTTTAGGGGGCGGGCTGGTGTGCATTCTTGGGCTCTTTAGCATATTGCCATAGAGACATTGCTGTTTTGAATGGTTTCCTCCCTGACCCCCTCCCCCCCACACACTTCAAACACTTTCCCAACAAAGCCCCTTTGGTTTTGAGTTGTTTGCTGACTTTATTTTGTTTTGCCTTCCTACTCCTTCCAGAGATAAGTTGCTATCCAGGTCTGGTCAGTTAAAAACAACTGGACCTTGTAAAGAGACTTCTGTGCAGAAAAACAGGAATGGGTGAAAAGGGATCAGGAAAGATATAAGTTGAATGGACAGACGACAGCCATTTTAGGGAAATCAGAAAAGAAGAGAAGAAAACCCACATTAGGATAGGGAAAATAGTCACCAGCCACCATACCACCCCACACCACCCCCTTACTGGGAATAGCCATTAATGGATCATAGGCTGACTTTTCAACATGGGCACTCTACTTTTTAAAGTACTACTCACAGCCACAAAATATTCACACATGAATCCTCCCCAGATAAGATTGTTATCCAAATAAAGTAATAAGATGACATCAAAAATAGCAATATTCAAAAATCAGTGGTAAACTACTTCAGCCTCTCAGGACATTTTGTCACTGACCTTAAAGTAGTCATTGTGGACTGAACAAATTTCAAAGGGAGATTGGAATGAAAAACTGCTGAGTTAGAATCGATCAACAGGTTAAATTCTATCACCAGAGACTTCAATCGGGATAAAGGATTTTTATCACACTACATGTGTTAATTGGCTTGCCTAGTGCCAGGATGTTTGCATTACCAGCATCAATTGCTCTGTGAATGACTACAGTTAATAATCTGATTGTCACTGTCAGACTTTATGCAGTTAATTTCCTTCAAACCTCACTATTTGTAACACTCTCACCAGCAGCACCACTACCACAGCCCTGAAGGTCTGTGATCGCATGGAAAGTTCTACTTGTGTTCAAGCAAACATGAATAGAACTTTTGTTCAGATCTTGCTGGTTCAATATGGCAAGGTCTGAACTGAGCGGGGTGGGGCTGGTGTTCCCAGAGATGTAGGAGGCGGAGCCAGGGTGTATGGCCACATCCCAGTATCCACTTTGAGCCCTCATGCATTCTCTTGAATACCTGACCAGGGCTCATATATACTGTATACATACCTGAAACTCTCAATGGAATTTCATGCATCTGATGATGTGGGCTATAGTACATGAAAGTTTGTGGTACTGCAAGACTCTTTGTTGTTGTTTTCTGCAATAGATTAACATGGCTACTCTGTGGAAGATATTTACCTACACAGCTTGACAGACACTGGAATTAATATGTTCTCACACTCTTGTTGCTAGGCATTGACAAATGTATTCCTCTCGGAGAATTTCCTTCTTACTTCTAGACTTCCTCTGGCTAAGGATGGGCATTTTAAGAAGAACACATTCTGAAAACAAAGCTTTCAGGCTAGGCTTCCCTTGCCCATGTATTTTCTTCTTTCTTAACTGATCAGAAAACATTTGTTTGCAATGATGGAACACTGTTGTTGTTGTTATTATTATTATTTACCTTCCAGTTGTATTTGATATAAAGCTTGTGAGGAAGCATTTTGGAGCTGCCTAATGATTAGCTCAATTCTATAGATTGGGTTTTACATGCAGGGCAGTCGCAGTAAGTTGGGGTTTCATAGAGTGAGGGAATCACACCAGCAATGCTATGGGCATCTTTTAGAAAAGAAGAAGAAAAAGGAAAATATAAAAATTGGAAAGGCCTGACAGAGAAGGAGAAAGAGAGAGAGGACAGCAGATTTAGGTAGGTAGGCATCATAAAGATATCTTAAGGACAACCTCTTCCTGGACAATCATGTTTGGACACTCTGTTTCCCCTGCAAACAAGCCATGATGTCTGGGTTCCAATGACATGACAAGGTGTGGCTAGACAGGTAATTAAGGGAAATGCCATGATAGTGCCAACATGCCATGATAGTGCAAACTATGTCAGTGGTCCAGTTTGCACAATCTCAGCAGCCATGGTTTCTTCACAACAAGTGCTGGTCAACAACCCTCAGATAACCCAACAACAGCCCATGGGTTATTTGAGGTTTGCTGCCCTCTCAAAGAAGCCATGCTGGCCAGGTTCAGACAACACAGCAAGCTGACCCACCGAGAGTAATTAGGAAAACCTGGCTGGCATGTGGCCAGCACATATGGCAGAGTTAACAAGCCACCATGGCTCGTTAACCCCACCGCAATCATGCAAACTGGGTCACTGTGTTTCTTGTGTGTCTTGATTTTTGAAAAATATATTTGAAATTCAATGTTGTAGTATTAAATGCATCTTGGCCTTAAAACACGTTATATCTGTCACAATGTATTATCTCTGGCACCCGACTTGGAAGAATGGCCATAGCTGAGTTGTACAGCATGTGTTTTGTACATGAACAGTCTCATGTTCAATCCCCAACATGATATCTCCAGGTAGGGCTGGTTAAGACTCCTGTCTGGAACCCTGGAGAGCCTCCCTTGACTTGGTCAATTACTCTAATCTGTGGAAAGGGCATGTGGGGGGGGGGACGGGGACGAGGAAGAGTCTTGTTTGTACTTTGGTTTATTGTTTTTAGCTGATATTAATGACAAAAAGATACTAGCAGTGTCATGAGGCAGATGGCATTGCTCAGGCTGATCACATTACTTTGCCAGACATATTTCACACATTGCTTCACCTCCCACCCTTTTAGTGGTAACTTTTCCAGCTATGAGTCACATTCACTGTACTGTAATAAACAGGTTTGTGGTTGCTAAAGTCTGCTAACTGCACTTAATGGCACTGTCTTGGCTAAATTAACAAAGAAAAGAAGACTGTGGGAACATGATTTACTAGAAAACAAAATCTTGTCTCCTTCGGTACCTCCTCCATCCCATCCCATCCCATTTCTGGAAAATTGGAAATCTAGTATCTCTAATTTGAATTTCAGTTAAACAAGAGATAAATTACAGCCAAGTGTCATGTTTCCTAACTAATGGAAGCCCTGCACAATATTCACTAATTTCAAAGGACATTTGGGAGAGCAGGGCTAATAATAATAATAATAATAATAATAATAATAATAATAATAATATAATTCTTGGCATGAGTTAACTTAGCCATCTCTAGTGTGTTCCATGAATTTCCCTTTTGAATTGGATATCTTTGCTTCTAAAGTAATACCAAATTACTAGTTAACGTCTGATTCATTCACAATTACGAAGGAACTCTATGTAGATACATGAATTCCACATCATAACAGTGGTCAATGCTCCAGTTCAGACCAGACCAGGTGCCTTGTAGATATTTTGGACTTCAACTTCCATCAGCCCCAGACAACATGACAAATGGTAGGAAGACGTAGCTCAAAACACCTGAAGATTACCAGATTGAGGAAGACTGGTCTGTGAGAATTCTGCCTTCAGACACTTAAGTAACCTCAGAGTATGGAGCCCAGGGACCATCTATTAAGTATGTCACACATAAAGGAATGGGGGGAGCAAGTGGTAAAGTTGTAACAGAAGAAGGATTTAGTATTGATTAAAATGTGGCAAAACATGAGAAAGGAATAGGGTTAAAATGTACATGGAACAGTCAGGGCTACATGTGTGTAGCCCTTTAACACACATACACAGTTTTATTAATGAAAATGCACAAACAAAAGTGGCCTTAATGCAGTTTCTCAGCCAGTTTGTGTTTCCACTATATAGTTATAACCTCTGACAGAGGTAATTTTTCCATACTAGTTTGTCATTCAGTTTTATTTTTTGTTTTATATTGTGGACGTAGCTCAAATATTTAATTATTTACATTAATTAGTTGCCTATCTACTTAGTCCTCTAGGCAAAATATGTTTGTATGGGTTAAGCAGCAAATACTGCAAATTATAAGCAATATTTTCATCCAGCCCATGCTGCCTAAGATCTCATATCTCTTTCCCATAGCCCAACTCTGATAGTCTCTGATGAAATGTTTTCAATAAGCTGACTTTATTGATGCCTAGGCATTTTTTCCTTGGGTGGTTATGCTACAGTTCCACATGACTAAATATTTGCTCTCTCTTGCCTTGTACTTTTCTTTTCCGTGTTCTTGGCATCTTTGGAAAGAAGATCACTGAATGAAAGTGAGATAAAAGTTGCAAATTAAATGGATTAATTTAATAATATTCAGAGAATTCTGCTGGGGACCTGATTTTTGAAGGTGTGGGAGCGCACATAGCAATGGAAGCATGAGCAATTGTTAGTCTCTTCCCTCTTAGCTCACTTTTTCATATTTATCTTGCCTGGACCAAGAAATAGACCTATCTTCCCGATGCCTGAGCCAACGTAGTAGAGACAACCTTCCCATCTATATTGAGTAGTGGTAAGGGAGTCAGTGGACCAAATTCCTACCTTTTGCAAGGTTTTTTGTTTTATCTTTGTTTTTTGCTTCCTAGATACCTCTCCACTGGGCACCTCAAAAGAAGGCATGGGTCTATATGGTCTTTGTTTTTTACTTTGTTTATGTTTCTAGCCCCATACCAGCCAACTCAACCTGTTTTTCCTTAGTTATAGTAGAGGAGGTTCTCTTTGGTGGGAACTGGGAGACTCGTTATGGCTAATTTTGAAAACCTCTGTGCTAAGAGATAGAAAGACTCTACATGCTGAGATGAACTGCTACAGTTCTAATGCTTTCAGCAATTCTAAATACAATCTAGTATAAATGGAGGGTGTGGGGAGAGAATGGAAGTTAGGTGGTTTTGTTCAGGGAAGCATGCTGGCATGAAAAGGTCAAATCTAAAATGCTGACTGTTACAGAACTTCCATTCATTTAGGTGAAATAAGAGTAGCTTTGAATTAAATTATGTGGAACTCGGCTGGATGCAGAAATACTGATGGGATGAATCATCTAAACATGTTTGTGCTAATTGCTGCTTAGCCTTTATGGTGACAAAAACACAATAGTAGCCTTTTCAGTCTGCAGGAAACTCTTCAGACAACCCTTTGCAATGTTGAAGAAGCCCTCCAAGAATCAACTGAAATTATCTTTGGTTTGTAAACGTTAAAGTAAAAGCTGCTTTCATCTCAGCTACCTCTCCTCCAAAGCATCCAAACTTGAATTGATAGACAAATTTAGGGTGACCATATGAAAAGGAGGACAGGGCTACTGTATCTTTAACAGTTGTATGGAAAAGAATTTCAACAGGTGTCATTTGTATGCATGCAGTACCTGCTGAAATTCCTTTTTCCATACAACTGTTAAAGATATAGGAGTCCTGTCCTCCTTTCCATATGGTCATCCTAGACAAATTGCTATCCTTACTAGAAAAAACGACAAGAGCAGGGACATCATCTTCTCTTGCTACTACTACTAAAGCTATGATTTCTACTACTAGTAGTAGTATGACAGCAACTGCTACTAAGAGCATTATTGCCACTGCTATTACTACTACTACTACTACTACTACTACTACTTTATTTTAAACTTGATTGTCATGTCTTGCAGGCCAACTGTGAGTTACTGGTTTGAGGTCTTTGCTTGTTACACAATGACATAATATTTATGGAAAGGACAAGGACAAGTACTAGCTTGAAAGCTACACATCTTCATTTCCCTTCAGGTTCATTTAATATGTTTCTCATTAATGGCTTTCTTTCTTTCTTTCTTTCTTTCTTTCTTTCTTTCTTTCTTTCTTTCTTTCTAACACAAAGTCACATTTCCCACATTTTAGTCTGCTCTACTCAGTGTTCCGTCTTCTTAGCTGTCTATGTTTTAATGCCTGTTCTGAATGGTATGCAAGCAGTTAAGTTAAATTTATGTAAAGAGATGAGGGTATGATTAGGAGGAGCTATAGGACAAATTTGGACAACTTTGCAAAGGTCATCTACTCCTTGACAAGCTGAATTACTGCAGCTCTTTTTCTCAGTGGATGGTTCCTGCAAAGTCCCCTATTCATTGGACCCCTATAGACAATCTGGTTCACTTTTGTTCTCGCTACTTCCGAAATCAATGCTTCTTGGTGGGGAAAAAATTGTTGCCTGACTTTACTCTTCTCACCAAGGGAACAGAAAGCACTACAGGAGGTAATTTTATCCTGATTCTGAGATTTTGCTGTGGTAAAGAAGTGCTTAGGATGAAATGTGTGGACTACCTGAACATTGCAAATGATGAGTTTACTTCCTTCCCTTAAGTAGCCACCTTGACAGTTAAGGTGGTCAGAATTTAATTTCATTCTTGACTTCAGAATGTGTTCCCTCTCTAAAAGAATCAGTTGCTATCTAATTGAAATATTTCCCTAATATTCTTTAATGTGTGAGACATCTTGAATTGAAGAAAGCTTTGGAAGAAGGAGCCTATATATTCAGATAAATAGGTTTAACCTAATGCTTCAGTTTATTTATTTATTACATTTCTATACTGCCCAATAGCCGAAGCTCACACAAAATGATATTGCTTATAGTTTGTACTTTGCCAGGGTGAATATTTTACACACAGATTCTCATTGACATGTGAACAGTAATGAGAAATAAGTATTACATTCACATATAATAGCATCATTTTTTAAAAAAAACTTAACTGAAATGAACAGGGGCTTCCTTTATAGATAGGCTTTTCGAATGACAGAAGGCTTGAGCAAATTTCTTGGAATAGATTTCAGGCTTGACTTAGACAGTGGGCCTGTTCAGAAAACACTCTAAGCCATGCATAGGGCCGTTAACCCTTTTGTAGCAAACTAACCAGTGAGCGTGGTTAACCATGGTATAGCCACCGGGATTTGGAAAAATGCTATCCATTATGGCGTACCGTGTTGTCCCGTTAACAACATTAATACTGTCATTTGGCTACCAATGTTCCTTTCTGTGAGATACAATTTATTTCAGCTGCAGTATTAACTCTGTGAATCCCTGGCTCTTCTTGAAGAGTATATTTCTGAAGTTGCCTGAAAGCAAGCCTGATTCAGATATATATTCTAATGCATCACTCCTCACCTACCATCCAGCATGGTTATGAGAACTAATTAGTTAATGTTTGTACAGTACTTTGAAGCTGTAATGCCCTATTAGGTTCTAGTCTGTGCCTGATGCATGAGCAGAGCTCCCATTAATGTTAATGGAGGTTATAGACGCTTCTCAAGTGGAGAATATGTGTGCTACGAATAATTATACATTAGCGCTTTTCACAATATTACTTGATCAGCCTTTTGTAATTTAACTTAATTGTTTTTCTTTAAATATAACTTACTGAAATTAAACTTATGGTTAATTCTGAATCTTCTAACGGGCAAGATGCGACCTGCCTGGTAAACTTGCAGTGAGGAAAGAACATCTTACACCTCTCCTACCCTCCCCCCACTCCACCTGATACTTTGCTTTTCCACCAACTCCTCTGTCCAGAGACGAGTGCGTTTCCACATTATGCAATTGGCAGGATACCTTTCTGGCTATGAAAGCAGGCGTGCAACACCTAGCCCAAATCGTATTTGATTACTGCTAATTACAGTGCTGTCATATAGAAGGGGAGAGCAAGACGGCGGGCTTTGTCAAATCACAATGAAATAACCTGCTGTCTGTCTGCCGACTTAATAGCTTTAATTGCCAGTGAATAATCAAGATCTGGTGGATGTGTTTGAACATATCAGCAGGCACCAAATATTTCAGTTAAAACCAGGTTATGTAACTCCTCTTTCTGTGGCTGGAACAGTTCAAAAGTAGGTCTGAAGCTCGTAAAAGTGGACTTGTGATAGCAGGTTGGGCCTTGAGGCTTTTCTCTTTGAAGGTACATGCAGTGGGGTGAACTTTCTCTCCATCTCAATCAAATGTGCTTTATTTCAAACTAATTGGAGAGATCAGTCTCTGTTGTAAGGTAAGCATGTTGAAACACCCAAATAAAGTAGACTAGAGAGCAAAAAGGGAAAGAGAGGCAAGAAGTGTAGAAACCATGAGCTCTTTCAGACGGGGAAATCGCGTTCCCTTACTGTGGCTCCGCGTCCTGCATCTCTTCCGCTTCTGCCATTAGCTGTGTTTAGAAGAGAGCAGGAAGAGAGCAGCAACCACCTGGCTTGTCCAGCTTCAATGCAGTTGAATGGGACACACCCTCTAGTGGGCATTTTATAGCGCAACTTTGCCTGCACACGGCAGGAAAACCCGAGAAATATTGATTTATCCCAGAAGAGTCGGGTTTTCTGAGGTTTTATTTTTAGTGCTAGAATGGGAAAATGGAGCAGGAGGCTGACATTGTCATCAGAATGACCCTCGAACATCCGTAAGTGGCCAGTAATGAGCATGCTATAAAACACTCGTTTAAAGTATCTCCATGAGTTCATCTAAATATGATTCCTATCCTAAATATGATTCCTATTCAGTGTTCATCTAAATATGATTTCTATCCTAGGGCATGAAACCTTGCCTTTAAGGATTCCTATCAGACACTATCAAGACCCACAACATCTTCAGGAAAATTGTTCTATAGTTATTGGTGCTTGGACATCAGATTTCTTCAGTTCAGTTTGCTGTGCTGTAAAAAGGTCTGCAGACAGAAATGAGCAAGTCTGACAAGCAATCTTATCATCGTCCACTTCTACTTGTTCGAAGGGCTGAGACACGTGTCTTTTTCTTGATTTTTACTTCCTTTGGTTGTACAAATTCAGCCCCATTTTGGGTGCAATCTTCTGCAGGATTAGACAGAAAAAGGCTCTACAACTCGCAGCATGTCCCAGCCAGCTGTAAGTAAAAGAAGACCTGTAAGTCAAAGCTGTAAGGGTTGTCTTTCTCAAGACAGATTTGAGGGGAAAGACCTGACAAATTATCTTCCTACACCACTGTTAAAAGCTAAATTTGTCCCCAGTGTCTAAATTTACTTTATTCTGATCAAAGCCTCTATCAAAGAACTTTATTCCATCTTTGAAGACATTTTTCTCTGGGGTTTAATACCTGTTTGATCAAATCATTACCAGCTATATAAGACACAGACCACATTTTTGCGACAAAATCTGCAGAGCCACACAACCCTGTTGGCCTCCTGTGCTCTTTCTCCCTCACCTACTCAGGACTGGTGCAGCAGATGCGCCTTACCTCCCACCCCACTCCTATAGGATTTTATAGAACACCCTCCTTGTATTATTCTTTTATATTGCAATTATCTTTTTTAAAATAATAAAAAAGTGTTTTTCCTATTAGGGCATATCAGTTGCCAATTAACCTTGCTTGTTAAATCCCAGTAGTGAAATTACAGAATGGTGCTTTCTCACACCTTACCTTTCAAGTTCCTCCACCCACATGTACTTGGAAGTGAGTTCCCTTGGAATCAATGCAACTTGTTGCACAATTTTGTCCACAGCTGTGGCTGTCGTGGCATAAGCAATAGGGGCCGAGTAAGGTTTGTGGGGAAGAATTGCCCCACCTTTGCTAAATGCAAGGGGATCTACTCTGTCCTTACTCAAGTTCCATCATCACAAGTTCACCGAAGAGAGGGATGATAGTCCAATGGTCAAGCTTTCTAGGCGGAAGGGCCCAGCTTCAATTCCTGGCATCTCCAGTAAAAAAGATTCAGTTAGCAGGTGATGAAAAATACTTTTTCCAGAGACCTGGAAAGTTGCTGCCTGTCAACTTTCTGGGTCTCTGGGCTAGATGTAAGACAGCTTATCTTCCAAGGCTGTGCTAGTTAGGGTGGCCACTTAATGCATTGCCCAAAGAAAGGAAATGCATCACCAACAAAGAGGACAAAGGAGGACATAGGCTGCACATAATTTGCTTATGCTATTTTATATGTACACATTCAAATTTAGAAATGGTGACTATAATTTAAATAGAAATGCAATACACCTCACTATAGTGGGGAAGACTGGGACCAGGTGACCTGTGTGCCTGCTCAGTCTGCTTTCCAGGTGCTATAGAGCAATGTCAAGGCCCACTTTTTCCTTTTGATGGTTGTTTATCTTTAAACCTGATTTGGACTGAACAGACTTTCAAATAGAGGACTGTCTTATGAGAGTCCTTCAGTTAGAGGATTGTCCTTTGTAAAGTGGACTCATGGCCACCCTACACTGATATTACTCAGCTGGCTTCACACCCAATTCCCTCCCTGCCATTTTCTGTCCTGAAAAGCTGTGAAGCACTAGAGATTTCCACTCATTTCTGGAGCCATCAACAGGAAGTGATACATTAGAGTGGTTCAGGAGCTTCATATTGCTTCATATGCTTTGCTACCACTGCCCAAATTTCACTCTTACTATATAGTAAACAGATAATAAACGCACAAACAGAGCATGTAGGCAAGTGTTTTTATGCTTGACTAGGAAGAACGTTTTCAAAAGTAGTCCTGTTGTGAAGGACACTGAAGCTGCCACCTCAGTTTGTGAATTGGCATAAGGGGCAGAACATATGGATAGTTATTCTTAATGTGCTTCCTCTAAGAGCCCAACGAAATGTTTTGCTAATCACAAGTGTAAGCGTACACGGCCTCAGTTCAGGTCAGGACCAAAGCTTAAATCCCCCTCCCATTTTTCAGCCCAAATTCCACACACCCCATAGTGGAAAAAGAAAAAGGAACATCTCCATTAGAAGCTTAGACCCCTCCCTCTCCATGCACACTTACACTTGAATAAGTATTTTTCCAGATGCTCCATGGTTATATGGTACCATCTTGGATTCACTACTGCTCCTTCATTATTTCAGGTAACTTTTCAGGACTTGCCACTGAAATGCTACATATGACAGTGGTGAGGCTGAGTAATGACGCCTTCAGATTAGGGCTACCTAACTATGCAGTCACTCTTGGCACATGAATACACAACACTGGCCATTTCCACACTTTCCTTTTTCCCTGGGATTGTCCCAGGATCATCCCTGTGCATCCAAATGACACACAGCAGATCCCAGGAGCAGGCAGGGACTATCTTTCCATTTGCCTGGGATAATCCTTAGGTGTAGAAAGGACCATTGTTGCCCCTACTGCTGACCATGCTTGATGAGTGCAGACGGGCATACAAGCACACCCAGAAGCATTAGCAGCAGCTGGATTCTACTGAAGGCTAGAATAAATATTTATATATTTTATGTAAATATGATATGTGCTAACAATCACTAAAATTGCTTTCTGCATTGCCAGGTCTATTTTGCTGATCGCTTTATTTCAACATTCATTGTTGCTGATTTCTGTCCCAATAAGGGACATATTATTCTTCATGTATTTCAAACATTTTCATAAAGTGCTTCCCCCCCTTTGCCTTCAGTGCTATAGTCTTTGAAGAGCCGTGCACATTCTGTATGGAAGGTTAAGTTGTTCTTGTTTTAAACATAACTATTTCAACTCCTTATTAGTTTTCCTCAGGCAAGGCCAGTTTCCCTCAAACTGTATCAAGGGTAAGCCTTTTTTTATGCTGGTGTTAGGTCTAGATGTAAATGCCAAATTCTTAGAAAATGAGCTTTTGAAAATGCCCAAATAAAGCCATTACCATGAGAATTGGCCAGCTAACAACAACAAAATAATTATAATAGACTGCTTAGTACTTCTGAAAAATGGAAACCTGCCATTCACCTTTCAAGGCAGATAATAGTTCACATAAATGTTGGTTTAATTCTTAGCACTGATCTTCAGTGCAGGGAATTTTGAGGTGATATAGCCATATACTGGATCCTTTTTTTAGTAAACTATATTTGAAAGATTAAGTTAAAGATGTTTTTAGACCAAGTCGATTAGCCAAACATTACTATCAACCAGCATATCTGAAGGTTGATTAGTGGCTAACAATTACACCATTGGATACATAGAAATTATTCATCTATAGAGGCAAAGTTAAATTATGGGAAATAAAAGGTCAGACTTTATGTTGGAGAGAGAAAGTATCAGGCTGCATAAGAATCTGTACTGGAGAATGCTTGTTATTGTCTATGTTTGTAAATCTAAGCACATAATTAAAACAAAATAAAATGAATGTGGTACTATCCACTACCCCAAGTGAATTGTCCAAAATGCAGAGGAAGACACTTAGGATCGCAAGCGATGGACTTCGTTTAAAGATGCCCATTTGTAAATAGTGTTCTGTGCTGTTGGATATGCATTTGCCCCTTTATTAAGATTCCGCAGAGCATTGACTAACTCGTCCCCTACCCTCCCTCCTGCTCTCAGTCCTCCCAGTTGTATCCCATCATCCCTTGCTGTCAAAAATAGAGTTCTGCCAGCTTGAGTAGAGTGGCAGCTGCTCCTGCCTAGCAACTGATGAAAATAACCAATGGTGCCCTCCACATGACACGATAACAAACAGTGGTTTAAATAACCCAGTCTGCACATTGTTGGTTATTTGCATGGGTTATTTTGGCGAAATAACCTACCATGGGTTAAAAAAATCCAGCCACATGACACAATAACCCATGGTGCGTTAAATAACCCACTGTGGGTTCTCGTGGATTATTTAGCCTATCATGGGTTACTGAGGATTATTTAACCCATTGTGGGTTATCAGGTTATCTGCATACAGTCACTGACTGAGTTTGGATGACACATTAACTCATGATGAGTTAGCATGCTGTGTGTAAGCTCTTTTCCCATCCACAATGGCTTATTTCTCCCAAAAAGCCACGCTGGCAACCCAACGTAAGGTTTATTTTACCTATGATGGATTAGCATGTCACCTGTCGCGCCACAGTGGGTTACGGGGATTGCCTATAGAGCTGCTTGGCAGGAGCAGCCAAAAATGCTGTGGTTGCTCTGCTCGTCTCAAGTGATCTCTGAGCAAACCTGCTTTCTGCCACATTCAGTCTCTGACTCCAAATAAAAAAAACCTCTTTCCGGACACTGTTTCACTTGTGGATAAATCCTCACTTTTCCATGAAAATGCAAAGTCCTGCATTTATCCAGTAGTGCATGTGGTGGCTCCCCCTAAGGGGAACCTGTGTATTTAATTCTGTTCCATTTCTGCAAACTTTCAAGGAGTTAGAAACCCCCACCCACACTTTTTGTTGCACACAGCCAAAGAAAGAAGACCTGGCAAAGGCTTGAAAATCTGTAAAGGAAGCTGGGGTACCTGCCTAGCTGGGTGGGAGAACTACAGGGGAGGAAATAAACTATTCTGTGTAGCTTTATTTGTCTGATTGTCTGTCAGAGCATAGTAGGCTATATGCCAAATAAGTTACTGTGTGTAGCTTATACATCATCATGGGTTAATGTGACACGTGAACAAGCCCATTAACTAGGACGGACAAAGAATGAAGTATAGTTCTGAGGTGTCCTAAACCTTTGATTGCCAGACGAGTTACAAGAGTTTCAGTATCCACCTTACTTCTTTGTTATGGACAACTTTTTATTTTACTGGAATTGGCTACCACAAGATGCAGTAATGGCCATCAATTTAAAGGGGGGTTGGATAAATTCCTGGAGGAGAAAGCTATCAATAGCTACCAGCCCTGATGGTTATGTGCTACCTCCAGTATCCGAGGTAGTAAGGCTCTGTGCACCAGTTGCTGGGGAACATAGGTGGGAGGATGCTGTTGCACCATGTCCTGCTTTGTTGGTCCCTGGTCGACAGCTGGTTGGCCACTGTGTGAACAGAGTGCTGGACTAGATGGACCCTCGGTCTGATCCAGCATGGACTTCTTATGTTCTTACGTTCTTTTCAACGCAACCGTGATTTGGCCCATTCTTTCTGAACTTGCAATTGACATATAGTTCTGTCTTCTGCATATAGAATATAGTTGCAATGTGACAGTTGAATTGCCAAGCCTGGATTTCTAGGTCTAATTTTGGTGGGAGGGGAGGGAAAGTGTCATAATGTGTCATATGGCTCTCATACTGGTTTGCAATCCAGTTGTCTTTATGAATCCCCCTTCCTACATTCATTTTCCAGAATTGCCTAGCTTTAAGAGCAAATATGCAAAGACCTGTGATGGAATATTTCTTTTCTTTTTTTATCAACTAATTGTGATTTGTTCTGCCTTTTAATGAGCAGGCATGGAAGTATGATTTCCTTATGCTTATCAGGAGATACAAGAGAAAGAGAAAAGGAAAGACCACTTCTAACGAGGCTGTAGCAAATTCTATTAAACTATGGTGTTATAATAGCCTCTTAGGTATGACATATTGGTATTTACTTTTTTAAATCCCCCCTTTACTTTTGTGCTGCAGTTGTCTGACGCCTTCATCCAGAAACCTTAGTAATCTCTTCACATAGTTAATATTCAGTTATGAAAAATCTATTGCCGTTTCAGTGATGAATAGATGCTAATTTATACATATATACTTACTCTCTGAATGCCTAATTAATGATTTTCTGTGCCACTAGCAGACATGCAAATCATTATCCTTCTTGACTCTGTCATTATTGCATTGCCCCTATTTGTCTTAAATTTGGGGGGAATTTAAACTGTGATTCTAAAAAACACACAGATGTTTTAAAATAACAAGAGCCCAACTTATTTGACAAACCATCAATGGCCGCGTAGCTTTGAAACGTGTGAAGTTGTGTGATTGTACTAGAAGAGCGGGAGAATCAGTACCAGTGAGAAGATGTTTCTATATATTGCTTCTCAAACTATCATGCGTGCAGTATTTTGTGAGATACCTTGACGCCCCTAAATTTAGTAACAAAAATCAATGAGCTGTTCAGACTCCAGCTTTGGTTCAGGGCAGAGAGCATCAGAGTGTTTGTTTTAAGTACCCTATTTCTTCAATTCTAAGACGCACTTTTCCCCCCATATAAACATCTCTAAAAATGGGGTGCGTCTTAGAATCGCGGGTGTGTCTTAGGTTTTTTTTTTTCTGTTGGTGGTACTGAAATTAGTGTGCGTCTTACAATCGATGGTGTCTTACAATCGAAGAAATACAGTATTTTTAATATTTTAAATTGTAATGAAAGTTTTTAAATTGTGGTATACCACCTTGATGGCTTTTCCACAAGGAAAGCACTTATTGAGAACTACAACTTCCTGGTCCTTCCCCCACCCCTTCCCAAGGGCATATATACTATAATAATTGCTCTGGGTTGCCTGAAAGCTGAGCCTAGTGCAGCATAGTTGAAGTGGCAAGTACAGGGCCTTGAGACATGGCCACTGGTACACCTAGATGAGCACATTGTGATTTCTGTATGAATGACATTGCATGACTTTTATGGACACCTACTGGATTTGTATGCATGCTTGTGAGTGTGGGATCTGATTTGTGGCAAGTGGTACATCTTTGCCATCAACGTGTTTGGTGGACCACTTAAAAAATATCTGTGCAGGCTGCGCACTCCCTCCTCACCGTGTGACTCAAGCAGAAGAATGCGCATCAACTCACATTTTTTCTAAGTAGCAAACATCAGCAAGTCTGCTCTTCTCCTATTTCCCTTTCCCAAACTTATTATGATCAGCTATTTTGTGAGCCTGTTGTCAAGTTTTAGTTCATTTTATTAATTCTCTTGAGCTTGCGTGATTCTTCTCTCCTATGCTGGAATACACAGTTTATAGTCAGATTATTTTCTATATAGAGAGGCAAACAGTGGGAAAGTTATCATCCTACAGTGAGGCTGTGTTCCGCCTCTCATAATCTATTGTGTGGACAGGAAATAGAGCCATTGGAACAGCAATGAGACTTGTGATAGTATCTAAAGTGCTTTGAGTGATCATGGGGAAAGGCCCAAGATCTGTGTATGAACTCTTGTCGAAGGAGGCAAGACTTCTAGCATGTCTCTTGGCCTCAAGGCCTTGTACATGGCAGCATCGAGGCAATACAGTCTTTCTACAAAACACCAAGCCAGGTTAGAGCTAAAAATTTTGAGGCTGCAATCCTGTATCCACCTTCCTGGATACAAGCCCTATTAAACTCAACGGGTCTTACAACACTGTTTTCTGTAATTTTGGAACCTGACCAAAGCCAAACTGACTAATAGAGGTAGTCCTAGCAAGAAGCTCAGTGAAGCATACGGTTTCAGGTGATAAATGTTTGGCGGGATGAGGGTGCGGGAAGCACATCTCACTCCTCACCCATGCTGGTTCTTCAACATTGTGCTGCTGCAGCTGCCTGGTCAAGGAAGAATGACTGCAGGAATGAATGAGCATCATATGCAGGAGTAGGAAGTTTCTTGTGTATATTGGTTTGTCTATGATGCTAGTATCATAGACTGTCCCTTCCCTGGCTGGGCAGCAGAGGGACTATAGCTCAGTGGTAACAACATGTTTTGTATGCAGAAGGTCCCAGGTTCAATCCGTTGTGTCTCCAGTTAAAAACCAAGTAGCAGGTGATTGAAAAACCCTGTTTCTTCAGACCCTGAAGGGCCACAGAGCTGAAGACAATACTGGTCTAGATGGACAAATAGTGTGTCATGATTTCAAGCCCTCTCACCGAGATGTGAGATAATAAAGAGGTGGGCTGTGCAATCCACAAAGCTTTATTTAGTAAATAGACATCTCTTCACACCTGAAGGGAATGTGAATGCTAGGAGATATCCTCTAAGGTTAATTAGCCAAGCAAAGCAAGGCAGTTGCCTATCAACTAAATGGATGGTTTCCTGCTGTGCTTGACAGGCTTTTACCAGACTTCTCTTCAAGGAGGGTCTCATGATACAACTTGTGACATGCAGATAATCTGACAGACCATCTCCCACCTCCTCTCAATTCCATCCCCTTCGGCTATGGGGCAGTATATAAATGAAAGAAATAAATAAATATTCCTCTCTGGCAGCAAAATGTCTTGATTTGGCCCATTTCTCAGAGTGGCGAGTTAGTCTGATTATTATCCCCATGATCATAACTATGTGAAAGCTTAATAGTCCAATTGCACCATTGTGAAGTTCACTTCCGTGCAAAGGAAGAAAATATATTATGGGAAATTATTTTGAGTGCAATGTGCAGGCATGGTGTGGATTCTACAGCAGTGATCGTAATACAAATGAAATTTGCTCCCACCAGGATTATTGCAAATGGGATCCAACACCCTTCTGAAAGAAAGGAGAATAATACTGGATAAGGAAGAGAAATTTCATGTTGATACATATACAATCACAAAATAATAATAATTTGCCAATGGGATGGGTTTAATAAAACTCACCCAGCACTGGACATTTAGAGTATAATCAGAAAATATTGCTTATTGAATTTGGTGCTCCCATTTTCCAAATAATGATTGTTTCTCTGTTTACAAGCACTTTTTATGTAACTTAGGATGACTTGGGGGAAAACAAAGCAATACCAGGTCACAACCACCTGATATAAAACATGAGAAAAGGTAGATAGTTGGGAAAGCAGCATAAAGCCCTCTGTGAGCCAACAGCAGGGAAAGAAATATAACCTTTGTAGTGGGAATGCCTCCCTCCTCCACAGCTTTGCATGCGTCAGCCACAAAAATAGCAACATCAGGAACAAAGCTCCGTTGGTTAATGAAAACGAAGGCGGGGAGAGAGAGAGAGAGAGAGAGAGAGAGACTACTCCAAGTTGCACTAATCGAATCCTCTCCCATGATAACCAGGCCACCTTGTTAGTTACTGTCGAGAAAGTGCAAAGTTTGATCCGAAGGATCAGAGGGCTTCCGCTTGTGCTTCTCCTCCTAGCCTGTTTGCGTCGGTTCTGTGGTCACTTTTAGCCATGTCAGCATGTTGAAAATTGCTGATGGTAAACACCAGAGGTATGCATGCGCAGTACTGGAGAAACCACAAAGAATATAGCCTTGGGGGGAAATGGTAGATTTGCTCATTGTAACATATTCCTGCTATCCTGGCTATTTGAGGAACCTCCTGAAAAATATTAGTTATTTGGAATTTTTAGCAGTATAATACAGAGGTTTCTACTTTGCTTTTCTTTACTAGAAGTGCAAATTGAAATACAAGAACTTGGAGGGCAGAGGAGCAGCATTCACTGTTGCATTTTTTGAGCCACTTGCTTGGACAGCACTAACACAGAGTTCTTTAGTATCAAAAATATGCTGTGAACCAGAGGACTAGAATGATATGCATATGGCTAGTAACTCAAACTGCAGCTTGTGGATATATCATACAGTATTCATATTAAACCCATTCCGCACTAGCTGCATTGGCTTCCTGTTCATTTCCAGGCCAAATTTAAGGTGCTGCTTTTAGACTTTAAACTAAGCTCTAAGTGATTGGTGACCAATGTATCTGAATGGCCGGCTGTAGTCATATCAACCTGCCCTGCTCTGTAGTCCTTCAACAAGAGTTATTGGGCTGGTGAGTATGAAAGACAGGGCGTTTTGTTAGTGGCCGTGTCATTTTGGAATTATTTTCCTGGGGAGATAATTACTCTGGTTGTTTTTTTAGGAGAACCCTAAAGACTTTAAAAATTCTGGTCAGCTTTTGAATGATCTTAGCGCTGTTTTATTCTGCTGCTACTGTTTTTAGCTGCAGCTGCTGCTGTATTTTTAGATGTGTTTTACATTATGGTTTTATGATTTTATAGTTTTGATACTTTGTGTTTTGATATGTTGCGAGCCACTTCGGAAGGGGTAATGCTGAAAGACAGCCAATTAATAAATAAAATTTCAAACAATAAACTTCAGATGTAAAGAGCGCGATTTGGCCTTGATTATATATCTTGATATATACTTTAAAAAAAAGAGTTTGAAAAAATAATTATTTTCAACTTTTAAAAATTATTTTCTTGATTATTTTGCTTTCATTAAAAAATATTTCACAGCGGAATTCTCAGAAGTCTGCCAAGAGCCAGTGGCAAGCATAAAAGTGGACTGTATGGATTGTATTTTGAATAACCTAGATGTATGTTATGAATGTGAATATCACTGGCAGTTGCTTTCATGGGTGGGGCATCTGTGGAAAAATGAATGAATGGCATTTGTTACTCTTTCTTAAATTTGTCATTTGCAAACACTTGAATGCAGGGAATGTTTGGTAAAGCTGTGCAAAATCTCAGATACTTTAATTTTGACTTAGATCAGTGAACAATGGCAGGGATTAATTCAAGAACTTGTTGCATTAGAAGCTATGTATATTTCATGTTATCTGTTTCAAAGCATTTTTATCCCACTTTCCCATGTAAAATTTTTCAAAGTAGCTAATAAAATAAAGAATGCTAAATAAAACTAAAATAGACTAAAACATTAAAACATAAGTACAACATATTGGCATAAGCTTTGGTAGACTAGAGTCTACTTGTTCTGTTATCCTCAGTTATTCATCAGTCATATATACACTTGGTGGTGGTGGGAGTTGTAAGGTCAGAGGGAAATGAAAAGCAAAAGGTACAGACAGTGACAATTCATTTAGAACTTGGATGTATGTAAAGAAAGCATTCAAGCTCCATTTGAATAGTCACTGTCTGTACCTTTTGCATTGAATTTCCCTTTGACCTCACTACTTACAATTCGCCGCTGCTGCCACCAAAGCCACCATCGTGTGTATATATAACCGACTCAGGATAAAAGCTTCTGATAAAGTAAGTGAACTCTAATCTACAAAAGCTTATACTATAATAAGGGCACAATCCTATCTGGAGGCCTATCATTCTCGAAACCCGGAGGCTGAAGCACATCCAATGCAGGGCATGAGGAGTGCAGAGACGATCATCACCTCTGTGCTCCTCTCACCCTGCATTTTTGCTAGACAGGTGATTTTGCCCATCTAGTGGGGCTCTGTGGAGTGGGAAGCCAGCAGTGACAGTCTCCTCCCCTCCCACATAATTGCCCCCTTTCCCCCTTCACCAAACTCAAAATTGCTTTTAGAGGCAGCTGGTGAGGAGAGGGGGCTGCCTCTATGAAGGGGCGGGAAGCTTGAATACCTGGGACTGACGTCAGAGCATTACTCTGTCTTTGGATCCAGGAATCTAAAATATCCTATGCCCTCCCAGGTTTTGTCTGGGGTCCATAGGATTCCTCTCCCTTGTATTAGACATTAGGGGTGTAATTCTATGCTTTTAAGACAGAAAATGTCCTAAAACTCCCAGCATTCCTCATCCAGCCAAATTAAAACATAAAGATGACAATTCAAAACAACCTTACAGCCAATATAGAGTAGTTCAGCTAGTAGAAGAGTCACTGAGACATAATCAGATCAACTACCAATAAGCATCCCAGAGGCCTGTCAGAACAACTTATGTTTTTACTGCCTTCCAAAAGGTGAACAAAGGTGAAGGCATGTGGCTGCTCCACAGAAGGGCATTCCACATCCTTGGTGCCACAACAGAGAAGGCCCTGCCCTTTATGCTTATCCGCTGCACCTCTGATAGTGAAGGGACCCAAACCAGAGCCTTGGGCATTGACTTCAGTAAGCAGGCAGACTCATGTGGGATGAGGCAGTACTTAAGATTTCCTGGTCCTTCACTGTTTCAGACTTCCAAGGTCAACACCAACACTGTGAATTGAACATTGGGTGGGTGGGGGGACCTGGCAGCCACTGAAGACGACATAATGCATCTACCAATTTAGGCACCTTTAGCTGAGGTGGTGCATTGCCTCTATTCTGCCATTCTCCATAGAAATAAGATATGTTTCAGGATGCTTGGCTCAGTGTGGAACTTTGATGGGAATGTTATATTTCAAAATGTATACTTTTCCTGCAGAGTTGTGTAACCACATGAGTCTCTTCTATTTTATTATTTAAGAAAATAAAATGTTTTGAAGGCTTCTCACTGTGGCCCTGGTTTTTGTTACTGGTTCAGGCTTTTGAAGCAAGCAAAATACCTTCCTTTGCCCCATTTCTCTGGATTCCAATGCCTTTGCTTTGAGCCTACCAGTTTGCTGGCAATCACTACCAGCCTGTGGTGGAAGAGATTTTAACTGCCTTTCTAGCAAATGCATATGGACTATTACAGAACAGCTAGCTCTTTTGACATGTTTCAGTCTTTGAAAATCCATTGAGCTCATGGTTGCTTAATGATGAGCATCGAAGGGCCACATAGAAAATATATTATAGCAGAAAACAAAATAGCAACTGAAACAGCTGATGAATGTCCTGATTTTGTACCCAATATTAGTCTCTCTGCCTTGGAGAACTCTGAGTGTTGCTGCTTCATAATCTGTGTCTGCCTGTTCCTTTAAAAGAACTCAAAGCAATACTTGGCTTTTTTTTTTAAGAAGTAAACAAAAGACTTCTGTTTTAGTTACTTTCCCTTGATTTGTTTTGTAAAACTTAATGGTAAGGAGGCCACTGACAATATGTGACTCATTTTTTACATTTTACTTTAATGGGGGGAGGAAGGAAGAATTGTGCAATAAAGAGGGCTTCTGCTATATTTAGAATAAAACTTCATGCTCCCTCTATCAGGATGTGAGCTTAATTATAGCATGCTATAAACTTTGCTTTTGTAAATGTTCGTTCTCTCTCTCTCTCTCTCTCTCTCTCTCTCTGTCTCTGAAGCTTACTTTGGTTAGTAGAATTTTGCTGCTATTTTTACATTGCTTTTGTAACAGAAGCAAAGCGTTGACACTCATGGATTTGGTGCAATTTGAAAAGGATTCCGTCAAGAACCATTGATAACGGCTTTGTGGTTTACACTCTTATCCTAACCTTCTGCTCACTGAAATAAATGTTGGGGTGTGTGTGTGTGTGTGTGTGTTGATTTGAGTACCAGCTTATATTTTGTTCTTTGGCTGTACTGTTCTGTTCACTTTTGTTATCTACCCCACATTTACTCACCAGCCTTCAGACGGAAGCCTCCTTCAACATAAAGAAGATTAGCTAGGAAGTCTGCTCTTCTTTGGCTCCCCCTGTGATTTGACTAAAACTATCGTATAAATCATGCAGGTCTTTCTGATCTGAGGCACGATGGCAGCTTTTCCCAACCTGATGCCCTCCAGATGTGTTGCATTATAACTCCTATCATCTCCAGCCACCATGCCAATGTCCATGCAGGTTGGAGAGGATGGGAATTGTAGTCCAACACATCTGGAAGGCACCCTGTTGGGTAAGCTTGCACTATGGTGTATATCTGTCCTCTAGTTATGGCATTCCAAAATAGGTTAAACATGTGTTGATCTGTAAGAGGCAGAGGTTACTGTGTGCTCAAGTTACAGAAAGCCAGATTCTGGCTGAACATCAGGAAAAATCTTAGAGCTGCATGACAATGGAATCAATTACCCAGGGAGGTTTTGGGCTCTCCCACACTCAAAGCATTTTAGAGGCAGCTGGACAACCATCAGTCAGGGATGCTTTAAGGTGGATTCCTGGTTGGACTCGATGGCTTTATAGGCTCCTTCCAATTCTGCTATTCTATAATTCTGTGATTATCATCAGCTCCAACTTGTAAGATGCTAAAATCCCTAGACTATCAAGTGACAGTTTCAACTGTTTCAAGGAACAGTTTATAATTTAGGCATAAATGAGAGAGAAACTAATCAAATACGAAGAGTGTTTCATGTCTGCTTGACCAATAGACTTTCCCCCCCCCCTTGGACTATCCCCACCCACCCACATTTCCAACTGTGTTGAAGTGTTTAAGATAGATGCAGACAGTACCAAGGCTCAAGGTGCTTTATCAAACCTTTGTAATGGCAATAATGCTCCTTGTTTAAAAAGAGTGCTGGCAATGTCCTTTACTTTTCACGCTCAAGAGCCACAAAACACACACATCATAGGTTGCCCACCATAGTGTCTAAAATTGTGCTATGAATCAAGAAGATCTTTGTTTGTATCTCATCTCAGCTATAAACTCACTAGGTGGCCTTTGGCAAACCTTTCAGACTTACAGCTCTTCCCCATCTGCAGTATATGGACTATTCACCTGCCTTCCAGGATTGTTATAAGGCTTACAAGATAATGTGTTAAATGCTTTCAATGATATAAAGCTCACAGAATAGGACAGATAGTTACAAATAAAGAGGCATGTATATAACTAGACATTTCAATCTAATGCAGTGAACAGGTGAAGTGAGTGTTGGTCTTGTGTAAAGTGCCCCTTTTTGATATAAAGTTTTAAAATATAATCTATACTCTATAGCATCACTACAAACTATCTGGGTGGCAATGATTTTTCCTCCAGTTTCACCTCTACAGGGGGAAAGACCTTAAAAGAACAATCCAACTCAAATGAAATTATATCTCTTTCATATTTACTTAAACAGAAACTACGGTTGTTGTTTTTCAAATGAAAAGTATTAAATAAATGGCAAAATCCAGTGGAAAGTCTAATTTGTCAGGACTTGTGAAAATTAGACAGGATAATACTATTTTCTATAGTGAGAAATTTAAATCGTATTTTTTCCACGCTAATTTTTCTTGGTTATTGGAATTCAAAAAGTGACCAGATGTTTTCTTATTTAATGATAGATTATGTGGTAGAACAGTCTGACAACTGGTAAAAAAAACCCCGCTACCCCAAAGCTCTCATAATAGAACAACATAAATTCACATGTCTAAGGTAAACCATTTAAATGGGCCCTATGGGATTGGAAGATTACTCCCATTAGCATGGTGTAGAGATCTTATACAGGCTGATTACCTTATGGGCAGAAGAGCTGAGTAAGTGGCATTTGCCACAGTCCCTGCAGAACAAGATCTGAGCTGCAAACAATAATTTATAATGTGATTAAAATGCAGAGGAGACCATGGTTTGACAGATGAACTATAGGAATGACTAAATGATGTGATGATGATGGTGATGGTGATGATGCCATCATGGCTTGAGGGAAAAAACAGTAAACAGTATGGTGTTTTGGTAGAGCAGCTTTCCCCAGCCTGATTCCCTTCAGATGTATTGGCCATTTTATTTTATTTTATTTATTTATTCATTTATTTATTTGCAATATTTATATACTGCTCCCCATTCAGAATTTCAGAGCAGTGGACAAAATAAAATAGAATAAAAACAGAATAAAAACACATTAAAAGTACATTTTTAAAAGAAACAAAGTGCAAAATAAACTGCAGCTGGTCATGAAGGAAAGGCTTCCTGGAATAACAACATTTTCAGGAGGTGCGGGAAGGACTACAAAGTGGGCACCTGCCTGACCTCCAGAGGCAGGGAATTCCATAGGAGGGGGGACACCACACTGAAGGCTCTTCCCCTGGTGGACTCCAATTGGACGATAGGTCTATGTGGAACCACCAGGAACATGCCCTCTGATGACCTCAGTGAACAGGCAGATTGATAGGGAGGGCTTCCACACACAGTCTTCGGGGCGCCCTGAAGCGCTTTCGGGGCGCCCCGAAGACTGTGTGTGGAAGCCCTCCGGGTATCCTGGTCCCAGGTTGTTTAGGGCTTTGTACAAGAACCTTAAACTTGGCCCGGTAGTGAATAGGCAGCCAGTGCAGTTCCTTCAGCAAAGGAGTTACATGCTGGAAAGAGGCAGCTTTGGACAACAGCCAAGCTGCAGCATTCTGCACTAGCTCCAGCTTCTGGTGCTTGTGTGGCATGCAATGGTCAAGCCAGCTGGGGTGATGGAAGCTATAGTCCAATATATCTAGAGGTCACCAGGTGGAGGAAAGCTGTAATAGAGTACTTTAACATACTCTTGGACTACTCCTATTTAATAGATACATTTTCTGTGTGGATCTCTACCCTGAAAATTTTTTGTCTAACCTTTCCAAGTCTTTTCCTTCTGAGAAACTGGCCCCAGGGAGGGCCAGTTTCACTCAGAAGGAAAAGAAACAATATTTTTTAAATGGTAAGAGTTTGAGATGTTATATACTTATAATGTTACTAGTGTTCTTGAATTTTATACCCAACACACCTGCTAGACCTGAGCACATCTGCCCCCTATGACACCCCCCCCCCCCATGATAAGGGACAGTTTGTGAGGCAAAATGCACTTCTGGCTCATGTTAAGAGAATAGAGTGCTCTTTGCCTAAGAATATAGAAACTGGCCCTCCCTGGTGTAAATAAAATCAGTTGGCATTAAAAATGGGAAACGTTTTTGCTCAAATTTACTTTGCCTCTTTATTTCTTTACATACATTTACTTTGTTAAAATGTCAATCACTGCAATCTGGGCATTCATCTTTACAAATCCTCCATTGCAGTTACTGCTGATTAGCTATTATGAGCCACAGCTAATAAACTTGTTAATAGGGTTCTGTCGGGGGGGGGGGGGAATCTCGATTTGCTTTGAGGTCCTGTGGTTGTTGAGAGAGAAATCCTGTGTAGGAGAGAGCAATGACTTGCTAAAGAATTTACACAATTCTTAATTGTGTAAATTGAACAAATATTCATATTAATATATTGTTCTGGGCCTTAAGTAATTGGCATAGCCAAGCAATACTGGTCTAAACAAAGGATTTGTCACATGCTGGTAGCTCCCTGACATATTGATTGGATGATGCTAGGATGTGTGCATGTCTGAGAACGTTCCCTGGGGTTTTGGAAATTAGGCTGCTTCATATTTTATGACATGTGTGACCACATACCTGCTTACCACATGCACACTTTGTATATACATGATGTGGGAATTTATGAATGGCCCTAGATCAGCCTTCCCCAACCTGGAGCCATCCAGATTGTCAGACTAAAACTGCTATTAACTCCATCCAGCATGGCCAATGGTCAGGAATACTGGGAACTGTAGTGCAAAATATCTGGAATGGCACATATGCTAAAAAAATAAATAAAAAGGTGTTGCTCTCACATGTTATTGGATGATGCTTAGACATGATATACAGATATTTATTTTATTAATCATTCTTGTATACTTCTTGATTTAATAAAAACTAAGCGGTTTCCATAACAATGTAGGAAAATACTCTGTTAATAAAACAATTACAACTGCTACATATAAGTAACAAAAACAATGGAAAAACAACAACAAATGGAAAACAATGAAATGGAGCAGTATCATGATCATCAATTACATGCCAGGGAAAGCTTGCATAAACAGGTACAGGAGGTGTTTAAAACATATCACATTTTCTGCGTCTCTAACCACATAGGGAAAGGAGTTTCAAAGGGTGGGTGCCACTACTGAGAAGGCCTGTTTTCAAGTTGTCATATGGCAACATTCCGTTGATTGCAGTACGACCAGCAAGTTCTCCCCTGGGGATCTTAAACGTCAGCTGGGTGCATATAGGGGAAGGCTGTCTGCTATGTACCCTGGTCCCGCGTTGTTTAGGGTTTTATATATTAACAACAGAACCTCGAACATGGCTCGGTAGCTAATAGATATGTCTAAAAGACCACCTCGTAATATGCAACATTTTGTAATGTGTGATGCCAGCCGTAGGAATTCTGTTCCATATTGTTGCACTTACCACCCTACCTTCATCCCCATTTATTTTTGCCCTTATTAACCCTCTGTCAAACAAGTGTGGTCAAACGCACACTTGTAATGAATAATAATAAAACTTTTGTGTCTGTCTGCCAGAACTCCATATACTCCTTAACCATGACAAGATGTGAGTTGCGATGTGGTTGTTCACAGGCCACCTTCCTTAATTTAGCGGAAAATTCATATTTTTATGCTTATGGCTTTTGGGGTCACTTCTACCCCCATTGGAATGACTGGGAACAACTGGAAAACCATACACATAAGATATTGGGGGGGGGGGAATGGGACCACCAAATGTTGCTTAAAGTTACTTGTTTTTCATCATCATGTCTTCAGATGTGTAAACTGTTCTGGTCATTTCATGTGAGAAAGGAGTGTAGGGGTGGAAAAGCAATACTTTTTGTATTACTCACAGCACTTCCTTAACATCACTACAAATGCTATCAATGGTCAACAGTACTATAAATGTTTCCAAAAACCCTTTACAAGCCTGAATTCGGTGAACATTTTCCCCCAGTTGGATCCTTCCTTTGACTCAGCAAAACGGGGGTCCCACCACCACCATAGCTATCATTTTGTGCAAATTGACTAATCAGAGATTCTGTTACAGTATTTTGTACCACATATACAGTGTTCCAATGGATGAACAATTAATGCTATTCAATAGAAGGTGTGCAATAAGTCAGCAAATGCCTTCCAAACCTGCAAACTATGGCATAAAATTCTGGCTGTGTTGTGATTCCAAATCATCAATGTTTCTGATGCTGACATACATAAGGATGCCACAGCAGCTTGAAAAGTAGGCCAGACAGTAGCTGATAAACTAACACCACATTTACAAGGTGTTATAACAACTAGGGATGGCCATCGCTGGGAAATCCACTTAGTTTTTGGCTCAACAGAGGCCTGTGATGTGTACAGTTTGTTTTGTGTCTGCGAGCCGCTCCCCGAACTCCGGGAACTGTTTTGCGAACTTTTAAGGGCACAGTGCACAGGATTGTGCCCTTCAAAACACAGTATGTCATTTTAAGTTTAAAAACAAATGAACCTGTGGGGTTAGTTAGACCTCATATACTAGGGTGGCCATATGAAAAGGAGGACAGGGCTCCTGTACATTTAACAGTTGCATAGAGAAGGGAATTTCAGCAGGTGTCATTTGTATGCATGCAGCACCTGGTGAAATTCCCTCTTCATTACAACAGTTAAAGTTGCAGGAGCCCTGCCCTCTTTTGTACCTGGTCAGTCCAACTAAACTCCTGCAGCTTTAATTGTTGTGATGAAGAGGGCATTTCACGAGGTGCTGCATGCATACAAATGACACCTGCTGAAATTCCCTTTTCTATTCTACTGTTGAAGATACAGGAGCCCTGTCCTCCTTTTCATATGGTCACCCTACATTTACCATTGGTGTACATTTTTTTAACATTACACTGTGGGTTGTTATTGACCCCATTGACTAACATGCAGCTATACTGTTGTATTGAAAAAAGGGAAGGTCTCAATAAAAGCATGTGCTGTTGTTTTTTACTTGCTATTGTTGTCATACATAATAACTTCCATCAGATTTATGTGTATGGGTTTCTTGCGGTTATTAACCCCAATACCAGACTGGGGCAGTTAAATGTTCTATTGACAGAGAGTTAATAGAGCAAGGATCTGAATTCTGTAAGAAAAGACTTCTTTTCCATAGGGTAAACTTTCTGTTCCGGATCTTAACACAACCTGTTTCAGAAAGTAACACTTCAGTTTTGTTTTTAAGGATTCACCCCCTCTCCCCTTAGTACATTAAACTTTGTTTGTCATTTTGGATTTGCAGAAGTACAATGTTGTTTGGATGATATGAAATAGGTGTCCTAAAGTATCCAGTTTTCTCAAGAGACATATGAATCTCTGGAGGAGAAATGAAGAGCAGAAACATAAGTGAATGATGCATCATATGCTGTGTGAAGGAGCTGTGGGAACCTGATGTTTGTTTATTTTCTTGTGGAAGTATTTCCTGCAGGGACAGGAAATGTAGGTCTCTGTGGAGAGAGAGACTGCAGTGATCCCCCTCTCTTTCTCTCTCTACACACTCTGCATCACATGCCTGAACTTCTTGTTTGCAAACAAAATCCGAGGCTGACCTCAGGAAGCAGAACAGTACTGAGTGTCAAGAGCTGCCTGTTATAATAGTATGTTTATAAGACCTGAAGTTTGAATGGCCAAATTGGATTACATAAATATTTAGCAGGCGTGGGCTATCCTCAAAGAGTGTATGATGGACTCAGTCACTACTGGTTGGCCAAAAGCCCACACCACAGTGCTCATGGGCCATTCCTTATTTGTACAGTCCCAGCTTCACAGGAGACTGTGTGTGTATGTGTGCATATATTCTTATGTGCAAGAGATGTACATGAAGAGAGAGGGGGAGCATTGATTTTAAAGCTAGTACAATATTGAAAGCAATTTGAAAAACAGAATAAAAATTACCAGAGTCCAGATCCCAGGTCTTCTGATGTGCTCTAGTTTTATGTCCTACTGAGCTTATGGCAATCCAGTCTCTTGCTTAATTGAAGGAGTGCCCAGATTTCTTTCTTTCTTTCCTGGCCCTGAGAGTTTGCTGATTAGCTCCCCTCCCAGATCATAAAGAGACAGCTCAAGAGATAAGAGCATGGCTTCTCCTAGTATCTCATACGTTGCTTCAGCAATAAATGATCTCAGACTGAAAGGTTATGTAGAAGCGGGAGGCTCCATCCTTTTCTGGCTCTCAGCCAAGCCCTGATCCAGGCAAGTTCTTACATGCACCTCTCCCTCCTCCCAAGTACACTCACATAGAATTAGAATTATAGAATTATAGAGTTGGAAGGGACCTAAAAGTCCATCAAGTCCAACCCCCTGCTCAGTGCAGGAATCCACCTTAAATGGCTTCCATGGTACTGTGGGTGTGTTTGAAAGGAGTATTCCTGCCCAATCTAAGCAAGTTTACTCAGAAATAAGTCCTGCTGAGTTCAGTGGGATATACTTTCTAGTAAGTATGGTTAATATTTCCATCAATGCAAAGCCATGCATGTTTACTTGAGAGTAAATCCAGCTATGTTCAAATAGGACTTACTCTTCAGTAAATAAGTTAGGATTGTAGCCTTAGACTACAACCTGTGTTCTGTCTGCCTTTAGCAGATTATCAGGCTCCTTTTGTTCCATCGTGTGCTTATTGATGGAATCTGATTTTTCTCAATTTCTCAAACTTGTGTATTTGCGCACTTGCACCAACATGCAGTTCCGAAATGCACAAATCTTCCAAAAATGCACAAATCCTCCAGGAATGTGCATTTTCACGCTTTAGATGCACATTTTCTGTTGTTTTTAAAATTGTTCGTACTTTCCTACGATGATTTTTTTGTAAAATCCAGGTAAGTAAAAAACAGTGCACAACTGCATGGAATCAGTGTGATATGGGAAAAGCCGGTCTGCTGTGGAATCCATGGGCCGGATTCATAGAAATCCAAACTCATTTGAATCCATTGTGGATTTCTCCGACATCACTATTCCCAATCACATATAAATGAGAAGAAACATAGAAGTGGGAAGTTCTGTGCTTAACTTCCCTGCAGTCTAGCTCCCAAGGCGACTTCCTCCTAACTGAGATTATCTCTGGCTCTGGTATTAGATCCTGGTTTAGAGAGAGACTTCAGAAAGGTATTATTATTATTATTATTTATTTTTTTATATAGCACCATCAATGTACATGATGCTGTACAGAGTAAAACAGTAAATAGCAAGGCCCTGCCGCATAGGCTTACAATCTAATAAAATCATAGTAAAACAATAAGGAGGGGAAGAGAATGCCAACAGGCACAGGGTAGGGTAAGCAGGCACAGGGTAGGGTAAAACTAACAGTAGAAAGTCCGCACAACATCAAGTTTTAAAAGCTTTAGGAAAAAGAAAAGTTTTTAGTTGAGCTTTGGTTTAGTTGAGCTATGGGGTGTGTGAGAGGGGTTAGCACCTTCCATGTGCTCACCCCTTTTGCTCTTTCAATTGGATCCTCACCTATCCATCCACACACTTCATGCATGATTGGGACAGACTAACATGTAAAGAGCCAGGTGTGCTATCATCACACCTACTGTGGTACTTGGCATCTCAATCTCAATTTTGAAAGGCTTTTCGTTGGAAGCATGGGCACTTCTGTGTTTCCAAACTGATGTTACTGTTTAAGGATGTGTGCTCTCTTCGTCTAGTGCCCAGGTGTCTTGGACCTTAGTCCTAAAACCATTTACTTGTGCATAAATTATCCTGTGCACCTGCATGTTAATTTTCCTATGGAGAGGGGCAAAATAAAAATAAATTTTAAATAATACTTTTGGTAAAAGTTCTAAGAGAAGCAATGTTTCATCTTTCTCCCCCTCTCCAACTCCTTCGACATGCTTTCTGCATACACAAGGCAAGCAAAAGTTAAACACACACACACACACACACACACACACACACACCCCATGAATGGAGATCAGAAAGCTAATACCTATCAGAAACATCTCATGATATCCTTTCATATCCATACTTTTTCACAGGCAAAGAAGATTCTCTAAGGGGACAGACTAATTTACTGCATTCCATTTGCACAAGAAGTAGCCTTCCTGCATAATTAAATAGGTGGCAAAACATCTTGTGCCATCTTTGATGCTTCTTTCCTTGAGAACTGCACATACATATGCGAATATTTCGCTACGTGTACATGTTGTAAAACAGAAAGATGTGCATTCATCACACATAACCATGTTAGTGCACTAGAATCAGTTCCCCTTCTTGAAATTTATGGTAGCCAGTATTCTTGTAGGGTACTCATTCATTTGCTGGCTTTAACTGATAGAGGCTGCAACCTTACAGAACAATCCTAAGTGGGGGGCCTTGGCGATGGGTGCTTCAAGCTGGTGTTTCCCTTCAGTAGTTACTTGACGCTGACCTCCACTCTTCAGAAAACTGCAGGATCACATTGAATATTTTACTTGTGAGAAGAATGCTCAAGATGCTTTGATATAAACCAAACTTTAGACCTATTAGCCAAGGTACTACTGGTTAGCACTGCGGTGTGCCAGTGGTAGTGGGGTGTTTCCCCCTCTCATTCTTGCATGCCTAAATGGATAGCGTGATTGCCAGATGAAGCATATCAACTCATTACTGGAACTTCTGAAAAAGAACACACACACACCTAATTGGCCACACTGTACAAAACAAGTCGCCTGTATTAGAGGTAGGCAAGGAGAGACGTTGCCTTTCTCTGCCATTACTGGCTGCAAGGGCTTTGCTGGAGGCAGAAAGGCACAGGAGATGGACTGTTGGTAGTGTTCTGTGTCTCTAAATCCTTTCTAATGAATGTGGCCATGGCAGGTACGCAGGAAATTTTCCATCTAATTTGCAAAGCTGCCCTTTGGAGCAAGCCCTGGTTTGGAAACTGTTAAAGTAACAAGCAACACTTTCAGCACCTTTCCATCGCCTAATTGAAAATGGAGGAAGTGGGATTTTTCAAGGAAATCTTTGTTTCTCACGATAAAACGGAACAGATATGCAGCTTTCCCCTCCTTTCTGAATTTTCGGCCTTATAAAGGTAAAGAGCTGATGCCTTCAAATATTGACTGCCATTAGGGTGCAAGTTGGATTCAAGATTGGCCTCTGGGGATGTTCTTTAAAAATAAAATAAAATCACAGGTCCTTTGTCATCTTGGTTTTCATATGTTGGTCTAAATTCTTTGATATTATAATGAATTTGCACAGGGAAAGGACCTTTATCAGAAGAGAATTGTTTCAGAGATTGATGAGAGGCCTTAGGGGAGAAAATGGACTCTGTGTGTGTGTGTGTGTGTTATTTTTTTAAAATTAAAGACTCCATACCCTTTAGGATTTGAAAGGATACACAGAGAAGGGGACCGATCTCTTGGTATATTCAGCAGATGACATTCCTAACAGGCAGATGCTTAAAGCCCCTCTTAACAATGTGCATTTGCTCTCACTAGCTCTTCCATTGATTTCCTCCTGCCCTCCACAGACCTGGCTGCAGTTAAGCCTTGCGTCTTCCACGTGATGCTGAGCCGAATCAGATTTTCCTTTTAGTTGTTCGATCAAATTTTCCTTCCTAGAGCTTAGAAGGCTCACTTGGGACCTTATAGTAATTGCCTCCCCATGCTGTACTGCTGATACCTTTATTGGATTGGCATAGGGTTTCAGAGGACTGTGTTTAACATGCAGTGAGCTGCAGCAATGCAAACAGCCCCAGTGTTTAAACAAGCGTCCATTAGGCCAGGAAACAAGGCGGGTGCCAGCCCATTTGGTGCTGTTTAGTGCTGGCAGCTTAAGGCAAAAGCGTGCAGCAGGGCTGGGAGGGGGCGGAGGGGTGGTTGGGGAGAGAAAGAGAGGGAGACGCTCAACTGCAGTGTCAGAAAAACAAGAAGAGAATCTCTAGATTTGTGGGGAAAGAGGGGGGTCGGGTGGATGGTTGCGGATAGGGACATGTGCAACGCTCATTAATATCTCATTATGTTAGAATAGCAATCTCCCAGCAGATTGGCGTTAGCATGTGCTTGTTGAAGGGCTCCAAAAGAGCAGCATGGATGTTTATAAGTGAGATCTTTTATATCTCTCTTTGCCACCAAGTGGAGAGAGAGGAGGTGTTTTCCTAAGCAGCAGAAAGAATTATTTGCTCAGGCTAGAAGCCAAAAAGCCATGATGTTTTGTATATCAGCCTGATACACTACATTATTATTTTTTTTAAAAAAAGGAGAATGCCTGGTTGGGTTTATTAGCAGCACTAACTAGCACTTTCACCATTTCTAATAAACTTCCTTTTTTTCCAGGAAGGTTATAAAATTTGGTTCAGCCGTGAAATAGTTTCAGCCCAAGATTTCTTTCTTTCTTTCTTTCTTTCCTTCTTTCTTTCTTTCTTTCTTCCCCTATGTCTTGGAAAAGACAGGAAGGCAGTTTGGGTTTATAAAGATAACTGAAATGTTTAAATGTATGACAGCATCAAAAAAATAATAAAACCAACCAGAAGTAAATGAGGTTTTATACAACCCTATATAATTTAGAATATGCCATGTTGGATATTGTAAGCTTTTGTATGGATATTTTAGAACTGTGGAACTCCTATTACAGCAACTAGTATGTATCTTTTAAAATGATTTTTAACTTTGATCATGGGCACACTTAGGCCGGATCTACACTATTGCTTTAAAGTGCTTTATAACAGTTTTATACCGCTTTAAAGCAGTTAAAGCGCTTTATAACTGTTATAAAGCGCTTTAAAGCAATAGTGTAGATCCGGCCTTAGTCATACTGCCAAGACTCCCCCACCCCCCACAACCACTTCCCCATAAACTCAACCAGCCCTACTGAATAAGAGGCTGTGCCATTATTGTGTGACTGTCACAGGTGCTTAGGACATTACTGGTGATGAATAATGCACTCCATTTGAATTAATTTTGGTTTGGTCCCTCTGCTACACCATATACATAGTGGGGTTTTGGAACTGTTTTAAGTATTTTTACATCATTTTATTGTAAATCAGCACTTATGCGCCATTGCACATGAGTACTCATGCAAAACTTTAAAAACAGACATGGCTCTCCAGTTTTTTGCAGCAACACCCTGACATATCAAGATCCTATCTTTAAAATCTGTTTTTCGTCAAAGAATGTCCACTCCCACTCTCCGCTGTTAGATCTCAGGTCTGGTTCCCCTGTTTTCTCTGCTTTTGGCAAAGGGAGGAATAAAAACTCCTTTTCTCCCACATCAAGTGTTTCTTCCTCTTCCATTATGTTTGTACACCACAGATGCAGGATTTGGGGCTAGCAATCACATTGTACAGAAGAAAAAAGTCTCTCCTGTTCTTCCAAAGAAATAATATTCACACGGGCTAGACCTAAGGATTATCCCAGGCAAATGGAGGGGTCGTCCCTGCCTGCTCCTGGGATCTCCTGTGTGACATTTGGATGCACAAGGATGATCCTGGGACAATCCCGGGATATAGGCCTGGTCTAGCCATGGCCACAGTCAAACCTTAAGGCAGAGGCATTATTTGAACAATTGTATTCCCATGCTGTATACCAGAATTCTGCAATGTGGTGCCATCCAGATGTTTTGGACTATAGCTCCCATCAGCTTCAGCCAGTGGGGCCAGTGATCAATAAGTAATGAAAGTTGTGCTCCAAAACTTCTGGAGGGCATAAAACTTGGTGAAGGATGCTCTGGGTTAGCAACTGAACAACCACTGAGAGGTGCACTTTCATAACCTCTGACCCTCTCAGTTGTGGAGAAAGTGCTGCAGTGGCTACAGAATGTACTGGCAGGCCATTTTAGGGGGTGAGAGTTTGGATGTTTACCCACCACCCCAACCTCCCTTCTCAAAGTGGCTCTTTAGAAAGGTGTAGCTTGGCCAGGTGTTCTATGTTACAGAGGACAGTCCGCTATTTGAAGAGCTGTCAGGGGACAATCCTGTATTTGAAGGGGTCTTCTATTTAATGGGCTGCCCAGTCCAGGCCTGGTTTAAAGTTGAAAAAACGTATGATGGGAGATCAGGGACCTCGAAGTGCTCTTCAAGAGTTATCATCTGACTGAGAAGATACACAGGTCACCTGGTCAGTCTTCCTCACTATAGTGAGTTGTATTGCATTTCTATTTAAATTATAGTTATTTCTAAATTTGCGTTTATACATATACATTAGCATAAGCAGGTGTAATGAAAATTGGTATCCTCTTTTGTGGTGATGCATTTTCTTTTTTCTTTCGGCAATGAGGATGTGGCCACCCTAGGAAGAAACCGTATGAAGTTTTGGGTTTGCAGGTAGTTTTATGCGTGATCACGTCTGCTTATTGTGCAGATTGCAATTATGATTTTCATATGCAGCTTTGACTGAGAAGTCTTATTTCAAAGATATTTTGGTATAATAGTATCACTTTTTTTTATGTGAGTATATCGCATTCCTTAGAAGTTGGAGATGGATCCTGGAAAGGCAAATACTCCCCCTCCCCTATGCAGGCTGGTCCAAGACATTTTGCTGCCTGAGGCAAAGAACAAGATGGTGCCCCTCACATTTTATGGACCAAAGCCAAGTGGATTAGCAAATGAACCTTATTTCAATACTGGGAATGTGACTGGTTCCTCCATCTGAAGGCAGCAGGCTAGCTTAGAGGGCACAAGGCAAGCTACATGGCTCACAGCTCTCTCCTCTGACACTTTTTTGCTGCCTGCCAGCATCTGCTGCCTGAAGTGACTGCCTCACTCTGTCTAATGGTAGGGCTGGACTTTCCCGCATATACTCAGCGTGTGGGTATCAAGCCATGTGGATCGCAAGCTGGTTCTCATTGATGCTCTTTCACCCATATAAAGCCGGCAGAACCAGCAGGTTCAGGGGCGACTTGCACCTCTGGACAAGGAAAAGGCACTGCTGAACCTTGAATTAGAATGGTGTAAAACAGCCTAAATATTGCAAAGCAGTTATTTTAGTTGCTGTTAAAATAAGGGTGAGCATTCCATGATGGAAAGCAAAAAGAAATATGTTAACAGGTGAATACTTAATTAAAACATTGATAAGAACTGGAAAAGAAATAATTATATCCTTCCTTTAGTATTAGAAGAACAAAATGCAGCTAGATTACTTTTGACCTTCATTAAAATGTACGCATATCCATGGAGCTTTGTATATTGTACATGTTTGAATGCTCTATGCCCATACATTGAAATAATTTCCGTTTCAACATTTTGATGTGTTTCTATGGCAGTTGAAACAATATTAGAGCCCTCCAGTGGGCAAACTCATTTTTCTAGGTTATGGAAATTCTGCTAGGGTAGTGTTTTTATTAACATTTCTTTTGCATTTCCCTTTGTCAGCAAAATGTGTTTTTGGCTTTTGTTCTAAAGAAAAGTAAGGATATTAGACTTCCCAATGGTTGATAAGAGGTGTGCATCCTTGATGCCAGTGGAAAGAGGTCAGTTCTTTTAAACGAGTAAAATTAAATT